>NC_140991.1:280109412-280704374 GCF_052327205.1 Somniosus microcephalus | reverse complement strand
AGTCGCTCTCTCTCTCCCCCCCAGTCGCGCTCTCTCTTCCCCCCCAGTCGCTCTCTCTTCCCCCCAGTCGCTCTCTCTTTCCCCCCAGTCGCTCTCTCTTTTCCCCCCCCAGTCGCTCTCTCTTTTCCCCCCCAGTCGCTCTCTCTTTTCCCCCCCAGTCGCTCTCTCTTTTCCCCCCCAGTCGCTCTCTCTTTTCCCCCCCAGTCGCTCTCTCTGTTGCCCCCCAGTCGCTCTCTCTTTCCCCCCCGTCGCTCTGCTCTTTCCCCCCCAGTCGCTCTCTCTTTCCCCCCCCAGTCGCTCTCTCTTCCCCCCCAGTCGCTCTCTCTTCCCCCCCATCGCTTTCTCTTCCCCCCCAGTCACTCTCTCTTCCCCCCCAGTCGCTCTCTCTTCCCCCCCCGTCGCTCTCTCTCTTCCCCCCCCAGTTGCTCTCTCTCTCCCCCCCACTCGCTCTCTCTCTCCCCCCCACTCGCGCTCTCTCTCCCCGCCCACTCGCGTTCTCTCTCCCCCCCCACTCGCGCTCTCTCTCTCTCTTCCAACAACAACATGCCCTCGAAAAAGCCTCGGCACCGCCGGGCACCCCCAGCTAGTAAACTATAAATTACATGAAATAACTATTTTAAACAATAAATTAAATTTTTGAAAAAATTAATTGCATTTTCTAACAGGGCTAAAAATAAACTTACCTTTCTTTAAAGTATTTAAAAATAATAAACCTGTGGAAAAAATGTTTTAATTTTAATTAATTCACCACTTACCTTGTAAAAAGCAAGCCTTGCGACTGCTTTTTACATGACTAACTTCTGGAGACTTACCCTCCCAGGAAAACCTGCAAAAAAAAACGCAAGTTTGATGCGCACGCGCAGCCTCTCCTGCGCACGCGTTCGACTTCTGAACCCCTTCTTTCAGGGGAACGGAAGTGCCGGTTTCCTGCGCATGCACAGTGCATGCAGGAAACCGGCACTTCCATTGGGTTACGGGTGAGTACCCCATGTGTACTCACCCGTGGAGACCCGAATTTCTGGGCCATTAACTCTGTTTCTCTCTCCACGATGCTGCCTGACCTGCTGAGTGTTTCCAGCATTTTCTGTTGGTATTTCAGTTTAACAACACAGATGCAGTGGAGGGGTGGTGAGTTAGAGCGCAGTCCAAGCTGACCCCATGGGGGAAATTTTAACCCCAAAAAACGGGTGAGTTGGGGTCAGGTGGGTGGTTAAAGAGGTAAAAAAAACTGAATCCCGAGTCCAACCCGTCCATTTCCAATTTTAACAGAGGCGGGATGGGGCGGGTGACCAACCCGCTCCCAGGAGGCAGGTCGCCCATTTAAATATTATAATAAGGTTGGCGTGGTCCACCATTTCAAATTTAACTGTGGGCGCTGGGTTTCCCGGACCTTGGGGAACCCGCCAGCTAAAGAGAGGTGAGGACTGCTGGATCCAGCAATCCTCGCTCACCAATTCCCCCGGGTCGGACCCCCTCCGACCCTTCCGATCTCCCAATGAGCTCCCCACCTCTGAAGCCGCCGATCTCCCGCTGACCTCCCCCACTCCTCGAGGCCTCTGAATCCCCTCCGGCCTGCAATCTCCCCCCTCTGGCCCTCAATCGCCTTCCCGGCCTCCCGCCTCCCTCCTCCGATCCTTTTCCGGCCCCCAACCACACCCCCTCCCGATGCTCATCCAGCCTCCCCCCTCCAGCCCCTATCATCCTCCGGCCCCCAACCACCCCCCCTCCCGATGCTCCTCCAGCCCCTATCGTCTTCTGGCCCCCAAACACTACCACCAGATGCTCCTCCAGCCCCAATTGTCCTCCGGCTCCCGGCCAGACCCCGATGCTTCTCGAGCCCCAATCACTCTCCGGCCTTCAACCACCTCCTCTCTATGGCTTACCTATCTGCCCACAACCAGCCAGCCTCTCCATCTGCTGGCTGCAGGCGGGACACAGAGATTTTAAATGCTGATCAAGCCCTGCCGTTAAATTCAGCAGGGGCTGCTGGAAACATGTTCTCCCAGCTTTCCTGACCGTATTCTAGCTCCCGTCCCACCTCCAGATTAAAATTCCAGCTCAAGTCTGTGGATGATGTCACCAAGGGTCAGCATGTAGATGAAGAAGAGGAGGTGGCCAAGTATAGATAGGTAAGGTGCGATGGTGGGAAGAGAAGCCATTGCTGGAGATGCTCTGGCTATGATTGGATATTTAAGATTGGATATTTAAGATTGGAATCAAGAGTGAACCAAGCAAAGGGAATGGAGAAGAGGTGTTGGAGGAGATGATGTGGGCCACGGTGTCAAAGGTTGCAGACAGGACAAGGAGGACAGGAAGGGATAATGCCCATGGTCACAGAGCATGTCATTTCTGATTTTGGTTAGAGGTTTTTCAGTGCTGTGGCAGGGGTGTAAATTTGACATTCAAACACAGTGTTGCAGGAATGATGGGCATGGGTTTGGGAGGCAACAACACATTCAAGAAGGACTTTAAAGAGGAAAGGTAGGTTGGAGATGGGGCGGTAATTTGTAAAGACAGAAGGGTGGCTTATTTTAGGAGGGGATGGTACATTGAGTCCCAGCCTTATGTGAGAATTTCCAGTGGCTTTGTTTGAGGGTGCAACCTGTGCCCATCCCAAAGAATGCCAATGACGTGAAGGTGGTGGGGTGAGGATGGTTCATATTTTCTCAGCCTTATTGGGACCCAGCCTTTGGTTGGAGGCCAGTACTTCCAGTGACTAGAAGTGTACCAGCCTCCTGTAGTGTGCAAGTACATTGCACTGTGGGAGGAGGAAAAGGGGCGGATCCAGGCAGGGACCAGGGCCTGCACTCCCGAAGATCAGGAAGCAACAATTCAAAAAAAATTAAACACAGGGGCTACTCTGGCCATGATCTACCACTTTCTGGCAGGAAGGACACAGCACTCTCTGGCCCGTACATCTTCCACTCTCAGATATGGCCCCAGATCACCAAAGGCCTGTTTCTGCAAGGTCCTCTTTCTGACCAGGCAAACTTCAGTGTAATCTAGGCAAAACTAGAGATTTTTGGTACCAAGTTTTATTCCCCCTTTATGGGACAGTGGAGAAGCAGACAGAGAACAGAAAAAAAGTTGGAGAAAAGGGAATTTAATGACTGCCTTAAGAAACATCAGCGTGTGAGAGCATAAGGTGGATTAATGACTGAAATGCTGAGGGTGGTCGCATGTTAAACAACATTTTTCAGATAGATTCTTGTTCTCAACCTGTTCATGATAAGCTGTTGAAAGACAAAGGCCAAGAAATTTGGGGGTATAGCAGCAGCCGTTAAGGTCCATTTTGATGAAAAAATGGTGGCTGACTTGCTTCCGCCCGCTTCTGGTGGGTCCCACGGCGGCCGCCATTTTTGACAGGTCGGCAGCGCTGCCGCTGTTAGCGCTTGCTAAAGAAATGGAAATGAGGCAGATCATGACGTCAATGAGTGTGCAACTGCCATTTTCGATGTCGCTGCTCCACTTACCGCCTTCTCTTAATCACGATCAGCTGACCAAATGTTTAGCAGCAGGAAGGAGCCCCGAGCAGTGCTATTTAAAAGGATCATCAACAGCAACTTGCAGCTGACATGGTTTCTCAGTTTGAGTGGCTCTGTAAGTTTCTGCAACTCTTGCAACTTTCTGAACTTGTGTAAATTTGCTGAGGTCACACGCAGTGTTGCTGTAAGTGGAGAACACCTTGATTCTCGTTTAAAGGGTTCTGCTCACACCACTTGCTCACAGTCCTGGGGGCTCTACTTTCAGTCCCCCTCGTGCGCAAAGTATCTTCGGGAGAGGGAGCGGAGGCAGCGAAGAAAAGAAGAAGATGCTCACAGAGGGAGGAGGAGGAGAGCTAGACAGGCTCTCAACATAAATCCTTACCCACCTAGGGTCTTCCGAGGGTACTTCTTTTACCTCCACTTAAGCGAGGAGAATGTATTAGGAGGCTCCGCTTCACCAAGGAGATGGTCACAGAACTCTGCCACCTCCTGCAACCAGACCTGCAGCCTCAAAGCAGGGTGACGACGGTGCTGCCAGTGGCCCTCAAGGTTACTGTGGCCCTGAATTTTTTCCGCCAGCAGACTCTTCCAGGCTGGAACAGGAGACATAGCTAACTTCTCCCAGTTCGCCACCCATCGCTGCAGCTAGGAGGTCACAGAGGTTCTGTACTCAAGTTCTTCTCTCTGAACAGAAAGAAACAGGAGGAGCGCGCATGGTGGAGGAGCGCGCATGGTGGAGGGCACCATTGACGGCACACACGTGGCTTTGTGGGCACCGCATATCAAACCTGAGATGTACCACAACCGCAAAGGCTACCAGTCACTTAATGTGCAGATGTTGTGCGACCATGCCCAGCACATCATGACAGTGAATACCCAATATCCTGGCAGCAATCATGATGCCTTCATCCTGCGCCAATCCAGTGTGCCAGCAATCTTCCAGCCACCATGTCAAACCCAAGGGTGGCTGCTCAGAGAGAAGGGCTATCCACTCTGCACCTGGCTAATGACACCCCTCCGCACTCCCACCACTTTTGTCCAGCACTCATATAATGACAGATATGCTGCCACGAGGAACATTATCGAGCAGACCATCGGGGTGCTCAGGCAATGATTCTGCTGCCTTGATCACTTGCGAGGAGCCCTCCAGTACTCACCGGAGTGGGTAGCCCATTTTGTGCTGGTCCACTGCATACTCCACAACTTGGCCATCATGAAGGTGCAGCCCTTGCCACCAGGGATTGCGGGACCACCTCAGGAGAAGAAGGAAGAGGAAGACGAAGAGGACGAGGAAGAGGAAGGAGGGAGGAGGCAGGCAGCAAATCCCCATTCCGGATGGGCTATCCATGAACACCTCATCAGACTCAGATTCCGGTGAATGAAACCCCAGATTCCCATTGCTCAACAATAACCCATCATACCATCCATCTGTCATGGAGCATCACAGCGCCCTCCTGGGCACAAAGCTGAAATGAGAGCCACCACAAAACAAATATTCCAAATAAAAATCATAAATTTAGCTGAATGCAATCAAAATTACAATATCAACGAATTACCCGTGTGCATTCCCTTAGTGTCTGTCATTCATGTGCCTTTACCAACTCTAGTGCACCTACACAGCGCTCCCCCAGTGGCTGCAGCATGGCTGGTGGAAGGCTGTGACTTTCAGTGGGGGAGACTACAGATGGCCTTGCACGACAACCTCGACTAGCTCTGGACCTAGTAGGCCCGGCTGTAGACTGCGCCACCTTGGTATGGGTGGCAGCAGACTGGGTTAGCTCGCTCATAGGTAGCAGCAAGGGCAATGGCAGAGTGGCAGTGGTGGAAGTAAGAATGCTGTCATCCCGAGAGAGGACAGCAGGTTCTTGCTCCACAGATGCACTGCCACTCCCCCGGGGCGGCTCCTTAGCATTCCGAGCAATCTATTGGAGGACAGATTGCTGGCCTGCTGTGACAACCTGAAAGCCCCTTTCAACACTTGTAAACCCAGCAACGATGGCAGCAATCTGACCTTGTGTGGCAGCAAGCTGAGCCTGCAAGAGAGCAGTCTGCACTTCCACTGCAACACTGAGACGTTGGGTCACTTCCAGCTGTGCGGCAATGGAAGCCGCGACATTGCCCATCACACACAGCATCATGGCTGGGTCCACAAGATCTCTCCTGGAGTTGTCCATCATTTCCATCCATGAAATCATGGGCTCCAAGCTCTGCGCAAAGACCCGTCCAATGTTGGAGCCAGACTCCTCCATGCTCCTTGACACTGACAAGAGGCTCTCTGGCAGGCTTGCCATTACACCTACCATTTCCATGTGCATGCCCATCACCCTTCTTCTGAAGGCCGCCACATCAAGATCATCATCTGAGTCCTGTACAGCAGAACTCGTGAGCGAACTCACCCTCCGGGGAGCTGGCACCAGAGCTATCCTTTTCCCCTGGCCTGGCTGCAGCCCACTCATGCCCGGTACCTCACCATGTGCAGATCCCACCTCTACACTAAACTCTAAATTCAGCGCAGTGCCATTTTCTGAGCAGGTGTCTGCAAGTGTCAAATGCAGTGCCGGTGTCTCTTCTTCTTCTTGGTCGTCTCCTCCTTCACTTTGATCAACATGAGGGATAGGCTGGCCTGCTGGCAGTTCTTGTGTATTTGAAAGCAGAAATGCACAAGGGTTGAGGGGGAAAGCAATATATCCATGCGTACACCATCATCAGTTTGTAAGTGAGAAGAGATTGTAGGATGAGGGGGAAGTGGGATGTGAGAAGAAGGATTAGGTATGACGATACTGTCATCATCAGCAACAGCTTCAACTTCTCCGCTGGCCATGGATTCCATCACTGCCTCTCCAATAATTTCAAGCACCGATTCCTCCAAGTCAGTGAGGTTCTGTATTGCGGCTTGGCCGCCTCCCATCTACCCTTGCTCCCTCCTGTTATGTGCCACCTTTGCCTGCAAGAGAAAGGGAAGTGTGTCAGTAAGTGTAGTGCAATGTGTTTGGGTGATGTGCCTGCCATAATGGAATAGCTGTCAGTGTGTGCAAGGTGTGAATGTTGCAGCAGTGGTAACGTTGTGACGGTGAAGTGAAGCCATGATTGTGAGGTATGAATGGTGATAGCTAGAGAGTGTTGGTAGGTGAGTGAAAAGGGTGTGGTAAACTGTGTGAGGCTTGTGGTGCAGATGGTGGGATATGGCATTTGCTGAAGCCTTCACTCACCTTGACCTGCCGTGTGAGGTGATTAATCTTTTTCGGCACTGGATCCAAGTCCTTGGGACCTCACTGGTGGCCGTGACGGGATCAGCCATCTCTTCCCACAGCCTTCTGCAAATGGCCTTGGATGGCCTCTTGCCACTCTGCAGGTACAGGACAGTCTGCCTTCGTTGCATGGCCAGGACCAAGGCCTCCAGTGCAGCATCTGAAAACCTTCTTGCTCGCTCCCCTGGTTGCTGTGCCATGGCTTGCTCTATACTGACAATGAGGTGCTTCTGCAACAAAGCACCTCCCCTTTAAGTAGTGCAGAGAGCCCTGGCCAAACATTATTGGCCATTAGACTGCACCCGATATTGGACCCCCTGCCGCATCCCGTTCAGCACTAAGCCAATCAGCAGCGCTACAATTAGTATAATGAGCAGGCAGCATGAATTTTGCGTGCTGCCTGCATCATTTTGAACGGGCACAGGCAAATAGCACTGGCCCGTGACACTGCCCTTTTTCAGGCCATATCCAATTTCTAGGCCAAAATGTACTGCCTCTCACTCCTGACACTACCACAGAAGTAGATCTACAGACTTTCCATTGAACATCATCTACAAATGTGAACAAGCAGGCACTGAATCCAAAACACAAACTGTCAGCATAAAGTGCAGACATTTGGCATGTATGACATTACAACAATCCTGCTGTCTTCATTTTAAAATATTAATAATTCACCTCATAATTTATTAGAGAGAAAAAAGATTTATTCAGACAGCTTGTGTGGAATGTGGGATTAGAGAGTCTTAGATAAAAGCTGAAACATCCTTTTAAAGCATTAAACATTGCAAGTAGCCCAAAGCTACTTCACACCAAGGGCATGACTTTAAAAAAAACTGAATCTGATAACAACTTCTGCAAAAAGCGAACTTGTGGTAACGCTGAGTTCTAACTGTGCACTGAACTACTTCTTTGAAATCTTTCATTCATTCAACTGCAGCTGCTCATACTCTCTATCTGAAAGTTGCTAGCAAGAAACCTGCAGGAAGGAAATCCAGAATTTCCTCAGCATAATGAACCTGAGATCCCTGGGTTTAATTAATTAAAGAAAATAGGCATTGAAATCATTGGGTCCCTGATGGTGTAAGTATGGCGAGGCGGAACTTTTACCTGCCGAAATATATGGAGGCTGCTTGTCAGGAATCCCAGTATTAATTTTCACAATGCTGGTGGGTCAAGGGCATAAATCCTGCATGCAGGAGGCCAAATATGGGGTGGGAAGGTGGAAAAATAGGGAAGGGGTGGAGCTAGGTTGCAACATTGGCCAGGAATTTCATCAGAACTGCACCTGTTCTGCCACCACACCTCCAGTTACATTACAGCAGTGGAGTGAGAGAAGCTTTGAGGAATTTGTTGGCCTTTGTCATTTAAAGGGCTGCATGCAGTTAAAGGGCTGAGCAGGCTCTTACAAGAGGGAGCCAAATGGCTGCTGCAACAAAAGAGAAATTGCAAGCATCTAAGTTCTCAGAGGCTGATGTGGAAGTGCTGTTGTCCCAAATTAGAAAAAGGAAGAATACAATAGTTACAGTATCAGGGAAGAAGCCATCATACACAGCAGCACTGACCATGTGGCAGGTGGTGGCAGAGTTTGTGAGTGGGACCGAAGACTTCCTTGCAATGTCAGAAAAAGTTTAATGATCTCACAAGATCAGCAAAGGTACATCTGTTTTCAGATTAATAGCATGGCAGTTAACTGAATCACAGGGAAGCAAATGAGTATTTCCTGGCACAAAAGTCAAGCAATGCCTTTCTGGGTATCGTATGGCACATTACAAACATACAAAGATATCGGGCAGGAAAAGACCAGCTGGTCCATCTAGCTGGTCCCATACAGTTGTGATGCTTTATGCATCAGGTCAAGAGACTCCCTACCCGTTAGGTGTCATATAGTTTCCTGGGAGAAGCAAAACACCAAATCAAAAACCCATGGCTAATTAGAGGGAAAAATCTTCACAAACCTGAGGATTATTCTCCGATCACCTTCATCTAGGCCATTAATATATATAGTAAAGAGCAAAGGTGCAACATCGATCCCTGTGGGATACCATTAGTAGCTGGTCTCTAAGCAGGTCCACAGCCATAACAACTTTCTGCCTATGTCATGCAGCCAATTCTTAATCCACTGTAGAAGTTTCCCAAAAATTCCACAAGATTCTATTTTGTAGAGTAACCCATTGTGAGGTACCTTATCAAATGCTTTCTGAAAAAACAGGTAGATAATGTCTATCAGCCTACCCTAGTGACCAACTAATTGACCACCAATGTGATGACTTCTTCAAAAAAATCAAATCACATGACCTTATTTTCCAGAAGCAGTGTTGTGCATCCCTGATGACTCCAATTTGTCAAGGCGATCATATGGAGTATCTCTTGTGATCCCTTCAAGCATTTTCCTATAACTGAAGTGTTTCTTATCCCAGAAGCAAAAATATTTAGCAGCACTCATGTCAATTTTCATACATCCTGTAATGCACACGAGCACATTCCAGTCTCACATCCTAGATCCTTGTTCCCTTTCATCTACCATTAGTAGCATTCATTCCATTAATCCTGACTGATTATGACTATGATCTAGAGACTGCTGCAGCCAATTCACGGAGTGCATCCATCCAGTATGATGTTGACCATATTAAACATGTGTCCAAATATGGGCAGGCACATTATTACAAACAAATGATGGGAATGCATTGTACAATGTATTTCCTGTCATTTGCACTTTATCAATGCTGGACACAAAGGAATTTTGTTTGTCCCTGGCATCCAGTGTTGCTGTGGGTGATGGCGGGGGATTTGAAATTTAAAGGGCCAAAAAACCAATAAAATTGGTCACAGGGCAATCGATTACATATAGCATTTAAATAAAACGCCCTCTTCAGCTGGCACAGAAGCTGCTGGCCACGCTAGACATCTGAAGCCACCCGCAGACACTCTCCACAACCTTTCCAGGTAGAGTTCCTAGCAGAGGCAAGAGAGCCTGCCTAAAAATGCAAAAAACTCCAGAAAATCAGCCTTGTCCTAGGTGGAACTCCTGAAGGCCTAGAATGTGCCTGGACTGCCCAAAAGCAGAAAATCCTGGCCCATTATCCCTTTAAGAATAGCTTTATTATATGACAATATGATCAAAAAATTCAAAATGACTAGCCTACACAGAATTGTAAAATTTTAACTGAAACCAAAATGTCTTCTTACCTTTGCATTTTCAATGTTCTATCACATGTATCTAAATAGAAAGAAATCTTAGAATTAGTAGCATATTCTATTCCAATTTGAGTCCAAATAAAAATTCTAATGTTAATTCAATGAAAATGAGAAGAATCTTCAATGTACAGAGGTTTCTGTAACAATCCTGAAGCTAATGCTACGCCACTACTTGCTGAAAGTATGTTAATCACTGTAGTAATTCTGAACTTCCAAAAAGTAACTTTCAACATGCACACTTGAGTTTTACATTAGGGAAGTGGTAGCAGCAAATATAAAGCAAAATATGACCCCTCTACATTATAGTAGCAAACTACTGATGAATACGATACTGAACAATAGTTCTTTTGCAAAAACTTAAAGATTTCTATCATTGGGATTGTGTGTGCGAGTATTTGATTATTAGGAAATGTGTAGAGAGCCATGGTTATTAAGTTGCCCGACTCAATACAGTCTGACTGGTCAGGATACTATTGCAGCAGATTCTAGGACAGCATCCTTTCCTTGCTCGAACCGTGGTCTGTTTTAGGCTTATAAGCATTGTACTCATCAAATTAAGTATTTGTAGAATTAATGCTTTGCCCAGAACCGCCTAGGAAGCTTTAAAGACCTTCTGGGACGGGTCCTTCCCTAATGCCTCATCCTCCATCGAGAAGACAGAGCAGTCAGCTCATTCTTCGTCAAAAAAGTGCAAGTAGCTCAGTTGCCCAGCAAATAAGTTGGCCCACAAGTCTATGTAACAGTAATGTTTGATGAAAGTATGCAGACTATTCCAGGTAGTTGCTTTATATTTCTTGCCAATGATATTTGGGATGCCCATGAAGCAGATGCTGAACACATGAAATGGTCTTTCACTGAAACTACAGATTTCCTGCCAGAGAAATTATAGCTATGAAATATTCATTCCACAAGCCACTCTGCAAGCCACTCGCTAGGCAGGAGTTTACTAAGTATCTTAACAGCATAGAAAATGGAAGCATTTTTATGGGCATCTACGTAGTGGAAATGCCACTCCAACTCTGAATTGTGAGGAGGAAGATAAAGGAAGGAATCACAATTTCTTGATATAACCTTTGACACAAAACCAAGTATGTTTGGAGTACCACATGATCAGTATGCTGAAGTAGCTAAAGCTTATCAGTATCAATTACCTCACCTTATATGCTGAAATTAAGAGGTTAAAAAGGAGGCTATATTAATTGTGTAAGATCAAATTGAAGTCTGTGTTTGGTACACAAAACTGTGAAATCAGAGGATGTTCTCATAATGAACCCTGAACAAAAGGATCATGATTAAGACGGCAACCATATAGACATAAAGCAAAAAAGACTTGCATTTATACTGCACCTTACATGATCTCAGGACATCCCAAAGTGCTTTACAGCAAATTAAGCACTTTTGAAGTGCAGTTAGTGTTATAATGTAGGAAATGTGACAACCAAATTGCATCAGCAAGGTCCCACAAACAGCAATGAGATAATGACTAGATAATGGCCCAGAAATTCGAGTCGGGGCTTCCCACGGGTCTAAGCCCCCGACCTGCACTTACCTAGCGCGCCAGCCGTTGAGCTGTGGGCCCCTGTGGAATTCCGATTCGGGGCCTGGTCCAGCTGCCGGCGCGCAGTGCTTGCGTATCCCAGGGGCGCAGTTAGTTCGATGAGTCCCCTGGGATCACGTGGGCCATGGGGAGCCAATCGGAGCAGGGAATGCTCCATTCATAAGATTGACAGGAAGAGCTGTCAAGACTTATAAATACTACGGCCCCAAAACAGCACTAAGGCCTAGAAATTCATTAAGGCGCCGGCAACTTTGCGGCCAGTTACCGCCTAAAGAGGGCTTCTGCGCCAATACAGGAGGTTGCGCTGATATTCAGCGCAGCGGTAATGGCGGCGGTAGCCGTTAGCGCTGCGCCGGCACCGATGACGTCATCGGTGTGCGCAGTGCCCCGGTTCCGCCCCAATACTGGCCCGATCCCCATATTTAGTTGCGGTCACCTCTTCCGCAGCGGCTGCAAACAGCGACCAGAAAACGGGGCCGTACTGTAGCCTTAGTGGGGCGCTTTAAGGTGGAGGTGCGGCCGGCCGCTTTTTCGGCGGCCGCCTGCCCGCACCTCCTTCCCCGGCCTCCTCCAACCCCCCCCCCCCACGGCATTGCCGGCTGCTTTCCGCAAACCCGGCACTTCTCCATGGTGCCGGGCTCATTTGCCGGCACTATCCAGCGGCGATCTCCCCGTGGCAGGCACCTCCCCCTTAAGAGAAGGAGGAGGCCTGCAGTACCGCAGCCTGCCGCTCCGCAGCGGGTGGCGCAGCGGCGCCTAGAGCGCTGAAATTCAGTTTCAGCGCCCCAAGCGGGGGCGGGCACACCCTGGAATAGCGCCCGGTTCCGACTTGGGGCGCAAAAACTGAATATCTGATGGTCGCAACTGGCTCCGCGCCCAGCGCTAACTTTTGGGCGCTAGCCAGCTGGCGGGGCCATAGTGAATTTCTAGGCCTAAATCTTTAAATAATTTTTTTTTTAATCACATTTTTTAAATAAACTATAAATTACATGAAATAACTATTTTAAACAATAATTTAAATTTTTGAAAAATATAATTTTATTTTCCAACGGGGCTAAAAATAAACTTACCTTTCTTTAAAGTATTTAAAAATAATAGACCTGTGGAAAAATGTTTTAATTTTAATTAATTCACCACTTACCTTACGCCTGCTTTTTACATGTCTAACTTCTGGAAACTTACCCTCCCGGGAAAACCTGTAAATAAAAACGAAGTTCGATGCGCACGCGCAGCCTCTCCCGCGCTCACGTTCGGCCTCTGAACCCCTGCTTTCAGGGGAATGGAAGTGCCGGTTTCCCGCGCATGCGCAGTGCATGCAGGAAACCAGCACTTCCATTGGGCCTACGGGTGAGTACCCCGTGCGTACTCACCCGTGGAGACCTGAATTTCTGGGCAATCTGTTTTAGTGATATTGGTTGAGGGAGAAATATTGGCCAAGACACTGTTGAGCACTCCCCATGAATGAAGTTCAATTTCAGTTATAGATAAACAAGTTGTTGCATATCTATTATATGTAGAAAAGCCTTGCACATAGCATAGGTTAATTGCACCTGAGCCATCATATCAGAGACATCACGGGCTCGATTTTTATTCAGCCGTGGAGGCGGGCTTTGAGGCGTGCGGGGGTTAAAATTGCAAAAACTGGCAGGCGGGGCCCCCCGGCCTGGTTCCCGACTCCGAGCAATTTTAATTCAGTCATGTCTGATGGTCCCGACTCCGTCCCGCATCCAACAGGCGGGACTGGTCGTTAAGGCCGTTAACAACCACTAAATGGCCTCTATAATCCTATTTTGAAAGGCCCTTGCGAATTTAACCCTTTTCCCACATGAAACACGCCTGGTGGGAAACATGAATGTGAAACCTGGCAGGAGCACTATTGGATTGCTGACTATCAACTGCAGGTCAACCATTAAAGAGGAGATTTGATCAGGCATGATTTGCAGGTGGCAGGACTTAGTGGTCTCAGGTCTGGGGCAACTTTTAGAAGGCTTAACCACACCTGTGGAAGGTTGGAGCCTCACACCCATCTCCAGTGTGACCTCCTGGGAAAGCCCTCTCCCCACCTTGAATAAGCGCTTCTTCAACTGAGGCATATTCCAGAAGCATGGCGAACATTTAATTCCTTTCCTCCTGGACATTAGATTCGGACGCAGACCAGCCGCGGCAGCAGCAGAACCATGAGCAACAGCAGCACCAACAGCAGGAGCATCAACAGGAACGGCAAGCTGCTAGTCACCCACCTGAAGATGCACAGGCCAGAAGGCGCCAGCGCGCAACAACAATGCTGCCAGGGATGCAAGGGACGCACTCATCCTGGCCAGATTTGCTTAGCCGAGTCAAACAAACACTTTTGCCTCGCAGCTTCTTACCAGAGCATTGACAATGGCCAAGAACCAGAGGATTCCTAGCACTCTGACCACCATACTGACAGTTGCAAGTATACCTAAGCCCTCAATGTGGAAGTCCCACTAGCGAAATGACAGGCAATACAACTGCACCATTTGCCATCAGAAATTTTATGTACATTACCGAAGCGATGGCATTTTTGCAGTAAACACAAAATTGCACCCAAGTGACTACCCTTGTGACTACTTGTGCAGAATTTTCCTCTTACGCGTGCTCCTACGTGGTGCCTCCCCTCTGGCTTCAGCAGATGTGGAGGCCCCTTGCTCACTTTGCTGCTGCTCCTGTCTCGACACCTTTGGCGGGCGTCCTCTGGGGGGGCGAGCCTGTGAGGGCTCGTCAACAGTCTGCTACTCCTGCGGCTGTGCAGGAGTTGAGACACCTATCTCACTTGGGTGTGGACTCCGGTAGGGCTCTGACCGAGGGCTCTGCAGTAGCATGGAAGTGTGAGCGCTTGGAGAGGAGCCCCCACTTCCTTGAGGTCTGCTACCAACCTCACTCTCATGGGTCAGGTCCCCCTCAGCGCCTGCAAGTGGCTGGAGAGCACCTTGCTGCACATCAGGGGGGCCATGGGGACCCGTATCTGCAATGGCAGTCCTACTCAGAAGGACTTCCATGAAGGTCTGGTTTCTCTGTTCCATAGATGCCCATCACTCCTCAAGAGATGTCATTCTATTCTGAACAATGACCATGTTTTCCATACCCTGGCGACTAAGCTCCTCCATGGCCGTAGCCATCCTCTCCTCTACCGTAGCCATCCTCTCCTCTACTGTAGCCATCCTTTCCATGGAGGTTGCCATCCTTTCCGTGGTGATGCATTCATGCGCCAATGACTCCACAAAGGCTCTGCTCATGTTTGCTATGAACTCCTCCATTCGCTCCACACTCATAGCAACCCTAGAGATAAAACCTGCCAGAGACTCCTGCATCTGTTCCTGGAGTTCCATCACCGCTGATCTCATGGATGGACCCAGAGGCAGAGGGTCGACATGCTGCTGAGCCGAGCTGGCAGAGTCCTG
Source organism: Somniosus microcephalus (assembly GCF_052327205.1). Taxonomy (NCBI): domain Eukaryota; kingdom Metazoa; phylum Chordata; class Chondrichthyes; order Squaliformes; family Somniosidae; genus Somniosus; species Somniosus microcephalus. The sequence continues at coordinate 280,689,466 of NC_140991.1, read as the reverse complement.
TGCCCTCGGACTAGGACTCTCCACTGCTGTCTCTGTCTCCACAATCTGCTGATGCTCACTTGTGAGCTGTGATACACCAGGTGACAACACTACTCTATGTCCCGAAGGTCCCACCGAGGTGTGAGTGTCTGCGCTGGTGCTGGGTGCGCAGATTTCTGGTGACGCTGCGCCCTCAGAGGTTGCAGCTTCCTCTGAGGAGTCTGGCTGTTCAGCCTCTTCTTCCTGGCTAGGGGGGACGGATGCTTGTGATGGTCCTGTGGGGGAGTAAAGGAAAGAGTCAGAGATGTGATGCCAAGGCTACATGCACATTGCTTTTTGCAGATGCTCATAAGTCCATCTGTTAGAGCTTCACAATCATGCAATGTCAAAGAGATGGGAAACGTTTCTGTCACCAGCTTGCTGTGTTGCACCCGTCTGTCCGTCCCCCACATGCGCATCATCCTCCAGTCCCACTATTTCGAGTGCCACCTCCTCCCAGGGGGTCAGGTGGACTATTGAGGCTGTCCCTCCTCCTGTCCTCGCTCGCTCTTTTGTTGTGAGCTCTCTTTTCCTGCAATGAGGGAGACAAGTGGAGGATGAGTGAGAATGAAGGAGTGAGTGTAGAGATTGCATAGCATACATACTTAGGAGACAAAGATGGAGTGAGGTGGCAAGACCAAGGGCCCTCCCTGTGTGTTGTCAGTTGTTTTCATAGCATCAGAGTGATAGGGAGTGTGAGGGCTGCATAGTCGAATAGTTATGTGAATGTGAGCATAGAGAGAGAGGGAATGGGTAAGGGTGCATGGATGTTAGTGTCAAGTGGGATGTGGAGGAAGAGATTGCTAAAGCTGAGTGCTGGTGAGGAAAGGCAATGGGGGTCAGATTGAGGGTGATGGGGAATTCCTACTCACTTTTCCAGTGCGCTGAAGGTCATGAAATCTTTTCCGGCACTGAATCCAGGTTCGCCGTGTGACTCCCAAGGAGTTGACCTCCTCAGCCACCTGCATCCACACTGCCTTAGTGTGCTTGGGAGGCCTCTTCCTCCCTGAGGAAGGGAAGAGCACCTCCCTGTTGGCCCTAGCCCCATCCACCAATGCCTGCAGGGCCAACTCATCGAAACGAGGAGCTGATCTGGGCCTCCTGCTTGTCATCTTTCCTGCAGGTCCCTCTGACACCAAATGGAGAAAGTTTGGAAGCCTGCAGAAGAAGGAAGGCTTGCTGTGGACCTTAAATGCAGCAGCAATGATGACATCATCGGAGGGGACTTTCAGTCATGAAAAACCCATTTGCAAAGGCTTCCCACACAGTGGAAATCAATTGGCCACTTAAGTTAAAATTGCATCAATCTCCCACATCCATTTAGATTCGTGTGGGAAACACAAAATTCGGAAAACACGACACCATCCCGCACCTGAGTTAAAATAATGCCCCACATCTCAGGTGTTACACTTGCACAGTAAAACCTGATTGGCTCAAATGTCATTTATTAAACAGCAACGAATCACAACTAAAGAAGTCAGAAACACATCAATGGAACAGTGTCAAGCAGGAATGTAAATACCAACCAAATAATTATCAGGGATGTATGAAACCTATCAATCAGCAGTCAGCAAACAGTTACCAATAGAACAACATGCAAGAAGAATTAGAGGAACCAATAAAATCACCCAAAATATTTTTTGAATATCCTTTTGTCTGCTATCTTGATTTGTCAGTAATCAAAGGTCATAGTACCAAAGATGCTGTTTCCAGAACAAGAAACACATTAAAAACTTTACATCAACATTTTTAAATTTACAAACATACAAAGTTGATGAGCAGGACAAAAAAACAGCTGATCCATCAAGTCTGTACCACACTCATGATGGCTGGAGCATCAGGGCTAGACACATTCCAACCCCCTTGCAGTAGTGTAATCTTCTGGGAGAGGCAAAAAAAGAGAAAAACCCAGAGTCTAAAGGGGAAAAAATACACTGGAAAATTTCTCTCCCACCCTCTCAGGTGATCGAAACCAGTCCAGGACCATGTGTTATTTATAATGTGACTCAAGCGTGCCATGACAAAAATCAAGAACGACTCGTTACTTTTCTAGCATTTCTAGTAAATACAAAAATGAAGGATCAGATTATTTGAATGTTCTCCTGTTCATTGTCCTTTGATTTCAAACAGCTTTGAGTATAGATTATCATCTGCCAAGTTGATTCCTATCATTACAAACCAAGGTTCTGTTTGCATTTCTCTTTTGGGAGGCCTCAACAGAATGTCTGCTTCTTGGATTGTACTGGGTCTGATGATTGCAGTACTTGTGATAGCACCTGCAATGGCCAACAAATGGTTTCCTAATTGGATACCTATATCACACTTTCTAAAGATAAACCAATCCTTTGCTTTATACTTGCAATGGTTAACTTTCATCTTAGTAATCAATGTTTGCCTAGGACAGGAATCCACTTGAAGGGAAGGGTCATGAATACCTGGAATTGACTTGCAGCAAAAACATTTAATGCTATCAGTGTTAAAGGAAAAAAATCAGAGGTTTATATTGTTGGATGTTTTACATGAGTTTGTTTGGCTCCCTCAGTAAATTAGGTGAATTGAACAAATACCAAAGTACAAATTATCTTTTTAAGGTATTTGGACTCAGGAAAAACCTAATGGGAGTTAGAACTGAGAGACATTTACTTAGTTCTTCTACACTTTCAGGACTAACTTGTGACTGATCTATACATCTCTGAACAGACACCAACATGATGGGGTGGAAGAGAGAGAGAAGACAACTAGTTTGCATGTTCTCTACTTTGGAACTCTTCAGACTGGGTATGTCAGAACCAGATGATGATTCAGAATCTAGCCAGAGTGGGAAAATAGTGGTTTATGAACTCCTTGAGATGGATCAGAGTGGATCCTACACTCAGACATCAGACACTTTTTTTAAACTAATGGATTTTACTGAAACAGAACTGTTTGTGATACTTCCAACAGTAAACTATTTGTTCCAGAGGGAAAGATCGCAAGGCCCTAATTCTCAAGTCTTCTTATGCAAGGCCATGTTCTTGTATGCCTTCTGTCTAAGTTTCTGTCATGCCCTGGGTCTTGTAAAAATGCCCAACTGATGGTCTAATATTGACTATTATCCTTTCTGAAATAAAGGGCTTCTATAGTGTAGACTTTATGATCTCAGAACCAAATATGTGCACATAATAGTCATGGAAAATAGTCATGGAAATACAGGTAGAAACAGTGTAATATTACACGCCTGGTGAATTATGGTGAGAAAGCAATGCGTTTAGCTTGTATTGGTTTTAGGTACTTATAGGTAGTTATTGTACTTCATTAGCTGTAAAGTGCTTTGGGATGTCCTGAGGTCGTGAAAGGCGCTATATATGTTCAAGTCATTCTTTCTATAGGTGCATATTCGCAGACCTAGGACCTAGACAACAGCTTTTTAGTACACACTCCCCCAAAAAACACAATGGACAGTTATACTCAATTTCAGCTACTTATAAGCAAAAGCTACCACTGGAAATAGATTGAAGTAAATGAACTTCCAGTAACTAGTGGTGTTCCGCAGGGGTCAGTGCTGGGTCCCCAACTCTTTACAATCTATATTAACGATTTGAAGGAGGGGACCGAGTGTAACATATCAAAGTTTGCAGATGATACAAAGATGGGATGGAAAGTAGTGAGTGAGGAGGACATAAAAAACCTGCAAAGGGACATAGACAGGCTAAGTAAGTGGGCAGAGATTTGGCAGATGGAATACAATACTGGAAAGTGTGAGGTTATGCACTTTGGCAGGAAAAATCATAGAGCAAGTTATTATCTTAATGGCAAGAAACTGGAAAGTACTGTAGTACAAAGGGATCTGGGGGTCCTGGTGCACGAAACTCAAAAAGTTAGTATGCAGGTGCAGCAAGTGATCAAGAAGGCCAATGGAATGTTGGCTTTTATTGCTAGGGGGATGGAATATAAAAAAAGGGAGGTATTGCTGCAGTTGTACAAGGTATTGGCGAGACTGCACCTGGAATACTGCATACAGTTTTGGTGTCCATACTTAAGAAAAGACATACTTGCTCTCGAGTCAGTACAAAGAAGGTTCACTCGGTTAATCCCGGGGATGAGGGGGTGGTCATATGAGGAGAGGTTGAGTAGATTGGGACTCTACTCATTGGAGTTCAGAAGAATGAGAGGCGATCTTATTGAAACATATAAGATTGTGAAGGGGCTTGATCGGGTGGATGCGGTGAGGATGTTCCCAATGATGGGTGAAACTAGAACTAGGGGGCATAATCCTCATCTTTCAAAACTGAGATGAGGAGAAACTTCTTCACTCAGAGGGTGGTAGGTTTGTGAAATTTGCTGCCCCAGAAAGCTGTGGAAGCTACATCATTAAATAAATTTAAAACAGAAATAGATAGTTTCCTAGAAGTAAAGGGAATTAAGGGTTACGGGGAGCGGGCAGGAAATTGGACATGAGTCTAGGTTCGGAATGGTCATGGCCCTGTGGGTAGTGGAGTGGGCCCAGGGGCCATGCAGCCTGGTTCTGCTACTACTGTGTTCTAATTCTGTGTTAGATTTCAGGAGATGGTTTTATTCCTGTTCCTGGCTGGGGTGGAGATTGCCTTTACAGAAGGTAAGTACTGTAGAAAATATAGGGACAGAGTGATCTCCTGGAAGAATTTCGATCGCCTAGATGGGTCGGAGAGGAATTTCCCAGATTTTTTTCTCCCAAATTGGCCATTGGGTATCTGGTTTTTCGCCTCTCCCGGGAGATCACATGGGTTCGGGTGGATGCAGAGTGATAAAAGATTTGAGGTTAGGATCAGATCAGCCATGATCTTATTGAATGGTGGAGCAGGCTCGAGGGGCCGATTGGCCTACTCCTGCTCCTATTTCTTATGTTCTTATGTTCTTATGAACGCAAGATAACTAACAATACAGATGCAGGTAGAATACCGATAAAGTTCAGCTTTTAAAGGAAACCCACAAATTGTATTACAAAGATTTTAATTTAAAATTCTCTTCCTAACTGTATAATTTTATTGTAAAAATACTCATTCTGCAAGATATTTCTCAACTAAGTACCTGAACGATGTGACCTGTTCTCATTGTAGATAAAGGTTTTCCATATAAACTCGGGAGTCTTCAAGTTTTTGGGTACCATTGGCACCAACGGATAACATTTGGTCATCTTTTGATGATGAATCCTATAGTAGTTTTTAAAGGTACATGAACATTGAGCATTGAAACTTCAAAGTACTTACAACTATATTTTAAAAGCAATTCTGCAGAACACTCATGAAATATCATGAAAATAAAGGCACAATTTTCTTTAATTACTACATTTGGGGACCGCAAGTAGAATTAACTCTGGCATACATAAGCTAGAATTACCCAAAAGCAGTTTAAAGCAGCTTGATATTTAATATTTCTGGCCACAAAATGACTAACTGGCATGTCCTACAGTCCTGCGATAGATAAGCCATATTTAAAGTTTATCATCTACGTCTTGATGTCCAAAAATGTATTTTATATCAACATTTTCTGCACTGTCTAGAAATTAGCTCCTCTGAAGACTCCAGTGGGGAATTATCTAGGTTTACTAAGAGATCCAGCTTGGTGAAAATCTGATCATCTGGAGAACTGTCCAATTGGTTCACTTTTACAAGAATGCTCACACAAGTATGTCAAATACATCTTGAAATAAGTATAAAAACTATCAAAAACAGCTACCCAGCGAAAGCTTTGGCAAATTAAACTGAGCAGAAAAACAGTATCCTGAAGTTGTAATATTTGTCTACTACTCTTCAAAAATGCAGATATCTCCAATGGTACTCCAGGATGCCTATATGGAAGTAGGTATGTTTGACACTTTTTTCATATCTCCTAATTGAACAGCCCTCTCTACCTGCTCTAATGATGCTGCCTTCAGAAAGTAAGTCTAAACTTCTAGACTTAGTGTGACAGAAGATACACTAAACCTATACCATAATACTAAATCGATAAACAATCATACTGGGCAAACTTTGTCTTCCAATAGAAACCTAAGTTACAATAACATGGGCAATTTTCACTAGCTCTAGATTATGAGACAAGCATGTCCCATGTAGAAAAAGTTATCTGGATTGCTAAATTACAATGCACACATCAGACAACAGTGATGTGGAAATAATGGTCCGGTTAAGGCATCTTAACACACTAATGTGTTTGATGTTACGTGCGTCAATTACCAAGTTAAATTCAGATGTTGGTGGAACATTCACTATTTGATTATAAATATTTCTGTGGAAAAAAAGGCTGAGGCAAACCTTAACTAACCAATATTAGGCAAGGCATGAAAGGTATATGTTGTCTTTTTAAAAATTCAAATCCCCACAAAGACCTTATCACCATCAAAGCTTTTTCAAGAGTTGGTTCCTTCTGATCAGATTCTAGATACCCGACTCTAATATAGGCTTCTAAAAACCTGCAAGAATGTTCAATGGCACCCAAACCTAAAACTCTGGGCAGCAACAAGGGCCCAAATCCGTATTCAGGCCATTGAACTTTAATTCTGAACAGAAGTGTGCTGGTGAGCGGAATGAGTCATTGTAACACCAGCTTGTCATAGTACCAGCTCCACTTGACACAAAGAAACACAAAATGTTGTCTTCCTGATTTAAACACATCTTAAAAATAGATAAGAACAATTCTGCAATTCAATAAACTATATTCAGTAATGTAAATTTCAGCATTTCATCCAGTATCTTTCTCGCTATGCAGAGGAACAAGTTAGTCTTTCAGATTTTTTTTCTTTTAAACATTATGGGGGAGACATTCGGTATCGCCCCATTTGGCGCGCAATTATTGGCCGGGCGCAAAGTTTATCGCCTGGCGCTAATTATCGCCTCTGACTGTAAACTTAGCTTCTATCGCCCCTGGAGATGATTGGAGTGCTAAATCAGGCGCTACACACCTCTCTTGAGGCGCTAACGCCGAGGAGTGAGGCGCTAACTCAGAGCACTAACGAAGCTCATGTGATGTCAGTCAGCACTGGAACACAGACACACTGGCGCCGGCCAGTTCTTAAAGGGGAGGGTCGATCTTGCTCTCCATCCACACCCTGGTCATTGCAGCCTTTAATCTCAACCTGGAGAGACCTGTACATCAATTCTGCTGGAAAGAACAATGGAGGGGCCCAGGGAAAGAGCTCAGAGCGCAGCCCCCATAGTCTCTTCTAAATCGATGCAAGGACAAATCAAAATGAACCTGCAAAGTGCAGCTCATTACCCAAAACTCCTTCACACAGCGTTGAATCTCTTCAGAAGTCTCTCTCTCTCAGAATGCGTGGTGCAAAAATGTCGCCGACAAAAAAAAGTCAGGAAGCGGTCGCCTTTAAATAGCGCTCCCCCAGTCCCTTCCAGACTGCAAAACGTTCCCCTCAATCTGTCGTTGCTAGCGGCAGGCGGTAAGGCAGGGGGCGCCACTCAATATCCAGTCCAGGGCGCTACCGGGGCGTTGCACGCTCGACTGACGTCATGATCTGCGGGCGCAGGAGAGCGTGCCGGTAGTGTTTAGCGCCGCCGCAAAATGTCTGGTCAATTTCGCGAGCAGCGCAAACATTGCCACGCCCGGGCGCTAGTTGCTTTGCGACCCATTAGCGCCCTAAGAGGGCACTAACAGGTGGCGCAAAGCAACCGAATTTTTCACCCTATTAGTTTAAAAATTGAGATAAATATTTAATCTACACTTGATTCAATATTTAGCTCAGCAGGCCTATGCAGGGAAAGATAGAATGCCAACATTTCACAAAGGGTAATAAGAACTCTGATTTCACTTGAGATGATTAGTGAGCTGTGATGAGGTGCGTTAACATTTAACGGGGATGAAATTGGATAAAGCTCAAAAAGGGGTATGGGGAATGCAAAGCACGATATGCCCACTCCCGTTCAAAGTGGTGCAGGCAGCACAGAAAATTTGTGCTGCCTGCTCATTATAATGATTGGAGCGCTGATCTCAGCGTTAAATACACTGCTGGTTGACTTAGCGCACAACGGGGGGGGGGGGGGGGGGCAATATTGGGTGCAGTCTACTGGCCAATAAAATTTAGCCTAGGTTCTCTGCACTACTTAAAGGGGAGGTGTTTTGTTGCAGAAGCACCTCACTGTCACTCTGAAGCTATGGCCCAACAGGGAAGAGAAAGGGAAAGGAGGTTCTCTGATGCAGCACTGGAGGCCTTGGTCCTGCCAGTGAATAGAAGATGTCTGGTCCTCCACCTGCAGGGGTGGGGCAGGAGACTTTCCAAGCAGCACGCTAGAAAGCTGTGGGAGAAAATAGCACAAGCCTTCAGTGCCACGAGTGTTGTCCCCAGGACCTGGATCCAGTGTCGAAAGAAGTTTGATGACCTCACACAAGTGGTCTAATGCCATATCCCACCATCTGTGCCACTAGCCTCACACACTGCTCAATGCACCATACCCTCATCACTCACCTATCAACAATTTCTAGCTATCACCACTCATACCTCACAATCATAGATTCACCTCACCATCACACACTTAGCACTGCTGCAAGATTCACACCCACATCTCACACCTTGCACACACTGTCAGCTATTCAACCATGGCAGGCACATCACACAACACATTGTACCACACTCACTGACTCACTTCCCTTTCTCTTGCAGGAAAAGGTGGCACACAACCGCCGTGAGCAGCAGCAGATGGGCGGAGGGGAAGCCCGACTTCAGAACCTCACAGAGCTGGAGGACACAATGTTGGAGATCATTGGAGGGGCCGGCACTGAGGCCGTGGTGTGCGGCAAGGTTGAAAGCATTGATGATGATGGTATGCTCATACCTAATCCTTCTTCTCACATCCCACTTCATCCTCATCCCACAATCTCTTCTCACTTTCAAACTGCTGATGGTGTAACCATGTATATTTTGCTTCCCCCCTCCCCTCACCACAAGCCGACCCTTGTGCCTTTCTCTTTTCAGATACCCAAGAACTGCCACAAGCACAGTCTCTCCCTGATGTTGTGGAGGAGGCGAGTGAAGGAGAAGAGGCAGTCATTCAATCTGACACTCCCAGGCACCCGCTCAGAAAATGGCACTGCATGGACTTTAGAGGATAGTATAGAGGGGAGATCAGCATTTGGTGAGTCACCGGGCACAAGTGGGCTGCAGCCAAGTCAGGGGTAAAGGGTAGCTCACATGCCAGCTCCCCAAGGGCAAGTTCGCGCATGAGTTCTGCTGCACAGGACTCAATTGGTAACATTGATGGGGTGGCTTTCTGAAGAAGGGTGATGGGCATGTACAGAAATGCTTGTTGCAATGGCAAGCCTTCCAGAGAGTCTCTTGTCAGTGTCAAGGAGCATGGAGGAGTCCAGCTCAAACAATGCATGGGCTTTGCGCGCAGCTTGGAGCCCATGATTTCCAGGATCGAAATGATGGGCAACTCAATTAGGAAACTTGTGCAATGAACTATGATGCTGGGTGTGATGGACGATGTCGCAGCTTCCATTGCAGCACAGGCGGAAGCGACCCACCATCTCAGTGCTGCAGTGGAAGCTCAGACTGCTCTCATGCAGTCTCAGCTTACTGCCACGCAAGCTCAGACTGATGCCATCATGTCAGTGTTTACAAAAGGAGCTTGCCGGGTCTTGCAGCAGTCCAGAAATCTGTGCACCAACAGATGGCTAGTAATGGTGAGGCGCTGTCCCAGGAAGTGGCAGTGGCTCCGTGGAACAAGAACCTGCTGTCCTGTCTCTCAATGACAGCATTCCTATTCCCACCACTGCCTGTCAGCCAGTCAGCCCAGACTGCTGCCGCCCATGTCGAGGTGGTGCAGTCTACAGTCAGGCCTTCTAGGCCCAGAGCTCCTCGAGGTTGTCCTGCAAGGCCATCTGCAGTCTCCCTCACTGAAAGTCAGCAGCCTTCCACCAGCCATGCTGCAGCCATTGGGATAGCACTGCGTAGGAGCACGAGAGTAGTCAAAGGGACATGAAAGACAGACACCAAGGGAATGCACAAGAGTGATTAGTTGACGTTGTGTAGATTGGCATTGATTAATTTACAAATTATATTTGGAGAGGGCATTTAATAGAGCGGCGACGTCGAAAATGGCAGGTCGTGCATCAGATCAGCGTTGCACCCTGATTGACGTCATGATGTGCCTCATTACCATTTCTCTCCGACCTACCCAAAATGGCAGCCACCACAGTGGGTGGAAGCGAGGAAGCCTCCATTTTTTCTCTGAAACCGGCCTCATCAGCTTGCGCTAAGGTACCGAATTTCACGGCCAACATTTCTGTACTTTGGTTTGCAAGAGACCAACATCCGTGTACAAGCATTCAGTATTTAATTATTAAATTTGATTCCTTTAACCCAATGGCAGAATCGTAGGCCAATTACATTGTCCAAAATATGATTCTGCTACTTGGTTAAGTGAGCTGGATTTAATAATGTAAACACAGAAGGCCAGCATATAGGTTTTGGTCCCCTGTTACTCAAACTACAGAAATGTTAAGTGTAAAACTACTTTATGATCTGCTGTATTGAACTTCAATCAACATGTCATACATTTTAAACATTCCTCCTGGCACTCTTCACTTTAGTTTTTTTCTCATTCCCATCACTCCAGGGCTATATTCGAGAAAGTATAACCACTTTTGTTGGATAAACAGCTCTTTAGCTGTTTGAGAAGTGTTAAACCAACATGACAGGTGTGGCATGATTGGCTATATTTTGACTGTTCGTACTTGTGAATTCACAAGTGACTCAGAAAATAAGCAAAATGGGTCAAGCATGATTTTAATCCATGGCCATTAAATTTTGGGGGAAACAGAAGATTAAATGAGGGAAAAATTTGTGTATGGCAAGAGAATTGCCAGCGTCACTGGCAACTCGAGTTAACGGCCGCTGAAAATGGCCGCAGCACTACCATTGAAAAATTCGCGTTGGGGGTTGGCAATGTGTAGCGTAGCGCTAACTTACTGTGCAACGCCCTCCTGGTAGCGTTAATGAAGGGCTCCGACTCGAAGTTCCCATCCAGGAGCGTCGTTGCAGCTTTTTACAGCCTGTGAGAGCGAGGCTGTGGAGTTCGCAAGGCATTGTGGGCAATTAAAGGGGCTATGCATTCAGAACTAATAAAAATTACAAAGTAGTAAAAAAAAATGCAGCTTTCAGCCCTACTGCCTTTCAATAAAAAAATTACCATTAAAAAGAATCCCAAATGGGATTCTTCAGCACTTAAAGCTGAATTCCCTTCCGAACCTCAAAAAATGGGAAAAGTGCTTCAGCACTAACAAATGGCTCAGCAAGCCAGGGAAGTGGCATCGAAGGTCTCGCATGCAGCACTCCAGCTTTGTACAGGGGGTCAATGCTGCAAGAGAGGTTCTCTGCACACAGGAGCCAGGAGGCCCTCCAGAAAAAACGATGTGGGACCACATCACCAAGGCCGTCACTGCCACCAGTTTCGCTCCCACCACCTGGCTCCAGTGCCCAAAGAAGCTTCATGACCTCCAACCAATGGTCAAGGTCAGTGAGTGCATCTTCAAAAGCCATCTCCTAACAAATGCATCAGTAGCCTCACACACTTCTCAAGGCACGACTCCTCCATCCACCCCATCACTCACCTACCAACAATCTACCAATCACAAAGCACATCTCCCATTCCTAGCCTCACCTCACCCGCTTAGATGAGACGGTGCAGGCCAGTCTTGGCAGGAGCATGGCTGAGCCCTTGGCCAACAGCAGAGCTGAAAGCATACAAGATGCTGGTATCCTCACACATTATCCTCCTTCTGGCATACACCGCTTGCTTTCCTGCCCTCCCCTCACAACTGCACCCTTGTGCCTTCCTCATTTCACACACCCAAGAACTGCAGCCTGCCCAGCCAGTGGTTGACTAAGGAGAGGAGAGTGAAGAAGAACAAGATTGATTTGACACTCCCAGCCACCAGCTCCTCAAGGTTGACCAGCAAGACCATTTGCAGTGTCCCCCACTGAAAGTCAGCAGCCTTCCACCAGCCATGCTGTAGCCACTGAGGTAGCACTGCGTGACATCAGTAGGTTAGACAAAGGCACACACAAGACAATCACTAAGAGAATGCATAACGGTGATGAGTTGATTTCTTGATGTCATATTGGATGGATAGATGTATAAAGTTGGATTGAAAAGTCTGCTTTGTGGTGGCTTTTATTTCAGCATCATGGCCAACAGGACGCTGTGATTGTCAGTAGCAGAAGGAAGGTAAGGTGTGGGACAAATGTTGAAAGGGAAATTGGGGTTGTGGTCACTGGGACTGCAGGTGGATGATTCCATCCCAGATATCCCGGCCACAAAGGGCTGTCTGGGATGCATCCTTCCGTCTGCTTCTTCCTCTTTGGCTTCCTCCTCTTCGGCTTCTTCCTCTTCTGTGTCATCCTCTTCCCTCTGCGAGCAGATGCTGTAAATCTGAAATGACGGTATAAAATGCTGGAAATACTCAGCAGGTCAGGCAGCATCTCGACCTGAGATGTGAACTCTGTTTCTCTCTTCAGATGTTAGCTGACCTGTTGAGTATTTGCAGCATTTTCTGTTTACTCAGAGGCCTTCCTTTACCATCCAAGGCCTTGCAAGCGTCCAACAGCACGCCTTACACACGTAAAAAACTTTTAACATCTGTTGCAGCAAGCCACTACTTCAATAAAATCAAAGAAACCCAGTTCAAAAGCTTAAATTCAAGCTTACCTGAAAGATGTGCGTGTCCCTTTAAGAGGTGCTGATAGCACTTCTGTCAGTCCCTTTGCATGTTGGGTTTCCCTGGTGTAGTTATGACCTAGCACTGGACTCAGTGCTAGGGTCAAAGTTGGCCGTAGTGACGTTGTCAACATATGACGTCACCAATCCGCCATTTTTTTTGCTAATACTTATCGGCAGTGCTACATGGAGGTCCAAAATGGAGGACACCACAGGACCCGCCACCAGCTGGCGAAAGAGCAGCGCCTAGAACAGAGGAGAGTAAGAGGTGATTTAACAGAGCTGTTAACAGTTATCAAGGGATGAGATGGAGTAGTTGGAAACAGACTGAACTGAATTTTTACATTTGAGTGGTTCGGGTTCAGGGAGGCCGCGTAGCAGGTCGCCATCACAAACAGTCCATCAGCATGCTCTCCACTGCGTGTTTAACTTAATTAGGTCACTTGACTGAGTCATGCGGGTTTCTCAGCCAATTAAGTGACGTCACGGATGGCTTGACTTCAGCTCACCTATTTAAAGGGGCAGTGGACAGATGAGAGTTGAAGGTTGTTGGAGGTGGTCCAGAGGTGCTTGTAAGCAGCGCCTGTCGGTGTTACAGCCAATAGTTTGACTTTGACTGTGAGGGTGCGATCATTTAGAGACAATGATGCAGTCTCAGCGCCAGAAGGCTGCGCCCAGGTATTCAGATTCCTCCCTGGACATTCTGCTCCAGGGAGTGAGAGCAAGGAAGGAAAGGCCTGGTGACGGAAGGAAGAGGCCAGCCAGTGAAACCAAGAGGGCATGGTTGGAGATCGTCCAAGAAGTGAGCTGCAGGGGTGTTGTCAATGCTCCTGGACCCAATGCAGGAAGAGATTTAATGACCTGATGAGGTCAGGAGAGTACAATGCCACATTCAACTACATCCTGATGTGTGTGTCACCCCAACCCCATCACGCTGCCTTCCCAAGCCTACTCCTGCACGTCACTCCTCACACCAATCTACCTTGCAAGTACACCCATCACTCACTGTCTATGCACCTACTGACATCCCCATCTGACTATAAACCACTGACACTCACCCTCAGCAATCATAGAATCATAGAACGTAATGCCACAGATGCAGGTCATTTGGCAATGTCATGCCACGCCCTCATAGTCACCCTCTACAGATGTAGCCCATCCATCCCCTACACTCATTCCATCACTCTCACTCAAAGTTCTCTCCTTTCCCTTCTTGCAGAAGAGAGCACAGAACAGGGAGAGACTGAGGACCGGAGGTGGCACTCCAAGTTACACTACATTGACACCAGCAGAGGAGGAGGCGCTGGAATTAAGCGGAGTAGCAGAGCTGCTGGTGGTGGGAGATGCAGCAACCTGGTGAGAGAATTAAATATCATGCAGCCACATGGCATGCCACAGTTACTCGTGGGGACTGATGTCAGCAGCCAGTGAAATATCAAGATGTGCATAATGGTAATGTTACAGTCTTATCATAAGAGCTCTAATTCATTTCTTTACTCTCCCACAGGTCCATCAAGTGCCACCACAACCCCCCCGCTCCAACTCCACCCCGCCACTGTCCAGCCGGAGGAGGAAGACGACTCCTCAGAGGAAGCTCCATTCTCTGAGGGTGCACCGTCATACAACCCATGCACACCCAGCACCAGCTCAGATACGCATACGTCGGTGGGTCCTGCGAGACATAGAGTAGTGTTGTCATCTGGTGTCTCACACATCACAAGTGAGCAAGAGCAGATGGTGGAGACAGGGACAGCAGTGGAGAGTCCTCGCTGGATGGCGCAGGATGCACCAAGCTCTGCTCAGCTGGATGCAGATACTGAACCTCGGGGACTGTCGACAAAGAGGGTGATCTTGGAGGAGCAGCAATAAATGCATGAGACTTTGGCAGCTTTTCCAGCCACGATGTGCACAATTGTAGAGAGAATGCAGGAGTCCATCTCCAACATGAGCAGCACCATGTTGCAGGGGTGCCGACAATGTGCTCTTCCATGGAAAGGGTAGCCACTTGCATGGAGCAGCTAATGTGCCAAACGAGAACATGCTTGATGTGAACAACAGCTTGCAGACTCTTACTGAACTCATCTCTAGAAGGGATACCAACGTAGACTTGGACGTTCATTGCCCCACTGATGTGCAGCAAAGTGCTCTCCAGCTCCTTGCTAGCAGAGAAGTGTGGGTGGCCCATGAGAGGGATGATGTTGAGAGGGCACATGGAAGTGGGGGCTCTGCCCAAAGTTCTCCCACATTGCCTCCCCCTCAGTCAGAGCCCCACATGCTGCCTCGGATCCAGATGGCCGAGTCTGCCCTGCACAGTTGCAGGTGGAGCAGTCTTTAGCAGGGCCCTCACAAGCTCCAAAACCCAGAGGACATCCGCCAGAAGTGTCTAAGCAGTCACAGCAGGGAAGTGAGCAGCCTGCCTCTACCTCTGCAGAAGCCACAGCGGGTGCATCTTGTAGACTCAGAAAAGAAAAGTAACACAATCGTAGATGTACAAGGGTATGCACATAGGTGTTTGCCAAAATATTAGTGTTAAGCTTCAGTTCTATTTATGACACATGTAAATGTATTTATTTGCACCACATTCCTGTCTTGTCCATTTTTGCCTGCTACCTGGAAAGTGGTCGTCACTTGGAGTGAATGGTGAGAAATTATTTAACCTCGAGCAATGGGTGTGTGAGTGACAGGAATGGCTTGGTCATTTTAGGACTGCTTTGTGGTGTTGGTGGTGGGGGTGGGCGGGCGGGCGGGTGGGAAGTTGGTACAGCATCTGGGAGCCAGATGGGTGCACTGTGCAACTTAACTAAATCGTGACTTGATGAGGCCATCCGAGGCCGCCCAGGTAGCAATGCATGCCGCTGCTGGTGCCCTGTCCATCTCATATTCGTCCTCTCCTCATGTTCCACCTACTCCTCCTCCTCCGACCTCTGAAGAGGCTGTGCGCTCTGCGCCTTGCTCCTCCTACAGCTCCAATCCTCACTACTGTGTTATGTTGTGCAGCGCGCAGCATATGATAATCGTTCTGGAAACCCTGGCTGGTGTGTACCGAAGGGCTCCTCCAGATCTGTCAAGGCATCTGAAACGCATCTTCAGCATGCCGATTGCTTGATCTATAACACATCTGGTCATCATGTGGCTTTCATTATAGTACTCCTTGGCCTCATTGCTTGGCCTCCTTAAGGATGTCATCAGCCACGTCTTCAGTGGATAACCCTTGTCTCCATGCAGCCAGCCGGTAAGTCTGCTCAGAGGTACAAAGAGCTGAGGAAGGGTGGACTGGCACAGAACGAAACAGTCATGACAGCTCCCTGGAAATCTGGCACACACATGCATGATGATCTTTTTGTGGTTGCAGACAAGCTGCACATTGAGGGAATGGAAGCCCTTCCGGTTTACGAACACTCGTGGGTGATCTGGAGGTGCCTTGATGGCCACATGTATGCAGTCGATGATGCCCTGCATCTGTGGGAAGCTAGACAGAGCCGCAAAGCTGAGCACCCACTCAGTCACACCGGCTTCATCAGTGGCAAAGTGCACATAATTGCCTGACTTGTGAAACATGGCATCAGTCACCTGGGTGATGCATTTGTGTGCGGCCGACTGCAAGATCCTGCAAATGTCTGCTGCAGAGCCCTGGAAGGAGTCTGAGGTGAAGAAGTTGAGTGCGGTGGTGACTTTGACTGGTAAGGCGTGTCCCATCAGGTCCTCTCGGCAACAGGTACTTCTTCTAGCAAGCTAGAAATGTCTGCTACGACCTGGCTCGATAGTCTGAGCCTCCTGAAGCATAGTCATGTCCAGGAAGCTCATCCTCTGTTGGGGGCATCACCTCCGGCGAGTGAAAGTGGCTTACAAGGTTGCAGAAATCACCTGCAAACTCCTGAAAGCAAACTTTCTGCACATAAATGGTATCAGCAAGAGCCTTTTCCTTAGGCAAGGAAGCAGTTATAACGTGTGTGTATTTATGTGCTTTTTCCAGCTGTCACTTAATGAACCGGACGACTGAAGGAGGTGTCATCATGGCAGATCAATGGCCCAGGGAGAGAGCTCGCAGATTCTGCCACCAAGCAATGGAGGCGTTGGTCTTCGCTGTGTAAAGACGGAGGACGGTGCTGTACCCAGCAAGTGGCAGGAGGCCCTTGTTGCAAGTCTTTCGCATCATGTGGAGGGAGGTAGCCCAGCAGGTCTCAGGCAGCACTGTGGTCCCCAGGACACCCACACAATGCAGCAAGAAATTTAATGACCTCATTCGAGTGGTCAGGGTGAGTCAATGCTTCAACAAATGCTGCATACCACCATCTGAACCTCAGTCTGCACACAATGCCCAAAGCACCACAACCCCAGCACTCACCCACCAACAATCTCCACCTACCAACACTCACACCCACATCTTACACCTTGCACACAAGGACAGCTATTCAACTATAGCAGGCACATCTCCCAAACACATTTCTCCACACTTTTCTTTCTCTTGCAGCCCAAGGTCGCTCACAACAGGGGGGAGCAGGAGCTCACAGGCGGGGGACAACTTGACACCCAACCACTTTCTGAGCTGGAGGAAAGAGTGCTGCAAATCATTGGCTGCCAGGTGGTGGGCGCCGTGGCCACCGGCGACCTTGACCCCCTTGGGGACAACAACAGTATGTTCATCCCTACTCCTTCTTCTCACATCCCACTTCCCCCTCACCCTACAAGCCTTTCCCACTTTCCAGCTAATCATGCTGTACGCATGCCTTTCTCCCTTCCTGTGGCCACCCCCCCCGCAACCTCAACCCAACTCTTGTGCCTTTATGCTTTCAGATAATCAGCAAGCAGCTGAGCAGCCTTACCCGAGAGTACCATAGAGAGCGAGGCGGAATAAGAGGAAGAACACACCACGTCACTGCATGTCTCACCCGCAGGCACCAGCTCAGATACTGGAACTATGCGTTCTTTAGAGGCTAGTATCGTAGCGGGATCTGTACAGGGTGATGCACCGGGGATGAGCGTGCTGCAGCAAGGCAAAGGGGAAAGGGTAGCTTGGGAGTCAGCTCCTCAGAGAGTGAGTTCGCATGCAAGTTCTGCTGCACAGGACTCAGATGAGGATCTCGATGGGGAGGCCTTTAGAAGAAGGGTGATGGGCATGCACACAGAGATGATGGGTGCAATGGCAAGGGTGCCTGAGAGCCTCTCGGCAATGATAAGGAGCATGGAGGAGTCCACCTCCAACATTGCACAGAGCTCTGCGCACACCATGGAGCCCATCATTTCCAGTCTGCAAAGGATGGTCGACTCCCAGAGACCATGGCGACCCAGAACTGATGCCACGTGTGATGGGCGACGTCGCAGCTTCCATTGCAACACAGGTGGAAGCCATGCAACATCTTAGTGCAGTAATACAGTCTATGCTTGGTGCCATCGATTCTCAGGCTGCTGTCATGCAGTATCAGCTTGATGCTACGCAAGTTCTGACCGCTGCTATCGTGGCTGGGTCAACCACCATCCACCGGGGCTTTCACGGTGTCTCAGCAGGCCAGCAATCTGTGCTCCAGCAGATTGGTAGTGATGCTGAGGTGCTGCCCCGGGGGAGTGGCAGTGGATCAGTGGAGCAGGAAGCTGCTGTCCTCTCTAAGGATGACAACATTCCTGCTCCCACCACTGGCATCCCGCCATTGCCCTTGTCGCTGCCTGTCATCCAGCCAGCCCAGACTGCTGCCGACTATGCTGAGGTGGTGCAGTCTACAGCCGGGCCTTCCGGGCCCAGAGCTGGTCGAGGGCGTCCTGCAAGGTCATCTGAAGTCTTCTGCACATTCAGCAGCCTTTCACCCGCCGTGCTGTAGCCACTGTGGACCAACACTTCGTAGGAACACTAGAGTAGGCAAAGGCACAGTAATGAGAGGCACTAAGATATTGCAGAAGGGTGAATAGCTAATATTGTTTTTGTAAATATGTGTTCGCTGATTATTGATAAATTTATTAATTGGCTTTGGATGATTTTGTGGTGTCTCTCATTTCAGCTTTGCGCTGTCATATGGCCTGCAACAGGGATGGAATGATGGGGGTGTGGTGAGCAACAGGGATCTCGGGTTTAATTTATTGGAACCTCAGTCTGATGAGGCGGTCGCGGACCGCCCTTTGCAGAAAGAGGATTGAGTGGCTGCCTCCTCCCTCGCTCCTGTTCCTCCTCCTCCTAGTCTTCCTATTCATCCTCCTCTTCCTCTCCCTCCTCCTGAGGTGGTCTGACAATCCCTAGTGGCAAGGGCTGAGTCCTCATGATGGCCAAGTTGTGGAGCATGCAGCACACCACGATGAAATGGGACACCCGCTCAGCTGAGTACGGGAGGGCTCCTCCCGAGCTGTCAAGGCATCGGAACCGTTGCTTGAGCACCCCTATGGTCTGCTTGATGATGTTCCTGGTGGCAGCATGGCTCTCATATGAGTGCTGAGCAGGAGTGTCGGGGTAGTGGAGGGGAGTCATGAGCCAGGTGGAGAGCAGATAGCCCTTGTCTCCGACCAGCCAGCCACAAGCTTGATGTGGTGGCTGGAAGAGTGCTGGCACATTGGTCTGGCGCAGGATTAAGGCATCGTGGCTGCTGCCAGGATGGCGGGCATTCACATTGAGGATTCGCTGTCTGTGAGTGGTAGCCTTTGCTGTTATGGAAGACCTCAGATTGTTATGCGGTGCCCGCAAAGCCACGTGGGTGCAGTCAATGGCGCCCTGCACCATGGGGAAGCCCGTTATCCTGGCAAAGCCACATGCACATTCGTCCTGCTTCTCTCTGGTGATAGGGAAGGAAATGTAGGCCCTTCTCCTACTGTAGAGAGCCTCTGTGACTTCCCAAATGCAGTGATGGATGTCGAATTGCGAGATGTTCGCTATATTTTATTTTATTCGTTTATGGGATGTGGGCGTCGCTGGCAAGGCCAGCATTTATTGCCCATCCCTAATTGCCCTTGAGAAGGTGGTGGTGAGCCGCTTTCTTGAACCGCTGCAGTCCGTGTGGCGAAGGTATTTCACAGTGCTGTTAGGGAGGGAGTTCCAGGATTTTGACCCGGCGACGATGAAGAATCGGCGATATACTTCTAAGTCAGGATGGTGTGTGACTTGGAGGGGAACTTGGAGGTGGTGGTGTTCCCATGCGTCTGCTGCCTTCTAGGTGGAAGAAGTCGCGGGTTTGGGAGGTGCTGCCGAAGAAGCCTTGGCGAATTGCTGCAATGCATCTTGTAGATGGTACACATTGCAGCCACGGTACGCCGGTGTGGAGGGAGTGAATGTTTAAGGTGGCAGATGGGGTGCCAATCAAGTGGGCTGCTTTGTCCTGGATGGTGTCGAGCTTCTTGAGTGTTGTTGGAGCTGCACTCATCCAGGCAAGTGGAGAGTGTTCCATCACACCCCTTACTTGTGCCTTGTAGATGGTAGAAAGGCTTTGGGGAGTCAGGAGGTGAGACACTATCCGCAGAATACCTAGCCTTTGACCTGCTCTTGTTACCACAGTCTTTATGTGGCTGGTCCAGTTAAGTTTCTGGTCAATGGTGACCCCCAGGATGTTGATGGTGGGGGACTCAGCGATGGTAATGCCATTGAATGTCAAGGATCGGTATTTAGACTCTTGCTTGTTGCAGATAGTCATTGCCTGGCACTTCTGTGGCGCAAAACATAGAAACATAGAAAACATAGAAGATAGGAGCAGGAGTAGGCCATTCGGCCCCTCGAGCCTGCTCCACCATTCAATAAGATCATGGCTGATCATCCAAATTCAGTACCCTGTTCCTGCCTTCTCTCCATATCTCTTGATCCCTTTAGCCTTAAGAAATATATCCAACTCCTTCTTGAATATATTTAATGAATTGGCCTCCACTGCCTTCTTTGGCAGAGAATTCCACAGGTTCACCACTCTCTGGGTGAAGAAATTCCTCCTCATCTCTGTCCTAAATGGCTTACCCCTTATCCTTAGACTGTGACCCCTGGTTCTGGGCTCCCCGACCATCGGGAACATCCTTCCAGCATCTAGTCTGTCTAGTCCTGTTAGAATTTTATAAGTTTCGATGAGGTCCCCTCTCCTTCTAAACTCCAGCGAGTACAAGCCCAATCAACCCAATCTCTCCTCATACGTCATTCCTGCCATCCCAGGTATCAGCCTGGTGAATCTTCGCTGCACTCCTTCCATGGCAAGAACATCCTTCCTCAGATAAGGTGACCAAAACTGCACACAATACTTAAGATGTGGTCTCACCAAGGCCATGTACAACTGCAGCAAGACATCCTGTACTCAAACCCTCTCGCTACGAAGGCCAACATACCATTTGCCTTCTTAACCGCCTGCTGCACCTGCATGCTTACTTTCAGCGACTGGTGCACAAGGATGCCCAGGTCTCATTGCACTTCCCCTTCTCCCAATCTATTGCCATTCAGATAATAATCTGCCTTCCTGTTTTTGACACCAAAGTGGATAACCTCGCATTTATCCACGTTATATTGCATCTGCCATGCTTCTGCCCAATCACCCAACCTGTCCAAATCATACTGGAGTTTCCCGGCATCCTCCTCACAGCACACACCCACCCAGCTTTGTGTCGTCTGCAAACTTGGAGATATTACATCTAGTTCCCTCGTCCAGATCATTAATATATAGTGTGAATAGCTGGGGTCCAAGGGCCAATCCCTGCGGTACCCCACTAGTCACTGCCTGCCACTCGGAAAAAGAGCCGTTTATTCCAACTCCTTGCTTTCTGTCTGCCAACCAGTTCTCTATCCAAGTCAATACCTTGCCCCCAATCCCATGTGCCTTAATTTTACATGCTAATCTCTTATGCGGGACCTTATCGAAAGCCTTTTGAAAATCCAAATACACAACCTCCACTGGTTCTCCCTTATCTATTTTACTAGTTGCATCCTCAAAAAATTTCAGTAGATTAGTCAAGCACGATTTACCTTTTGTAAATCCATATTGACTTTGTCCGATCCGGTCACTTTTTTCCAAATGCTCTGCTATTACATCCTTTATAATGGACTCTAGCATTTTCCCCACTACCGATGTCAGGCTTACCGGTCTGTAATTCCCCGTTTTCTCTCTACCACCCTTTTTGAACAGCGGGGTAACATTAGCTACCCGCCAATCCATGGGTACTGTTCCACAGTCTATCGAATTTTGGAAGATGACCAGCAATGCATCTACTATTTCTAGGGCCACTTCCTTAAGTACCCTAGGCATGGTGTGGAGATGCCGGTGTTGGACTGGGGTGGGCAAATGTAAGAAGTCACACAACACCAAGTTATAGTCCAACAGTTTTATTTGAAATCAGAAGCTTTCGGAGCGCTGCTCCTTTGTCAGGTGAAGTGGAGAGATGCATAAAGACACAGCTTATATAGTCAGAGAATAATGCCAGATGATTACAGGTAATCTTTCTAACTGCCATTTATCACACCTCGGCAGAGAGATAATCACAGCAATCAAAGGTGTGAATGGTGTCCAAACAGGTCAGTCAGGAAAACATTACATCAAAGAACAATGAGGTGGGGTCACAAGGGGTGAAATGTTGCAGATGCTGGGGTCTGTATGAAAAACAAAAAACAGACAAAAAAACATTTTTTTTGCTGGAAATCACAGCAGGTCCAGCTGCATCTGTGTAGAGAGAACAAGCCAACGACGACTCGAGTCTGGGTGACCCTACGTCAGGTGGGGTTACATGTAGCGTGACATGAACCCAAGATCCCGGTTGAGGCCGTCCTCATGAGTGCGGAACTTGGCTATCAGTTTCTGCTCTACGATTTTGCGTTGTCGTGTGTCTCGAAGGCCGCCTTGGAGAATGCTTACCCGAAGATCGGAGGCTGAATGTCCTTGACTGCTGAAGTGTTGCCCGACTGGGAGGGAACACTCCTGCCTGGCGATTGTTGTGCGGTGTCCGTTCATCCTTTGTCGCAGTGTCTGCATGGTCTCGCTGATGTACCATGCTCCGGGGCATCCTTCGATCCAGACCTTCAAAGCATCCTACGCGCTCTCATCCCACGTACTCCCCGCGTGGGAGACTTCTACTGCCTCCCAAAGATACACAAAGCCAACACACCCGGACGTCCTATCGTATCAGGCAACGGAACCCTGTGTGAGAACCTCTCTGGATACGTCGAGGGCATCCTGAAACCCATCGTACAGGGAACCCCCAGCTTCTGTCGCGACACTATAGACTTCTTACAGAAACTCAGCACCCACGGACCAGTTGAACCAGGAACACTCCTCGCCACGATGGACGTCTCGGCACTCTACACCAGAATCCCCCACGATGACGGCATCGCTGCGACAGCCTCAGTACTCAACACCAACAACAGCCAATCGCCAGACGCCATCCTACAACTCATCTGCTTCATCCTTGACCACAATGTCTTCACCTTCGACAACCAGTTCTTTACCCAAACACACGGAACAGCCATGGGGACCAAATTCGCACCCCAATACGCCAACATCTTCATGCACAAGTTCGAGCAAGACTTCTTCGCTGCACAGGACCTCCAACCAACGCTATACACCAGATACATCGACGACATTTTCTTCCTATGGACCCACGGCGAAGAACCACTGAAAAGACTACATGATAACATCAATAAGTTCCATCCCACCATCAAACTCACCATGGACGACTCCTCAGAATCGGTTTCATTCTTGGACACACGAATCTCCATCAAAGGCGGACACCTCAGCACTTCACTCTACCGCAAGCCCACGGACAACCTCAGGATGCTCCACTTCTCCAGCTTCCACCCTAACCACGTTAAAGAAGCCATCCCCTATGGACAAGCCCTGCGAATACACAGACGAGGAGGAACGCAATGGACACCTAGAGACGCTGAAAGGCGCCCTCGTAAGAACGGGATATAACGCTCAACTCGTCGATCGACGGTTCCGACGGGCCACAGCAAAAAATTGCATAGACCTCCTCAGAAGACAAACACGGGACACAACCAACAGAGTACCCTTCGTCGTCCAGTACTTCCCCGGAGCGGAGAAACTACGCCATGTTCTTCGCAGCCTTCAACATGTCATCGATGACGACGAACACCTCGCTAAGGCCATCCCCACGCCTCCACTACTCGCCTTCAAACAGCCGCCTAACCTCAAACAGACCATCGTTCGCAGCAAATTACCCAGCTTTCAGGAGAACAGCGACCACAACACCACACAACCCTGCCACGGCAACCTCTGCAAGACATGCCAGATCATCAACACAGATACCATCATCACACGTGAGGACATCACCCACCAGGTACATGGTACATACTCATGTGACTCGGCCAACGTTGTCTACCTCATACGTCGCAGGAAAGGATGCCCCGGAGCATGGTACATCGGCGAGACCATGCAGACACTGCAACAATGGATGAACGGGCACCGCGCAACAATCGCCAGGCAGGAGTGGTCCCTCCCTGTCGATGACACCTTCCATCACTTTGCTGATGACTGAGAGTAGACTGATGGGGCAGTAATTGGGCGGATTGGATTTGTCCTGCTTTTTGTGGACAGGACATACCTGGGCAGTTTTCCACATTGTTGGATAGATGCCAGTGTTGTAGCTGTACTGGAACAGCTTGGCTAGAGGCGCGGCTAGTTCTGGAGCACAAGTCTTCAGCACAATAGCCGGGATGTTCTCAGGGCCCATAGCCTTTGCTGTATCCAGTGCGCTGAGCCATTTCTTGATATCATGTGGAGTGAATCGAATTGGTTAAAGGCTGGCTTCTGTGATGGTGGGGACCTCAGAAAAAGGCTGATATGGATCATCCACTCGGCACTTCTGGCTGAAGATAGTTGCAAACACTTCAGCCTTGTCATTTGCACTCACTTGCTAGGCTCCACCATCATTGAGGATGGGGATATTCTTGGAGCCTCCTCCTCCCGTTAGTTGTTTAATAGTCCACCACCATTCACGACTGGATGTGGCAGGACTGCAGAGCTTTGATCTGATCTGTTGATTGTGGGATCGCTTAGCCCTGTCTATAGCATGCTGCTTCCATTTTTTTAGCATGCATGTAGTCCTGTGTTGCAGCTTTCCCAGGTTGGCACCTCAGACTGGAAGGAACCGCTGGCGAAGAAATTGAGGGCGATGGTGACTTTGACTGCCACTGAGAGAGCCGTGGTCGACCTGATCTGAAGCTCGAGATCTGGCTGCAGGAGGTGGCACAGTTCGGTGACCATAGCCTTGATGAAATGGAGCCTTCTAATGCACTACTCCTCGCTTAGTTGGAGGTTGGAAAAGTGCTCTCGGAATACCCTCGACGAGCTCTGCTGGCCTTCCTCCTCCCTCTTGCCACATCTTGCAATCTTTCTCGCTGCCTCTGCTCCCTCCGCAGTAGATCCTGGAGGGCGAGCTCGACTGCCAGTACAGCCCCCGTTAATGTAACAATGTGTAAAACAATGTCAGTGTTCTCACTCAGGCCAACATCCCCAGCATCGAAGCTTTGACCACGCTCGATCAGCTCCGATGGACGGGTCACATCGTCCGCATGCCCGATACGAGACTCCCAAAACAAGCACTTTACTCAGAGCTCCGACATGGAAAGAGAGCCCCAGGTGGGCAGAGGAAACGCTTCAAGGACACCCTCAAAGCCTCCTTGAAAAAGTGTAACATCCCCACCGACACCTGGGAATTCCTGGCCCAAGACCGCACGAAGTGGAGGAGAAGCATCCGGGAATGCGCCGAACACCTCGAGTCTCTTCGCTGGGAGCAAGCGGAAGCCAAGCGCAAGGAGCACACGTCAACTCAAGCACCCCACCCACCCGCCCCTTCAACCACCGTCTGTCCCACCTGTGACAGAGACTGTAGGTCCCGCATTGGACTCATCAATCACCTGAGAACTAATTTTTAATGTGGAAGCAAATCATCCTCTTTTCCGAGGGACTGCCTAAGAAGAAGGAACAATGTATAGCACTTTGAAATTTTGTCAGAATAAATTTAACAAATTTTTAGTAGTCGCAACACTCCTGATACTAAAGAACCTTTAAATGACTGAATTAAGCTCTTACACAATCGCAAACTGACAAGGAAGCAGTGAAACAGCTCTAACCTGACAGCTGCGACTCATCCCTTTAAATATCGCCCCTGGAGCCGCCATCCGCCTGCTTCATGCCTCCTCTTCCTGTCTTCCTCCGGGGCGAGGCGCTGAGGCAGGGGCCGATAATCAATTTGGCAGATCGGGCGCTCAGTGAGTTGCACGCTCACTGACGTTGCGATCTGCCTGGCACTAAAGCCCCAGGCGCTAACTGTTAGCAGCAGCGCTAAGGGATGACTGGATTTGGCGTGCGGCGCTGGATTTGCCTCACCCCAGCGCTATTTCATTAGCGCCCTGTTAGTGTCCCCACCAGGCGCTAACAGGAGGCACTAACCAACTGAATTTCTCCCCCCTCATGTTAAAAAGTCTCTTAAGATCTCTCAACAAGCTGTTAACTACTTCAATGAGGTTGCCCACCTCTCCCGAGCAGGTCCGTGGCGCACTGGGAAACGCGCCCGAGTTAAATACGGAAGTTGGTGGGATGAAAGCAGGTTGCCAACGCGCTGTCAATTTCAGCAGTTTTAATTGCCAACCCACGCACAAACCCGCACACACTGCAATGTAAAAATTCTGGCCACTGTTTCCAGTGATTGATGGGTCTAGAACAAGGTGACATAGATACAAGATAAAATGAAAGAGATTTAGGAATGAGGGCAGAAGAAGTCTTTTTTTTAAAAAAGAGGGTTGTGAGGCTGTGGATTGCAATACCAGACATAGTGAAGAATAGAGACCAGGAAGGTGGGGGGATCTTAATGTTCTGACATGCTGGGAGCTGGGGGACCCAGTAGCGCGCAGGATACCCGGAAGTCCAAGTTACCTTGCACGCTGTGGAGTTTTAACTCTACAGCATGCGAGTGACATCACTGATTAACAGGCTGGCTTCCAATCGGGCGGGGAACGCTGGGGAAGAGGCCGCAGCCCCAAGTATATGCAAGCCCCAACCCATCAGCAGGGGGGGAGAAGTCTGCTCCCGGGGTGTAGGGGGCGGTGGCAATGGTGGGGAAGCTTGGAGGGCCGGGGGAAGCGCTCAGGAGTGCTCGCCAAGGCTGTCCTCGCTTCGCTGCAGCTACCAGATTCCTGAGGCCCGGGAACCCCAGCCGGCCACAGTTAAACATGCACAGCAGGTTAAAATCAAGGCTTCTAGCCTCATTATAATATTTAAAGTACCAACTCACCTCCTGGGAACGGGTTGGCTGTCCACCCCCCGCCCTGCTTGTTAAAACCAGAAATGGACGGTTTGGAGGCATGTTGGGCTCGGGATTCAGATTTTTAACACTTTAACCTCCCATCCGACTATAACCCGCTCATTTATGGAGGTTACAATTCCCATCATGTCAACATTTAAGAATTGGTTGGATGGAGGAGTGACGGCAATGGGAATAATGGGGTATGAAACAGAGCAGTCGCATAGGATTAGGACTACTGCTCATGTGGAGGATAAACACCAAAACTGACTGGTTGGGCTGAACGGCCTGCTTCTGTGTCATAATTTCTATGCAATTGTATATATGACATATGAGAGGAATGCCCAATTTCACTACACTACAAATTTCCCAAAGTACAAGGGGTTATTAAATGCACCCATGTCACCATCGACACTATGCAATGGTCTAAACAAGAAAAAGGCCTTTTATTTAGCCAACATGCGAGTTGTCAATGACCACCAACACTGTATCATGCATGTTAACACACTCTTCCCCAGTAGCAGCCACAGTGTTTACATTTTACATCATCTTCTATGCAAGGCTTATTTGAAGGTGAAGACATTCTAGTAGGATGGCTTGTCAGACACTAAGACTACCTTCTTCAACTCTGCTCAATGACATTCTTTTGTTTGCCATGAACAGAAACAGAATACAAATACAGGTAGACTATCCTTTATCCGAAAACCTCGGGACCAGCCGAGTTTCGGATAAAGGAGAATTTCGGATTTCGGAAGGTGGGTCGGCGGGGGTCCGCGGGGGGGTCGGCGGGGGGTCGTGCGCACGACTTACGCTGACGCTCAGCGTAAGTCAGTCGGGGTCGGCGGGGGTCGGGGCCGGCGGGGTCCGCGGGGGGGTCGGCGGTTGTCGGGGCTGGCGGGGTCGGCGGTTGTCGGGGCCGGCGGGGTCCGCGGGGGGGTCGGCGGTTGTCGGGGCTGGCGGGGGGGGTCGTGCGCACGACTTACCCTTTATCCGAACTTCCGCAACCGGAACCCTCTAAAAACCGAAGGTTTTTTCGTTCAGCGTAAGTCGTACGCACGACTTACGCTGAACGAAAAAACCTTCGGTTTTTAGAGGGTTTCGGTTTTCGGAAGTCCGGATAAAGGGTAGTCTACCTGTACAAGATCCATGCTGCTACAGGGATCATTATGGCGTTTATCACCAGCAACTTGAAGTAGCGCTTCAGATGCCCTCATAGATTGAGGCACCTTACAGCACAGTCTTATCATTGTCTCCAAGGGTTGCCATTTGCTGTATTCTCCATAGTTATATTATATAAGGAGGCCTAAGCATGGAGGAAGATGAGGCCAACCTGCAAACAAGGCTGAAGTAGGACATAGACTCTAATCAAGAGGATGTTACTGTGGAATCAAGAGGATGCCAGTATTAAAGTTCAGTACAGTCAGAAAGACTGGTGTGTCAGGCGCTCATCAAAGAGATTCAGTGAAATATTTGAGCTACTTCCTTTATGGAACCCTGCTGTCCACAAGGCACCAAGAATGTGGCTCCAAACACCTTGAATTTCCTTAACTAACACCAGCGCCCTCATTTGCTTTGCAACAACCTTATTCTAAACTATCAGAAACTCTCTAGGCAAAGTTCAAATACAGTGCAATCAATTTGTGTCATATGAGAGCTTTGTCATGTCATATGACAGCTGTCAGGCTTTAAATGGAAACATTTTAGTATTTTGTGGTTTTAGAGTATCCGGAATAATACATTCTTAATTTACTTCAGTTAGCTGTGACTGAGATATAAGGGTAGATTTTACGAATCTGCGCTCCCAGAACGGAGCTTCATGCACCACGAGTGCATGTTTGTGCGCAGAGATCAGCAGGTCTGCAGAATTTTCCACCCATTAAATTAATTAATTAATCACATATACAAGGCTAAAGAGAAGAAACCAACTATGAGAGCATGACACACTCGTCTCTCCACTTGGTTGCTGATAGTTGCAGCACATTATCATCCTCGGTCTTTCATGGGTCCTCAGCAGAACCAGTATCAACAGTGAAAGTGTACAGCAATTGGCACACTGGTATAGAAACTCTATCTGAGCAATATGGTAAGATCCCACCCCATAAGACCTGCAAATATCTGAGTGTCCGCTCCTCATCGCTGCTATGGTCTGCTGGGGTATTGGGATTGTGCAGAAATGTCGTCAGCCACATTTACAGTACGCAAGTAAGGTTTTCCAAAAGCAAACTTTCTTTCTCCTTCCAAATGTGAGCTGTGAGGAGGATGCAAAGAGGCTGCAAATGGATATAGACAGGTTACGTGAATGGGCAAGAACATAGCAGATGGAATATAATGTGGAGAAGTGTGAAGTTATCCACATTGGTAGGAAAAATAGAAAAACAGAATATTTTTTAAATGGTGAGAGACTGAAAAATGTTGATATTCAGAGGAACCTGGGTGTCCTTGTACACGAATTGCTGAAAGATAACATACAGGTACAGTAAGCAAATAGGAAAGCAAATCATATGTTAGCCTTTGTTACAACGGGATTGGCGTACAAGAGTAAAGAAGTGTTACTACAATTATATAGGGCCTTGGTGAGACCACACCTGGAGTACTGTGTACAGTTTTGGTCTTCTTACTTGCCTTAGAGGGAGTGTAACGAAGGTTCACTAGACTGATTCCTAGAATAAGGGATAGTCCTATGAGGAGAGATTGAGTAGACTAGGTATATATTCCCTAGAGTTTTGAAGAATAAGAGGTGATCTCATTGAAATATAAATTCTTAAACGGCTTGACAGGGTAGATGCTGGGAAGGTGTTTCCCCTGGTTGAAGAGTCAAGAACTAGGGGTTACAGTCTCAGAATAAGGGGTCGGCCACTTAGGACTGAGATGAGGAGAAACTTCTTCAGTCAAAGGGTTGTGAATCTTTGGAATTCTCTACCACAGAGAGCTGTGGATGCTCAGTCAGTAAGTATATTCAAGACAGAAATCGGTAAATTTTTGGATACTAAGGGAATCAAGGGATATGAGGATAATGCAGGAAGGTGGAGTTGAGGTAGAAGATCAGCCATGATCTTATTGAATGGCGGAGCAGGCTCGAAGGGCCGAATGGCCTACTCCTGCTGCTATTTCTTATGTTCTTATGTGTTACCATCTTTCCTAACAGCCATTACTTGCATGCTGTTAAGACCCTTCCTCCACTTTAACAAGGTGAAACTACCAGATTTATAACGTTAGTTATCTGGCCATTTGGGAGACAGTCTTCAAATGCTAGCCAAAACCATTGCACTCAATCGTGCAGGAGAAACTTGTGCAGAATGTCCACAAAAGGCAGGGATAAAGGAGGCATCTGCAACACCTGCTGCAAGGAACAGGCAATACAGATGTCGGGATAATCGGCGGGACAGTGCAGGCTGTAGGTTAGTAGCAGCACACCTAGAAAGTCACCAGAAACTTCCATACCTTTCTCAGCCTTACTGATCTCAAAAAAGTACTGGTTACCCTTCTTAGTTTGTACCATCCTCTCCTGCAGAACTATCACAGCAGCAGGGGGCAGAGGATAATGAAGAAGAGGAAGATGATAAAGAAGAGCAGGAGATGATGAGGAGGAAGAGAATCATGAGCATCAAGCCATACAAATGACCAGAGATAAACCCTGACCCGATGTTCATCAGTCCTAGCCCTCTTGATAGTGCCCCTCCTGCACTAGCTTTCTCACTCCCACTCACTGGCTTTGATACTGTTTGATACTGGGGAAAAGTAGATAGTATTAGTGAGGATTCACATTGCACAGAGCTGGAGGAGTGGGTGAGGAGAAGGTTGCCCATGGTTTCGGAGTCATGAGACTGAGATTTCACGGGTACTCGCCTGAAAAGGATATTCAAAGAACATCACACATATGTACAGGCTCTTAGGTCAGTCTCTGAGGATCTGTGGCAAGTGACAGCTGTGAATCTAAAGACAACAGCCCTTATTTGCTGGAACATCAGGAAAGTTTCTTCTTCATTACAATCACCACTTGAACATGTCGTAACTGCACTGGAGTATGTGACACCCGCCACCTCAGAAGCAGCCATGGACAAGCCAATGCCTCCTACACAGAAACAGACTGGTGGCAGTAGGGGAGAGCTTAAGCAGCAGCATTCATATTAGTTTTCCAAAACTGGGAGCCAGACTACAGGCTGGTGACTCTCAGGGTTTTCAGGATTTGATAGATGCCATTAGACCAGCCAGGCCACTTATTTGTGGGTACATAGATTGAGGGCCGAGTGGAATGGCAATGGTTGAAATTAGTCTGTATGAGGTTGCTGTTTCTCAGGACAGGAGCACATGCCAGGCATCCAGCTTTTCCTAATAACAACAGAAAATGCTGGAAAAACGCAGCAGGCCAGGCAACATCCGTGGAGAGAAATTAAGAGTTGACGTTTCGGGTGAACCCTTTTTCAAAAAGGGTTCACCCGAAACGTCAACTCTTAATTTCTCTCCACGGATGTTGCCTGGCCTGCTGAGTTTCTCCAGCATTTTCTGTTGTTATTTCGGATTTCCAGCATCTGCAGTATTTTGCTATCATCCAGCTTTTCCTGTCAGAGTAACAAACAAGTAGCACATATAAGGTAACTATATATAAGCTAGACTACCCCTGCACAACTTCCAGAGATGCAGAAAGCAACAGTTTTCTCACAGGAGTAAGCTGGCAAGAGAAGAGGGCCACCTCAGTTCCTTGACCCTTCTGCAGCACAAGATCAGACAACCACTTCTCATGATAATGGCTCTTAGGCTGCACCTAAGAGAAGCACTAGAAGAGGAAAAAAAAGACTTGCATTTGTATAGTGCTTTTCATGACATCAGGATGTCCCAAAGCACTTTACAGCCAATGAAGTACTTTTGAAGTGTAGTCACTATTGTAATGTAAGAGGAAAAAGGCCATGTTTAGACACCCAGGAGAAGCAGTGTGCCAAGATTAAATTGGCTAATGGTCACCCTTGAATTGCTTGCAATAAAGGAGAATGTGCACTTATTTCATGCTTGGTTATTTTGCGTGCTATCAAGAGTAATCTGGAAATTTAGTGAGTGATAGCTCTTTCTGTTAAGGAAGTTGAGGGGGTTAATGGTAGGAGCTTGCAATGCTACATGGGGACCATCTACTGCACCCTGCACCTTGGAGAAACCAGCAAAGCCATAAAACTGTATGGTCCTATCACACTGTTGCCTTGTTGAAATGTTAAACTGGATGAATTCCTCAGAACTCCTGAGAAGTGTTCAGTGAACTGACATATACATGCCCAGATGTCACCCTGGATGGTATTACATAGATTCCCTGTGGTTGTTTGAAATGAGCCAGTAATGTAAAAATTGAATGCAGTCATCACCTTTATAGCCACATGCAGAGCTGTTTGGTTATATAAGCTTGGCCACAGTGCTTCATGCAGCAGGGTTCACAGTTTTCCTCATCCCTCTTTGGTGAAGCACACTCTCCGAACACAAAGGACCTCACTAAGGTCTTTATAGGAGCTGCATGGTTTGTAAACTCTTAGGGCTAAAAATTGAGTAGCGCCCCGGAAAAATTAGCGCCCCCCGCGCCAGAAATTGAGTGGTTGCGCCCCAAGAGGGAAGCGGGGCGCTACTGGAAGTGCCTCGCATCCCTCTTGGGGCGCTGTGAGTGAATATCGTGGCATTATGTGCCACACGCTGCAGCACATCGCGCTGTGGTATTGCAGGCCTTCCTCCCCTTCTTAAAGGGGAGTGGCCTTGTGCAGCGCAACCTGGGGCCCAGCTGGGCCCCCGGGGATCGGGAGTGCAGGCAAAAGAGCCCGACACCCAAGAGAAGTGCCGGGCTCTTGGAGCGCAGCCGGCACTCCGCAGGGGTGGAGTTCAGGAGGCCAGGGACGGGAGCACAGGCAGGTGCTGGCAGGCGGCCAGCAACAAAAATGGCCGCCCCGCAGCTCGCTTTTAAATTGCGCCTCCCCGGCCGCAGGTAGGCCACCCTAACCCTGTCGGACATAGCGTCCGGCGGTAAATCAGGGGGCGCGCCCGAAGATCGCGGCCGGGGCATGAGCAGGGCGCTGTGCACATCAATGACGTCATCGCCAGCGGCACAGCACTTCCAGTTAGTGCTACAACTAACCTCCCACTGAATTTGGCGGGAGGCGTGGGCAGTGCCACGCCCGGGCGCTAGTTGATTTGCGCCCCACTTAGCGCCCTCTTAAGGCGCTAACGGGTGGCGCAACCAACTGAATTTTTCCCCCTTACAGACTTAAGATCCTCTTCATATGCTGCTTCCTTTCCTTTCCTTCATTTCTCCTGCTCCTCCTCTTCCTCCATTATAAAGGTAAGCAAAGGAAAGCTTATTGGGAATCCCATGCCTGATCTCCAGAACTCCTCACTGTGGGTAGGGGCAAAAATATCCTGTCAGTATAACAGTCACTCAGGCAGTTAGAGGCAAGTCCAGTGTTGTTTTGTTGAAAAACAACAACAGAAAAATGCTCCAAAAGCTCTTTTCCAACTTCAGTAATCTGCTGTCAAGCTTTCTTCAGTCTTCAGGCTCTAAAGTTCATCATTTCTGCCAGTCTTGGGTGTTACTGAGAACAAGTATTCCTCATTTAAATCATTCTAAGTTAATCCAATAAATTGTGAACATAACTTCCAGGATTTTAGTATGCCAATGCCACGAGGCCTCATTTGAATAAATTTAAACTAGCTCTATGGGGACTTGGCAGGCAGATCACAGGAATGCCTACCAAGCTTCACAAACTGAAGTGCATTGATTTTGGGGCAGAAACTCAGTGGACATGGCTCCTGCCCCTATCTGTAGGCCTGAAACCGTCGTTGCGACATTCTATCGCTAAGAATATGTTAAAAGCAATGAGTAAATTTGGAGCCAGAAAACATAACATATCCCAGGACTGTTACAATGTCTTATGCATGTGAATAATTATAGGCAAAGCAATGGAAGTGGACAAACCCAAAACTTTTCCTCTGCTGAAATCAGCATTCTTGGAAACCTTCACGTTCACATCACTTCCATTGCTAAAGCTGTCTCTAATAAGCTAAAATAACAGAGGGGAATTTCAGATGAACTCATTAAACACTTGTGCATTTGTAATCCATGATACAATTTCAGTGCCAATGCTGTCTACTAAGCCTAAAATGTGTAATCTAGTAACTTTCATGACAATTGGCATTATATGGTTTGCAACTATATATAATAGTATCTACCTTCGTATCTGTGATGGTCCTAAAGGAAATGGACTGTTCCCTTCTTGTGGTTCTTTCAACAGGAACTGTACATAATTGATGGGCAAGGGCATCTGATTGAGAGATACGTATAATTTATCGATCAATTCTAATTAAAAGAGACTTTAAAAAATTCTGTTAAAACATATCCATACCAAAAGAGCTGCAAACTGAAGAATATAATTCAGTAGAGTAGAAATGAATAGAATCTAAAATATCCTAACAAGGAGTTTTGTGGGTAGGGCTCCTCGAACATTAAGCAATTGCCTGCAGCATAAAGCTGGAAAAAAGTTCATGCTGCAATATAATCCATTCTCCATTGATTATACCTTTAACGGCCAATCTATAGATATAAAAGTGCTGCATTGAGCATGTTCTATCATATTTCAAAGTATCAAATTTAAAAGCATAACATTTAAAAATGTACATCATGCTTTCACCTGATTGATTCGAATATCAAATTCATATAGCTTACCAATGAACTTGCAGCAACCAAGTATAAAAGCTACCAAATATGTAGTATTAAGGTAGTACGAAAACTACTAATCAAGAATCAGCAGCCAGCAAATACTAATAAAACTATATGCAAGAAGAGCAAGAGGAACAAAATAAATCACTCAAAATATCTTTTCAAAATGTTGTCAGTAATCTGTCAGCATGGTATTAAAAATAAGGACCTTGAAAATCTGGAATCCAGGGAAACTCTGGCCCTAACTTTGGTGGGAGTCTGCCAAAAGGGCTGGAATTTAGATCCAGATACAGGAAACTTTGCGCTATCCGGCACCGACGGGACCGAGCTGCTGCCGTTGCCTCAAAACTGCCGGACACTCCAGAGTTAATGTTGAAAGATACGGAGATTCTTATCTCCGTATCTGACAACAAACACTGTTGCTTAGCAACAGCTTCTAAACACTCGGGTGTGGCTGCAAGCGTCTGTAGCTGAAGCTGTTGCTATAGCTACAGACCTTGCAGTGCTTGACTGTGAAAAAAAAGCAAAGAAAAGAAACGAAAAGAATAAAAAACGGCTCCTGATTTTTGCTGGTGGCTCCAGCTTGCCGGATGATTCGCCTCCGGATAACTCAAAGTTTCCTGTACCCCTAACATCATGGGGCAGAGACTGCAGGTACACTAAACATGACCATTAGTATAGAAGGGAGAAGAGAATTTTATTTCAGGAATTACCGCACCCCAGGGCATCAAAGGGGCCCACCATATGTTTGGAGGAGGTCTGCTTGGTCAAAGCAGGAGTACCTCCCTGACCACTAACGTTTGTGGAAAGCTGGGCATAGAATCAAAGGCCTCAATATTAACTCGGAGGCAGGGAGGGAACAGGGTGGGGTGGGGGATGGGCTGTTTTGCAGGCGGAAAACCCGGAACAACACGTTTCCCCCGCCGCAGCCAGCAGGCTTGAGAGACTGGCTGGCTGTCGGCCACGTAAGCTTTCAGCAACATAGGGGAGGAAGATCGGTGGCCAGAAGGGGGTAGGAGATCAGAGGCCGGAGGGGAGATCAGAGGCCTCAGGAGTGGAAATCAGAGGTCTTGGGGATGGAGATCGGAAGGATCGGGGGAGGAGATTGGAAGGGTCGTGAGGGCAGAGGTCAGAAGGGTCGTGCGGGGGGAGATCAGAGGCCTCCGGGGGGCCATCGGAGGCCTCGGGGGAGAAGATGGGAGACCTTGGTAGGTAGATTGGAGGCCTCGGGGGAGATGGGAGACCGCAGTAGATAGATCGGAGGTCTCGGGGGGTCGAATCGGAAGGGTTGGGGGAGGGAGATCAGAGGCCACAGCTGCGGAGTGGAGAGGAAGGAGGGAGGGATCAGAAAGACCAGGGGAAGTGGGAGATCATGGCTAGGGGTCATCATGGCTCGGGGGGGGGATGTCCAATCACTTGGGGCGGAAGCAGGTAAGCTCGATCTAGCAGGTAAGTGGAAAGACCTGCTGGATCCGGCAGTACTCGCCCCCTTTTAGCTGCCAGGTTTATCGAGGCCTGGGAAAACCGGCCAGCCAGGATTATAAGAGATCAAATCTGAGGCACGTAACATCATTTTAATATTTAAATATTTAAATGACCAACCCCCCACCCCTCGTCCCACCTCCGATAGAACCCGAAGTGGGCAGTTTCAAGGCTGGTTGGGTTCAGCTTTGAGATTTTTAACATTTTAACATCCCACCCGACCTAAATCCACACTTTTTTGGTGGTTATAATTCCCCTCATAGAATGATTCAGCACAGAAGGAGACCATCTGGCCCATTGTGCCTGTGCCGGCTCTTTGGTAAAGCTTTCCAATTAATCCCACACCCCTGCTCTTTCCCCATATCCCTGTAAATTTTCTCCCTTCAAGTATTTATCCAATTCACTTTTGAATGTTATTCTTGAATCAGCTTCCACCACCCTTTGAGGCAATACATTCCACATCACAACAACTTACAGTATAAAAAAATGTTTCCTCATGTTGCCTCTGCTTCTTTTGCCAATCACCTTAAATGTGTCGTCTGGTTACCGATCTTTCTGCCACTGGAAACAGTTTCTCCTTATTTAATCTATCAAAACCGTTCATGATTTTGAACACCTATATCAAATCTCTGCTTAACCCTCTCTGCTCTAAGGAGAACAACCCCAGCTTCTCCAGTCACTCCACATAACTGAACTCCCTCATGAATGGTACCATTCCAGTAAATCTCTTCTGCACTCTCTCCAACATCCTTCCTAAAATGGGGTGCCCAGAATTGAGCACAACACTCCAGCTGAAGGCTAACCAGTGTTTTATAAAGGTTTAGTATAACTTCTTTGCTTTTGTACTCTGGCTGCGATTTTGCCAGCGCTCAGAGGGCAGGTTCAGAGGCGGTACAGGTGTTAAAGTCGCAATGATTGACGGCAGGTTGTAAACCTGCCGCGAACCCGCCTCCATGTGAGTTTCAAGAGCGTTGGGTCTGTGATTTCACAACAGACCCGACACCAAGTGGCGGGAAAAGGATTTAATTCCTTGTTAAGTGCTTGTTAACTGCTATTTTGAGATCCTTTTGCAGCTGCTTCATCAATGATTTTCCATCCATAAAGTCAGAAGTAGGATTGTTCACTGGTGATTGCACAGCTTTCGGCTCCATTCTCAATTTCTCAGATAATAAAGCAGACCATACCCGCATGCAGTAAGATGTCGACAATATCCAGGCTTGGGATGATGAGTGGCAAGTAACATTCGTGCCATATAAGTGCCAGGCAATGACCATTTCTAACTAGAGAGAGCCTGCTCTTGGCATTTAATTGCATTGCCATCACCGAATTCCCTACCATCAACATTCTGGGGGTAACCATTGACCAGAAACTGGACCAGCTATATAAATGCCGTGGCTACTAGAGAAGGTCAGAGTGCCTCCACTCCTATCATCAGCCCCACGAATGCCTCTGCTCACGACTCGAGCCCAGACGCTTCTGCAGTCCCAGCCTCAGGAATACCTCCGTTCCCAGCCTCAACTTGAGGATTTGCCTCTGCTCTTGGCCTCAAGTCCTGGAATGCCTCAAATCCCAACCTCAACCCCAAAAATGCCTCTGCTCCCACCATTTGTCCCAAGAATTCTTCCACTCCTGGCTATAACCCAAGAAGTCCTCCACCCACCTCAGGGTAAGAATTCTAACATATTTTTTCTTCTGTTTCTATAGGCACCCAGGACGACCCAAAAACAGGTAACAGTGGTAGCAATGAACCTAGCACTTCACAGCATTCGTTGTCACTCACGGCAATTATAACAAGCAGCAGCACATCAAATGTCAAGAGGTTGTGAGCCTCAGGTCAGAGCACCAGGTGAAGCACTGAACAAGGGTGAGAAGGAGAAAGTGGAGGAACAGGAACTTGGTGGCAGTAGGACCAGCTTGAGACCTCCTGCAGCTGTTGAGCCCAGGGATTGGAAACACACAGGTCTGTAAACAAATAAAACTTTGCTATCGGAGCACCAACATTTCATGCAGTCATTTTGAATATTTGCTAAGCAAAGGGCGGGGGATTGGGACTCGCTGAATTGCTCTTGCAGAGTGCTGGCACGGGCTCGATGGGCCAAATGGCCTCCTATGTGCTGTAATCATTCTATGATCCTGCAAGGTCTGACAATGACTGTGGAAAAGTCTACTACCCAGATCTACGCAGTAATGCAAGCCACTTGAGAGACCTGTAGTGTACCATGAAGCATTGGCAGCACTGTGACTATCTACAAATGCTAAAAATCTGAAATAAGAACAGAAATTGCAGAAAATACACAGCATGTAGGTTAACAGGTCTCTCAAGTGGCTTGCATCACTGCGTAGATCTGGGTAGTAGACTTTTCCACAGTCTATGCCAACCTTGCAGGATGCTTAGCAAATATTCAAAAGGCATTCAATAAGGTGCCACACAAAAGGTTATTACACTAGATAAGGGCTCATGAGGTTGGGGATAATATATTAGCATGGATAGAGGATTGGTAAAAGGACAGAAAACAGAGAGTAGGAATAGCCAGGTCATTTTCAGGTTGGCAGGCTGTTACTAGTGAGATGCTGCAAGGATCAGTACTGGGGCCTCAGCTATTTACAATCTATATTAATGACTTAGATGAAGGGAGCCAGTATAATACATCCAAGTTTGCTGACGATACAAAGCTAGGTGGGAAAGTAAGCAGTGAGGAGGATACCATCTGCAAAGGGATATAGACAGGTTAAGTGAGTGGGCAAGGAGGTGGCAAATAGAGTATAATGTGGGGAAATGTGAGGTTATTCACTTTGGTAGAAAGAATAGAAAAACATTATTTTTTAAATGGTGAAAAACTATTAAATGTTGGCGTTCAGAGGGATTTGGGTGTCCTTGTACACGAAACACAGAACGTTAACATGCAGGTACAGCAAGCAATTAGGAAGGCAAATTACAAGGGGGTTGGAGTACAAGAGTAAGGACGTCTTCCTACAATTTTACAGAGCTTTGATGAGACCACACCTGGAGTACTGTTTTGGTCTCTGTACCTAAGGAAGGATATACTTGCCTTAGAATGTGAAGGAATAAGCCATATAACCTATTCAGAAAAATACACCATTCTATGAAAGAATTCTGGCCTTATTAAAACATGACAAACTGGGTCTGGAAATCTAGAAACCTAACTATGAAAAAGCTGTGATAGCATTCTGGCAATTGCAATAAGTTGTTGACACTGAATCAATAACCTTATTGAAACAGAAGGTTAAAGGCTCCTGACAGTCTGAACCTTTGGGAACAAGACAATAGTTCACCCTGTATAAGGTGTTCTAATTTACACCTCGTAAAGAAGCACATAAAAGTAACAAACATCTGCCTTCATAAAAATGATACCAAGTAAAGCGTACCTGCTGTTACACCATTTTTTATGATAAATTTAGAACACCTAGAGGAGAGACATGGTTCTGTAGTGCTACTAGCTGAGATGACTGTAAGAATTGCAGGGGTCAGCAGAAAAATGACTAGAGATAATTAGCTTACATCAGCAGAAAACCTTAAAGGAAATACCACTGGAAAAGGGTATAAATATTGAACTCTCAAATGGGATAATAGACTCACTTAAAGGGGCAAAGTGATTCTCGGCTTCAGAGCCAGCTCTGTAAGTCTCCAAATCTTTGTACCTCGGGATCAAAGATACTGTATTTGATTTTGGTGGATATCCTGAATAAAACTAAGAACTGTAAAACTGTAGCGAAGTTAAGATTTGAGAGTAGGTTCTCTGCTAATAGAATTGTAAGCTTTCTTTTTTGGAACTGTTAATGTTGCGATTGACTCACCAACTGTAAATTATATGTCGGTTCTTTAATAAATCTATATATTTTTAGAATTGTCTCACATAATACTTCTGTATCAAACTCGCAAACTCAATCTCTGTACACTCTTTGGTGAGGAGTTGCAGAATTCTGGGGGAGTTTTCCGGACCCTCATAATATCCGGAACGTTACAGTCTAGCTAAACTTATTAAAAGTGCTATCTGGAGGATGGTAATATTTTCAGGTTGTTCCTTTCCTTTAGGGAGATATAGTCCAGACGGTTAGACCCAATTAAGCGTCTTTAGGATTCGGCTACCTCAAACTTTAGTTGAAAGTGAACGTCTGAGGGATACGCCTGATCCGGGGTAGCCCTAAAGGGGCTAGGACTAGTAATTATCCCTTCAAGAAGGGGTGCAACAAAGGTTCACTAGATTAATTTCTGGGATGAGAGGGTTGTCCTATGAGGAGAAATTGAGTAGAATGGGCCTATACTCTCTGGAGATTAGAAGAATGAGAGGTGATCTCATTGAAACATATAAGGTTCTGAGAGGGCTTGACAGGGTAGATGGTGAGAGGCTGTTTCCCCTGGCTGGACAGTCTAGAACTAGGGGGCGTAGTCTCAGGATAAGAGATCAGCCATTTAGGACTGAGATGAGGAGAAATTTCTTCACTCAGAGGGTTGTAAATCTTTGGAATTCTCTATCCAAGAGGGCTGTGGATGCTCAGTCATTGAGTATATTAAAGGCTGAGATTGATATATTTTTGGACTCTAAGGGAGTCAAGGAATATGGAGATCGGGTGGGAAAGTGGGGTTGAGGTCGGGGATCAGCCATGATCTTATTGAATGGCGGAGCAAGCTCAAGGGGCTGTATGGCCTATTCCTGCTTCTATTTCTTATGTTCTTAAAAGAAAGGTTTTGGGGGGGGATTTTAACATAGGTGAGCGGGTGGGAGTTGGTGCAGGTGGTGGGTTAAATGGCCAAAAATTGCAAGTGTATCGGGAAGCCGGCTTCAAACCACAACTTCCAGGTTTTACTGAATAGGGACAAGGGATGAGCAACCAACCTGCACACAGAAGGCGGGTTGGCGCTTTAAATATAGTAATAAGGCTGGAAGCCTCAGATTTAACCTGCTGTTTATTCCCAGGCCTCAGGAAACCCGGCAACTGTAGCGAGACGAGGACAGCCTTGTGGGCTAGGAGGAGCAGGAGTGCTTCTTCCCTGCTCCCCAGACTCCCCCACCATCAGGCCACCCCCGCATACAAATCCCCCTTGGGATTGGACTCCCATCTCCCCCCACCCCGGGGTCAGGGATTGGACACCAACCCCTGGGTTGGGGATCGGACCCCCCTTGGGATCGAACCAACCCCAGGATCGGGGATCAGACCCGCTTTGGGATAGTAGCACCCCCCCCCCCCCGCACCCCGAGGTCGGGGATCGGACTCCCTTTGGGATCGGACCCACCCCCCACCACCCGCCCCCCCCCCGGGTTGGGAATCAGAACCCCTTTGGGATCAGACGCCCCACCTGGGCCAGAGATTGGACCCCCCTTGGGATTGGACCCTCATCCGGGGTAGCGATCGGGCCCCGCTTGGGATCGGACAGCACCCGCCCCCCCACCCCGGGGTCAGGGATCAGACCTGCAGCCTCCTCCGGAGTGATCCTCGCCTGATTGAAAGCCAAGCCTGCTAATCAGGCTGACCTCAGAGCCGGGAGCCTGTCAATGATGTAAGATGCATGCTTTAGAGTTAAATCTCTACAGCATGCAGGGAAAACCAGACTTCCGGGTTTTCTGCACGCTAACAGACCCCCGTTATCCCCTTACCACCAACCCCCCCATCCCGTCCCCCACCCGGCTCTCAGCTCATCAGGAAGTAAAAACGCCCCCCCAATGTTTCAGATGCACAGTCTTCATTAGAACTCAGGGCTGAAATTTGCTGGCACTCAGAGGGCGGGTTCGGAGGCGGGTCCGCTGACAGCAGGGCAGTATCCCACTCTAAACCCGCCTTCTTGTGAGTTTCCCTCATGCCAGTTCTGCCTGCGCTTTGCAGACACGACACTAAGTAGCGGGTCATTCAATTGTGCGAGTTGAGAGGGTGTTTAAACCAATTTACTCACCATTTTAGCAGGCACAAAGTATTTTGCCAAGTTTTCCATGAGGTTCCCGTCACTTGGGGATCACGCCAGATAAGTATGTCAGGTTCTGAAAAACTCTCCATTTCTTTCAATAGGTGACAGCTGCAGAAGTGGTTTCAAACCTACCATTTTACAGCTGGTCACTTTCCATTCTCAGAAGCTTCAGGCTTGAGTATTTGGAACATATTTTTAAGCTTTATGCTTTTGAGAAGTGTTTGCAGTAAACTCTCTATTCACTGTCACCTCCTTGCAACATCCTATCTAACCCTTGATAGATTGGTTCTGTCATCTGAACTTCACCTGTCATAGGAATCATCAGAATTGGCACGATTTTTGCTCTGTCACATTGGTCCTCCGAATCTGACGACAATCAGCTGCAGCAGCAGCAGAACCAGCCACACCAGCAGCAGCTGCAACAACATGAGCGCCAACCTTCTCCTCAACCACCTGATGCTACACAGGGCATAGGGCATCAGCACAGGGCTGCACCGCGTTGGAGGCCATACCCCCAAAACAGGATATACAAGC
The DNA here is from genome assembly GCF_052327205.1 of Somniosus microcephalus. NCBI lineage: Eukaryota > Metazoa > Chordata > Chondrichthyes > Squaliformes > Somniosidae > Somniosus > Somniosus microcephalus. The sequence goes on along the minus strand of NC_140991.1, from coordinate 280,646,955 downwards.
AGAGGATGAGCTTCCTCAACATGACGGAGCAGCAGTGCAAAAGGAAGCTCAGGCTATCGCGCCAGGTCGTCGCCGACATTTGCGCTTTATTGGAGCATGATCTGCAGCCAAAGGAAAGGGTGGACACTCTCTACCAGTGGCTGTCAAACTTACCCTTGCCCTTAACTTCTTCGCCTCAGGCTCCTTCCAAGCATCTGCAGCAGACCTTTGCGGCATCTCACAGTCGGCCACACACAGATGCATCACACAGGTAACCGATGCCCTCTTTAACAAGTCCGCAAATTATATTCATTTTGCCACTGATGAAGCCACTGTCAATGAACGTACGCTTGGCTTTGCTGTTCTTGCTGGCTTCCCACGGGTGCAGGGAGTCGACTGCACACATGTGGCCATCAGTGCACCCCATCACAACCCAGTAGCATTTGTTAACCACAAGGGCTTCCACTCCTTCAATGTTCAGCTGGTCTGCAACCATAGGAAGATTATCATCCATGTGTCCGCCATGTTCCCTGGCAGTTGCCATGACTCGTACATCCTGCGCCATTCCACCGTCCCTCAACTCTTCTTGGCGGCTGGCTGCTTTGGGACAAGGGCTATCCCCTGAAAACGTGGTTCATGACACCTTTGAGGAAGCCAACAAATGAGCCCGAGAAACGCTATAATCAAAGCCACATCTCCACGAGAAGTGTCATCGAGCAGACAATAGGCTTGCTCAAAATGCACTTCAGATGTTTCAACAAATCTTGAGGAGCCCTTCAGTATGCACCAGCTAGGGTCTCGCAAATAGTTGTCATCTGCTATGCCCTGTACAACATATCGCAGGAGCGAGGATTAGTACTGGATGAGGAAGACACCGCTGAGCGCAGGGCCTCATCGGAGGACGAGGTGGATGAGGACGAGGAGGCTCACCACGAGGTTGGTCACGAGGATGAGGAACACCTGGATGAGCCGGCAATCCCATTGCGACCTATAGTAATCTGGGATGTTATGATTAAGGTTATCCACCAGGTGGTGCTGTAGCCAGCGCTGCCACTAGTTAAGGTCAGGGGGTTGCTTCCTGTCAAGGTCAGCCAAGGTGTAATGCCAGGATGCAGGACTGTTTTTGTTTGCTACACAGTTGTTAATAAAGTACTCGTGTTAATTCTAAGATATTGCCTCCTTGCGTTCTTGATCCACGACATGGATTTATCACATTTGGCGACGAGGTAAAAAAAGGACCCTGAATAAAGAGAAGTCTGCCGGGATTTTTAAACAACAAAATCACGAGCTAAAGTTAGCTACCAGTTGGAAGAGAGCATGGCTGCCACGGTAGGAACGGTCTCCGCTTTTGATATTCGAGCACAAACCTGGGAGGAATACTGTGAAGTGTTGGGTTATTTCTTCGAAGCAAATGAAATAAATGATGCCGGAAAAAGGAAAGCCATTCTGCTTAGTTCAGTGGGAAGCCAGACCTACAGTTTGATGAGGAATCTGCTCAGTCCTGAAAAGCCTGGAGACAAATCATTTGTTGAATTAGTGGCCTTGCTCAAAGAACATTTCAACCCCAAGCCTAGTGAGATTGTACAGCAGTTCAAGTTTAATTCAAGGAACAGAAAAGGGGAAGAGAGTGTAATGGACTATGTCGCGGTGTTGCGTAAATTAGCACAAGATTGCAATTATGGGAGCAACCTGAAGGAAATGCTGAGAGATAGGCTAGTTTGCGGAATAATGGACGACCGAATGCAGCGTAGATTATTATCCGAGGCTGGGCTTACTTATGAAAAAGCATTGGAACTTGCTCAAGCCATAGAGACAGCGAACCGAGATGTAAAAGAAATACAGGGTTCAGACAGGGCTAATGCTAAGCAAGTTGCAGGTCAGGTTCTTGTGCACAAGTTAAACATGCATCAGAAACCACAACGTGAGCATGGGAAGGCATGTTATAGATGCAAGGGTGATCACCTGGCGAGTGAATGCCGGTTTCTGGATGAAAAGTGCCACAAGTGTGGGAAACAAGGACACGTAAAACGAGCATGCAGGGCAAAATCACCTGTGGAGGAATCCAAACAAAAAGGGGGAGGAAAGCAAAACCAAGGAAGAGAAGTGAAAAAACAGGGAGCACACCACATCAGTGGGGAAGCTGAGGAAGAAGAGGACATGTTCATAATGTATAGCATGTTAGAGAACATTCCAAAAGTGGCTCCTATCACATTGCAACTGACAGTAAATGACTCTAAGGTGAACTATGAAGTCGATACAGGGTGCGGTGTAGCCATAATGAACAAGGCAGAGTACTCAAAATTGTGGAACCGTGCAAAAGTTCCAGAGTTAAAGTCTTGCTCTCTGCATCTTAAAACATATACAGGTGAACGAGTAGCGACATTAGGTGCAGCTAATGTGACTGTGCAGCACAGGGACACAGTGGAACAGCTACCTGTAGTTATAGTATCGGGTACCGGACCAAACCTGTTAGGTCGGGGCTGGATAAAAGAACTTAAATTAGACTGGGGAGCAGTAAATCAAATAGATGAGGGCAAACAGTTGACTTTGCAAGAAGTGTTGAGTGAACATGAGAATGTGTTCAAGGAGGAACTTGGCACATTTAATGGCCCCCCAGCTAAGATTTATGTAGACAAGGAGGCACCGCCAAGGTTTTTTAAACAACGACCTGTGCCTTATGCCATGAAGCCAAAGGTAGAGGCTGAGCTTGACCGTCTATTGAGAGAGAACATACTGGAGCCAGTGAAATGTTCGGAATGGGCAGCTCCCATAGTACCTGTTTTGAAACCGGACAATTCGGTAAGACTCTGTGGAGATGATAAATTGATAGTCAATCGGGTGTCCAAACTAGAGCAGTATCCTATTCCCAAAACAGAGGATCTGGCTGGAGGAAAGAAATTCACAAAGTTGGATATGAGTCATGCATACTTGCAGATTACACTGGATGACGAATCAAAGAAGTATGTCACCATAAATACACACAAGGGCTTGTTTACATATAACCGCTTACCGTTTGGTGTCTCATCTAGTCCAGCTATCTTCCAGAGGACAATCAAAGGTGTACTGCAAGGGATTCCACATGTTTCCATCTATCTGGATGACATTCTGGTGACGGGAAGAACCGACCAGGAGCATCTGAGCACTCTGAGAGAGGTACAACAGAGATTGGAGAGGGCAGGGTTCCGGCTCATGAGGAGTAAGTGCACTTTCCTGGGGAATGAGGCAGTGTTCCTGGGACACAGAGTGGACGCCACTGGGCTCCATCCACTCAAGGAGAAGGTACAAGCACTGCAGGACGCCCCTGCTCCTACCAATGTGGCTGAGTTAAAAGCTTACCTGGGACTGCTGAACTATTATAACAGGTTTTTACCAAACTTGTCATCAGTGTTAGCACCACTTCACAAACTACTGCGCAAGGAGACACAGTGGCAGTGGGGAGAGGAGCAGGGGGTTTCATTTGAACAGTCCAATAAATTGATGCTGTCGTCGGATGTGCTGGTTCACTACAATGAAGAGAAAGACATAATTCTCTCTTGTGATGCTTCACCTTACAGGGTGGGGGCAGTTCTTTCACACCGCATGGAAGATGGAACTGAAAGACCAATAGGGTTTATGTCCCGAACTCTAACACCAGCGGAAAAAAACTATTCCCAGTTAGACAAAGAGGGGTTAGCAGTAATGTTTGGGTTACAGAGGTTCCACAAGTACATATATGGCAGGAAGTTCACCATATGCACCGATCATAAACCTCTTATCTCTCTTTTCAATGAAATGAAAGCAGTTCCACAGATGGTGTCACCCCGGATCCAGAGGTGGGCTGTGACGTTGAGGGCATATGAGTATGTCATCATCTACAAGGTGGGCAAGTACCATGGGAACGCAGATGCCTTGAGCCGTCTTCCACTGCCAGGCACACCTATCCGTGCAGCTCCAGAGGACAGAGTTTTGATGTTGGAGGACACTGACACGGCACTTGTGACTGCAGAGCAAGTAAGAACATGGACAGGTAAAGATCCAGTACTGTCTAGAGTTCGAGAATATGTGGTATGGGGATGGCCACAGCATCCGGAAGGGGCTGACTTCACACCCTACAGTGTCAGGAAAACAGAGCTGAGTGTGCAGGATGGTTGCGTGTTGTGGGGAGCACGAGTGATTATTCCACAGCCAGCATGACAGTCTATCCTAGGGCAACTACATCAGTGTCATCCTGGGGTCTCGCGTATGAAAGCCTTGGCTAGGAGTTACTTGTGGTGGCCAAAGCTAGATGAGGAGATAGAAAATCTAGTCAAGACATGCAGCACTTGTCAGGCACACAGGAAGGCACCAGCAGCGGCTCCTCTCCACCCGAGAGTGGCCGGATAAACCATGGAGAAGATTGCACTTAGATTATGCGGGTCCATTCATGGGGAAGGTGTTCCTCATAATCATTGATGCACATTCCAAAGGGATGGATGTTTATCCTGTTAATTCTGCTTCCTCCACTACTACTATAGACTGCCTGCGTCGGAGCTTCAGTAATCAAGGGCTACCGGAGATTGTGGTGAGTGACAATGCCACTTGTTTTGTGAGTACAGAGACAAAAGAGTTCATGAGAAAAAATGGCATAGTGCAGGTGGCCTCGGCTCCATATCATCCGTCCTCAAATGGACTTGCGGAGAGAGCCGTACAAACATTTAAAGAGATGATGAAAAAAAGTGCAGAAGGGTGTTTAGCAGCCAAAGTGTCACGGGTTCTGTTCAGCTACAGAATAACACCTCAATCCACCACAGGACTCTCTCCTGCTGAGATGTTATTAGGTCGTAGACTACGCTCCACTCTTGACCTTGTCCACCCAGACCTAAAAAGGAAAATGGAAAACAGACAAAACAAACAAAAAGAGAACCATGACAAAAGAACAAAGAGCCGAAGTTTTGGAGGAGATGCGGTCCTTACCAGGAATTTCAGTTATAGGCCAAAGTGGATTCCTAGCTTCATAGACTCAATGACAGGGCCAGTATCATACAAGGTCATGTTGGGAGATGGTAGGGTAGTACGCAGACATGTAGATCAGATACTTCACAGACACGGGGAAATTGAAATGAAGGTTCCAGATGCAATGGCTGAGGACAGGTTTGCCCCCAGTTATCCAAGTGCATCTGTGGTGCCACCACCATGGACAGAGACAATTCCACAGGAACCTATTCTTCAAGAGGAAATCATCGTTGCAGAGTCAGATACTGTGAGCACTGCTCAGGAGCAGCTGGTGACTTCAGCACAAACAAGCAGGGACTTTACTGTTAGACGTTCACAAAGGTCTCGCAAGCCACCAGAGAGATTGATACTGACCTGTTAGATTCGTCACGTATGGAACATAGTGAATGGAGACTTATGTGACCCTTAGGAATGGTTGGTTGTTAAGAAATTCATACTGAAATCTTAAGGGAAGAGGAATATAGTAATCTGGGATGTTATGATTAAGGTTATCCACCAGGTGGTGCTGTAGCCAGTGCTGCCACTAGTTAAGGTCAGGGGGTTGCTTCCTGTCAAGGTCAGCCAAGGTGGAATGCCAGGATGCAGGATGCAGGCCTGTTTTTGTTTGCTACACAATTCTTAATAAAGTACTCGTGCTAATTCTAAGATATCGCCTCTTCGAGTTCTTGTTCCACAACATGGATTTATCACAGACCAGTACGCGAGCACGTTGCTACCCGTCACGCCAGGGATACCCTTATCAATAGCAGATTTCAATAACTTCATGCAGCTCATACATATGGCTGCCACCCGCGTACGTAGGTTTGTATCACATCAACACCATGCAGCAGTCAAACAATGATTCGTCCCTTGTTTTGACTCTCCACCATTGCTGGGTGTGAAATGAGCCCTGACCCTTCATTCTGCCACTTCCATTTCATCACGCAAATTTGCCAACGATCTCCAAGTGTGACAATTAGATGATTTATTAACAACACTTCATAGAATACTAACATGACATTGGTAAAGAAAGACACACCCGCATGACTACCCTTGTGACTATGTGTGTGGGATCTTTCTTTTCCGAGTGCTTCTACGTCATCCTACCCTTGCGGCATCAGCAGAGGTAGGGGCAGCCTCCTCATCTCCGTGCTGCGCCTGCTGAGACGACTTTGGCGGTTGCCCTCTGGGTTTTGGAGCCACTGATGGCTCTGCCAAAGTCTACTCCTCCTGGAACTGTGCATGCGCAGGTTCGGACATCACCGTCTGGGGAGGCATCTGGGGCTCTGACCGAGGGGTTGGCAAGGGGGTGAAAGTCAGAGTGCTTGGAGCAGAGCCCCCACTTGTATGTTCCCTCCCACCATCATCCCTCTCATGGGCCATCCGCACTTCCCTGCTAGCAAGTAGCTGGAGAGCACTTTGCTGCATTTCAGTGGGGCCATGAGGGCCTATCTCTATACTGGCATCCCTCCTACAAAGGATGTCTATGCTCCTCTGGTTTCTCTCCTCCATAGGTGCCCAGCTCTCCTCCATTTTTCCCCATCTCTCCTCCATAGATGAGCATCTATTTTGAAGACAAACCATGTTCTCATGCGACTGGTGCCGTGTCTCCTCCATGCAGGTGGTCATCCTATCCATGGAGGAAGGTATAGTTGCCAGTGAGTGCACCAGTGTTGCTCATGCTGGAGATGGACTCCTCCATTGTCAGCACATTCGCAGTCACCGCGGTCGCAAAACCAGTCAGAGCCTCCTACACTTGTTCCTGCAGCTCCAGGATCGCCCTCTTCCTGGATGGCCCCCGAGGCTAAGCGTCTGCATGCAGCTGAGCTGAGCTAGGGGACTCCTGAGCCCTCCGACGAGGAGACTCCACTGCTGTCAATGTCTCCACCATCTGCTGCTGATCAGTTGTGATCTGTGAGACACCAGGTGACAACACTACTCTATCTCGCAACATACTCACCAAGGTGTGCGACTGCGCTGGTGCTGGGTTGCGTTGTCTGAGGTGACGCTGCGCCCTCAGAGGCAGGAGGCTCCTCTGAGGAGTCTTCTTGCTGTTGCTCCTGGATATTTGGGGGGGGGCTCTTGATGGACCTGTGGGAGAGTGAAGACATCAGTTAGATATACAAGGTGTCTACTGCAGACACGTACCATTATCCACATGATGAGCATTCATCTTGTCTTGACATCACACCCCATATGAGGCAATGATGAAAGGCATGCAATTGTATGGAAATTCATTCTGTCACCAGCTTCTTCTACTGAGGCCCTCTCTCCATTCCCCACTTCCAGAACATCCACCACTCCAGTAATCTCCAGTGCTGCCTCCTCTGCACTCGTCAGATATGATATGGTTTGTGGAGGCCCTCCTCCCACTCTCCCTCTTATTGTGGGCTATCTTTTCCTGCAAGGAGGGAAAGAGAAGATTCAGTGAGAGTGATGGTATAAGTGTAAGGAATGGAATGGCATAGAGCTTTACACTGACAACTTGATGGAGTGGGTTGGCAATACCAAGTTGCCTCCTTTTGTGTTGTTAGTTGCTGTCATTGCATAACGATGAGGCTAAGTGTGAAGGCTGCATAGTAAGATGGCGACCTGATAATGTAGATAGAGTTAGAGGGATGGATGAAGGCACAAGGGATGTTGGGCTGTGTAACATTGTGTAGGAGTAGGGGTGGCAATATAGAGTGGTGCAAATGTGATGAGACGCACAGCAGCATCAAGGTAATTGTGGCTTAATACTCACTTTTCCTGATCTTACTAGATCATTGAAACTCTTGTGGCACTGCACCCAAGTGCGAAACCACTGACAGCCCTGTAAACTCCTGCGATATCTGCAGCCACGTTGCCTTTGTCTGCTGAGGAGGCCTCTTCCTGCTGTCCGCAGGGAAGAGAACCTCGCTACGTGCTCTCTCTCCCTCCACAAGATGATGGAGGGACTCATCTGTGAAGCGAGGTGCTGCTCGTTGGCGTTGCAATCTATAGTGCAGAGACTCAAACACTGACAGCACTGAATGCTATCAATTTGCAACTGACAGTAACTGGGGCCATGGCCCCTTTAAATAAACTGGCAATAATTGCGTCATCTGGTGACGTCACCAGACCCGCACCCTTTAATAGGGCCAGGAAACGCGCAGGGTAGGCCTAACAAGGCCCTTTAGGGCAAGATTCGATTAATTGACAGGATCCACGCAGCAGCGGGGTTGCCCCCCACCACCAATGTCTCCCACCTTGGAGTCGACCAGGTTAACGAAATCACGGCCTCAGTGTGCAACCTGTCTACTCTCATTACAGATACTGATTCACCCGCTGTATCTTTATTGCTAGGTATTTTTAACTTGACAAACTTTGTGAAGCTGCTAAACTTTGTGGGCTAAAAATTTAATTGCATAATGCCTGTTGTTTGGGCACTATGGGTACCGTTTTGGGTCAAAAATAGCATCCGACTCATACACGCACAATTCAGGTATGGGCCGCACCAGATGCCACCTTGGTGAGGGCGTTAGCGTCGGCGCTGGGAGCGTGCACCAGAAGTATGTAGAGTAGGCAGATCGTGACAGAGCTGCCAGTGGCTGTGAAGGTGTCCGTGGCCCTGAATTTCTTAGCGTCGGGATCCTTCCAGGCTGGAGCAGGCGACATCTGTGACATCTCCCTGTTCACCGTCCACTGTTGCATAAGAGAGGTGACAGAAGCTCTTTATGCCAGGAGAGGGGACTTCATTGTCTTCTCTCTGACCAGAGAGAAGCAGGCAGAACATGCACGTGGCTTTGCCAGGATAGTGGGCTTCCCCATGGTGCCGGCCGCCATAGATTGCATGCACGAGGCTTTGTGGGCACCGCACCTAAATGCTGAGATGTAAAGCAACCGCAAACTCGCTGAATGTGCAGTTCATGATGGTGAATGCCCGTTATCCTGGCATGATGCTTTTATTTTGCGCCAGTCTGCTGTTCCCTCAGTCATGAGCCACCAAGACAAACCAAAGGGTGGCTACTAGGCGGCAAGGGCTCTCCGCTGACCACCTGGCTCATGACTCTGCTCCGCAACCCAACGACAAGTGAGCAGCATGCATACAATGAGAGCCTTACTGCCAGACGGGATCTGATAGAGCAGACCATTACCGTCCTTAAACAACGGTTCTGCTGCCTGGACCATTCTGGAGCAGCCTAGCAGTACGCACCAGAAAGCGTCTCAAGATTCGCCATGGTCTGCTGCATGCTCCACAACATCGCAATCATGACCAGCTGAAGAGGAGGAGGAGAATTGGAGGAGGAGGAGGAGGAGAAGAAAGTGGAAGAGAAGGAAGTGGAAGAGCAGGAAGTAGAAGAGCAGGAAGTGGAAGAGCAGGAAGTGGAAGAGCAGGAAGTGGAAGGGAGGAGGCAACGCAGACTGCTCCTTTCTGCCCAGGCTGTCCATGATTGACTCATCTGACTACGGTATGAGTGAACACAACCCCAATTTTCCATTCTATGCCTTACCTTCCCTCTGTTACTGACCATCACAGCATCCTCTTGGCCACAATACTGAAATAAAAGCAACCACAAATGAAATATTCCACTCCAACTTTGTCCATAAATTCATCCAATATAACCTAACAAAGTCAACTAATCACCCTTGTGTATTCCCTTAGTGCATGTTTTCAGTGTGCCTTTGCTTGTCCTAGTGCTCCTAAGAAATGCTACCCCAATGGCTGCAGCATTGCTAGTGGAAGGCTGCTGACTTTCAGTGGGGGAGACTGCAGATGGCCTTGCAGGATGACCTCGAGCAGCTCTAGGCCTAGAAGGCCCGGCTGTGGACTGCACCACCTCAGCACAGGTGGAAGCAGTCTGGGCTGGCTGGCTGACAGGCAACAGCAAGGACACTGGCGAAGTGGCAGTGGTGGGAGCACAAATGCTGTCATCCTGAGAGAGGACAGCGGCTTCGTCCTCCACGCAGTCACTGCCACTCCCCCGGGGCGGCACCTCAGCATTCCTAGCCATCTGTTGGAGGACAGATTGCTGGATTGCTGTGACACCTGCAAGCCCCTTTCCACAGTGGTAAACCCAGCCACAATGGCAGCAGTCTGCGCTTGCGAGGTAGAAAGCTGAGCCTGCATGAGAGCAGTTCGAGCTTGCATGGCTTCAGTGTGAACTTCCACTGCAGCACTCAAGATGTAGGGAGGCTTGTACTTGTGCTGCAATGGAAGCTGAGACATCAGCCATCACACTCTGCATGATGGTTCGGTCCATAAGTGCGATAATGGATCTGCCCACCCCTTCCATGCTGGGAAGGATGGGCTCCAAGCTCTGTGCAAAGTCTTGTGCATGGTTGCTGCCGGACTCCTCCATGCTCCTTGACATTGCACTTAGGTTTTCTGGTAGGTCTGCCAATGCACCAAGCTTTTAGCTGTGCATACCCAACAGCGTTCTTCTGTAGACCACCCCATCCAAGTCCTCATTTGAGCCCTCCACACACAGCAGAACTCATGTGCGACCTCACCCTCCAGGCAGTTGGCACCTGCACTACCTTTTCCCCTTGCCCTGGCTACAGCCCACTCTTGCCCGATGACTCACCACGTGCAAATCCCGCCTATAAGCTACCCTCTAAACTCTGCGCCATGCCAGTATCTGAACTGGTGGCTGCGAGTGTCAGATCGTGATGGTGTTCCTTCATCTTCATCACCCTCCCTCTTCTTCTGCAACCACTGGCTGGGCAGGTTGGATTTCTTGGTTATCTGAAATGAGAAAGGCACAAGGGTGGTGAGGGGAGGGGAGAAAGCAAGAGGTGCATGCTTACACCTCGTGCAGATTGTAAATCAGAAGAGGTTATGGGATGAGGGGGAAGTGGGATGTGAGAAGGAGGATAACATTTGAGGAAAAGGGCATCTTGTACTCTTTCAGCCCCACTGCTGGCCACGGGCTCAGTCATGCCCTCCCAAGGATGGCCAGCACCATCTCCTTCAAGGAGGTGAGGTGATACAGGCGAGCCTGTCCCCTGCTGGTTAGGTTCTGCTGGTGCCAGTTATGCGCCACCTTTCCCTGCAAGAGAAAGAGAAAGAAATGAGTGTGGTGCAATTTATTTGGGTGATGTGCCTGTCACGGTTGAATAGCTGACAGTGTGTGCAAGCTGTGAGGTGTGGGTGTGAGGTTTTCAGCAGTGGTAAGTGTGTGAGGGTGAGATGGAGCATGTGAATGTGAGGTGTGAGTCGTGATTGATAGAGATTGTTGGTATGTGAGTGATAGAGGTATGGTCAATTAAGCAGTGTGTCAGGATGCTGATGCAGTTTGTGGGATATGGCATTTGAAGATAAATTCACTGACCTTGACCACTCGTGGGAGGTCATTAAACTTCTTCCTGAACTGCGTCCAGGTCTTCTGGGCTATACTGCTGGCATTCACCACAGTGGCTATCTGCTCCCACTGCACTTTCCTTTGTTGCCTGTAGGGCCTCCTCCTAGCCCTTTGAAAACAGGACCTTTCTCCTCCTATTGACTTTCTGCACCAACGCCTCCAGTGCTGCACTGGAGAACCTTGGTACACGCTCTCTCCCCTGTTGTGCCATCATTAATTGGTTTTTTGCATTGTCTTCCTCAGCCAGTTGAATGATCTGCTGCAGGCAGAATGCACCTCCCCTTTAATAGATGCAGACTGCCTTTAAGTAGTGCAGGCTAGCTATAATTGGTGCTAGCCTCGCACAAACTTGGGCCCCCTGCTGAGCATTCAGCCACTCAGCAGTGTGTTCAGCGCTGAGCTGAACACCACAATTATGGAAATGAGCAGACAGCACGACGGTCACACGCTGGCTGCAGTCCTTCGAACAGGGGCAGGTTGCTAGTTCATTGCGATCCCTGCGCCCGTTTTGGGGGGCAAATGATTTTCTAGTCCTCTATATATTTGCTATTTTTATTCTCTGTACGTGAGAGGCAACATTCATTCCTACAGGTCTTGAAATTCCATGGGAGTTCCACTGATCTCTCACCAAAACTCTAGCAGGAGACCGGCTGAACTCCCAGGGAAAGGGCAGAAAGAACTATTTAGCTGTTTTTCCTGGATTCTGCTGGAGTTACAGCAATGGAACCCCTGCAGAACTTTAGGGCCACTATGTCTTGCAAGTTACTTGGATTAAAAACAGGTAGGTTCACTCGACATGGAACCTCTCCAGTGCAATGCTGCACTATATGGAGTTTTTGCTGAAAATATTTCTCTTCAACTGTTATTAATATTCTAATAAGTTCACCTTTTAAGCAATTTTAGTCTACAACAATATATGCAAATGTATATATATTACACTTGTAACCAAAATGAATGACCTTATATTCAATTAATTTATTTTTTCTACACTCATCCTATAATTTAATGGTTTACAAAAAAACAGAACATATAGACTTACAAAACGTTTGAGATCCCTGCATTTCATATTGACAACCCCACGCAACAGGCTGTAAATAGTTTGCAGCTTTTCAATTGCATGCTCTCTTCTTCTGGCATATATGCTCCTTCATGAAAACACAAAAAAAAAATGTTTAACACAATATCGGTTGCCTGGTGTACCTGATACGGCAAATGAGATGAGCCGTAGCAGCTTCTGAATGGGCAAATATGGGACCTATTAATGGGGTTGAGGCCAGGTAAGAGGCCTGAACCCACAAAGAACATTACTAATCCTACACAGGAGGACCAACGAGAATATGGCCAATATTGGGGGCAGGGTGGGCAAGGCTAGACAACACAGCCTGGGCAGGCGCTGCATACGTGTCCAAAGAAGTACTTTCACCTAAAATAAAAACAGAAAATGCTGGAAATACTCAGCCGGTCAGGCAGCATCTGTAGAGAGAGAAACAGAGTTAACGGGGCAGTAATTCCTCCCCAAACGCGTGAGTACGGAAGGGGTACTCACGCGTCTGGCCGGAGGAAATGCCGGTTTTCAGCATGCACAGCGCATGCGCTGAAAACCGGCATTTCCTCTCCTCTAACCCAAGAGTTGAAGAGGCTAGCGCGTGCGCTGTAGGGGGCAGCGCGTGCGTCTTGGATTTCCTCTGTTTTGGGGGATTTGCGCATGTCTAAAGGCCTCCAGTCTTTACGCTTGTAAAAAGCACACGTAAGTATTTATTTTTACAGGTAAGTGGTGTTTTAGTTTAATTTAGAATTTTTTTTTTCCACAGGTTTATTATTTTAAAGAATCTACAATAAGGTAAGTTTAGTTTTAGACCCTTTTTATTAAAAATTTATTTTTTTCAAAAAAAAAAAAATTATTGTTTAAATTATTTTTTTAAACTTATTTATACTTAATTTAATGATTGGGATGTTTTTTAAATTTTTATTTAAAGTTTAAATAGTGTTTTGGGCCCCCGTAGTTTTCATGAGTTTGACAGTTCTTACTCTCAAACTCATGAATGAACCTTCCCCTCCCCTGATTGGTTGTACAGTGCTCACCTGATCCCAGCCGGCACATCGCACTAACTACGCCGCTGGATCAGGTAAGCACTGCGCGCTGACATCTGAACCGGGCCTGTCACAGGAAATGCAAGCAGGCCCGGGCTTCAGATGTCAGCGCGCAGGGTGAGTGCAGATCGGGGGCTTGCACACGCGGCAAGCCCCCGACACCAAGTTCTGGGCCATGGTTTCAGGTCGATGACCCTTCGTCAGAACCGTTTTCAACGACCTGAAACATTAACTCTGTTTCTCTCTCTACAGATGCTGCCTGACCTGCTGAGTATTTCCAGCATTTTCTGTTTTTATTTTAGGTCCCTGATTTCCATGTTAAAAGGGGCCTATTGCCTGAATCAGGCAGGTGCTTTGGACACCCGGTGGTAGACCTCTCTAAAAAGAGAGCCGGCCGCATTGCCGGTGTTAATGGGGCGATAAGGCTACTGACCCCATTTTGAGGTCGTTACCACTCTGCTAGCGCCAGGTGAGGGCACTCAAAATCGACTCCATTGTTGTCCTTTGTGGAACAATCACAGTTTTTATTTCAACTGTGTTCAATTCCAATTGTTAAATAAATCTTTTCCAGAATTTTTCTACCTTGGTTCTGGATGGAACAGCTGATGCATGAAAACTTTGGTTTATATTCTTTTTCATACAATAATGATTAGAGAAAATAACACTTATGTATTCAGGCAGAAGTCAGACGATTTAACTGCATACTTAACATCATCTATGTTGGTGGAAACAAAGAAGAAAAGTTTTATTTGTTGTCATAAAGCAGAAATGTTTGTAGTTTACAGAGTTTTGGAACCATTCAAATTAATCATTCAATATACTGGGGATTGGGAATTCAAATATTCCCGCAATAGAACTCAATTCCCAACAAAATCGATTTTAATTGGAGTAGGGTGGTGTCATAGTTCATTAGAACTCTAACACATTATTATATTAATAAATGGTCTGTTATCCGACACTCCACTGAGTTGTCAATCTCAGTCTCAGTGTAGTGAATGGGGTTGCTAGGTACTTCCCCATAAAAGACAGAAAATCAGGGAGAGTTAGCAATAGGCTGCCCTTGCACACTTCTTAGCAGCTGACTCAATATAGACAACCTTCCCATACTCTCAGCTTTTGTTGGTGTATGACCCAGGGAGGCTTGAAATAGGAGGGAAAGTAAACTTTAAAAAGATAGATACCTTGATACAATTCACGGTCCTGTAACTTACATAGTCAAATAACAACTCTATTAATATATGTAGATAATAATCTTTTCTTACTTCAATTGATCTTCATTATCTAAATCTTTGGGAATACGTTGCAGTAAGAGACCACATTCCTTATTTCTTTTGGATTTGCTTCTCAACGTAGAACGGGGAATTGGCTCATCTATTGTTTTCCTTTGTGAATAACGATGTGCTTTAAAAGAAATGGTAAATTACTTTGGCTCAATGATAGCATTCTTGCCTTTGTCAGAGGTTGTGGGCTCAAGCCCCATTCCAGAGATTTGAATACTTAATCTAGGCTGACACTTCAGTGCAGTACTGAGGTAGGGTTGTAATGATGGAGGTGCTGTCTTTTGGATGAGATATGAAACAAAGGTCCTGTCTGCCATCTCAAGATCCCATGGTCTTATTTGAAGAAAAGCAGGGGAGTTCTCCTGGTCCTGAATTTAAATAAAGGAAACTACGATGGTCTGAGGTGCGCGTTGGGTAGGATTGATTGGGGAATGTCACTCAAAGGGTTGACGGTGGATAGGCAATGGCAAACATTCAAAGCCCGCATGGATGAACTACAGAATGTGTTCATCCCAGTTTGGCATAAAAATAAAACAAAAAAGGTGACTCAACCGTGGCTAACAAGGGAAATTAGGGATAGCATAAGATCTAAGGAGAGGACATATAAATTGGCCAGAAAAAGCAGTAAACCTGAGGATTGGGAGCAGTTTAGGATTCAACAAAGGAGGACAAAGGGATTAATTAAGAAGGGGAAAATAGAATATGAGAGTAAGCTTGCAGGCAACATAAAAACTGACTGTAAAAGCTTTTATAGGTATGTGAAGAGAAAAAGATTGGTGAAGTCAAGCATAGGTCCCTTGCAGTCAGAATCAGGGGAATTTATAATGGGGAACAAAGAAATGGTGGACCAATTAAATATATATTTTTGTTCTGTCTTCACAAAGGAGGACACAAATAACCTCCCAGAGATGTCGGGGAACATAGGGTCTGATGAAAGGGAGGAACTGAAATAAATCAGTATTTGTAGGGAAATGGTATTAAGGAAATTGATGGGATTGAGGGCCGATAAATCCCCAGGGCCTGATAATCTACATTCTAGGGTACTTAAGGAAGTGGCCCTAGAAATAGTAGATGCATTGCTGATCATCTTCCAACATTCGATGGAATCTGGAACAGTACCCATGGATTGGAGGGTAGCTAATGTTACCCCACTATTCAAAAAAGGTGGTAGAGAGAAAACAGGGAATTACAGACCGGTAAGCCTGACATCGGTAGTGGGGAAAATGCTAGAGTCCATTATAAAAGATGTAATAGCAGAGCACTTCGAAAACAGTGACAGGATCGGACAAAGTCAACATGGATTTACAAAGGGTAAATCGTGCTTGACTAATCTACTGGAATTTTTTGAGGATGTAACTGGTAAAATAGATAAGGGAGAACCAGTGGATGTGGTGTATTTGGACTTTCAGAAGGCTTTCGATAAGGTCCCGCATAAGAGATTAGCATGTAAAGTTAAGGCACATGGGATTGGGGGCAAGGTACTGACTTGGATAGAGAACTGGTTGGCAGACAGAAAGCAAAGAGTTGGAATAAACGGGTCTTTTTCCGAGTGGCAGGCAGTGACTAGTGGGGTACCGCAGGGATCGGTCCTTGGACACCAGCTATTCACAATATATATTAACGATGATCTAGACGAGGGAACTATATGTAATATCTCCAAATTTGCAGACGACACAAAGCTGGGTGGGCGTGTGTGCTGTGAGGAGGATGCCAAGAAACTCCAGGATGATTTGGACAGGTTGGGTGATTGGGCAGAAGCATGGCAGATGCAATATAACGTGGATAAATGTGAGGTTATCCATTTTGGTAGCAAAAACAGGAAGGCAGATTATTATCTGAATGGCAATAGATTGGGAGAAGGGGAAGTGCAACGAGACATGGGTGTCCTTGTGCACCAGTCGCTGAAGGTAAGCATGCAGGTGCAGCTGGCGGTTAAGAAGGCAAATGGTATGTTGGCCTTCGTAGCGAGAGGGTTTGAGTACAGGAACAAGGATGTCTTGCTGCAGTTGTACAGGGCCTTGGTGAGGCCACATCTTGAGTATTGTGTGCAGTTTTGGTCGCCTTATCTGAGGAAGGATGTTCTTGCCATGGAAGGAGTTCAGCGAAGATTCACCAGGCTGATATCGGGGATGGCAGGAATGACGTATGAGGAGAGATTGGATCGATTGGGCTTGTACTCGCTGGAGTTTAGAAGAATGAGAGGGGATCTCATCGAAACTTATAAAATTCTAACAGGACTAGACAGACTAGATGCTGGAAGGATGTTCCCGATGGTCGGGGAGTCCAGAACCAGGGGTCACAGTCTAAGGATAAGGGGTAGGCCATTTAGGACAGAAATGAGGAGGAATTTCTTCACCCAGAGAGTGGTGAACCTGTGGAATTCTCTACCACAGAAGGCAGTAGAGGCCAATTCATTAAATATATTCAAGAAGGAGTTGGGTATATTTCTCAAGGCTGAAGGGATCAAGGGGTATGGGGAGAAAGCAGGGACCGGGTATTGAATTCGGATGATCAGCCATGATCGCATTGAATGGCGGAGCAGGCTCGAGGGGCCGAATGGCCTACTCCTGCTCCTATCTTCTATGTTTCTATTGGCCAGCATTTATCCCTCAACCAACACCACTAGTACAGATTATCTGGTAATTTAGCTCATTGATATTTGCAGGACTTTGTTGTGTGCATGTTGGCTGCTGTGTTTGCCTACTTTACAATAATGACTACATTTCAAAAAGTACTTCATTGGCTGCGAAGTGCTTTAAGATGTCCTAAAGCGGTGAAAAGCACCTTATAAATGCAAAATCTTTTTACGTATCATAGATTGATGATTCCAAATTCTTTGAATAGGAATTGCAATCATGCAGCTTGATCTCAGTTAAGTCTCAATTCTTTGCCCAAAGAAGGTATCAGTGACAGGGCAGAAACATTTAAAAAAAATAATGCTGATGCAAAAATTGTTGGTAGTAAAATACAACTTCAAGTCAGAAATGATGAGTACAGAAGGAGCTTTGAATTTCTTTCAAAGAGTAAGAAGTTTATCTTATGGTATGCAATCTTTTGTTTCTCTTCATTTGTTCAACTTCCAAAGGCAATTAGGAAATATACCAAAGTAATACAAAAAATTGTGATGGGATTTGACCATCTATAGCCTAAAAGTTTCTGTTGGCAGTATTAGCAGACAAATGCTTAATGTGTTCTAATGAGTCATAGCGTCATAGTCACAGAGTCATAAAGGCACAGAAGGAGGCCATTCGGCCTATCGAGTCCGTGCCAACTCTCTGCAGAGCAATCCAGTCAGTCCCATTCCCCCGCTCTAGCCTCGTAGCCCTGCAAGTTTATTTCCCTCTAGTGCGTATCCAGTCTTCCCTTGAAAACATGGAGTGTCTCCGCTTCCACCACTTCCGTCGGCAGAGAATTCCAGGTCCTCACCACTCGCTGCGTTAAAATGTTTTTCCTCCCATCCCCCCTGTATGTCTTGTGCAAAACCTTAATCTGTGTCCCTTAGTTCTTGCACCATCAACTAGTGGAAACAGCCTTTTCCCGTCTAGCCTATCCAAACCCGTCATAATCTTGTACACCTCTATCAAATCACCCCTCAACCTCCTTTGCTCTACTGAATCCAGCTTCTCCAACCTGTCCTTGTAGCCAAGATCCCCCATCCCCGGAACCATTCTGGTAAATCTCCTCTACACCCTCTCAAGGGCCTTCACATCCTTCCTAAAGTGTGGTGACCAGAACTGGACGCAATACTCCAGTTCTGGCCTAACCAGTGCTTTATAAAGGTTCAACATTACTTCTCTACTTTTGAACTCAATACCTCTATTTATGAAGCCCAAGATCCCATATGCTTTGTTAACCACTCTCTCAATATGTCCTGCTACCTTCAGGGACCTATGCACATTAACTCCCAGGTCTCCTTCAGGGACCTATGCACATTAACTCCCAGGTCTCTCTGTCCCTGCACACTCTTTAAAACTGTGCCATTAAGTGTATATTGCCTCTCCCTGTTCCTTCTGACAAAATGCATCACCTCACACTTCTCTGTATTAAATTCCATCTGCCACTTGTCTGCCCATTCTGCTAGCCTTCCTATGTCCTGTTGCAGTTGATTGGTATCATCCTCACTGTTTGCCACACCCCCAAGTTTGGTGTCGTCGGCAAATGTAGAAATTCTACTCTGTATTCCAATATCCAGGTCATTTATATATATCAGAAAAAGCAATGGCCCCAGCACTGACCCTTGGGGAACACCACTGTCTACCATCCTCCAGTCTGAAAAACAGACATTTACCACAACTCGCTGTTTTCTGTCCTTGAGCCAATTCCTTATCCAAACTGCCACTGGCCCACCTATTCCATGAGCCTAAATTTTGTTAACCAGCCTTCCATGCAGTACTTTGTCAAACGCCTTCCGAAAATCCATGTAGACAACATCCTTTGCATTCCCTTCATCAATCCTTTCTGTTACTTCATCAAAAAATTCAATTAGATTAGTCAAACACAATCTGCCTTTTTCAAATCTGTGTTGGCTCTCCTTCATTAGCTTAAACCCTTCCAAGTGCCTGTTAATTTTTTTCCTTGATTATTGTTTCTAAAACTTTACCCACCACTAATGTTAAACTGTAGTTACTAGGATTGTCCTTATACCCTTTCTTGAACAACGATGTCAAATTTGCCACTTTCCAATCCTCAGGCACCTCCCCAGCATCTAGGGAAGATTGAAAATTATGGCAAGCCCTTGCGCTATCTTCACCCCCAATTATCTTAGCAACCTGGGATGCAAGCCATCTGGACCAGGCGACTTGTCCACTCTAAGCATACCCAACCTTTTTAGTACATCCTGTCTATCAATTTTCACTCCTTCCATTGCTTCTACCTTTTCCACTTCTACCGATATTTTGTCAGCATCCACCTCCTTAGTAAACACCGATACAAAGTACTCATTGCGTATTCTAGCCTGGCCCTGCGCCTCTAAGCATATATCACCTTCTTTGTCTCTAATAGGTCCCACCCCGCCTCTTACTACCCGCTTACTGTTTACATGTTTTGGGTTCCCTTTTATGTTAACTGCCATTCTACTCTCATATTCTCTATTTGACAATCTTATTTTCCTCTTCACTTCCCCTCTCAACTTAATGTATTTGGTCTGGTTCTCCCCTGAAGAATTCACCTGACATGCATCATACACCCTCTTTTTTTGTTTTATCATCTTCTCTATCTCCCTCGTCATCCAAGGAGCCCTTGCTTTGGTTCCCTTACCCTACCCTCTTGTTGGAATGTACCTAGCTTGTACTTGGAGCAGCTCCTCCTTAAAGATCACCCATTGTTCCGTTACAGTTTTTCCTGTCAGTCTTTGGTTCCATTTTACCCTGGCTAGATCCTTTTGCATCCCATTGAAGTTAGCCCTATTCCAGTTTAGAAGTTCCTCTCTAGATTGTTCCTTGCTCCTCTCCATTGTTAATCTAAATCTTATGATACTATGATCACTCGTACCCAAGTGTTCTCCCACAGACACTTGGTCGACCTGGCCCACCTCATTCCCCAGCACCAGATCCAGCAATGCCTCCTTCCTTGTTGGGCCAAGAACATACTAGTCAATGAAATTCTCCTGAACACATTTCAGAAATTCCTTCCCCTCCTTTCCCTTTACCCTAGCATTATCCCAATCGATATTTGGGTAATTAAAGTCCCCCAATATCACCACTCTATAGCTCTTTCATATCTCTGAGATTTCCCTGCAGATATGCTCCTCTACCTCCCTCTCACTATTTGGAGG
The DNA here is from genome assembly GCF_052327205.1 of Somniosus microcephalus. Classification (NCBI taxonomy): domain Eukaryota; kingdom Metazoa; phylum Chordata; class Chondrichthyes; order Squaliformes; family Somniosidae; genus Somniosus; species Somniosus microcephalus. The sequence goes on along the minus strand of NC_140991.1, from coordinate 280,626,559 downwards.
TCTATAAAATACCCCAATAGCATAATAATACCCTTTTTGCTCCTCAACTCTAACCAAATGGATTCCGTCCTTGTCCCCTCAAGAACATCCTCCCTTTCCAAAACTATAATGTCTTCCTTAATCAGCACTTCCACCCCACTTCCCTATTTTCCTTCCCCATCTTTTCTGAACACCTTGTACCCTTGAATATTAAGTGCCCAGTCCTCACCATTTTTAAGTCATGTTGCTGTTTTTGCCACAACATCATATTGCCACACAGCTAATTGTGCTTGTAGCTCACCAAGCTTATTCACCCCACTTTGTGCGTTTACGTACATGCATTCTAAACCCATTTTTGAATTTTTCATAGTCTTTCTTAGTCTGCTCCTATCTAATAGGTACTACTTCCGCCTCTAGTACTATATTCCCTAGTACTATCCAACACACTCACTCTTTTATGCACCTTATTCCTCTTTTCTACTCCTATATGCTGGTGCACATTCCCCTGCCAAGCTAGTTTAAACCCTCCCCAACAGCACTAACAAACCTCCCCGCGAGAATATTGGTCCCGGCTCTGTTCAGGTGTAACCCATCCAGCTTGTACAGGTCCCACCTTCCACAGAAACGGTCCCAATGCCTCAGGAATCTAAAGCCCTTCCTCCTGCATCATCTCTCCAGCCACGCATTCATCTGTTCTATCCTCCTATTCCTGTACTCACTAGCATGAGGCACTGGGAGAAATCTGGAGAATACTACCTTTGAGGTCCAGCTTTTTAATCTCTCTCCTAGCTCCCTAAGCTCTGCCTGCAGGACTTCATCCCTCTTTCTGCCTATGTCGTTGGTGCCGATATGGACAACGACCACTGGCTGTTCACCCTCCCCCCTCAGAGTGTCATTCATCTGACATTCATCTTTGCTATTTAAATAAAGAAAAGAAAGACTTGCATTTATTTAGCGCCTTTCATGACCACCGGACATTGCAAAGCGCTTTACAGCCAATGAAGTACTTTTTGAAGTGTAGTCACTGTTGTAATATAGAAAACGCGGTAGCCAATTTGCACACAGCAAGCGCCCACAAATAGCAATGCGATAATGACCAGATAATCTGTTTTAGTGATGTAACCATTAACCCATTCAAACTAACAGGTTAACACTTTTGTTAAAACAGCCAATAATAATTTCTAGGAATAACAACAGAAAACGCTAGAAAAACTCAGCAGGCCAGGCAGTATCCGTGGAGAGAGAAACACAGAAATGTTCCGTTGATTCAAGTCAATAATGCTTAGAAAAGGCACATAAACGGTTTCAGGTTCCTAGCCTGCTGGTTATGTTTACATTCTAAGAGGATCATAGGAGTGAAAATTGACAGACAGGATGTACTAGAAAGGTTGGGTATGCTTAGAGTGTCCCAGATGGCTTGCATCCCAGGTTGCTAAGGGAATTGGGGGAGGAGATAGCAGATGGGCGTTGTGGTGTATGTAACTTGTTCCACCTTAAGAGAACTTAAACCTGTTCCACCTTAAGAGATGTACTACTTTCTCTGGCTGCTGTATACGGTAATACCGGTGGTGCTGTGTAGTAATTTGCTGGGTAGTTCAGCCCTGACCTTCGACTAGTAAAGACCTGTTAAAGTTATTCTTGTGGTCTGTGTGCAGTGATTCATATTAACCATAACTGGAACACACAGACTTAACAGTGGCGACGAGTACGATCTTACCCTGCGGCAGAGATACATCCAAGGCAGTTTAACGGGCGTCGAGACGAGGCATCCGCCCTCATCATCCTGCTGAGAAAAGACTCGGGTCTGAAGAGCAAAGGAAGAATCCTGACACGAAGCCTTCCATCAGCGACAGGCAGTGATCATCCCTTCTACCACGGTGGTGGGTAAGCCGATCAGCGACGAGCAGCAAATCGGCCACGTTGGCTGTGGAGTAGGGGAGGGAAAACGGAGGATATAAGGGCGGAGAACTCGACCACGGCCGGGGAAAAGAGCCGGACAGAAGTCGGGGCCAGAGGCGCTGAGACTGGGGCAGTGTAAGGCACGGGAGCCGCGGTGAATACAAACGCAGCCGGTGTAAAAGACCGGGCTGCAAGCGGGCTGGGAGACGCAACAGCGTCGAGAGAGAGCTCGACCGCGACCGGTGAAAAAGGCCGGGCAGCTACCGAGGCCGCGAGGCGCAGCGACCGGGACAGCGTAAGGCGCGGGAGAAAATTAAAAAAAACGCGGAGAACTCAGCCGCAGCCGGTGGAAAGGACCGGACTGCAAGAGGGGCTGGGAGGCACGAATTGAGAACCGCTGGGGAGGCGCGAACGGCAGCAATACGGCAATCGCCATTACAGCCAGCGGGGGAGAAAGGCAAACGCGGGAAGCTGCCATTTTCGTAGGCGGGGGAAGAAGACAAGCGCGGGAAGCCGCCATTTTAGTAGGCGGGGGAAGAAGACAAGCGCGGGAAACCGCCATTTTAAAATAAAAGAAAAAATTTTTTTTGTTTCTCAAGAAGATTGCAAGGATGCCTAAGCGTGGTAACATCAACGATTTCGATGCCGATGTTAAAGATTGGGACACGTATGTAGAACGCATAGAAGTTTATTGTAAAGCAAATAAGATATCAGATGAGGATAAAGCACTAACCTTACTAAACTCAATGGGTGCGAAGACATACGGGCTATTGAAGCATCTTCTATCACCAGCTAAACCGGCGGATCAGACTTTTGCGAATATTGTTGCTGTCCTAAAGAATCATTTGAACCCCACACCGCTGATGTTAGCGGAACGATTTAAATTTTATGCTAGAACGCAACTGAAAGAGGAAAGCAACGCGGACTATTTAATTGAACTGCGTAAGCTAGCGAAGTACTGTCAGTTTGGGGAAAGGCTAACAGAGGCGCTGAGAGACAAATTCGTGTGTGGATTGTCGAAAGAAGGAACACAAAAGCGGCTGCTTGAAGAGAATGATCTTACACTGGATAAGGCTGTCACTATTGCAGCATCACACGAAGCCGCAGCGAGAGGCACTGCGGAAATGCAGCTGAAGGCATCGGTACTCAGCGCAGACCAAATGGCTTTGGGTACAGTGAAATGTTATCGTTGTGGAAAGACAACACACGATCAGAACCAATGCTGGTTTAAAAATCAGGAATGCAGAAAATGTGGCAAGCTTGGTCACATAGCTAAAGTATGCAGGTCAGGAAAGAAGACCAGCAACAAAAAGTCACCGCAGGAAAAGTGCAGAAAGGTACATAAGGTGGCTGAGAAGAGTTCGGATGAACAGAATTCGGATTCAGACTCCAACAGCAAGGAACTGGGTAGTCTAAGAATTCACAATGTGAGTAATGAAGCTGACCTACAAACTATCTGGGTCACACTTCAGATAGCAGGAGTCCAAGTGAAGATGGAATTGGACACTGGATCGGCATTGACGGTCATGAATAAGAAAGATTACAAAAGGTTATTCCAACATATTCCCCTACGGGACACGGAGATTGTATTGAAAACATACACGGGGCAAAGAGTATACCCCATCGGAAAGATAGAGGTAAAGGTGGTCCACAAGGGCAAAGAAAGCCGAGGAATGGACTTATATGTGCTACCTGAAGGAGGTCCACCACTACTGGGACGAGAGTGGATTAGAAAAATGAATATGGACTGGCATTCCTTAAAAGCACTAACGGTAGATGCCAGGGAAAAAGATGTCAAACCTAAACGATTGTCCAGAATATTGGACGATGCTAAAGAGGTGTTCCAGCAGGGACTGGGAACACTGAGAGGAATTACGGCAAACATCAAGATTGAAGAACATGCACAACCAAAATTTTTCAAAGCCAGACCGGTACCCTATGCGATACGACCTGCTGTGGAAGCGGAGCTGGAAGCGCTAGAACGTTCAGGAGTACTGACTAAGGTAGACTGGAGTGAGTGGGCTACGCCCATTGTTCCCGTGATGAAACGTCCTTCGAGCAACAAGCCAGGAGAACCAGGGAAGGTTCGCATCTGTGGAGATTTCAAGATCACTGTTAATCCGGTACTTCACACGGTGCAGTATCCGCTTCCGCGGATTGAGGATATCTTCGCTTCATTGTCGGGCGGGAAACACTTCACCAAGATAGACCTGGCGCAGGCGTACTTACAGATGTAAGTTGAGGAAGAGTCACGCCAGTACCTCACGATCAACACGCATAGAGGCTTGTACCGGTATAATAGACTGGTTTTTGGAGTGGCATCGGCTCCAGCAATTTGGCAGAGGGCCATGGAGCAGGTATTACAGGGAATTCCAGGCACACAATGTTACCTGGACGATATTCTGATTACAGGAGATGGTGACGAGGAACACCTCGCAAATTTGGAACTGGTGCTCATCAGATTGAAAGAATATGGACTTCGAGTTAATCGGCAGAAATGTGAGTTCTTTCAGAAGCGGATCTCGTACTGTGGCCATGTCATTGACCAGGAGGGACTTCATAAGTCTCCTGACAAGATCGAAGCGGTTGTGAAGGCTCCCGCTCCGGTTCATGTATCTCAGTTGAGGTCGTTCCTAGGATTGATTAACTATTACCATAAGTTTCTGCCAAATTTATCCACGGTTGTGCACCCGCTGAACGCTCTTTTGCAGAAGGGAGTACCATGGGAGTGGAGCGAGGACTGTAAGAAGGCCTTTCGCAAAAGCAAGGAATTGATAACCTCAGAGGAAGTGTTGGCTCACTTCAACCCAACACTGCCTATTCGTTTGGCTTGTGATGCTTCTCCATATGGTATTGGGGCAGTACTCTCACACAAGTTGCCAAATGGCACGGAGAGGCCAGTCGCGTTCGCATCCAGATCATTGACCTCCGCTGAGCGCAACTATGCTCAGATAGATAGGGAGGCTCTCAGCCTTGTGTGGGGAGTAAAGAAGTTTAATCATTACCTGCAGGGCCAAAAGTTTACGCTTCTGGCAGACCATCAGCCGTTGGTATCCATTTTTAACCCTAAGAAGGGTGTGTCGGTGATGACAGCACAGAGACTCCAAAGATGGTCCCTTTTCCTAGGGGCACATCAATATCAGATTGAATTCAAAGGTACAAAGCAGCATGGTAATGCTGATGGGCTGTCGCGCCTGCCACTACCTGAAGAAGAGGAGACAACGAAGGTTGACCCTGTTGAGTTATTTCACTCGACCATCATCGAGTGTTTACCAGTCACCAATGCAAGTATTGAAAGAGAAACCAGGAACGACCCGACACTGTCCCGAGTCTACGAGGTGACAGTGAAGGGATGGCCAGCACATGGTGATTCTCTGTTACCGGCATTCTCGGCAAGACGAGACCAGCTGTCCGTCTGTCAAGGAACATTGATGTATGGAACGAGAGTGATTATTCCTCCTAAGTTAAGGGAAAGAGTTCTAAAGGAACTGCATGAAGGTCATCTGGGGGGGAGTCAAGATGAAAAGCCTTGCTAGGGCTTATGTGTGGTGGCCGGGTATCGACCAACAGATAGAGGAGCTGACGAAAAGCTGCTCAGGGTGCCAAAAAGTGCAAAATGCACCTCCGATTGCACCGCTGCATCCATGGGAATGGCCTTCAGCCCCATGGCAACGCGTACATATTGACTTTGCTGGTCCATTCATGGACTCCATGTTTCTAATTGCGGTGGACGCACATTCTAAATGGCCAGAAGTGATCAAGATGACTACCACTACTTCAGAAAAGACAATTGCGGTGTTAAGAACGATATTCGCAAGGAACGGATTGCCAGAACAAATATGTTCCGACAACGGACCACAGTTCATGTCAGAAGAATTCCAAAAATTCTTAAAGAAGAATGGGGTGAAACATTATACCTCTGCCCCATATCATCCGGCTACAAATGGGTTGGCCGAGAGATTTGTACAAACATTCAAAAAGGCAATAAAGGCCATGAGCGAAGATCAGATTCCACTACAACATAAGGTGGACAAGTTTCTACTGGCATATCGAAACGCCACTCATGCAGTGACAAACCAAAGTCCTGCCATGATGTTTTATAACAGGAGGTTGTGGTCCAGGTTGGACTTGTTAAAACCAAATGTGCGGAGGGAAGTTGAAAACAAACAGTTCCAGCATATAAATAACAAGACCACTCGGAGTTTCGAGGTAGGACAACCAGTGTTGGCCAGGGACTATGGAAACGAGAAATGGCAATCCGGAACAATTCGGGCCAGACAAGGACCCCTGATGTACACGGTAGATGTTGGTAAAAATGTAATACGGCGTCATGCTGACCAACTGGTAGAATCGAGAACAAGGGTCGAACCCATGGTTACGACAGAGACAACCGTGGAAGAAGTTAGTGAACCTGAAGCATCTACCTCGGCAGTGAATGTCCCTGATGATGATGTCCAAGACATAAGAGACCAACTAGAGGAGTCACCTCAGCAACAAGAATCAGAGACCCCTGAAAGGCGTTATCCAACTCGAATCAGGAGGCCTCCTGAGAGACTGAACCTTTGAACTGTTTCTACATGAAGTTGTATATGTATATATGTTATTATGTTATGTTAAATGGGGATATAACTATTAAGCTAAAAAGGGAGGATTGTGGCGTATGTAACTTGTTCCACCTTTAGAGAACTTAAACCTGTTCCACCTTAAGAGATGTACTACTTTCTCTGGCTGCTGTATACGGTAATACCGGTGGTGCTGTGTAGTAATTTGCTGGGTAGTTCAGCCCTGACCTTCGACTAGTAAAGACCTGTTAAAGTTATTCTTGTGGTCTGTGTGCAGTGATTCATATTAACCATAACTGGAACACACAGACTTAACAGGCGTACCATAATTTTCCAATCTTTCCTAGATGCAGGGGAGGTGCCTGAGGATCGGAAAGTGGCAAATGTGACACCATTGTTCAAGAAAGGGTGCAAGGACAATCCTAGTAACTACAGGCTGGTCAGTTTAACAACACTGGTGTGTAAAGTTTTAGAAACAATGATCAAGGAAAAAATTAACAGGTACTTGGAGACGTTTAAGCTAATAAAGGCGAACCAACATGGATTTGTAAAAGGCAGATCGTGTTTGACTCATCTAACTGAATTTTTTGATGAAGTAACAGAGAGGATTGATGAAGGGAATGCAATAGATATTGTCTACATGGATTTTTGGAAGGCGTTTGACAAAGTACCACATAGAAGGCTGGTTAACAAAATTGAGGTTCATGGAATAGGTGGATCAGTGACAGCTTGAATAAGGAATTGGCTTAAGGACAGAAAATAGCGAGTTGTGGTAAATGGTTGTTTTTCAGACTGGCAGATGGTAGATAGTGGTGTTCCCCAATTGTCAGTGCTGGGGCCACTGCTTTTTTTGATATATATAAATGATCTGGATAGAAACATAGAAAAATAGGAGAAGTAGGCCATTCGGCCCTTCGAGCCTGCTCCGCCATTCAACGCAATCATGGCTGATCTATCTCAATACCATATTCCCGCTCTCTCCCCATACCCCTTGATGCCTTTTGTGTCTAGAAATCTATCTATCTCCTTCTTAAATATATTTAGTGACTTGGCCTCCACAGCCTTCTGTGGTAGAGAATTCCACAGGCTCACCACCCTCTGAGTGAAGAAATGTCTCCTCATCTCAGTCCTAAATGTCCTACCCCATATCCTGAGATTGTGACCCGTCATTCTAGACACCCCAGCCAGGGGAAACATCCTCCCTGCATCCAGTCTGTCTAGCCCTGTCAGAATTTTATACGTTTCAATGAGATCCCCGCTCATTCTTCTAAACTCTAGTGAATACAGGCCTAGTTGACCCAATCTCTCCATATACGACAGTCAGCCATCCCAGGAATCTGTCTGGTGAACCTTCGCTGCACTCCCTCTATGGCAAGTATGTCCTTTCTTAGGTAAGGAGACCAAAACTGCACATAGTACTCCAGGTGTGGTCTCTCCAAGGCCCTGTATAACTGTAGTAAGACATCCTTGTTCCTGTACTCAAATCCTTTTGCAATGAAGGCCAACATCCTAACTGCTTGCTGCACCTGCATGTTTGCTTTCAGTGACTGGTGTACACATCAACATTTCCCAATCTATCACCATTTTAATAATACTCTACCTTTCTGTTTTTCCTACCGAAGTGGATAACTTCACACTTATCCATGTTATACTGCATCTGCCATGTATTTGCCCACTCACTCAACTTGTCTAAATCGCCTTAAAGCCTCTTTGCATCCTCCTCATAACTCACAATCCCACTTAGTTTCGTGTCGTCTGCAAACTTGGAAATATTACATTTGGTTCCCTCATCCAAATCATTGATATATATTGTGAATAGCTGGGGCCCAAGCACTGATCCCTACAGTACCCCACTAGTCACCACCTGCCACCCCGAAAAAGACCCATTTATTCCTACTCTCTGTTTCCTGTCTGTTAACCAATTTTCAATCCATGCCAGTATATTACCCCCAATCCCATGTGCTTTCATTTTGCACACTAACCTCTTATGTGGGACTTTATCAAAGGCCTTCTGAAAATCCAAATACACCACATCCACTGGTTCTCCCTTATCTATTCTTCCAGTTACATTCTCAAAAAACTCCAGTAGGTTTGTCAAACACGATTTCCCTTTCATAAATCCATGTTAATTTTGTCTAATCCCATTGATATTTTCTAAGTGTCCTGTTATCACATCCTTTATAATACACTCTAGCATTTTCCCTACTACTGATGTTAGGCTAATCGGTCTATAGTTTCCTGTTTTCTCTCTCCCTCCTTTTTTAAATAGTGGGGTTACATTTGCCACCCTCCAATCTGCAGAAACTGTTCCATAATCTATAGAATTTTGGAAGATGACAACCAATGCATCCACTATTTCCATGGCTACATCTTTTAGTTCTCTGGGATGCAGATTATCAGGCCCTGGGGATTTATCAGCTTTCAGTCCCATTAATTTCTCCAGCACTATTTTTTTACTAATACTAATTTCCTTTAATTCCTCCTTCTCACTAGACCCTTGGTTCCCTAGCATTTCTGGGAAGTTATTTGTGTCCTCTTCCGTGAAGACAGAACCAAAGTATTTGTTTAATTGCTCAGCCATTTCCTTGTTCCCCATTATAAATTCTCCTGTTTCTAACTGTAAGGGACCTACATTTGTTTTCACTAATCTTTTTCTTTTTACATACTTGTAGAAGCTTTTACAGTCTGCTTTTATGTTCCTTGCAAGTTTACTCTCATACTCTATTTTTCCCCTCTTAATAAATCTCTTGGTCCTTTTTTGCTGAATTCTAAACTGCTCCCAATCCTCAGGCTTGCTACTTTTTCTGGCAACTTTATATGACTCCTCTTTGGATCTAATACTATCCTTAATTTCTTTTGTTAGCCATGGTTGGGCCGCCTTTCCTTGTGTTTTTGCGCCAGAAAGGAATGTATAACTGTTGCAATTCATGCATTCGTTCCTTAAAAGTTAGCCTTTGCCTAGCCACCGTTAAACCTTTTAATGAAGCTCCCCAATCTCTCATAGACAAATGTAAGAAGTCACACAACACCAGGTTATAATCCAACAGCTTTATTTGAAATCACAAGCTTTCGGAGCGCTGCTCCTTCGTCAGGTGAAGTCCTGACAAAGGAGCAACGCTCCGTAAGCTTGTGATTTCAAATAAAGCTGTTGGACTATAACCTGGTGTTGTGTGACTTCTTACATTTGTCCACCCCAGTCCAACACCAGCAGCTCCACATCATGGCTCTCATAGACAACTCACTCCTCATACCTTCATAGTTTCCTTTGTTTAGATTTAGGACCCTAGTTTCGGATTGGACTACTTCACTTTCCATCTTAATGAAGAATTCTATCATGTTATGCTCACTCTTCCCTAAAGGACCCCACACAACAAGATTATTAATTAACCCTCTCTCATTACACAATACCCAATCCAGGAAAGCCTGTTCCCTAGTTGGCTCCTCAACGTACTGGTCTAAAAATTAATCTCGTACACACTCCAGGAATTCATCCTCCACAGTATTACAGGAAACTTTGTGATATCTGGCACCGACGGGACCGAGCTGTTGCCGTTCCATCAAAACTGCCGGACAAACCAGCACTAATGTTAAAGCATACGCGTATCTGGCAACAAACACTGTTGCTTAGCAACAGCTTTTAAACAGTCGGCCGTATCTTGGAAGCGTCTCTGTAGCTTAGCAACAGCTTCAGAGAGACTTTGCAGAGCCTGACTGTTGGGAAAAAAAGCCACGAGAAGAAAAAAAAACTAACAAAATGGCTCCTGATTTTTGCCGGTGGATCGAGCATTACAATTAACCTCCGGATAAACCAAAGTTTCCTGTATTGTTAATTTGGTTTGGCCAGTCTATATCTAGATTAAAGTGTGTGCCCTTGTTACATGCATCTCTAATTTCCTGTTTGACGCCATCCCCTACATTACCACTACTGTTTGGAGGCCTATAGACAACTCCCACCAATGTTTTCTGCCCCTTGGTGCTGCTTAGCTCCACCCAGATTGATTCTACATCTTGATTTTCTGAGCCAATATCCTTTCTCACTATTGCTCTGATTTCATCCTTTACTAATAACGCCACCCTACCTCCTTTTCCTTTTTTGCCTGTCCTTCCTAAATATCGAATATCCTTGGATATTCAGCTCCCAGCCTTGGTCACCCTGTAGCCATGTCTCCTTAATTGCAATTATATCATATCTGTTTACATCTATTTGTGCTGTTAATTTGTCTACCTTGTTACGAATGCTTTGTCCATTCAGATGCAGTGCTTTTAGAATTGTCTTTTTAACATCTTAACATTTTTTTGCTATGGCCCTATTTGCCTTATTACCATTTTTTCTTACCCAGACCCTATTGTTAGTGCACTCTTTTGTTTGTACGCTCTGACACAATCTGGTTATCCGTATCTCAATCACTTTCCTGCACTGCTTCCTTGTCTTTTCTCTTTAGCATTCTAGATTTCTCTCCACCGGGACCCTCACCCCCTCCTTATTTAGTTTAAAGCCCTATCTACCTCCCAGTTATTCGATTCGCTAGAACTCTGGTCCCAGCATGGTCCAGGTGTAATTCGTCCCAACAGCTCTCTCTTTCCCCAGTACTGGTGCCAGTGCCCCACGAATCAAAACCCACTTCTTCCACACCAATCTTTGAGCCACGCATTCATCTCCCTGATCCTATTGACCCTACGCCAATTTGCTCGTGGCTCAGGTAATAATCCAGAGATTATCACCCTTTGGTTCTGCTTTTTCATTTAGTCCCTAGCTACTCAAACTCTCTCAGCAGAACCTTTTCTTAGTCCTAACTACGTCGTTGGTACCTACATGGACCACGACAACTGGATCCTCCCCCTCCCACTCCAACTTCTTCTCCAGCCCAGAGGAGATGTCCTTTACCCTTGCACCGGGAAGGCAACATAGCCTTCGGGACTCATGCTCCTGGCTGCAGAGAAGTGTCTATCCCCCTAATTATACTGTCGCCTACTACAACCACCTTCCTTTTCATTCCCCCCACTTGAACAGCTTCCTGTACCACGGTGCCATGGTCAGTTTGCTCATCCTCCCCGCGATCCCTGCACTTGCCCACAAGGGTTGCAAGAACCTCGAATCTATTGGACAAGTGCAGGGACTGAGGCTCCTGCAATACTACCTCCTGGATCCCCGTATTGGATATTGGAATACAAAGTAGAATTTCTAAATTTGTCGATGACACCAAACTTGGGGGTGTGGCAAACAGTGAAGATGATACCAATCGACTGCAACAGGACATAGGAAGGCTAGCAGAATGGGCAGACAAGTGGCAGATGGAATTTAATATAGAGAAGTGTGAGGTGATGCATTTTGGCAGAAGGAACAGGGAGAGGCAATATACACTTAATGGCACAGTTTTAAAGAGTGTGCAGGGACAGGGAGACCTGGGAGTTAATGTGCATAGGTCCCTGAAGGCGGCAGGACATACTGAGAGAGTGGTTAACAAAACATGTGGGATCTTGAGCTTCATAAATAGAGGTATTGAGTACAAAAGTAGAAAAGTTATGCTGAACCTTTATAAACCGCTGGTTAGGCCACAACTGGAGTATTGCATCCAGTTCTGGTCACCACACTTTAGGAAGGATGTGAAGGCCCTTGAGAGGATACAGAGGAGGTTTACCAGAATGGTTCCGGGGATGGGGGATCTTAGCGACAAGGACAGGTTGGAGAAGCTGGATTTGTTTTCAATAGAGCAAAGGAGGTTGAGGGGTGATTTGATAGAGGTGTACAAGATTATGACGGGTTTGGATAGGCTAGACGGGGAAAGGCTGTTCCCACTAGTTGATGGTGCAAGGACTAGGGGACACAGATTTAAGGTTTTGGGCAAGACATACAAGGGGGACGTGAGGAAAAACTTTTTAACGCAGCAAGTGGTGAGGACCTGGAATTCTCTGCCGATGGAAGTGGTGGAAGCGGAGACACTCGGGGAGAAATTTGGTTGGTAGCGCCAGAGATTAGCGCCTAAAGAGGCCAAGAAGTGGGGCGTTAGCCAATTTTTGGCCAGGCGCAGTGAACCCAGCGCCTCTTGCCATATTGAGTGGCTTTTAGCGCCGGCGCTAAATCTTAGCGGCCGCTCGCGGGCGCAGGCAGATCATGACGTCATTTCAGTGTGCAACGCCTTTTTGGTGCCCCGGACCGGAAATTCAGTGATGCGCCCCTTCGTTCCGCCTGGCGCTAATAAGGACAGCTTACTGGAACGTTCCCCAGTCGCTCTCGGGCTTAGGGGGGGCGCTCTTTAAAGGGGACTGCACTGGTATAAAAGCGGCAGCCATTTTGGGAGCACAACTTCTTTGGGATTTTCACAGAGTTGCACTCTGAGAGCCATATCACTAGTGACCCAGCACTGCCAGAGGACCTTCAGCCTTCAGACCATCACCCTGCTGCTGGTGAGCCTTTACACCCTGTATAATTTCTTGTTACCTATTATTATGGGGGCTGCTTTGGAGGGGAACGTCCTGCTGCTCGACCATCTGGAAAGGGCACAGAGACGGAGGGAGAGAGGGCCAGGAATGGACAGGCGGAGGAGGGCCAACAGACGTCGCCACACCAGACCTTACGCTGCCAGGGTATTCAGGCAGCAGTTCTCTTACCTCAACATGTCGGAGGAGCAGTGTCTTAGGAGGCTGCGATTCAGAAAGGAGGTGGTGACGGAGCTGTGCCACCTGCTTCAGGCAGATCTTCAGCCGCAGATAAGGTGCAGGACCTCTCTGTCGGTGGCTGTCAAGATTACAGTAGCACTGAATTTCTATGCGACCGGCTCCTTTCAGGCAGCAACTGGGGACATTGCCAACATATCCCAGTTTGCGGTGCATAGCTGCATCCAGCAAGTAACAGATGCCCTGTTTAAAAGGCGGCGGCAGTACATCTCCTTCACTGTGACACCAGAGAAGCAGCGGGAGCGCGCAGAGGGCTTCGCGGCAATAGCGGACTTCCCCATGGTGCAGGGCGCCATTGACTGCACGCACGTGGCTTTGCGGGCACCTGTTTTGAATCCTGAGGACTTCCGCAACCGCAAGGGGTTCCACTCCTTGAATGTGCAGCTGGTCTGTGACCACCGGCAGCTGATCCTCGCGGTCAATGCTCAGTTCCCAGGCAGCAGCCACGATGCATTCATCCTGTGCCAGACTTCAGTAGCAGACCTTTTCGAGGCCCGGGCTCACCCAGAAGGCTGGCTTCTCGGTGACAAGGGCTATCCTCTGTGCCCATGGCTGATGGCCCCGCTCCGTTCGCCCAGCACCCCTGCAGAAGAGCACTACAACGTCAGCCATCAGGCGACGAGGAACAGTGTGGAGCACACAATCGGCGTGCTGAAGCAGCGGTTCCGCTGTTTGGACCATTCGGGAGGCGCCTTGCAGTACTCACCAGAGCGAGTCTCCCACTTCGTCGTTGTCTGCTGCATGCTCCATAACCTCGCCACCCTGCACACCCAGCCAATGCCAGCAGACATTGAAGGACCAGCAGAGGAGGAGGAGGAGGAGCAGGAAGAGGAGGAGGAGGACCAAGACGGGAGGGTCCCAGAAACTGGAAGGGCCGTCCGTCAGAGGTTGATAAGGAGTCGGTTCTCGGCCCCTCTGGCGGAATGCTTGGTGCCAATCGAAGACCAGGAATGGAACCATTCGGATAACCCAAAGCCTATGAAGGCCAGTATGAATGTAAATAGCAGACATGGCCAATGTCAATAAAATAATTTGTTTATTTTGAAAAATGTGCTTCCTTCCAACATGACAAAGCAATGGCACCAGAAAGCTTAACTAACAAACTAACACATAAGTGGCTCGCACACCCGGGAGACTATCTAAAACATTACTAACATTCAGACCAAGTGCCTCGCACACCCGGGAGACTATCCAAAACATTACTAACATTCAGACCGGCATCCACGGCCTTGATTTCTAGATGTCTCAGCAGCACCTTCTACTCTTTCCCCTTTGATGGTGATCTACTTCTCTTGCGAGAACGGCCCCTTCCCTCCCTGCAGCTCCTCCGTAATGGGACCCCAGTGGCTGCATGAAGGCTGGGGGACGCCTGCTGACTGTCCGAAAGTGCAGATGCCCCTGAGGGACGGCCTGGACGGACTCTGGGCTTGGAGGGCCCGGATGCTGACTGCTCCAACTGGGCATGGGTGGAAGCAGTCTGTCCTGCAGGTGATGGCAGCTGCAGTGGAGACGTGCCAGCGGTGGCATCAGGAATGCTGACAACCTGAGAGCGGACACCTGCTCTGTGGTCGGCCGACACACTGGCACTCTGACGGGGCAGCACTGCAGCATGCGAACCAATCGGCTGGTCCACAGATTGCTGGCCTGCTGTGGTGCTGCAAGGGCCCCGGGTAATCCTGCCTGATCCATCGAGGGTGGCAGCAGTCAGTGCTTGCGTGGCCTCAATCTGCCTCTGCATGAGGCCAGCGAGTGACTACGTGGCAGCACTCAGCACTTGCGTGGCAGGTGCCAGTGCTTCGGTGAAGCCCTGGACAGTCCTTTCCAGTGCTTCGGTCAAGCCCTGGACAGTCCTTTCCAGTGATGTACCGAAGCCCTGGACAGTCCTTTCCAGTGATGTACTGAAGCCCTGGGCACTCCTTTCCTGTGCTGTCCCGAAGCCCTGGGCACTCCTTTCCTGTGCTGCCCCGAAGTCTTGTACACTCCTCGCCTGTGCTGCCCCGAAGTCTTGCACACTCCTTGCCAGTGTCTCAATGGATTCAGGCATCCTTGCCACTGCAGCCATCAGTTCAGTGTGCCTGAGCCGAGCCTGGGCGCTCATTTCTGCTAGGGAACACACCTCTTCTGCGCTCTGTGCAGCAGTCATCGTGGCCTGACTCGCCCTCCGGGGAGACGGCTCCCGAGCTTCCCTACCCCCCTTGCATTGCTGGAGCCCGCTGGTTCCTGCAACTGGTTCCTCCTCAGAGCCATCCCCCCCCCGCTCCCCTCCAGGGAAGCACTATCCCCAGTCTGCAGATGGGCTGGCTCACCTGAGGGTGGTACGGATGTTCCGGCTTCCTCCTGCTCGTCGCCTCTAGAGTCAAGTGTCCCTGGCAGCTTGATGGCCCGGCTCCCGAGCTGGTGATGCAGCATCTGAAAGCAGGGAGGTTGAAGAGTGGCTTTAGCGAAAGGACAGGGTGGCAGCAAGGGATGCAAGAGTGCTGCAATGCTCTGACATGGGTCCAGAGTGAAAAAGCATGCTGCTGGGGGGAACAAGTGGAAGGAGGCAGTTCAAAAAGGTGATGACCTTACCATCGCTGTGCACAATGGGGTCGGCAGCTCCAGTGGTGACAGGACCATTCATCCGGCCTCCAACAATCTGGTGGACTCTTCCTCCAGGTCCGTCAGTGTCTGCAGCTGAGGAGGGCCTCCTCCGGTACGAATCTGTTCCCTCCGGTTCCTGGCCAGATTGGCCTGCAGGAGAAAGGACGGGAAGTGATGAAACATGCTGCCCTGAGTTGTCATCTCATGCCCCCCATGGTGGAACAGCCCTTACAGTATGCCCTGAGTGGTCATCTCATGCCCCCCATGGTGGAACAGCCCTTACAGTATGCCCTGAGTGGTCATCTCATGCCCCCCATGGTGGAACAGCCCTTACAGTATGCCCTGAGTGGTCATCTCATGCCCCCCATGGTGGAACAGCCCTTACAGTATGCCCTGAGTTGAATGTGCGTGTGTGTTCCCAGAAAGGGACATGGGTGCTGGCTGACAGATGGCCATTGGGGCATCGCGCACCCTCTGGCCATAAAGTCAGGTGCAGATGGAGGGATGAAGAAGATTGCCAAATAGCCACTCACCCTAACGACCCGAGTGAGATCGTTGAACTTCTTCCTGCATTGCACAGGAGTCCTGGGCGCCAAGCTGCTGGATTTGACTATTTGCGAAACTTCCCTCCAAGCTCTGCGGTACTCGTTCTGATGAGGCCTCCTGCCATTGTCAGGGTACAGCACTGCTCGCCGGCGCTCCACTGCGCCAACCAAAGCATCCAATGCCCCATCGGTAAAGCGCTCCGCTCTCTGCCTCACCCTCTCCATCTGGTCAAAGTTTGTAATGCCACAGAATGAACAGCGCCGATTTTGAGGCCTACAGGGCGATAAGTGTGGCTGCTGATCCTAAATGACCCGCCCCTTTAAGAGCTGGCCGGCGCCAGCATGTCTCGTGGTCATCGATTATTGACAGCACCTGCGCTGCGCCCGGCCGCCCAGATATTGGGTAGCGCCACCAGGTTAGCGCCTTAGGAGTCCCGTGCAGCGCCTGATTTTACGCCGCAATCACCTTTAGAGGCGATGCAACCCTATCGCTCGAGGTGGCGATGAGTTGCGCCTGGCGATAGATTTTGCGCACCGCCAAATCTAGCGCCCCAAGCGGGACTATACCCAATTTCACCCCTTCAATGTTTTCAAGAGGAGACCGGATAGGCACTTGAGGGAAATAAACTTGCAGGGCTACGAGGATAGAGCGGGGGAATGAGACTGACTCGATTGCTCTGCAGAGAGCCTGCGCGGACCCGATGGGTCGAATGACCTCCTTCAGTGCCCTTATGATAGTTCATGCAGAGTGGCTGGAAAGTATGTCATTTTGCTCTTCAGGTAGACTTATATTTAGTTCTGAACTATCCTATTTTCCTGTCAAACCCAGGGGAAGGTCGGTCCCAGAAACATCAACAGGTAATAGACAGTGACCTCTTTTATAAAACTTTACACTCACCAAATCTCCAAATGTCGTGGCCACATCCCAGGCCAGAACTGCCAAGGTGAGCCCCACTTCTGCCGTGGGATTGGCCGGTATGCCTAGTTCCAGTCAGCATACCAGCTTGGTGTTCTTCCTCCAAACTGGGGTCACAGAAAATCCTAGCCATATTCTCAGCTATGCTTCTTCCTATGCTGCAGGGCTTGTTTGGGGTAGATGGAGTCTCTGTCTCGCAGAAAATCCAACAGAAACTCCTATGCAAGGCCGAGACCCACCATATACAAGTCCCAATCCAATAAGTAGACCCTCCGCCACACTCCCATGGGAGTTACAGTGGGAATATGCTAGAGAGCTGTGGATTTTCAGCCCAAACATGCCCACATCATCTGACAATAGGTTCCTATAGTAATCTGGGATGTAATGTTTAAGTTATCCACCAGATGGAGCCAAAGATTAAGGTATCACATTCATCAGTGTTTAAGGTAATGGGTCATGTACATAAGAACATAAGAAATAGGAGCAGGAGTAGGCCAATCGGCCCCTCGAGCCTGCTCCGCCATTCAATAAGATCATGGCTAGTCAATGTCCTGGTACACCAGTTATTAAGATAATGTGGCATTGCATTATGGGTATGACTCAGAGAGGAATCCTCCAACTTGGCATCGTGCAGTTAGAAATACTGTGTTTTGCTTGCAGCCTGTAAGAGATGTCTCTCTGCTACACCGTATAATAAACAGTTGGGTTTTCTGCTTAAGATCTCGCTTATCTCAGTTTCGGACCTTACCACTCGGATATCACATATTGGCGACGAGGATCAACAGATCACATCTTGAAGAAGAAAAATAAAAGAGCGCTGAATAACCGATCATGGCTGCTATGGTAGGAAAGATCTCTGCTTTTGATGTTCAGACTCAGACCTGGGATGAGTACTGCAAGGTGCTGATGCATTTCTTTGAAGCAAATGATATAGATGATGTCAGAAAAAGGAGAGCTATTTTGCTCACTTCCATGGGAAGTCAGACGTATAGTTTAATGAGAAACTTATGCAGTCCTGAAAAGCCTGGAGACATTACATTTGCTAACTTAGTGGCCTTGCTGAAGAACCATTTCAATTCCAGACCGTGTGAGATTGTACAGTGTTTCAAATTTAATTCACGGAACAGAAAACCGGGAGAGACTGTATTGGATTATGTAGCGGTGTTGAGAAAATTGGCACACGATTGCAATTACGGGAACAACCTGAAAGACATGCTGAGAGATAGGCTTGTTTGCGGGATAATGGGTGATCGAATGCAGAGGAGATTATTGTCCGAGACTGGGCTTACGTATGAAAAGGCATTGGAACTTGCTCAAGCCATAGAGACAGCGAACCGAGATGTAAAAGAAATACAAGGTTCAGACTGGGCTGCGACTAAGCAAGTTGGAGGTCAGGTTAATGTGCACAAGTTAAACTGGCGTCAGAAACCACAACATGATCATGTGAAGGCATGTTATAGATGCAATGGCAATCACCTGGCTGGAGGGAAGAAATTCACGAAGCTGGATATGAGTCATGCATACTTGCAGATTACACTAGATGAGGAATCCAAGAAGTATGTAACCATAAATACACACAAGGGTTTGTTTACCTATAACCGCTTACCATTCGGTGTCTCATCTAGTCCAGCTATTTTCCAGAGGACTATCGAGGGTGTACTGCAAGGGATCCCACATGTTTCAATCTATTTGGATGACATTCTGGTGACGGGAAGAACCAACCAGGAGCATCTGAGCACTCTGAGAGAGGTACTACAAAGATTGGATAAGGCTGGGTTACGGCTCAAGAGGAGTAAATGCACTTTCCTGGGGAATGAGGCCGTGTTCCTGGGACACAGAGTGGACGCCACCGGGCTCCATCCAATCAAGGAGAAGGTACAAGCACTGCAGGAGGCCCCAGCTCCTACCAATGTGACTGAGTTAAAAGCTTACCTGGGACTGCTAAACTATTATAACAGATTTTTACCAAACTTGGCAACAGTGTTAGCACCTCTTCACAAACTTCTGCGCAAGGAGACGCAGTGGCAGTGGGAAGAGGAAAAGAGGGTTTCATCTGAACAGTCCAAGAAACTGATGCTATCGTCGGATGTGCTGGTTCACTACAATGTAGAGAAAGACATCATTCTCTCTTGTGATGCTTCACCTTACGGGGTGGGGGCGGTTCTTTCACACAGCTTGGAAGATGGAACAGAAAGACCGATAGGGTTTATGTCTCGAACTCTGACACCAGCGGAAAAAAACTATTCCCAGTTAAAGAGGGGTTAGCAGTAATGTTTGGGTTACAGAGGTTTCACAAGTACATATATGGCAGGAAATTCACCATATGCACCAATCATAAACCTCTTCTATCCCTTTTTAATGAAATGAAAGCAGTACCACAGATGGTGTCACCCCGGATCCAGAGGTGGGCAGTGACGTTAAGGGCATATGAATATGTCATCGTTTACAAGGCGGGCAAGTACCATGGGAACACAGATGCCTTGAGCCGTCTTCCACTGCCAGGTGCACCTATCCATGCAGCTCCAGAGGACAGAGTTTTGATGTTGGAGGACACGGACACGGAAATTGTGACCGCGGAACAAGTAAGGACATGGACCGGTAAAGATCCAGTACTGTCGAGAGTCCAAGAATATGTGATGAGGGGTTGGCCACAGCATCCAGAAGGGACTGATTTCACACCTTACAGTTTCAGGAAGACAGAACTGAGTGTGCAGGATGGTTGCGTGTTGTGGGGAGCACGAGTGATTATTCCACAGCCAGCACGACAGTCTATCCTAGGGCAACTACATCAGTGTCATCCTGGAGTTCTGCGTATGAAAGCCTTGGCAAGGAGTTACTTGTGGTGGCCAAAGCTAGATGAGGAGATAGAAAATCTAGTCATAAGAACATAAGAAATAGGAGCAGGAGTAGGCCAATCGGCCCCTCGAGCCTGCTCCGCCATTCAATAAGATCATGGCTGATCTGATCCTAACCGCCAATCTACTATCACAGAACCATTTCCTGAATCTAACAGAATTAGACACACGAAATAGGAGCAGGATCAGGCTACACGGCCCCTGGGTCCGCTCCGCTACCCACAGGGCCATGACCGATCCGAACCTAGACTCATGTCCAAATTCCTGCCCGCTCCCCATAACCCTTTACTTCTAGGAAACTGTCTATTTCTGTTTTAAATTTATGTAATGATGTAGCTTCTACAGCTTTTTGGGGCAGCATATTCCATGGACCTACCACCCTCTGAGTGAAGTAGTTCCTCCTCATCTCAGTTTTGAAAGAGCAGCCCCTTATTCTAAGACTATGCCCCCTAGTTCTAGTTTCACCCATCATCGGGAACATCCTCCCTGCATCCACCCGATCCAACCCCTTCACAATCTTATATGTTTCAATAAGATCGCCTCTCATTCTTCTGAACTCCAATGAGTAGAGTCCCAATCTACTCAACCTCTCCTCATATGTCCATCCCCTCATCCCCAGGATTAACCGAGTGAACCTTCTTTGTACTGACTCGAGAGCAAGTATGTCTTTTCTTAAGTATGGACACCAAAACTGTATGCAGTATTCCAGGTGCGGTCTCACCAATACCTTGTACAACTGAAGCAATACCTCCCAATTTTTATATTCTATCCCCCTAGCAATGAAAGCCAACATTCCATTGGCCTTCTTAATCACTTGCTGCACCTGCATACTAACCTTTTGAGTTTCGTGCACCAGGACCCCCAGATCCCTTTGTACTTCAGTACTTTCCAGTTTCTTGCCATTAAGATAATAACTTGCTCTACGGTTTTTCCTGCCAAAGTGCATAACCTCACACTTTCCAGTATTGTATTCCATCTGCCAAATCTCTGCCCACTTACTTAGCCTGTCTATGTCCCCTTGCAGGTTTTTTATGTCCTCCTCACTCACTACTTTCCCTCCCATCTTAGTATCAAGACATGCAGCACTTGTCAAGTACACAGGAAGGCACCAGCAGCGGCTCCTCTCCACCCCTGGGAGTGGCCGGATAAACCATGGAGAAGATTACATGTAGATTATGCGGGTCCATTCATGGGAAAGATGTTCCTCATAATCATTGATGCACATTCCAAATGGATGGATGTGTATCCTGTAAATTCTGCTTCACCTACTGTTACTATAGACTGCCTGCATAGGAGTTTTAGTAATCAAGGGCTACCGGAGATCGTAGTAAGTGACAATGCCACGTGTTTTGTGAGTACAGAAACAAAAGAGTTCATGAGAAACAATGGCATAGTGCACGTGACCTCAGCTCCATATCATCCGTCTTCAAATGGACTTGCGGAGAGAGCCGTACAAACATTTAAGGAGATGATGAAAAAAAGTGCGGAAGGGAGTTTGGCAGCCAAGGTGTCACGAGTTCTGTTCAGCTACAGAATAACTCCTCAATCTACCACAGGACTCTCTCCTGCTGAGCTGTTGTTAGGACGTCGACTACGCTTCACTCTTGACCTGGTTCACCCAGACCTAAAAAGGAAGGTGGAAAACCGACAAATCAAACAAAAGGAGAACCATGACAGAAGGACAAAGAGCCGCAGTTTTGGAGAAGGAGATGCGGTCCTTACCAGGAATTTCAGTTATGGTCCAAAATGGAGTCCTGGCGTCATAGATTCAATGACCGGTCCAGTATCATATACGGTCATGGTGGGAACTGGTCAGTTGTACGCCGACATGTAGATCAGATACTGACCAGACCAGGGGAAATCGAACTGGAGGTTCCAGAGGAGATGTCGGAGGACAAGTTGGGCCCCAGTTATCCAACTGCATCGGTGGTACCACCACCACGAACAGAGCCTGTCCACCTGGACCCCTTCGTCAAGAGGAAACCATCGTAGCAGAGTCAGATACTCTGAGTACTGCTCAGGAGCAGCAGGTGGCTCTACCACAACCAAGCAGGGACTTGACTGTAAGACGTTCACCAAGGGCTCACAAGCCGCCAGAGAGATTGATAACAACCTGCTAGATTCGTTCAGTATGGACTATCGTTAAAGGAGTTTCTTTATGGGACTTTTTTAAGAATGTTGTTAAGAAATTAATGTAAACTTAAGAGGGGGGGGGATATAGTAATCTGGGATGTAATGTTTAAGTTATCCACCAGATGGAGCCAAAGATTAAGGTATCACATTCACCAGTGTTTAAGGTAATGGGTCATGTAGTCAATATCCTGGTACACCAGTTATTAAGGTAATGTGGCATTGCATTATGGGTATGACTCAGAGAAGAATCCTCCATCTTGGCATCGTGCAGTTAGAAATACTGTGTTTTGCTTGCAGCCTGTAAGAGATGTCTCTCTGCTACACCGTATAATAAACAGTTGGGTTTTCTGCTTAAGATCTCGCTTATCTCAGTTTCGGACCTTACCACTCGGATATCACAGTTCCAATGAAGCACAAATAATGGGATACAATAGCAAAATAATGCGGATGCTGGAAATTTGAAATAACAACAGAAAATGCTGGAAACACTCAGCAGGTCAGGCAGCATCCGTGGGGAGAGAAACAGAATTAACGTTTCAGGTCTGTGACCCTTCATTAGAACTGGCAAAAGTTAGCGATGTAACGGATTTTAAGCAGGTGCAGATGCAGGGAAGGGGGGAGGAGAGGAGAGAACAAAAGAGGCGGTCTGTGATAGGGTGGAAAGCAGGAATGGTTAAACGTAGCAAATGGGGATGGCAGAATCATCAACAGCTGCCGCCTGAAAAAATAGGGACAGAGGTTATGGTCTGAAATTGTTGAACTCAATGTTGAGGCCAGAAGGCTGTAAAGTGCCTAATCGAAAGATGAGGTGCTGTTCCTCGAGCTTACGTTGAGCTTCATTGGAACAGTGTAAGAGGCCGAGGACGGGGGGTCAGAGTGGGAGTGGAGCGAAGAATTGAAGTGACAAGTTGCTCGGGGTCACCCTTACGGACTGAACGGAGGTGTTCCGCAAAGCGGTCACCCAATCTGCGTTTTGTCTCCCCAATGTAGAGGAGACCACATTGTGAGCAGCGAATACAGTATACTAAATTGCAAGAAGTACAAGTAAATCGCTGTTTCACCTGGAAGGAGTGTTTGGGGCCCTGGACAGTGGGAAGGGAGGAAGTAAAAGGGCAGGTGTTGCATCTCCTGCGCTTGCACGGGAAGGTACCGTGGGAAGGGGTGGGGCTGTTGGGGGTGATTGAGGAGTGGACCAGGGTGCGGCGGAGGGAACGGTCCTTTCAGAATGCTGAAAGGGGAAGGGAGGGGAGGGGAGGGGAAGATGTGTTTGGTGGTGGGATCACGCTGGAGGTGGCGGAAATGGCGGAGGATGATCTGTTGAATGTAGAGGCTGGTGGGGTGAAAGGTGAGGACAAGGGGAACCCGATCGTGGTTCTGGGAGGGAGCGGAAGGGGTGAGAGCAGAAGTGCGGGAAATGGAACGGATAACTCCCTCTCCAATCAGAAACCCCCTTTCTGATCTCCAACTCCTTCCCTGACCTCCCCCAATGTCGGACACCACCGCTACCCAGGTCCGACTTACCTCTGCTCCGCTCCTCAGCTGCCTTCACGCTCAACAGCCAGGCAGCTTCTCAATCTGTCTGACTGCGACCGCAAAACGCTTGCAAAAAATTTAAATCAGGTCATGCCGTTAAATTTGGCAGGACCTCCGGGAAACCCGTGCTTCCGGGTTTCCTAGCCGCTAAATTTTCCCTCGACCCCGCTCCCTTCCTGCCTTGCAGTTATTATCGGGGCCAATGTGTCAAGCACAACTTAAACTTTCACAATTGATCTTGCTCAATTACTTAGGGCAATCATCTAGAGAAGGAAGGTAAAACCATTTTTGTCTTTGTGGGTTGCTTAGGTGAATTACCGCAGAGACTCACGCGCCACATACATATGAAGTTTAAATCTATGTTTCCATTCATTGTATATATTTCAAGCTGCAGATGCTAACAAATTTGTGTTATAATTTACAAACTAATAAGGCAAAAACACTAAAAACAGTCCTTCCCAACCCCCGCCTTCCCACCGCAGATCATAAAATTCAAACAAAATAAACCTATAAGGAATATAAATGCAAATAGAACTGCATTGCCTGGGCTTTGAGGGCCAAATTGTCATGGCATGCGAGTCACATGTGGCTGTGGGTTGTAGTTAATATACGCCTGACTCGGAAGCCCCGATTTTAACTGGGGGCGGGAATCAGGTGGGTGGGGGTGAAGTCAGTGCCAATTCCCCCCTGATGTTTGGAGCATGAGGCTCGGTCGATTTTAACTCCTGGATTTCATCTGCATGCCACCAGTCAGCTGCCCGCCCGAAATGGATTGAATCATCATAGAATCATAGAAATTTACAGCAGAGGAGGACAACATTTGGCCCGTCTTGTCCGTGCCAGCCGACAAAGAGCTATCCACCCTAATCTCACTTTCCAACACTTGGTCCGTAGGCTTGTGGCATCTCAAGTGAATATCCAAGTACTTTTTAAATGTGCAAGCAGCGGACCTGAACAGGAGCGAGAGTGGAGGCGGAGCAAATAAGGAGCACGGCAGAGGAAGGCCCGAGAGTGCAGGCAGCAGACGTGAGCTGGAGCAAGAGCGGGAGCAAGAGCGGGAGCGGAACAAATAAGCACGGCAGAGGAAGGCCCGAGAGCTCAGGCAGTGGACCTGAGCGGGAGCGAGAGCGAGATAAGAGGTGAAACAAATGAAGAACGCAGGCAGTGGACCTGAGCGGGAGCAAGAACGGAGGCGGAACAAATAAGCGCGGCAGAGGAACACCCGAGAGCTCAGGCAGTGGACCTGAGTGGGAGCGAGAGCAAGAGCGGAGGCGGAACAAATAAAAAGCGCGGCAGAGGAAGGCCCGAGAGCACAGGCAGTGGACCTGAGTGGGAGCGAGAGCAAGAGCGGAGGCGGAACAAATAAAGAGCGCGGCAGAGGAAGGCCCGAGAGCACAGGCAGTGGACCTGGGCGGAGCAACTCAACAAAGGCAGAATTTGAAAGAGTGACATCAGAATTAAAAAGTGACGTCGGCACATGGGAAGGAGCTGATTGGTGAGTAGCTGGTAAATGTTTCTAATTAATCTATATATCTATAATATATATATATAAACGGATACTTCTTTCTGTCTGTCTGTCCTTGTCTGTCTGTCTGTCCTTCTGTCTGTCCGTCCTCGGGTGTGCGTCTGTCCGGCTCTGCGCTCGAAAGTTACAGAGCGTACCTACGCGTGCGTTATGTCGAAAGAAAGCTTACCTTTCCGAAACCCTGGTAAGCATATTTACATTTCGGGCGGACGAAAATCGTGCCCGCGGTATCCGAAAAACCTTCAACATTCCGCTCATTAGCATCTCATTATCCGCTCATTAGCGACAGAGTGACCTCGAGGTCGACCAATCGTACGCCGGGTTGCTGGCGCGTGCGGCCGGGCCCTCCTACGGTCGAGCGACGGGACGATTGACCAATCCTACACTTTGGTGACCTGACGGTCGACCAATCGGTGCATGTGTGGGCGGGCCTTATCGTTCTGAACCGAGGTGAGTAGCCGCCATCTTGCTTCCATTCTTTTTCCTGCTTTCTGCGTCTTTCTTTTCAAATATACATTTCCAGCAAAAAAAAATTGCTGTTATTAAATTGTTTTAAAAAAGACTTCATTCATTTGTAAATTTTTTCTCTTACCTGAACATTCTTTTTCCTACCTTTCCTCGTTTTTGTAAGGCCTGAGAACCTAGGCTCAAAGCCTGGGCCTCTCCTGCCCAGCCACGCCCGAGCTAGGTAATTGTCCCACGGCTTCTGCTAAGCTCCACCGCCCCCCCCCGGCGCTGTCACGTTACCCAGGGCAACGGCGTCAGCCACGAGGGTCACGGGACATATAGGGTGCGCGCACAGCAGGAGCAGCTGAGACGCGGCGTCTCTCTCTGTTCCCCGCTCGGCTCGGGCGGGGGGGGCGGGGCTCTCGGGAGTGCGGATCTCGGGCGGGGCTTAGAGAGCGGCAAGGGTTACCCCGGCAACCGGGCCCGCCGGCCGTATCTCACAGCCGCAATCGGCTTGGAGAGCGAGAAGGGTTACCCCGGCAACCGGGCCCGCCGGCCGTATCTCACAGCCGCAATCGGCGGTCTTGAAGCCAGCTCGGGAGGGCGGGGCTCCGGAGAGCGGGACGCCGGTGCTCGGGAGGGTGGGGGGCGGGGCTCGGGACATCGGGGGGTCGGGGCTTGCGACATCGGGAGACGGGAGGTGGGACATCGGGAGATCGGGGGCGGGACATCGGGAGATCGCGGGGCGGGACATCGGGAGATCGCGGGGCGGAACCTCGGGCGAGCGGGGCTCAGGGGGGGCGAGCCCTGGGGGGGGCGGGGCTCGGGAGATCGGGGGCGGGGCTCCGGAGATCGGGGGGGCGGGGCTCGGGGGGGGCGGGGATGGGGGGCGGGGCTCCGGAGATCCGGGGTGGGGGGGCGGGGCTCAGGAGATCGGGGGGGCGGGGCTCGGGGACTCTCCCCCTCCCCTCCCCTTCCCCCCTCCCTCCCCTCCCCTTCCCCCCCCTTCCCCCCTCCCCTCCTCCCCCCCTCTTCCCCCCCTCTTCCCCCCAGTCGCTCTCTCTCTTCCCCCCCAGTCGCGCTTTCTCTTCCCCCAGTCGCTCTCTCTCTTCCCCCCCACTCGCTCTCTCTTCCCCCCAGTCGCTCACTCTTCACCCCAAACGCTCTCTCTCTTCCCCACCGTCGCTCTCTCTCTTCCCCCCAGTCGCTCTCTCTCTTCCCCCCCAGTCGCTCTCTCTCTTCCCCCCAGTCGCTCTCTCTCTCTTCCTCCCCAGTCGCTCTCTCTCTCTTCCTCCCCAGTCGCTCTCTCTCTTTTCCCCCCCAGTCGCTCTCTCTCTTCCCCCCCAGTCGCTCTCTCTCTCTCTCTTCCAATAACATGCCCTCGAAAAAGCCTCGGCACCGCCGGGCACTCCAGCTAGTCTATATATATAAAGGAATCGATCTGTCTGTCTATCTGTCTGTCCTTCAGTCTGTCCTTCTGTCTGTCTGTCCTCACGTGTGCGTCTGTCCGGCTATGCGCTCGAAAGTTATAGAGCGTACCTACGCGCGCGTTACCTCCGAAGAAAGCTTACGCTTCCGGGACGCTCGTAAGCGTATTTACTTTTCGGTCGGACGAAAATTGTTCGCGCCTTATGCAAAAAACCTTCAAAATTAAACTCATTATCTGCTAGCATTGATTGACTGACGTCAAGGTTCGACCAATCCTGTGCCGTCACGATTGACCAATCTTACAGTACGGTCCCCTGATGGTTGGCCAATCGGTGTGTGTGTGTGTGTGTGTGTGTGTGTGTGTGTGTGTGTGTGGGCGGGCGGGACTAATCGTTTTCATCTCAGGGATCTGGTAGCCATTGTTTCACTGCCATTACTTCAGCTTCCAGCTCAAACTACTCTATCCAGCTTTGAAAAAGTTAGTATCTCTTTTAAAAATAACATAAGATTTACCAAAAACATTTTATAAGTACTTTCACTTCCACCTTTCAAGGTATTAAAAGGTAGAAATGTTGCCCGGCAGCAGATTCACAGAGGGACAGACAGACAGGGCCTGAAAGCCTGGTACTCGATTTAAAATGTTGCCCGGCAGCAGATTCACAGAGGGACAGAGAGAGACCCCAAAGCCTGGCACTCGATTTAAACCGCCCGGCCCAAAACAGCCCTGGCAAAGCCGGGCTCCCCCCAGCTAGTCTATATCTTATCTATATATATAAAAGGAAAAGGATCGTTCTGTCTATCTGTCTGTCTGTCTGTCATTCTGTCCTTCTGTCTGTCTGCACGTGTGCGTTTGGGCGGCTATGCGCTCGAAAGTTACAGAGCGTACCTACGCGTGCGTTACCTCGAAAGAAAGCTTACCTTTCCCAAACGGTCATAAGCGTATTTAAGTTTCGGCCGGACTAAAATCGCGCCCGCGGTATCCGAAAAACCTTAACATTCCGCTCATTAGCATCTCATTATCCGCTCATTAGCAACAGAGTGACCTCGAGGTCGACCAATCGTACGCCGGCTTGCTGCCGCGTGCGGCCGGGCCCTCCTACGGTCGAGTGACGGGACAATTGACCAATCCTACGCTTTGGTCACCTGACGGTCGACCAATCGGTGCGTGTGTGGGCGGGCCTTATCGTTCTGAACCGAGGTGAGTAGCCGCCATCTTGCTTCCATTCTTTTTCCTGCTTTCTGCGTCTTTCTTTTCAAATATACATTTCCAGCAAAATAAAATTGAATTTATTAAATTGTTTTTAAAAAAATCACTCATTTGTAAATATTTTCTCTAACCTGAAGATTCTTTTTCCTACCTTTCCCCGTTTTTTTCTTAGGCCTGAAAGCCTGGGCCTTTCTTGCCCAGCCAGGCCCGAGCTAGGTAATTGGGCTTCTGCAAAGCTCCTCACCCCCCCCCGTGTCACGTTACCCGGGGCAACGGCATCAGCCACGAGGGTCAGGGTGCGCGCGCAGCAGGTGAGACGCGGCGTCTCTCTCTGTTCCGCGCTCGGCTCGGGCGGGGCTCTCTGAGCCGCAATCGGCGGACTTCAAGCCGGCTCGGCCGGGGGGGGCGGGGTTCGGAGAGCGGGGCTCTCGGGAGTGCGGGGTGGGGCGGCGCGGCAGGGTTACCCTGGCAACCGGGCGTGGCCGTGGCCGTCTCTCAGCCTCAAGCCCTCCCTTCCTCCCCTTCCCCTCCCTCTTCCCCTTCCCCCCTCCCTTCCCCCCTTCCTTCCCCCCGCCCCCCCTACCCCCGCCCTCCCTTCCCCCCGCCCTCCCTTCCCCGCACTCCCGAGAGCCCCGCTCTCCGAGCCCGCCCCGCACTCCCGAGAGCCCTGCTCTCCAAGCCCCAGCCGCCCCACACTCCCGAGAG
Organism: Somniosus microcephalus; assembly: GCF_052327205.1. Taxonomy (NCBI): domain Eukaryota; kingdom Metazoa; phylum Chordata; class Chondrichthyes; order Squaliformes; family Somniosidae; genus Somniosus; species Somniosus microcephalus. Next base: position 280,597,570 of record NC_140991.1, on the reverse strand, counting down.
CCCCGCTCTCCGAGCCCCGCCCCCCCCCCGGCCGAGAGCCCCGCTCTCCGAGCCCCGCCCCCCCCGGCCGAGAGCCCCGCTCTCCAAGCCCCAGCCGCCCCACCCAGCACTCCCGAGAGCCCCGCTCTCCGAAAGTCCGCCGATTGCGGCTCTGAGAGAGCCCCGCCCGAGCCGAGCGCGGAACAGAGAGAGACGCTGCGTCTCACCTGCTCCTGCTGCGCGCGCACCCTGACCCTCGTGGCTGACGCCGTTGCCCCGGGTAACGTGACACGGGGGGGGGGGGGGGTGAGGAGCTTAGCAGAAGCCCAATTACCTAGCTCGGGCGTGGCTGGGCAAGAAAGGCCCAGGCTTTCAGGCCTAAGAAAAAAACGGGGAAAGGGTAGGAAAAAGAATCTTCAGGTTAGAGAAAATATTTACAAATGAGTGGTTTTTTTAAAACAATTTAATAAATTCAATTTTATTTTGCTGGAAATGTATATTTGAAAAGGCGCAGAAAGCAGGAAAAAGAATGGAAGCAAGATGGCGGCTACTCACCTCGGTTCAGAACGATAAGGCCCGCCCACACACGCACCGATCGGTCGACCGTCAGGTGACCAAAGCGTAGGATTGGTCAATCGTCCCGTCACTCGACCGTAGGAGGGCCGGCCGCACGCGGCAGCAAGCCGGCGTACGATTGGTCGACCCTCGAGGTCACTCTGTCGCTAATGAGCGGATAATGAGATGCTAATGAGCGGAATGTTAAAGTTTTTCGGATACCGCTGGCGCGATTTTAGTCCGGCCGAAACGTAAATACGCTTATGACCGTTTGGGAAAGGTAAGCTTTCTTTCGAGGTAACGCACGCGTAGGTACGCTCTGTAACTTTCGAGCGCATAGCCGCCCAGACGCACACGTGCAGACAGACAGAAGGACAGAATGACAGACAGACAGACAGACAGACAGAACGATCCTTTTATATATATAGATAAGATATAGACTAGCTGGGGGGAGCCCGGCTTTGCCAGGGCTGTTTTGGGCGGGCGGTTTAAATCGAGTGCCAGGCTTTGGGGTCTCTCTCTGTCCCTCTGTGAATCTGCTGCCGGGCAACATTTTAAATCGAGTACCAGGCTTTCAGGCCCTGTCTGTCTGTCCACTGTGAATCTGCTGCCGGGCAACATTTCTACCTTTTAATACCTTGAAAGATGGAAGTGAAAGTACTTATAAAACGTTTTTGGTAAATCTTATGTTATTTTTAAAAGAGATACTAACTTTTTCAAAGCTGGATAGAGTAGTTTGAGCTGGAAGCTGAAGTAATGGCAGTGAAACAATGGCTACCAGATCCCTGAGATGAAAACGATTAGTCCCGCCCACACACACATACACACACACACCGATTGGCCAACCATCAGGGGACTGTACTGTAGGATTGGTCAATCGTGACGGCACAGGATTGGTCGAACCTTGACGTCAGTCAATCAATGCTAGCAGATAATGAGTTTAATTTTGAAGGTTTTTTGTGCATAAGGCGCGAACAATTTTCGTCCGACCGAAAAGTAAATACGCTTACGAGCGTCCCGGAAGCGCAAGCTTTCTTCGGAGGTAACGCGCGCGTAGGTACGCTCTATAACTTTCGAGCGCATAGCCGGACAGACGCACACGTGAGGACAGACAGAAGGATAGACAGAAGGACAGATAGACAGACAGATCAATTCCTTTATTATATATATGTATAGATAGACTTGCTGGGGTGCCCGGCGGGTGCCGAGGCTTTTTCGAGGGCATGTTATTGGAAGAGAGAGAGAGAGAGAGAGAGCGACTGGGGGGGAAGAGAGAGAGTGACTGGGGGGGAAGAGAGAGAGAGCGACTGGGGGGGAAGAGAGAGAGCGACTGGGGGGGAAGAGAGAGAGCGACTGGGGTGGAAGAGAGAGAGCGACTGGGGGGAAGAGAGAGAGCGACTGGGGGGGAAGAGAGAGAGCGACTGGGGGGGAAGAGAGAGAGCGACTGGGGGGGGAAGAGAGAGAGCGACTGGGGGGAAGAGAGAGAGCGACTGGGGGGGAAGAGAGAGAGCGACTGGGGGGGAAGAGAGAGAGCGACTGGGGGGGAAGAGAGAGAGCGACGGGGGGAAGAGAGAGCGACTGGGAGGAAGAGAGGAGAGCGACGGGGGGAAGAGAGAGAGCGACTGGGGGGAAGAGAGCGACTGGGGGAAGAGAGAGAGCAACTGGGGGAAGAGAGAGAGCGACTGGGGGGAAGAGAGAGAGCGACTGGGGGAAGAGAGAGAGACTGGGGGGAAGAGAGAGCGACTGGGGGGAAGAGAGAGCAACTGGGGGGAAGAGAGAGAGCGACTGGGGGGAGGAGAGAGAGCGAGTGGGGGGAAGAGAGAGAGCGACTGGGGGGGAAGAGAGAGAGCGACTGGGGGGGAAGAGAGAGAGCGACTGGGGGGGAAGAGAGAGAGCGACGGGGGGAAGAGAGAGCGACTGGAGGAAGAGAGAGAGCGACGGGGGGAAGAGAGAGAGCGACTGGGGGGAAGAGAGAGAGCGACTGGGGGGAAGAGAGAGAGCGACTGGGGGGAAGAGAGCGACTGGGGGGGAAGAGAGAGAGCGACTGGGGGGAAGAGAGAGAGCGACTGGGGGGAAGAGAGAGAGCGACTGGGGGGAAGAGGAGAGCGACTGGGGGGAAGAGGAGAGCGACTGGGGGGAAGAGAGAGAGCGACTGGGGGGAGGAGAGAGCGAGTGGGGGGAAGAGAGAGAGCGACTGGGGGGGAAGAGAGAGCGCGACTGGGGGAAGAGAAAGAGCGACTGGGGGGGAAGAGAGAGAGCGACTGGGGAAGAGAGAGAGCGACTGGGGGGAAGAGAGAGCGCGACTGGGGGGAAGAGAGAGCGCGACTGGGGGGAAGAGAGAGCGACTGGGGGGAAGAGAGAGAGCGACTGGGGGGAAGAGGAGGGAAGGGGGGGAAGAAGGAGGGGGGAAGAGGAGGGGGGAGGAGGGGGGGAAGGGAGGGGGGAGGAGGAGGGGGGGAAGGGGAGAGGGGGAAGGGGGGAGGGGAGGGGGGAAGGGAGGGGGGAGGGGAGGGGGGGCAAGGGGAGGGGAGGAGGGGGGTTAGGGGAGGGATGGAAGGAAGGGAAGGGGAGGGAGGGGGGAAGGAAGGGGGAGAGTCCCCGAGCCCCCCGATCTCCACCCCCCCATCTCCCCGAGCCCCGCCCCCCCCCGATCTCCCGAGCCCCCGAGCCCCGCCCCCCCGGATCTCCAGAGCCCCGCCCCCCCGGATCTCCGGAACCCCGCCCCCCCCATCCCTGCCCCCCCGATCTCCCGAGCCCCGCCCCCCGATCTCCGGAGCCCCGCCCCCCCGATCTCCCGAGCCCCGCCCCCCCAGGGCTCGCCACCCCCGAGCCCCGCTCTCCCGATGTCCCGCCCCGCGATCTCCCGATGTCCCGCCCCGCGATCTCCCGAGCACCGGCGTCCCGCTCTCCGGAGCCCCGCCCTCCCGAGCTGGCTTCAAGACCGCCGATTGCGGCTGTGAGAGACGGCCGGCGGGCCCGGTTGCCGGGGTAACTCTTCTCGCTCTCCAAGCCGATTGCGGCTGTGAGAGACGGCCGGCGGGCCCGGTTGCCGGGGTAACCCTTGCCGCTCTCTAAGCCCCGCCCGAGATCCGCACTCCCGAGAGCCCCGCCCCCCCGCCCGAGCCGAGCGGGGAACAGAGACGCCGCGTCTCAGCTGCTCCTTAGCTGCGCGCGCACCCTGTATGTCCCGTGACCCTCGTGGCTGACGCCGTTGCCCCGGGTGACGTGACAGCGCCGGGGGGGGCGGTGGAGCTTAGCAGAAGCCATGGGACAATTACCTAGCTCGGGCGTGGCTGGGCAGGAGAGGCCCAGGCTTTGAGCCTAGGTTCTCAGGCCTTACAAAAACGGGGAAAGGTAGGAAAAAGAATGTTCAGGTAAGAGAAAAAATTTACAAATGAATGAAGTCTTTTTTAAAACAATTTAATAAAAGCAATTTTTTTTTCTTGAAATGTATATTTGAAACGACGCAGAAAGCAGGAAAAAGAATGGAAGCAAGATGGCGGCTACTCACCTCGGTTCAGAACGATAAGGCCCGCCCACACACGCACCGATTGGTCGACCGTCAGGTCACCAAAGCGTAGGATTGGTCAATCGTCCAGTCGTCTCTCTCTTCCCCCCAGTCGCTCTCTCTCTTCCCCCCAGTCGCTCTCTCTCTTCCCCCCAGTCGCTCTCTCTCTTCCCCCCAATCGCGCTCTCTCTTCCCCCCAGTCGCTCTCTCTCTTCCCCCCAGTCGCTCTCTCTCTTCCCCCCAGTCGCGCTCTCTCTCTTCCCCCCAGTCGCGCTCTCTCTTCCCCCCAGTCGCTCTCTCTCTTCCCCCCAGTCGCTCTCTCTCTCTCTTCCAACAACATGCCCTCAAAAATCCCTCGGCACCGCCGGGCACTTCAGCTAGTACTCTATAAAGTAAAAGGTATGGCAGGGCAGTTCAGCCCCGTGAAATGCACATCTTGTGCCATGTGGGAAGTCCAGGACGCTTCTCGTGGCCTGGACGACCACGTGTGCGGGAAGTGTCGCCAGCTACAGCAGCTCGTGCTCCGAGTTTCGGAGCTTGAGTGGCGGCTGGAGTCACTGCAGTGCATCCGCGTGGCTGAGAACTTCGTGGATAGCACGTTTCTGGAGGTGTTCACCCTACAGCTTAAGATTGTGCAGGCAGAGAGGGAATGGGTGACCGCCAGACAGAAGAGGAGGACCAAGCAGGTAGTGCAGGAGTCCCCTGAGTGCATCTCGCTCACTAACCAGTATTCAGTTCTGGATACCTATGAGGGCGATGGTTCCTCTGAAAGTGGCAGCGGGCAAGAGCAGAATTTCTGGCGACAGGTGGCTGCCTAGCCAGCACCAAAGGAACGTTCGCTGTCATCAAGGTAAGCCGCAGGGAGGGGGATTTAGGGGTGTCTCATGGGAGGTAAAGGGAGAGCCCGAGGCTGGGTAGGCCTAAATTTTCCTTGAGGTGCTCAGAGGAGCACTCCTGCTCTTCCTGGCCCCACAAGGAAAGTCAAAAGAAAGAAAAAAAAAACTTACCCGTTTGGGTCGTTCCAGTCCCCAGATCCTCTTCCCGTTGTCTTCACTTGGCAGGAAAGCCACAATGGCTTCTCCCTCAGGCCACAGTTAAGCCTGATTACATCCGTGCATCCCGATCTGCATATTTAAAGAAGGACCCTGTTGGCTTCAGGCATGTGTCCTTGCCACCTGCTCAGAAGAGCAGTTTAAAATGCAAAACAGTGGGATTGGTGCAGGACGTCACGGATAGGTCACCCAGCCGATTTTAGCTACCCGCCCACCCGGTTTCTGCCAGGTGGGCAGTTAAAATCACCCCCCAAAGTTTCACCTAAGCCACAAAATACTAGGAGCAATTTTAACCCTATCCTGATTATTGTAAGCCCTAATCCTTCCTCCGTTCCTATTCAGTAATGGAAAACTAAAATCCTCAAGAGTACCCAATTTTGCAAGCAGTGAAGGTAACCAAAATGTTTTTTTGGAACGAAACATCAAAACAAAACAAAACATGAACTTCCTAACTTTTTCTGTGATTTCACACATTCCCGTTCAGCATTTATTTATTGGTACCTGCTTCCTGACATTGTAATCGGTCATTTTTGTTTTTGCTTGCTACCTGCTCAGTGATATGTTTTGTAACTTTTCAGTTACGCTATCTTTCAAAGCTCAATGGAATTGGGTTTCATCCCTGTGGATTGGAAAGTTGAAAATGTGACTTCATCTCTAAAAAGAACAGCAAGGTAAGAACCTTAAATTGCAGACCTGCAAGCCTTATCTCGATTGTGAGCAAACATAGAAGATAGGAGCAGGAGTAGGCCATTCGGCCCTTCGAGCCTGCTCCGCCATTCAACGAGATCATGGCTGATCATCCAAACCCTAGCACCCGGTCCCTACACCGACAGCCATCCCACCCAAGCCCTATCCCCGTAACCCCGTAACCCCACGTATTTAATCCCCCCTAACACTAAGGGCCAATTTTTTTTTTTTCATCATGGCCAATCAACCTAACCCGCACATCTTTGGACTGTGGGAGGAAACCGGAGCACCCGGAGGAAACCCACGCAAACACGGGGAGAATGTGCAAACTCCACACAGACAGTCACCCGAGGCTGGATTTGAACCCGGGTCCCTGGCGCTGTGAGGCAACAGTGCTAACCACTATGCCACCATGTTGGAAACTTTGTTGAGGATTAGCATTAGGGACTGTCTGGAAGAACAATGCTTGCTTAGAGAGAGGTCTAATTGGATTTCTTCAAAGAGATTACAGATCTCCCGGATAAGGGTGAGGCACTTATGTCATTGACCTGGATTTAGAGAAGGCATTTAACACTGTCCCACATAGCAGACTGATTCACAAGATGTGTGTCCACGGGATTGATGGCAAAGTATTAGACTGGACTGGTGCATGACTAGAAGTGTGGTAGTGCATGGGAAGGTATCAGAGTGGAAAACAATTGCCAGTGGAGACCCAGAGGAATCGGTGTTGGGGCCGCTGTTGTTTCTAATTTTTATACATGATTGTGAGGATGGAATGACATCCAAGATATCTAAATTACAGTCAACACCCAACTGGGTGCAGTGGTCAATGAAGTGAATCAATCTGTGATAATCCAAAGGGACCTGGGCAGGCTAAGACAATGGGCAGAGAGCTAGTAAATAGAATTCAACACAGATAAGTGAAAAGCCATGATATTAGAAAGAATAAGTGAGAATGTGGAGTACATATTAAATAATAATGGCTTGAGTTAAGCATAATAGAGTTCTGGAAGTTTTGGCAGATAGATTATTAAAACCATTAGTACAGTGTTCGTAGACCATTAAGAAAGCAAATCTAACAGTAAGGGAACATTTATCTAACAGTGATCATAATAAGATCAAATTCAATGTTAGGTTTGAAAAAGAGAAACATACACAGTTACTAAGATTCTAGATTATGGTACGGCGTACTTTAATGGGATGAGACAGAGACTGACAACAGCAAACTGGTTAAAACTCTTATCAGGTAAAACTACAGATGAACAGTGGGAGTTGTTCATAAAATAATTTAGGTTAATACAAGGCCAGTATATATCCCAAGGGGGCAAGAACTCTACTTGTCAAATAAAACAGCCATGGCCAACAAAAGAGGTGAGAGATAACATAAAACTAAAGGAAAGTGAAAAGAAAAGTGAAAATCCAGGGGACTGGGATAGATATAGCGAACAAAGGAAGACAAAAAAGATACTAAGAGCTGCAGAAAGAGAATATGAAAGGAAACTTGCAAGGGATATCAAGACTAACACAAAAAGTTTTTACAATTATATTAGAAGAGAAAGGGTAGTCAAGGGTAATGCAGGCCCTTTAAAAACATATACGGGTAATATTGTAAATGAAAATAAGAAATGGCAGACTTGGTAAATAATTATTTTGTGTCAATCTTCACAATAGAAGAACAGGATAATATACCTGACGTTCCAAAGAAACTAATAATGAATCAAGGCCTGGAACTCACTCAAGTTAACGTAAGCAAGAAAACAGTATTAGAAAATATAATGGCATTAAAGACTGACAAATCCCCAGGACCTGATGGTTTCCACCCGAGGGTTTTAAAGGAAGTAGATGACGAAATTACAGATGCTTTAGCCATAATCTTCCAAAGCTCTCGCGATTTAGGAATTGTCCCTTCAGATTGCAAAATTGCAAATGTAGCTCCATTATTTAAGATGAGAGAGAGAAACCGGGAAATTGCAGATGTGTTAGTATAACACATCTGTTGTAGGAAAATTATTTGAACCTATAATTAAGGACTGAGTGACTGAGCACTTAGAGAAATTTGAGCTGATTAGAGTGAGCCATCATGGATTTGTAATAGGTATGTCATGTCTAACGAACCTAACTGAATTTTTTGAAGAAATAACTATAGTGGTAGACAGGGAAATGTCTATGGAAGTAGTTTATATGGACTTCCAGAAGGCATTCAATAAGGTTCCACATAAGAGACTTTTAGCTAAAATTAAACCTCATGGAATTGAAGGCAAATTATTGTCCTGGTTAGGAGATTGGTTAGGCGGTAGAAGACAGAGGGTAGGAATAATGGGTATGTACTCGAATTGGAAGGAAGTGACCAGTGGTGTCCCGCAAGGATCTGTGCTGGGGCCTTAATTATTTATTATATTTACTAATGATTTAGATAACACAATATAGAGACATATATAAAAGATTACTGATGACACAAAGATTGGTAGCATAGTAGTGTAGACAGGAGCATAAAACTACAGAGACATTGATAAATTAACTGAGTGGGCAAAACTGTGGCAAGTGGCTTTCAAAGCAGGTCATCCATTTTGACCAAAAAAGGATAGATCCGAGTATTTTTTAAACAAAAAGCTAGGAACAGTGGAGATCCAAAGAGATTTAGGGGTCCATGTACACAGGTCACTAAAATGTAGTAGTCAGGTACAAAAATGATCAAAAAGGCTAACGGAATGTTAGGGGGGAAAATTGGGTTGCTTTGCACTTCCCGTTAGCACCCCCAGGGGTGCTAACAGGGCACAAAGCCCCTAGCGCCCGGACGCGGCGCCGCTAATACTTCCTGCAAAATTCAGTGGGAGGTTAGCGGCGGCGGTAGCATTGAATGTACGGCGCAGGGGCACTAACTTTTTCGGGGCGCCAAGACCCCCCAGATAATGAAGCAGTCCATGCCCGCATGCAGCAAGACCTGGACAACATTCAGGTTTGGGCTGATAAGTGGCAAATAACATTCGCGCCACACAAGTGCCAGGCAATTACTTTCTCCAACAAGAGTCTAACCACCACCCCATCATTATCTGAGGAGTTGCGAATGGAACTGAACACTGTGCAATCATCAGCGAACATCCCCACTTCTGACCTTATGATGGAGGGAAGGTCATTGATGAAGCAGCTGAAGATGGTTGGGCCTAGGACACTGTCCTGAGAAACTCCTGCAGCGATGTCCTGAGGCTGAGATGATTAACCTCCAACAACCACAACCTTTGTGACAGGTATGATTCCAGCCAGTGGAAAGTTTTCCCTGATTCCCATTGACTTCAATTTTACTAGGGCTCCTTGATGCCACACTCGGTCAAATGCTGCCTTGATGTCAAGGGCAGTCCCCCGCACCTCATATTTGGTAAAGAAGAAGCATGAAATCTAATTTATTTTTAAGTTTAAATTTTTAACCCACGTTTGCCCAGATCAAAAAGAAAAATTTGCATGTGGAGGTCAATGGCTGGAAAATCAGGAATGTCATAAATTGGGCACTCTGACCTCTACACGACTCTACGATCTGTGCACCAGGTCTCAAAACTACAAAAGTCCCATCTTCACCAGCAGAGGAGCAGTGGAGCAGGACTTCTGCACGATATAGTTAAGTGTGGAGTCAGGGTCATTATCATAGTCACGGCAGGTCACCTGTGCCTGCAAGGATGCATCAGCGAAGCCTGCCTTGATTTGTTGGTGGAGGCAAAGCAGCCCATAGTCACTCCACTAGGGGCACCTCGAGATCCTTCCCATGCTGAAGAAAAATGTGAGCAAATTATTCTTCAGCTTCTAATGGAGCCATAGGGTAATTTAATAAAGGTAAGCGATCCCCATTGGATTACTTACTGTTGTCTTGGAAATACCTGGGCCCTTCCAATGGTCTCGATAGAACTCATAACGCTCTCAGCCTCTCGTTGAGGCCTTACAAGGGCTTGATGGGCAGAATTCCCAGAGCAGCCCAGGAACTCTTCCAGACATTCCCTCATGATGTGAGGAGGGGTGGGCTGAAGACTCGCCAGCTACCGCACAACTCCCCACTCCAGCCAGAATTGGCCAGAATCCTGGTGGAATTAGGTTCTTCCCCAAATTCAGACCCCCTGCAGGCTTTTTACCCGCTCTCCGCCCTGTCCAACATCAGGAATTTCTGACCTTCTGTGCTGGTCTAGCAATTTCAGAGTTTACAATAATACTATGGATTTTTAGAGAATTTTAAAAGTTCACTTCTAGCACTCAGTTTTACGTAGCATGATCTTTAAACACAACTCAGCCAGCATTTACCTGATTTCGATCTTTCATCAATTAATGGTAAGGATCCAATTTCAAGATACTTTCTGGAGTCAGCATACTTCTTGTCCTGTATAATGAACATAATCACAATCTATTAGAACGAACACACCCGATTTTCATCCTCTTAACTATAGTGTCCCATCCCTGCCATTATCCTGGTTAATCTACATTATATGCTCTCTGTGACCTTAATATCCTTTCTACAATGAGGCACACAAAACTTCTCACAGTACTCCAAATACAGCCTACCCAAAGCTTTGAATAAAATTATCATTAGTTCTTTGTACTCAATGCCCAAATTATAAAACCCAAAAGGTTTCTGGCCATCTTTATGGCTTTATCTACCTGCACTCGTACTTTCAAGGAACAAGGTATTTGAACCCCTCAGTCTCTCTGAATTGATATATTTAGCTTCTTTCCATTAAGAGTATACTCCTATCCTTGTTTTCCCCAAAATGTATTACCTCACAGTCTTCCACATTAAATTGCATTTGTCATTTCTATGTCCATTTCACTAACATTATCTGTCCTCTAGAAATCTTTTACCATCCTCTTCACTGTTTGCCAAACCCCTACTTTTGTGTCAAATATTGAGATTGTGCTCCCTATGGCTATCTATATACGCCAAGAACAAATATATATAACAGCATTGACCTCAGCAGTATTTCCAACCCTCTCTAATCAGCACAACACCCATTTAAGCCTGATACTTTGTTTTCTGTCCATCAACAAACTTGCATCCAAGATGCCAAATTTCCACTTATAGTACACACCTGAATTTTTGTAAGAAGGCCTCTGTGAGACATTGACCGGAATTTTCTGGGGTCCATGCAGGCGCGATCAGAGGCAGGTCAGGTAGGAAATTTGAAATAAGCTGGAGCGGGTCAGGAACCCGTCATCCCGCTCCCACGCACCTTTCCCTCGGGCAGGTTTGCCGGTGCGACAGCGACCCGAACGGCAGAGGCAGGCAACCTAACTCAAATCATTATCAGGTTGTTGTCAGATCCTTAAGCGCCTTTTTTAGCCTAACATTCAAATTTCCCTAAATGACCACGGGATTCACACAACTCAGGAACCGCGTCTGTCGAACTGAGGCAGGAGTTGAGTGGCCATTGCTCCAGCTGATTAGTTGACAGCATGAAATGTACTAGAAAAGCTTCCACCTCACAGCTGATCACTTTCCTCAGTCAGGAAGGAGTGGCCCTGGGAGTCCTCAACATTGACCATTTGGTTAGAGTTGAGGAGCAAAAAGAGTATGATCATGCTATTGGGGGTATTCTATAGGCTGCCAAATAGTGAGATGGAGGTAGAGGAGCAAATCTGCAGGGAAATCGCAGAGATATGCAAGAACTATAGAGTGGTATATTCGGGGACTTTAATTACCCAAATATCGATTGGGATAATGCTAGGGTAAAGGGAAAGGAAGGGGAAGAATTTCTGAAATGTGTTCAGGAGAATTTCCTTCACCAATGTGTTCTCGGACCAACTCGGAAGGAGGCATTGCGGGATCTGGTGCTGAGGAATGAGCCATGTCGAGCAAGTGTCTATGGGAGAACACTTGGGTATGAGTGATCATCATATCATAAGATTTAGATTAGCAATGGAGAGGAGCAAGGAACAAGCTGGAGTGGAACTTCTAAACTGGAACAGGGCTAACTTCAATGGGATGAGCAAGGATCTAGCCAGGGTAAAATCGAACCAAAGACTGACAGGAAAAACTGTAATGGAACAATGGGTGATCTTTAAGGAGGCTAGGTACATTCCAACAAGAGGGAAGGGTAAGGGAACCAAAGCAAGGGCTCCTTGGATGACGAGGGAGATAGAGAAGATGATGAAACAAAAAAAGAGGGTGGCATAGTGGTTAGCACTGTTGCCTCACAGCGCCAGGGACCCGGGTTCGAATCCGGCCTCAGGTGACTGTCTGTGTGGAGTTTGCACATTCTCCCCGTGTTTGCGTGGGTTTCCTCCGGGTGCTCCGGTTTCCTCCCACAGTCCAAAGATGTGCGGGTTAGGTTGATTGGCTATGATAAATTGACCCTTAGTGTTAGGGGGGTTAAATACGTGGGGTTACAGGGATCGGGTGGGATATGTGTCGGTGCAGGCTCGATGGGCCGAAATGGCCTCTATCTGCACTGTGGGGTTTCTGTGATTCTGTGATTCTGTGATGATGCATGTCAGGTGAATTCTTCAAGGGAGATAGGGGATAGAGCGGGGGATTGGGACTGACTGGATTGCTCCAGAGAGCCGGCAAGGACTCGATGGGCAGAATGGCCTCCTTCTGTGCCGTTATGACTATGACTAAGTAAGGAGTGTGATGGAATACTCTCCACTTGCCTGAATGAATACAGCTCCAACAACACTCAAGAGGTTCGACACCATCCAGGACAAAGTAGCCCGCTTGATTGGCATCCCATCTACCACCTTAAATATTCACTCGCTCCACCACCGGCGTACCGTGGCTGTAGTGTGTACCATCTACAAGATGCACTGCAGCAACTCACCAAGGCTTCTTCGGCGGCACCTCCCAAACCCGCAACCTCTTCCACCTAGAATGACAAGGGCAGCAGGCGCATGGGAACACCACCACCTCCAAGTTTCCCTCCAAGTCACACACCATCCTGACTTAGAAGTATATCGCCGATCCTTCATCGTCATTGGGTCAAAATCCTGGAACTCCCTACCTAGCAGGACAGTGGGAGTACTTTCACCACACGGACTGCAGCGGTTCAAGAAGGCTGCTCACCACCACCTTCTCAAGCGTAATTAGGGATGGGCAATAAATGCTGGCTTTGCCAGCGATGCCCACATCCCATAAACGAATAACAAAAAAGCTGTTGCTGACTGCATTCCCTTTACAGATTTAGCTTTCTACAAGCAGCAAATTCGCCATCCACTCTTACCTCATTGGTAGAACCCTTCTTCTTCTTAGGCAGTCCCTCGGAACCGAGGATGACTTGCTTCCACATTAAAAATGAGTTCTCAGGTGACTAATGAGTCCAATGCGGGACCTACAGTCTCTGTCACAGGTGGGGCAGACAGTGGTTGAGGGGGCGGGTGGGTGGGGTGCTTGGTTTGACGTGCGCTCCTTGCGCTGCTTGCACTTGGTTTCCGCTTTCTCCTGGCGAAGAGACTCGAGGTGTTTGGCGCCTTCCCGGATGCTTCTCCTCCACTTTGTGCGGTCTTGGGCCAGGGATTCCCAAGAGTCGGTGGGATGTTGCACGTTTTCAAGGAGGCTTTGAGGGTGTCCTTGAAGCGTTTCCTCTGCCCACCTGGGGCTCTCTTGCCGTGTCGGAGTTCCGAGTAGAGCGTTGTTTTGGGAGTCTCGTATCGAGCGTGCGGACGATGAGACCCTTCCATCAGAGCTAATCCAGCGTGGTCAAAGCTTCGATGCGGGGGATGTTGGCATGAGCGAGAACACTGACGTTGGTGCGCCTATCACAGATTCACAGATTCACAGAAACCCCACAGTGCAGATAGAGGCCATTTCGGCCCATCGAGCCTGCACCGACACATATCCCACCCGATCCCCGTAACCCCTACATCAACACATATCCCACCCTATCCCCGTAACCCCACGTATTTAATCCCCCTAACACTAAGGGTCAATTTATCATAGCCAATCAACCTAACCCGCACATCTTTGGACTGTGGGAGGAAACCGGAGCACCCGGAGGAAACCCACGCAAACACGGGGAGAATGTGCAAACTCCACACAGACAGTCACCCGAGGCCGGATTCGAACCCGGGTCCCTGGCGCTGTGAGGCAACAGTGCTAACCACTATGCCACCGTGCTGCCAATTGATTTGCAGGATCTTGCGGAGGCAACGTTGGTGCTTTGAGATGCATGCTGTACATGGTCCATGTCTCTGAGGCATACAGGAGGGTGGGTATCACTACTGCTCTGTAGACCATGAGCTTGGTGCCGCGTTTGAGGTCCTGGACTTCAAACACTCTCTTCCTCAGGCGACCGAAGGCTGCACTGGCACACTGAAGGCGGTGTTGGATTTCGTCATCGACGTCTGCCTTTGTTGACAGTAGGCTCCCGAGGTATGGAAAGTGGTCCACATTGTCTAAGGCCTTCTCATGGATTTTGATAATTGGGGGGCAGTACTGTGTGGCCGGGGCAGGTTGGTAGAGGACCTTTGTCTTACGGATGTTTGGTGTAAGGCCCATGCTTTCATACGCTTTGGTGAAGGTGCTGACGATGGTTTGGAGTTCGACCTCCGAGTGTGCGCAGACGCAAGCGTCATCTGCATACTGTAATTCGATAACAGAGGATGGAACGACCTTGGATCTGGACTGGAGGCGACGGAGGTTGAACAGTTTCCCGTCTGTTCTGTAAATTAGCTCCACTCCAGCGGGGAGCTTACTGAGGGTGAGATGGAGCATTGCAGCAAGGAGGATCGAGAAGAGCGTTGGTGCGATGACACAGCTTTGCTTGACCCCGGTCCGTACATGAATTGGATCTGTGGTGGAACCATTGGTCAGGATCACGGCTTGCACGTTGCTGTGAAGCAGGCGGAGGATGGTGACAAACTTTTGAAGGCAGCCAAATTTGAGGAGGACACTTCTTAATCCCTCACGGTTGACAGTGTCGAAGGCCTTTGTGAGGTCAAAGAAGGCCATGTACATCGGTTGGTGCTGTTCCCTGCATTTCTCTTGTAATTGAAGCGCGGTGAAGATCGTGTCCATTGTGCCCCTTAGTGGATCACATAAGATCCAAGGAGAGGACATATAAATTGGCCAGAAAAAGCAGCAAACCTGAGGATTGAGAGCAGTTTAGGATTCAGCAAAGGAGGACAAAAGGATTAATTAAGAGGGGGAAAATAGAGTATGAGGGTAAGCTTGCAGGGAACATAAAAACTGACTGTAAAAGCTTCTGTAGATATGTGAAGAGAAAAAGATTGGTGAAGTCAAGCGTAGGTCCCTTGCATTCAGAATCAGGGGAATTTATAATGGGGAACAAAGAAATGGCAGACCAATTAAATACATACTTTGGTTCTGTCTTCACAAAGGAGGACACAAATAACCTCCCAGAGATGCCGGGGAACATAAGGTCTAATGAGAGGGAGGAACTGAATGAAATCAGTATTTGAAGGGAAATGGTGTTAGGGAAATTGACAGGATTGAAGGCCGATAAATCCCCAGGGCCTGATAATCTACATCCAAGGGTACTTAAGGAAGTGGCCCTAGAAATAGTAGATGCATTGCTGGTCATCTTCCAAAATTCTATAGACTCTGGAACAGTTCCCATGGATTGGAGGGTAGCTAATGTAACCCCACTATTTAAAAAAGGTGGTAGAGAGAAAACGGGGAATTATAGACCGGTAAGCCTGACATCGGTAGTAGGGAAAAATGCTAGCCTGACATCAGTAGTAGGGAAAAATGCTAGAGTCCATTATAAAAGATGTAATAGCAGAGCACTTGGAAAACAGTGACAGGATCGGACAAAGTCAACATGGATTTACAAAAGGTAAATCGTGTTGACTAATCTACTGGAATTCTTTGAGGATGTAACTGGTAGAATAGATAAGGGAGAACCTTGTGGTGTATTTGGACTTTCCGAAGGCTTTCGATAAGGTCCCGCATAAGAGATTAGCGTGCAAAGTTAAAGCACATGGGATTGGGGGTAAGGTACTGACTTGGATAGAGAACTGGTTGGCAGACTGGAATAGATGGGTCTTTTTCCGAGTGGCAGGCAGTGACTAGTGGGGTACCGCAGGGATCGGTGCTCGGACCCCAGCTGTTCACAATATATATTAATGATCTAGACGAGGGAACTAGATGTAATATCTCCAAGTTTGCAGACGGCACAAAGCTGGGGGGGGGGGGGGGCGCGTGTGTGCTGTGAGGAGGATGCCAAGAAACTCCAGTATGATTTGGACAGGTTGGGTGATTGGGCAGATGCATAGCAGATGCAGTATAATGTGGATAAATGCGAAGTTATCCACTTTGGTGGCAAAAACAGGAAGGCAGATTATTATCTGAACGGCAATAGATTGGGAGAAGGGGAAGTGCAACGAGACCTGTGTGTCCTTGTGCACCAGTCGCTGAAGGTAAGCATGCAGGTGCAGCAGGCGGTTAAGAAGGCAAATGGTATGTTGGCCTTCATAGCGAGAGGATTCGAGTACAGGAGTAAGAATGTCTTGCTACAGTTGTACAAGGCCTTTGTGAGACCACACCTTGAGTATTGTGTGCAGTTTTGGTCGCCTTATCTGAGGAAGGATGTTCTTGCCCTGGAAGGAGTGCAGCAAAGATTCACCAGACTGATACCTGGGATGGCAGGAATGACGTATGAGAAGAGATTGGGTCGATTGGGCTTATATTCGCTGGAGTTTAGAAGAATGAGAGAGGATCTCATTGAAACTTATAAAATTCTAACAAGACTAGACAGACTAGATGCAGGAAGGATGTTCCCAATGGCGGGGAGTCCAGAACCAGGGGTCACAGTCTAAAGATAAGGGGTAAGCCTTTTAGGACAGAGATGAGGAGGAATTTCTTCACCCAAAGAGTGGTGAACCTGTGGAATTCTCTACCACAAAAGGCAGCTGAGGCCAATTCATTAAATATATTTAAGAAGGAGTTAGATATATTTCTTAAGGCTAAAGGGATCAAGGGATATGGGGAGAAAGCAGGGACGGGGTGCTGAATTTGGATGATCAGCCATGATCTCATTAAATGGCGGAGCAGGCTCGAGGGGATGAATGGCCTACTCCTGCTCTTATCTTCTATGTTACTAAAGAATCCACGCATGTCGCGAGTTTTTTGTTGGACCTCGGCCTTCAGGCATCTGTAGAGCTGCTTTTTTGCTCTCGAGTTCTGTTGCTGTTTCCAGATCAGGAATGCCTTGCGCTTGTTGCTTATTAGCTCCTGGATCTCCTGGTCGTTCACGTCAAACCAGTCTTGGTGTTTCCTGGTCGAGTGACCGTGCGTCTCTTCACAGGTGCTGATTATGGAGGCCTTGAGTGCAGACCAGGTGATGTGGACATTCTGTGTCTCCGCATCACTGGGAGTCATCAGGTTGGTTGTGAGGCACAGGCTGAATAGGGCTTTCTTAGCGGGGTCTTTGAATGCTCCAGCGTTGATTTTCCTGCGGCATTGTTTCTGTTGCCGGCGTTGTTTTGGGGCTACGTTGATGACAGAGCGGATTAGGCCGTGGTCTGTCCAGCAGTCATCAGCTCCTGTCATGGCGCAGGTGATACAGACGTCCTTGCGGTCCCTCGCTCGGACGATGACGTAGTCCAGCAGATGCCAGTGCTTGGAGCGAGGGTGCTGCCATGAAGCCTTGTACTTGCCTCTCTGACGGAACAAGGTGTTGGTTATGACAGTAGGAGTATGTTTGTGTGTGTGTGCTAGGCCGTTGTAGCAGAGCCTGGTCTCCAATCGTCTTGGATCCCCTTGCCATTGGGCCAAGACCTTGCTCTGTCAAGCCCGTGTGGTAGCTGGTGTGCAACAGCCACCCTACGTTAAAAGAATTCACGCACAGGCATCTTCCACCCATTAAAATGAAGTTTGGGGCCTGGAACGTCAGGACCCTCATGGACAACCCCAACAGTGACAGACCGGAACGCCGTACTTCTATCGTTGCCCAGGAGCTCAGACGTTTCGACATTGACATCGCCGCCCTAAGTGAGACCCGGCGGGTAGGGGACGGCCAGCTCAAGGAGCAAGGCAGTGGCTAAACCGTCTTCTGGAAAGGCAAACCTTCGCCCGTCCACCCTCCCTCAGCTCTTCACTCCTCCAAACAGACTTTTCAGCTAGCTGCTTGGAGACAAGGACTATCCACTGATGACGTGACTCATGACACCCTTGAGGAGGCAAAGTACTGAGGCTGAGGAGATATATATAAATAAATCCAGATGTGTCCTAGAGCAGACAATAGGCAGGCTCAAACTGCGCTTCAGATGCCTTGACAGATCTGGAGCAGCCCTTCAGTATGCACCAGCTAGGGTCTCTAGAATCGTCGTGGTCTGCTGTGCCCTGCACAACATAGCGCAGCAGCGAGGATTAGCGCTGCATGAGGAGCAAGGTGCTGTGCGCACAGCCTCTTCAGAGGAGGAGGAACAGGAAGAGAAGGAGCAGCAGCTGGAAGATGAGGAGGAGCAGAAGCTGGAAGAACCTGCGGCCCAGATCCCACAAGCACCTGAGCACATTGCTGCCTGGGAGGCCAGGGATGGTCTCATCATGACCAGATTTACTTAACTTTACGCAGTACACCAATATGACTGCCGCATGCTGCACCAGGTTGGCACCACCCCACAACAACACCATAAAGGATCCCTACAATGACCAAGCCATTCCTTTCACACTGACCACCATTGCTGGAGGTACCGTTATGTCTAATCATTCACTGGAAATCACTAAGCCACTTCCAAATGTGCATAACAATTTGTCCAAGACCGGAAAGTGGTGAAAATAAAAAATTTTAATGGTTGAGATCACGTTAACGGAAACTTGATAGAGGCAGCGCATACGCCTGGAACTTCCGATTTTTTTACAGGTTTCTCCAGGAGGGTAAGTCTCTAGCAGCTGCGCATGAAAAAAACAGTCGCAAGGCCTGCTTTTAACAAGGTAAGTGGTGAATTAAGTAAAATTAAAACATTTTTTCCACAGGTTTATTATTTTTAAATACTTTAAAGAAAGGTAAGTTTATTTTTAGCCCTGTTAAAAACTATAATTAATTTTTTCATTAATTATTGTTTAAAATAGTTATTTTATGTAATTTAGTTATTTTAAAAATGTGATTTAAAAAAAAAATGTATTTGAAGTTTTAGTTAGGTTTTGGTCTTCCTGTCAAATTTACGAATGGAGATTCCCTGCTACGATTGGCTCTCCATGGCCCACGTGATCCCAGGGGACGCTTCGAACTAACTGCGCCCCTGGGATACGCAAGCACTGCGTGCCAGCAGCTGGAGGAGGCCCAGGATCGGAATCCCACGCTGGCCCACAACACAATGGCAGGCGCGCTAGGTAAGTGCAGGTCGGGAGCTTGCACCCGCGGGAAGCCTCCGACCCGAATTTCTGGCCAATTAACATTGAATAAAACACCCAAGTTGCTACCCTTGTGAATCTACTTGTGTGTCATCTTTCTCTTACGCATGCTTCTACGTGATGCTACCCCTGAGGTTTCAGCAGAGGTAAAGGCAGCCTGCTCACTTCCCTACTGCGACTGCTTAGGCACTTTTGGCAGACGTCCTCAGGGTTTTGCAGCCTCTGATGGCCCTGCCAAAGTCTGCTCCTCCTGCGACTGTGCAGGGGCAGACTTGGCCATCGCTGTCCCAGGAGGCATCTGGGGCTCTGACTGAGGGGGTGGCAACAGGGGAGAAGTGTAAGTGCTTTGAGAGGAGCCCACACTTCTACGTCCCCTCTCACCATGATCCCTCTCATGAGCCACCTGCACTTCCCTGCTAGCAAGGAGCTGGAGAGCACCTTGCTGCACATTAGTGGGGCCATGAGGACCCACGTCTACAATTACATCTCTTCTAGACAGGAGGTCTATGAACATCGGCCATCTATTCTCCATAGATAGCCATCTATTCTTGATAGAGACCATGTGCTCCTGTGAGTGGTGCATTAGCTGCTCCATGCAGGTGGCCATCCTATCCATGGAACAGCCTACAGTCGCCATTGCCTGCGACACGGTGGTGCTCATGCTGGAGGTGGACTCCTCCATTCTCTGAACATTTGCAAACATCGCAGTCGCAAAACCTGTCAGGGCCCCCTGCACTTCTTCCCGCACCTCCAGGAACACCCTCTTTCTGGATGGCCCCCTAGGCTTGGCGTCTGCATGCAGCTGAGCAGAGCTGGGAGTGTCCTGCGCCTTTCGGTGAGGAGTCTCCACTGCTGTCCCTGTCTCCACCATCTGCCATCTGCTCCTGCTCACTTTTGACTTGTGACACATCAGGTGACAACTCTACTCTATCTCCCGTGGGACCCACCGAGGTGCTGGGTGCTCTTATGTCTGGTGACGTTGCGCCCTCAGAGGCTGGAGGTTCAAGGGGATTCTATTGTAAGGGGAATAGATAGGCGTTTCTGTGGCCGCAAACGAGACTCCAGGATGGTGTGTTGCCTCCCTGGTGCAAGGGTCAAGGATGTCTCAGAGCGGCTGCAGAACATCTTGGAAGGGGAGGGTGAACAGCCAGCTGTCGTGGTGCATATAGGCACCAACGATATAGGTAAAAAGCGGGATGAGGTCCTAAAAGCGGAATATAGGGAGTTAGGAGGTAAATTAAAAAATAGGACCTCAAAGGTAGTAATCTCAGGATTGCTACCAGTGCCACGTGCTAGTCAGAGTAGAAATAGAAGGATATTTCAGATGAATACGTGGCTAGAGGAATGGTGCAAGGGGGAGGGATTCAAGTTCCTGGGACATTGGAACCGGTTCTGGGGGAGGTGGGACCAGTTCAAACCAGGCAGGGCTGGAACCAATGTCCTAGGGGGAGTGTTTGCTAGTGCTCTGGGGGAGGGTTTAAACTAAAATGGCAGGGGGTTGGGAACCTGAGCAGGGAGACAGAGGAAAGGGAAACAAGGATAAAAGCAAAAGATAGGAAGGAGAAAAACAAAAGTGGCAGTCAGAGAAATCAATGGTTTAAATCAAACATGGCCACAGTAATTAATAATTCTAATAGGTCTAAGAGCGTTAAAAAAACAAGCCTGAAGGCTTTGTGTCCTAATGCGAGGAGCATTCGTAATAAGGTGGATGAATTGGCTGCGCAAATATAGGTAAACGAATACGATTTGGTTGGGATTACGGAAACGTGGCTCAAGGATGGCCAAGGCTGGGAACTCAACATCCAGGGGTATTCGATATTCAGGAAAGATAGGCAAAAAGGAAATGGAGGTGGGGTAGCATTACTGGTTAAAGAAGGGATTAACACAATTGTAATGAAGGATATTAGCTCTGATGATGTGGAATCTGTATGGGTAGAATTGAGAAATACTAAGGGGAAGAAAACGTTAGTGGCAGTGGTATATAGACCTCCAAACAGTAAGTGGAGGTTGGGGATGGCATTAAAAGGGAAATTAAAGAAGCGTGCAATAAGGGCACAGCAGTCATCATGGGTGACTTTAATCTACATATAGATTGGGCTAACCAAATTAGTAACAATACTGTGGAGGAGGAATTCCTGGAGTGTTTACGGGATGGTTTCCTGGACCAATATGTCAAGGAACCAACCAGAGATCAGGCCATCTTTGACTGGGTATTATGTAATGAGAAAGGATTAATTAGCAATCTTGTTGTACGAGGCCCCTTGGGTCAAAGCGATCATAATATGATCGAATTCTTCATTAAGATGGAGAATGAAGTAGTTGACTCAGAGACTAGGGTCCTCAATTTAAATAAAGGAAACTACGATGGCCTGAGGCGCGAGTTGGGTAGGATTGATTGGGGAATGTCACTCAAAGGGTTGACGGTGGATAGGCAATGGCAAACATTCAAAGACCAAATGGATGAACTACAGAATTTGTTCATCCCAGTTTGGCATAAAAATAAAGCAAAAAAGGTGACTCAACCATGGCTAACAAGGGAAATTAGGGATAGCATAAGATCCAAGGAGAGGACATATAGATTGGCCAGAAAAAGCAATAATCCTGAGGATTGGGAGCAGTTTAGGATTCAACAAAGGAGGACAAAGGGATTAATTAAGAAGGGGAAAATAGATTATGAGAGTAAGCTTTCAGGGAACATAAAAACTGACTGTAAAAGCTTTTATAGATATGTGAAGAGAAAAAGATTGGTGAAGTCAAGCGTAGGTCCCTTGCAGTCAGAATCAGGGGAATTTATAATGGGGAACAAAGAAATGGCAGACCAACTAAATACATATTTTGGTTCTGTCTTCACAAAGGAGGACACAAATAACCTCCCAGAGATGCTGGGGAACATAGGGTCTGATGAAAGGGTGGAACTGAAAGAAATCAGTATTTGTAGGGAAATGGTGTTAGGAAAATTGATGGGACTGAAGGCCGATAAATCCCCAGGGCCTGATAATCTACATCCTAGGGTACTTAAGGAAGTGGCCCGAGAAATAGTAGATGCATTGCTGGTCATCTTCCAGAATTCCATAGACTCTGGAACAGTACCCATGGATTGGAGGGTAGCTAATGTTACCCCACTATTCAAAAAAGGTGGTAGAGAAAAAGCTGGGAATTATAGACCGGTAAGCCTGACATCGGTAGTGGGGAAAATGCTAGAGTCCATTATAAAAGATGTAATAGCAGAGCACTTGGAAAGCAGTGACAGGATCGGACAAAGTCAACATGGATTTACAAAAGGTAAATCATGCTTGACTAATCTACTGGAATTTTTTGAGGATGTAACTGGTAAAATAGATAAGGGAGAACCAGTGGATGTGGTGTATTTGGACTTTCAGAAGGCTTTCGATAAGGTCCCGCATAAGAGATTAGCGTGCAAAATTAAGGCACATGGGATTGGGGGCAAGGTATTGACTTGGATAGAGAACTGGTTGGCGGACAGAAAGCAAAGAGTTGGAATAAACGGGTCATTTTCCGAGTGGCAGGCAGTGACTAGTGGGGTACCGCAAGGATCGGTCCTAGGGCCCCAGCTGTTCACAATATATATTAATGATCTGGACGAGGGAATTGGATGTAATATCTCCAAATTTGCAGACGACACAAAGCTGGGTGGGAGGGTATGCTGTGAGGAGGATGTCGTGAAACTCCAGTACGATTTGGACAGGTTGGGTGATTGGGCAGAAACATGGCAAATGCACTATAATGTGGATAAATGTGAGGTTATCCACTTTGGTGGCAAAAACAGGAAGGCAGATTATTTTTTGAATGGCAATAGATTGGGAGAAGGGGAAGTGCAAAGAGACCTGGGTGTTCTTGTGCACCAGTCGCTGAAAGTAAGCATGCAGGTGTAGCAGATGGTTAAGAAGGCAAATGGTATGTTGGCCTTCGTAGCAAGAGGGTTCGAGTACAGGAGCAAGGATGACTTGCTGCAGTTGTACAGGGCCTTGGTGAGACCGCACCTTGAGTATTGTGTGCAGTTTTGGTCACCTTATCTGAGGAAGGACGTTCTTGCCATGGAGGGAGTGCAGCAAAGATTCACCAGGCTGATACCTGGGATGGCAGGAATGACGTATGAGAAGAGATTGTGTCGATTGGGCTTATACTCACTGGAGTTTAGAAGATTGAGAGGGGATCTCATCGAAACCTATAAAATTCTGTCAGGCCTGGACAGACTAGATGCAGGAAGGATGTTTCTGATGGCCGGGGAGTCCAGAACCAGGGGTCATAGTTTAAGGATAAGGAGTAAGCCATTTAGGACTGAAATGAGGAGGAATTTCTTCACCCAGAGAGTGGTGAACCTGTGGAATTCTCTGCCACAGAGGGCGGTGGAGGCCAGTTCATTAAATATATTCAAGAAAGAGTTGGATATATTTCTTAAGGCTAAAGGGATCAAGGGATATGGGGAGAAGGCAGGGACAGGGTACTGAATTTGGATGATCAGCCATGATCTCAAATGGCGGAGCAGATTCGAAGGGCCGAATGGCCTACTCCTGCTCCTATCTTCTATGTTTCTATGCTCTTGATGGACCTGTGAGACAGTAGAGATGAGTTAGATATGTCATATGAAGAATGGGTCCAGATACCATTATGCACATGATGACCATTCAGTGGCTGCTGACATCAGTCCCCATATGAGTGACTGATGTATGCCATGTAACTGTATGATATGTAATTCTGCCACCAGGTTGCGGAGATGATCCCCTCTCTCCGTCTCCCACCTCCAGCTGCTCGGCGACTCCCAATACTTCTGACGCAGTCTCCTATGCTGTTGTGAGGGTGGCAAATGATGAAGACCCACCTCCAGTTTTCTCCCTCTTATTGTAGGCTCTCTTTTCCTGCAAGGAGGAGAAAAAGAGAAGGTTGAATGAGAACGTAAGGAATGGATGGGTTACATCTTTAGAGGGAGACTGTGATGGAGTGGGGTGGCAATGCCAAATGGCCTCTTTGTGAGTTGTTAGTTGGTATGATTGCGTTAGGATGAGGGTGAGTGTGAGGGCTGGCTAGTAAGATGGGGATATGATAATGTAGATAGAGAGGGATGGGTGGACGTGCAAGGTATGTGGGTGTGAGTAAGGATTTGCAGGAATAGGGTTGGGAAGGCAGAGTGATCTGGATGTGATGAGAGACACAGCAGGATGAAGCTGAGTGTGGTTTTGTACTCACCTTTCCTGATCTAATGAGATCATTGAAATGTTTGCAGCACTGCACCCAGGTCCTCCTGACCACATCCCTGCTGTTCACCTCCTCTGCAGTTTGGAGCCAGGCTCTTTTTGTCTCCTGGGGAGGTTTCTTCCACCCATTTGAAGGGAAGAGGACATCCCTGCGTGCTCTGACTCCCTCCACAAGCATATGGAGGGAGTCATCAGAGAACCTGGGTGCAGCCCTCTGCCTCTGTGCCGTCATGTTTCCAAGTGTTTGGAACAATCAAAACCTTCAGTGCAGTGACTGCACACTCCTAGATGAACCTTCAAATGCAATGTGGCCCTGGCTCCTTTAAATATCCCGGCTGGAAATACGTCATCGATGACGTCATCAGATCTGCACCATGTAATAATGCCGGGTATCAAGCAGGGCGGGCTAAATAGGCCCCATTAGCGCAAAGTCGATTTCTGGGATGGAAGCAAGAACGGGCCACGCCAACCGCCCGCACCCGACCCGCCCAGGGAAAGAAAATTCCAGCCATTGTATTGAATTCCTTCTGAAAATCCATTCAAACATGCATTTCTAAATGTTCACTAATTTTATCTCAAATTATGGATTCTAAGAATTCACCCCACAATTTGTGTTAGAATAACTGGTTTATAGTTAATCAGATTATACTTCTCTTCCTTCTTGAACAAAGTGGTACAATGGATACCCTACAATCTCACAGCACAAGTTGCATGTCTAAGCAGAATTGAAAAATTGTAGTCAGTATCTCTGCTATTTCCTTTCTGACTTCCTTCAATGGCCTAGGGTGCATATTATCAAAACCTAGTGACTTATCCACCTTGATTTCACGTCTTTTATTTATAACCAATTTCTTTTCTATAGTTATTTCTAACAGTTTTTGACATACCACTCCAGTACACTTAGAAGGTTATGTTGATAGGGTTAGATGAAGAGGGCTGGGAGGAGCTCGGGTGGAGCATAAACACCAGCATGGACCAATTGGACTGAATTACCTGTTTCTGTGCTGTACATTCTAAGTAATTCTATGTAATTTATATATTATCACTTCTGCCATCATTTGTAAAAACTAACGCAAAATATTTATTTAATCTTTATCCTCCACAATTAGATTTATATGCTTATAAAAGCTGTATTACCTTTTATATTATCTGCTAGCCTTTCAATCTTTCAAGGCCAACTGAAGGTCCCTTAAACAATTTGACTAGATCACAGAGGTTTGGCTTGAAAACATGAATGGTGCCTCCTACTGGCCCAAGTATTGCTGTTGATCTCTTCTCCGTTTGGTTGCAAATAAATGTAGCTGGTCATCCACTCAATTCCTCTGTGGGCTGGATAGTGGATGGGTATGTAGTACCAGGTCCCTGAGGGCTTCTGTGGCTAAAACCACATGGTGCTGGCCCTGCCCTTCAATGGTGGCTCAATACACAAAAGGGATTCTGCTGCCATTCCTGCTTGGCCTATAAATTCAGTTGGTGGAACCCCGATGGCTAGCTTACCCTTCTATGTCAAACCTGAAATTTGACTAGATCACAGGGGTTTGGCTTGAAAACATGAATGGTGCCTCCTACTGGCTAGAAAATTGTTATAGCCAAGGAATGGGCGGTGTCAGTAGAAAAGTTGGAGAATTAGCGCCAGGCGCTAATGCATTAGACTGCACGCAAAATTTCTGCTCATTGCTCAAAAAAATGATTGGAGTCCTAATTCAAGTCAGTTCCTCATCTACACTATTTGTAACTGTGTTAAGGCCGGACATTTAGCGACCTGCGCAGAAGTACCACCCCGGCCGCTAAATTCGGCTTACCGCCCCGCGCAGGAAGTGGAGCGCAAAGTTAGGCACTCCACTTCCTGGTGGGGCGGTAACCGAGGCAATGCCGGAGCGCTGCAGCGTTTCAATGCCCCTCCCCTTCAGTTAAAGGGGAGGGCCACTGCACACTCACACTCTGCAGGGCCTCCAATGATCTACACTAGGCCACCAGGGCGGCATGGTGCCATGGTCCACCAAAAAAAGAAAATGGCGGCGCGGGTCACAGCCGCACCTCCCCTTTAAATACCGCCCCGCAAGCGGAGGTCGGCCCGGTTCACGACCTGCAAGGCTAGCGCTGACATCACCTGCTGCAGCCTCGCGGGGCAAAGCCGAATTTCTGCCGCAGGGCAGTAAGGGAACATGGCGGGGTGCTAAGGGATCATGGCGCACGGCGATTACATCATCGCCGGTGGCACCACGGCCCGGGGCGCTACCGGTAGGGTGCGCCGCTATCGGGTAGCACCTCAGCAACGCCCCGCCGAATATCTCTGGACGCGCTTTTTTCGCGTTGACACCGCACCCCCCCCCCCCACCACTGAGCGATAAGCCCTTTACGCCCTGTTAGCACCCCATGTCATACCCTAAATGGCACAGCTTGAATACTGGACATAATTAGTAATTTGCTACTTTGTTGGTCAGTGTGCTTTCCTGTGCTCACTTACCTTTATTGATCTTGTTAAGTCATTAAACTTCTTCTGACACTGTTAAGAGGTCCTTGGGTTATTGAAGTGCCACTCATAGCCATAGCCGCCTCCTTACATATGACCAGTGCTGCTGCCTTTGATGGCTTCTTCCCACCTATTCTAACAATAGCGTCTCTCCTTTCTGACAGCAGAACTTCAACACCAGCCTTAGAAAAATTTAATGTTGCCCCTTTTCCTCCTCCTGCAACTGCCACTGTATTCCCTCTTACCACAATCTACTTACCTCTTGAAACTGTTGCAGCCATTTAAATAAGTAAGTTGTGGCCCCGCTGTACCCCATTCCTTTTCCACCTCAAACTTCATGCAGCACCCCCATCCCCCCCCCCCCCCCCCCCTCTGGCATATCTGACCTGCTGCTGGTGGGACTTGTGTCCTCGGCCCAACCAGCATTATGCAAAGTAGCTGGATTTCTGACGGGATAAGCAGTCCTTGGATATGAGCAGCTAGAAGTCCTGCCCCACAACACTTCCACCTGTGTATCAGGGACCAAGGTATTTTAGGGCCCTAGGCTTTTATCTGAATTCATGTGATATATTGAATGTCAGCTCTGTAAAGCAGACATTATTGTTATCAGTGTTAAATACAGATTTACATTCACAACAAATTACAGAAGTGATTTCTTACACACTTACCTAAAAGGATGATTTTAGTGAATTAATTTCAAACATATAATGAGCAGATAAACTAACTTTTACACAAATATTGTACACCGTTATTCTAGATCACAGTGCATTCTTTTCATAGTGCAATACTTCACAAGTTAATAAGTTCCAGTATGCATTTTATTTGCTTCAGATAAAAAGGTGAATTTTATAAACAGTTCCCCAAAAATGTATTTATGCTTGCAAACTTGTTATGTCATTTTAGCACTGTTCTAATTTTTTGCTCTTACCAGTTCTTTCAGGCACAAGGAAAGGGGCTTCCCTGTGTGCATTGCATTAGCTATCCATTTACTCTCTTCTAAATACTCATGAATGTGGTAGAATCCATTCTGTCGCTTCGACTGTTCAGCCGAAGGGGCCTGATTTTTCTTTATCTGCATAGCAACACCGATTTTAAAACAGTTAAGTTTAAATTATTTCTGGCAAGACGAAACTTTCAATGTACTTGTCTGTCTCTAAGTATTCCTTCTTTTAAAACTTGATATCCTCAATTATCATATATACTCAATGGCGACCTGCTTCCTGGCTTTGCAAAATCTGCTCTGAAAGCGGGTCACAATGAGGTATGCAAAAGTAGGCCAGGGAAGAAGCAGTTGGCTTCCACCGAGGGTAACAGGAGCGAAATCAAGAATTCAATGATTGAAAGAAGACAACGGCAAGCCAACACTCAACCTTCTATGAACACCGATGCTGATGCTACTATGCCAAACAGGCCAATGCCATTTTAAAAAGATCCTTATCGTAACTGTCTTATACTATCTGTGAATTGTATCAAAAATGACTAGGGTAGGGCAATTGCTAAATAGTGAAGAAAATAACACCGATTTTAACCCTGCCCAGGCAGCATGAAGTGTGGGCGGGGGTTTAAAATGGCGGTCAGGCGGTAAAAGCATACAATGTTGCGAAGAATAGTGGAAAGCCAGAGGATTCGGAAATTTTTAAAAAGCAGCAAAGAACAACTAAAAAAATGATAAAGTGAGAGAAGATAGCTTATGAGAGTAAGCTAGCAAGAAATATAAAAACAGACAGTAAGAACTTCTACAGGTATATAAAAAGGAAGAGAGTAGCTAAAGTAAACGTTGGTCCCCTAGAGGATGAGTCTGGGGAATTAATAATGGGAAACAGGGAAATGGCGGCGACCTTGAACAAATATTTTGTATCGGTCTTCACGGTAGAAGACACTAAAAACATCCCAGTAATGGATAATCAAGGGGCTATTGGGGTGGGGGGGGAGGCACTTAAAACAATCACTATCACTAGAAAGTACTAGGCAAACTAATGGGACTAAAGGTGGACGCCCCCTCGACCCGATGGCGTACATCCTAGAGTCTTAAAAGAGGTGGCTGCAGAGATAGTGGATGCATTGGTTGTAATCTACCAAAATTCCCTGGATTCTGGAGAGGTCCCAGCAGACTGGAACATCGCAAATGTAATGCCCCTATTTAAGAAAGGAGGGAGACAGAAAGTAGGCAACTATCGACCAGTTAGCCTAACATCTGTCATTGGGAAAATGCTGGAATCCATCATTAAGGAAGTGATAGGACATTTAGAAAATCATAAAAGCAGAGTCAGCATGGTTTTATGAAAGGGAAATCATGTTTGACAAATTTGCTGGAGTTCTTTGAGGGTGTAACGAGCAGGGTGGATAAAGGGGAACCAGTAGATGTTGTGTATTTGGATTTCCAGATGGCATTCGATAAGGTGCTACATAAAAGGTTACTACACAAGATAAGAGCCCACAGGGTTAGGGGTAATATATTAGCATGGATAGAGGATTGGCTAACTAACAGAAAACAAGAGTTGGGATAAATGGGTCTTTTTCAGGTTGGCAAACGATAACTAGTGGGGTGCCGCAGGGATCAGTGCTGGGGCCTCAACTATTTACAATCTATATTAATGACTTGGATGAAGGGACTGAGTGTAATGTAGCCAAATTTGCTGATGATACAAAGATAGCTGGGAAAGCAAATTGTGTGGAGGACGCAAAGAATCTCAAAGGGATATAGATAGGCTAAGTGAGTGGGCAAAAATCTGGCAGATGGAGTTTAATGTGGGAAAATGCAAGGTTATCCACTTTGGTATGAAAAATAAAAAAGCAAATTATTATTTAAATGGGGAGAGATTACAAAATGCTGAGATACAGAGGGATCTGGGGGTCCTTGTTCATGAATCACAAAAAGTTAGCATGTAGGTACAGCAAGTAATTAGGAAGGCAAATGGAATGTTGGCCTTTATTGCAAAGGGAATGGAGTATAAAAGTAGCGAAGTCCTGTTATAACTGTACAGGGCGTTGGTGAGAGCACACCTGGAGTGCTGCGTACAGTTTTGGTCTCCTTATTTAAGGAAGGATATACTTACATTGGAGACAGTTCAGAGAAGGTTCACAAGGTTGATTCTGGAGATGAAGGGGTTATCTTATGAAGAAAGGTTGAGCAGGTTGGGCCTATACTCATTGGAGTTTAGAAGAATGAGAGGGGATCTTATTGAAACATATAAGATTCTGAAGGGGCTTGACAGGGTAGATGCAGAGAGGATGCTTCCCCTCATGGGGGAATCTAGAACTAGGGGGCATATTTTCAGAATAAGGGGGCACCCATTTAAATCGGAAATTAGGAGGAATTTCTTCTCTCAGAGGGTCGTGAATCTTTGGGATTCTCTTCCCCAGAGAGCTGTGGAGGCTGGGTCATTGAATATATTTAAGGTGGAGATAGACAGATTTTTGAATGATAAGGGAGTCAAGGGTTACGGGGAGCGGGCAGGGAAGTGGAGCTGAGGCCAAGATCAGATCAGCCATGATCTTATTGAATGGCGGAGCAGGCTCGTGGGGTCAAATGACCTACTCCTGCTCCTACATCTTATGTTCTTATGTACAATGCGATCCCGAATCTGCCATATTAACTCCCAGGAATTTGGAAGTGTCAACGCTGTCTGGCACAGGTAAGCAGGGGCCTGATTAATGTTGAAATGTTGGGGTTTGATGACATCATTATAACCCCCAAATCGATCTTAGCCTCCGATAAAAGAATTAGAAAGGACTGAGTTAACTGGTACAATAAAGGGTTCAAACTAAAATGAAAATGTGAGCTGCATATTGGACAAGATTCCTTTTCATAGGTAACTTTTTAGCACAGTACCTGTTTCAAAAGAAAGTTATTAATTTTTACCCCTTATTTCAATGTTCCTCTTACCTGTTCTGGTTTTTCTTCAACAATCTTTTGCATTGGTTTCTCTTCATCTTTTTTTTCCATAATTTTCTGTTACAGCAATAAGAAAATATCTGGTTAGGTTTGGATCTTTTCATTGATGCAAATTGAATAATTGGTTGTTTGCGTGGTGCAGTTATTCAGTGGACTGAAGACCTAATGCATTGTACTATGGATTGGAAGGACACAAGCTCTGTGCCCAGAATTCTACAAGCTGTGAGTTACCATTCTTAACAGTTCCATTCTGAGGAAGTACTGAGCAGAGATCAAGTGCTTCCCCTCAAAGAGAAAGGAAAAAGCTGGAAGGAATTAACCAGGTCTGCTATTATTACACACTTATAAACAAGTGTTTTCAGAGCAAGACTAGAAGAGGTTTGCAAGCAGGGTGCCAATTTACACTCTTGGCTGGGGATGGTGTGTGGCTCAGTAGGGCCCAAAAAAGGAAATATGAAAAGTGCTTATAAAGGGAATTTCTTATTAATAAGAAAATCCTTATTAAGAAGAAAGCCTCGAAATGCCTGTGCCCTGGTAATGTAAAACCACCATTATCTGGGCAGATGGGGCCCCGTTCAAAATTCCACTAGAAGTGGCCATCTGAAACAGACAGGAGCCTCGTGAATAAATGCAAATCAAGGTCATGTGACATCATTATGATACCAATGCAATTTCCAAATCTTTACTGCCTGAGTGGTACAAATTCTGAGGTGGCATTTCAAACAGTATTTAAAGGGATTCTCAGCTGCTCTCAGGTAAAGCTATATTGCGCTTTTCAAGACTTTTTCCTTTTATTAGCTTACAGTTGACCTTAAAAGTTATTACAAGTTCTTATAGTTACTATT
This sequence comes from Somniosus microcephalus, assembly GCF_052327205.1. NCBI lineage: Eukaryota > Metazoa > Chordata > Chondrichthyes > Squaliformes > Somniosidae > Somniosus > Somniosus microcephalus. The sequence goes on along the minus strand of NC_140991.1, from coordinate 280,566,081 downwards.
GTAGACTCTGAACTGTATAGGGGCTTCTGGCATTGCAGTTATAATTGGGGGTACTTCAAGGAATCTCACTCTTGGAGGAAGGAGTAAACAGAGCTGTAATGACTAGCAGCACATCATACAGATCTATGCCCACTTTCCCAGCAGCTACCTAGACATGTTTATATTGCGCTAGTCATCGATTTCTCCACTATTTGCCCCTGCATAGCACATTAATAGCTGGCTGTCTGGACACATTGGCTATCCCCTGCACACCTGGCTTACAGCAACTCTTAGGAATCCAAGCTCACATCACACAGACCATTGATGTCATCAAACAGCAATTCAGATGCCTGGACTGGTCTGGTGGCTTCCTGCAATACAGCCAAACTGTGCTGTATGATTGTGCATTAACTTTGCTCTCCAACAAGCAGAACATATGGAGCCACCATTAGATGACTGCCTTCAGCATGATGAGGCAGAGGACACTGGTGACATACAAAATGGAAAGTAAGCGGAAGGGGTCCAACAGTTGCCTACAGCCAGAGCTATTCGGCAGCAGGTCATTGAAGAGAATGTCAGCTGAACAATCCAAGCTGCCCCGCATTCATAATCATGTCCTATATCTGTCCCAGTTCCCAATTAACGGCATCTGCCCAAATACTGAAACTGCTAGTCGCACTGTCTCTCGCTTACTGCATGCAAATGTGAGGCAACCTGGAAACGAGGGGCAGGAGGCCACTGCCACAGGCCGAATGAATGGCCCCCTGGCACTATGGTAAGATGCCAGGAGGGAGGTTCAGGGGGGCATTGCCATCGGGGTGGGGGGGAGGGGTCGAAGCTTTGGGTAGGGGAGGCCTACATTTTCATACTGAAGCCCAGAGGAGCACTCAGTAAAATCATTTACCTTTTTGCCCTCTCCTGGCCCCAACTTCTCTTCCCGATAAGTTGGCCTGGCGGAAAAGCCACAATGGCTTCTCCACACAGGCATTTTGTGAAAATAGTAGTCGAGCCCCAATGATGTCGTCAGAGCCCAATTTAAAGAAGGACTCCACCGATTTCCTGCAGCCACTGGGAGTAAAAACCAAAATGTTGGGGCAGAAATTCCTCCCCAAACACGTGAGTACGGAAGGGGTACTCACGCGTCTGGCCGGAGGAAATGCCGGTTTTCAGCATGCACAGCGCATGCGCTGAAAACCGGCATTTCCTCTCCTCTAACCCAAGAGGTGAAGAGGCTAGTGCGTGCGCTGTAGGGGGCAGCGCGTGCGTCTTGGATTTCCTCTGTTTTGGGGGATTTGCGCATGTCTAAAGGCCTCCGGTCTTGTAAAAAGCACACGTAAGTATTTATTTTTACAGGTAAGTGGTGTTTTAGTGCAATTTAGAAAAAAAATTTCCACAGGTTTATTATTTTAAAGAATCTACAATAAGGTAAGTTTAGTTTTAGACCCTTTTTATTAAAAATTTATTTTTTTCAAAAAAAAAAATTATTGTTTAAATTTTTTTTTTAAACTTATTTATACTTAATTTAATGATTGGGATGTTTTTTTAAATTTTATTTAAAGTTTAAGTAGTGTTTTGGGGTGCAGTACTTCTCATGAGTTTGACAGTTCTTACTCTCAAACTTATGAATGAAGTTTCCCCTCTCCTGATTGGCTGAACAGTGCTCACCTGATCCCAGCCGGCACATCGCACTAACTACGCCGCTGGGTCAGGTTAGCACAGCGCGCCGACATCAGAACCTGGCCACTGAAAGGAAATCCACTGCGGGCCAGGTTTCAGATGTCGGCGCGCAGGGTGAGCGCACATCGGGGGCTTGCACGCGCGGCAAGCCCCCGACACCAAGTTCTGGGCCGTTATGTCTGAGAGAGGGTAAGCAAAGTGACTGAGAGAATGGGAGGACTCTGTCTATGGCACAATAATAAATACATGATTTCTAGAATAGGTAAATAATTCCAGTCAGAAGTTACCTCACAAAATTTCAAAAATTCTTGCTTTATACGGTATGATTTTTTTTTACCTTCAAAGCCTTAAAAATGGATTACTGTCTTTGTGCTGTATGTAATTTCCATCACTTGGAAAGGATGGATAAGGCTTACAAATAAAGTCCAGGCTTACTCTATGAATGGCTAATCTTACTGTCAATCATAAAAAATCTGAGAATTGTAGTCACAGATGCTACCTTGTTGCGTCTCTTCAGCTGAAAGTGATAGTCCTGGGAACCTCCATGAACTTATCACTAAAGCTTCTCAAGACAGGCATAGGCCTCCAAAGGAGGCATTTCAAAACACAGAAAAACTATTGTATATAGCAAGTTTAATAATTTTCCTGTAAATCTTGTTTTTTTTAATGTCTTTTAGGTCATAAACCTTATTTCTAGTAGTAATTCATAGCTTAGTGGAGACACCAAGATGACAACTGAAAATATTGTTAAAAAGCATTTTGCTCAATTTTCATTGGTTCATCTTTTAAAATGATAGCTTTTGCTGACTGCCCATTTATTGATTATTTCAGATATCTGCTTTTCCTGCATTCAACTGATGTATTGCCTACCTCTTTAGTAGTGATTTGTCACTGTTTTCAGAATATGAAACTTGAGTTGGTCAGGTAAAAGTGTGACAGAATATTTGCATATAGGCATGTGTGAGTACTTAAGTATGGCATCTAACTGTGTCACCCGAAGGGTAAAGGACAAAATGTATCCTATATGCAAGACATTGCTATTGATCGCTGGGGCTGGATTCCTCTCTTTATGATCGGGTAGCGATGAGGCAGAACCCACTTCCTCCTGAGGCACAAAATCCCAGCAGTGTTGTGTCACCAGAAGAGATAGCTGGAGACTAATAGGGGATGAAAAGACCCGAAAAGAAAGCAAATTTTTTTTTAGGCTGTGGCCAAGACCAAAGCCTAAAAATGTACAGCTTTGGGCCCAGTTAAAGGGGGAGAAGTCTCTCTCAGACTCCCACCATTCATTCAAAGAATTTAGGGCTTTATTGCTGCTGCTCCATAGCCTACCATCACTTTTCTCCAGATGGTCCAGAGGAGTGGCAGTGACAGGTGTAAATGGCTGTAAAATCTTCCCGGAACCCACGGCTCCACCCACTGCTTGCATTTGCATTTGGTGGCAAGGAAAGGGTAGCCAGTGGCAATCCTGGCAGGGGAAAAACATCTAGCTCGGGGAGGGAATGCAGTGGTGGGCCTTACCATTCAATTTGCCCCCCTTAGTCATGAAATGAAGATCTGAGCCCATAATATTCTTTGAATGATAAATATGCCTACTGTGTGAACTTTGGCCTAGAAATTGGATTAGACCTGAAAGCGGGCGGTGTCACGGGCCAGCGTTATTTGCCTCTGCCCGTTAAAATTTGTGCTCCCTGCTCATTATAATGATTGGAGCACTGATCTCAGCACTAAACGCGCTGCTGATTGACTTCGTGCTCAACGGGGGGCCAATATCGGGTGCAGTCTAATGGCCAGTAATGTTTGGCCTAGGCTCTCTGCACTAATTAAAGGGGAGGTGCTTTGTTGCAGCAGCACCTTATTGTCAGTCTAGATGAAGACATGGCTCAGCAACCAAGGGAGCTTGCACAAAGGTTCTCGGATGCTGCATTGGAGGCCTTGGTCGTGGCCGTTCAAAGAAGGCGGGCTCTCCTGTTCCCGCAGGGTGGCAGGAAGCTATCGAAGGCCACTTGCAGAAGACTCTGGGAGGAGATATCTAAATCCGTCACGGCCAGCACTGTGCTCCTAAGGACATGGATCCAATACTGAAAAAAGTTCATTGACATCACACGGCAGGTCAAGGTGAGTGAAGGCTTCAGCAAATGCCATATCCCACCAACCACACCACAAGCCTCACACACTGCTCAATGCACCACATCCCCATCCCTCACCTACCAACAATCTCTAGCTATCACCGCCCATACCTCACAATCATGGCTTCACTTCACCTCACAATCTTACCACTGCCGCAACATGCACACCCACATCATACACACACTGACAGCTATTCAACTATGCCAGGCACATCACCCAAACACATTGCACTACACTCACTGACACACTTCCCTCTCTCTTGCAGGCAAAGGTGGCACAGAACAGGAGGGAGCAGTGGCGTACGGGAGGTGGCCAAGCCATTATACAGAACCTCACCGACCTGGAGGAATCGGTCCTCGACATAATTGGAGGGGCAGTGATGGAGGCCGTGGCAACGGGAGAAATTGAAGCCATTGCTGATAATGATGGTATGGTCATACCTAATCCTTCTTCTCACATTCCACTTCGCCCTCATCACACAATCTCTTCTCACGTACAAGCTGCTGATGGTGTATGCACGGAATCTTGCTTTCCGCCCCTCCACTCACCACAACCCGATCTTTGTGCTGTCCTGCTTTCAGATACACAAGAACTGACAGCAGGCCAGCATGTCCCTGAAGTTCTGGAGGAGAATGATGGAAGAGAAGAAGTTGTGTCCGTGTGTTAATAGAGACACTGAAGACAGGAGTTGGTTTCACAGGTGTTTACTGAACAAAGTCTGGAGGGGAACTAAGTGATACAACACAATATACAGGCTTATATAGCCCGAGTGGCCATTACCGGCATTACAGTACACAGGGGGCTCTTAAAGGCACATACACTACAATCCCTCCCCTTTTAGCCAACCAGTACATAATATTTTAAGTAATCATTAATTACATGTTACAAGAAAAATAATCTACACATTGCTGCAGTTAATCAATTATAAGTCAGTCTCTCTGGAGGCTTCCTGACTCGGTCCGGATAACGCCTCGGTGGTGTAGTAGTTTCTGGTGGTGTAGTAGGTTCTTTTGGTAAGGCTGATTCGGCTTGAATGCCAGTGTCGGGTTCATCGGGTTCCAGTATCACCGGATCGGAGGTAGATACTATGGGTATCTCTACTTCATCATTAGGCGTATAGAGTTGTGGTGTAGGTTGTCCCTTTTCGGATGACTCTATGATTTGGTCAGCATGGCGCCTTATTATGCTTTCTCCAATGTCCACGGTATACATCAGCGGTCCTAGTCGTGTGCAGATAGTTCCAGGCTGCCATTTCTCGGTACGGTAGTCCCGGGCCAAAACTTGTTGACCTATCTGGAAGGTTCTAGTTGGCCTTTCATTCATGCCTTGAAATTGCCGGTTCTCCACGTCCCTTCTGATGTTTGGCTTGATCAAATCCAGCCGGCATCTTAGGCTTCTATTGAAGAACATCATGGCGGGAGTTTGGTTTCTAACCATATGTGTTGCATTCCTGTATGCAAACAAGAAGTTATCCACCTTATGCTGAAGTTTTATGTCTTCATTACCCATGGCCTTTATGGCCTTCTTGAAGGTCTGGACAAACCTTTCAGCCAATCCATTGGTGGCGGGATGGTATGGGGCGGACGTGTAGTGCTTAACCCCATTGTTTTTTAAGAACTTCCTGAATTCTTCGGATACAAATTGCGGTCCATTATCAGAACAGATCTGTTCAGGCAGCCCATTCCTGGCGAATATGGTCCTTAATACTGTGATGGTTTTTTCCGTGGTGGTGGAGGACATCTTTATTACCTCCGGCCACTTGGAGTGTGCATCCACCGCGATTAAGAACATTGAGTCCATAGATGGACCAGCAAAGTCGATATGTACCCTTTGCCATGGAGATGAGGGCCACTCCCATGGATGTAGAGGGGCTTGTGGTGGGGCGTTTTGGACCTTCTGGCATCCTAGACAGCTCTTGGTCATTTCTTCGCTGTCTCCATCGATACCTGACCACCACACAAACGCTCTGGCTAAGTTCTTCATTTTCACTCCACCCAGATGCCCCTAGTGAAGCTCCTTTAGCACTCTATCCTTGAGTTTGGGTGGAATCACCACTCTGGATCCACACATCAAGGTTCCTCGGCACACTGACAGCTGTTCTCTTCTTTGCGAGAATGCTGGCAACAGTGGTTCGCCATATGCTGGCCATCTCTTCACCGTTAAATCGTAGACTCGTGAGAGAGTCGGGTCATTTCGCGTTTCCTTTTCAATGGTAGAATTTGTCACCGGTAGACATTCCACTATGGTCGAGTGGAATATCTCCACTGGGTCCACTGTAGGCGCCTCTTCCACCGTTGGCAACGGTAGGCGCAATAACCCGTCAGCATTCCCATGCTGTTTTGTTCTTTTGTACTCTATGTCATATTGGTGTGCTCCTAGGAAAAGGGACCACCTCTGTAGCCTTTGCGCTGTCATAATGGGAATGCCCTTTTTAGGGTTGAATATGGAGACGAGGGTTTGATGGTCAGTCAACAAGGTACATTTTTGTCTGTGTAGGTAATGGTTGAATTTCTTCACCCCCCACACCAGGCTGAGTGCCTCCCTGTCGATCTGGGCATAGTTACGCTCAGTTGAGTTTAATGAGCGTGACGCAAAAGCTATCGGCCGTTCTGAGCCATCAGGGAATCTATGCGATAATACCGCTCCCACGCCGTAAGGGGATGCATCGCACGCCAGTCTGATTGGCAGTGATGGGTTGTAATGAGCCAACACTTCCCTGGACATGATCAAGCCTTTGCATTTATGGAAGGCACGTTTACAGTCTTCGCTCCATTTCCAAATTACTTCTGTTTGTAGCAGTTCATTAAGAGGGTGCAGAAGAGTTGATAAGTTCGGTAAAAATTTATGATAGTAATTTATTAATCCCAGGAACGACCTTAATTGTGAAACATTTTCAGGTGCTGGGGCTTTTATGACCGCTTCAATTTTTTCAGGTGACTTATGCAACCCTTCCTTATTAATTATGTGGCCACAATATGATATTTGATTCTGGAAAAATTCGCACTTGGGGCGATTTGCTCGTAGGCCCCGTTCTCTCAGCCTAGTGAGCACCTGCTCCAAATTGGCACGGTGCTCGTTGTCATTTTCTCCTGTTACAAGGATGTCGTCTAGGTAGCATTGAGTCCCCGGAATCCCTTGCAGGACTTGCTCCATAGCTCTTTGCCAGATAGCTGGAGCGGATGCTACTCCGAAAACCAGTCGATTGTACTGGTACAGGCCTTTGTGTGTTTTTATCGTGAGATACTTTTTAGAGGCCTCTTCAACCTCCATCTGTAGATATGCCTGTGCCGTCAATTTTGGTGAAACGTTTCCCTCTGGATAGTGAGGCGAAAATATCTTCTATCCTCGGAAGAGGATACTGTACCATGTGAAGGACCGGGTTTACAGTCACCTTGAAGTCTCCACAGATGCGAATTTTTCTCTGTTCTTCAGATTTATCATTATTCAATGTTTTCTTTATGACTGGGACGATGGGTGTTGCCCACTCGCTCCTATCTATTTTGGATAATACGCCTGCCTTTTCCAAATTCTCCAGCTCTGCCTCGACTGCTGGACGAATTGTGTATGGCACCGGTCTTGCCTTAAAAAACTTGGGAATTGCCGCATCTTCCACTTTTATTGAGGCGGTGATGCCTTTCAAGGTTCCTAGTTTCTCTTGAAACACTTCTTTGGCGTTGGCCAAGATGTCTTTTAATCGTTCAGGTATGACGTCATCATCATTTTTTTCCTTACTGGTCACCGTCAGTGCCTGAATGGAGTGCAAGTCTAAACGTATTTTCCTGATCCATTCACGTCCCAACAGCAGTGGACCACCATCTTGTAGAACGTATAAATACAACTTTTGTATTTCCTTGCCGTTGTATACAACAGGCACCCTTATTTTTCCTTTGGGGTATACTTTCTGCCCCGTATATGTTTTCAAGATAATGGATGTGTCTTTTAAAGGTCTATGCGGAAATAGCCGCTCGTAATCCCGTCGATTTATGACGGTCAGAGCTGATCCTGTATCTAGCTCCATTTTAACTGGGGACCCTGCTATCGTGAGGGTAATCCAAATGGTCTGGTAATCTTCTTTGGCAATTACATTATGTAATTTGAGACAGCTTAGTCTCTTGTTTTCGGAGTCGCTATCGCTCTTCTGGTCTTCGGAGCTACTGTCCGTCATCATTTGTACCTTTCTGTACTTTTCTTTATTGATTTTTTTTTTCCTGTCCGTGGATTTTTTTTGTCCAGATCGGCATACCCGTGCAATGTGTCCAATCTTTCCGCATTGCCTGCATGCTTTGTCCTTGAACCAGCAGTCCCTCTGGTCATGGGTGGATCTGCCGCAGCGATAACATCTCTCGAAACCCTGTGTCATTTCATGGGTGCCGAAGTCCTGTGTCTTTTGTTGTATCTCTGCAGCTCCTCTTGCGGCTGCTTCGTATGATACAGCCATACTGAAAGCCTTGTCCAGTGTTAAATCTTTCTCAGTAAGCAGCCTTTTCTGTGTTCCTTCACTTAGGAGACCGCAGACGAATTTGTCTCGAAGATAATCTGCTAGTCCTGCCCCGAATTGGCAGTGCTTTGATAGCTTTCTTAATTCGGTGAGGTAATCAGCGTTACTTTCATTCTTGTGTTGATTCCTCTTGAAGAATTTGAATCGTTCCACTATCAGCAGCGGTGTTGGGTTTAAGTGCTCCTGTAGGGTATCAACAATTTCTTTAAAATTCTTGTCCTTTGGTTTGGCTGGAGTGATTAAGTTTCGTAACAGCCCGTATGTCTTTGCGCCCATTAGATTTAGAAGTACTGACGCTTTTTTTTCATTTTCTATTCCATTTGCGGTGCAATATACCTCCACTCTTTCCACATATGTGGTCCAATCCTCTATATCGTTATCAAAAGCATCAATATTGCTAGCCTTAGACATCCTGGAAAAAAAATGGCGCTTCCCGCGCTTTTCTTTCTTTTCTGCAGAAAAGATATGGCGCTTCCCCGCCGCTGCTGCCGATGACAACGCTGTTTTCCGCGGTTTTAAAAAAAAAAAATTATTTACAGGTGGAGACTCGTTCCCGCCGGACTCTCTCTGCTAGGTCTGAACGCCGACCTGCTTGCAGCGCCGGCCGTCTCCCGAGTGCTCCCTCCCCGTCTGTTACTGCTTGCCTCCGCCTTCGCTACTTGGCCTCGCTGCAGATCCAGCCGCTGGAGCCCCAGCCCGATGCCCAGGAAGGATTATTGCAGTGCCTGCCACCAGCTCGGCTAGCTGGTGAAACCACAGCTTTTTCTTTTTCTTGCTTTTCTTCGACTTTGGACGTCAGAGGAATCGATGTCCTTGAAGTGCTGCCGAATTGCAGGTAAGTCCGTTTCCAATTCGTCACCACTGTTGTGTCCGTGTTAATAGAGACACTGAAGACAGGAGTTGGTTTCACAGGTGTTTACTGAACAAAGTCTGGAGGGGAACTAACTGATACAACACAATATACAGGCTTATATAGCCCGAGTGGCCATTACCGGCATTACAGTACACAGGGGGCTCTTAAAGGCACATACACTACACACACCATCACTGCATCTGACACTCGTAGACACCAGCTCAGAAAATGGCACTGCGTGGAATTTACAGGGTAGTATATAGGCGGGATCTGCACATAGTGAGGCACCAGGCACCAGACATGAGTGGGCTGCAGCAAAGCCAGAGGGAAAGGGTAGCTCGGGTCCCAGCTCCCCAGAGGGCGAGTTCGTGCATGAGCTCTGCTGCACAGGACTCAGATGATGACCTCGATGGGCTTAAGAAGGTTTTTTTTTTTAATTTGTTTATGGGAGGTGGGCGTCACAGGCAAGGCCAGCATTTATTAACCATCTCTAATTGCGCTTGAGTAGGTGGTGGTGAGCTGCCTTCTTGAACCGCTGCAGTCCATGTGGTGAAGGTACTCCCACAGTGCTATTAGGTAGAGAGTTCCAGGATTTTGACCCAGCGACGATGAAGGATCGGCGATATACTTCTAAGTCAGAATAGTGTGTGACCTGAAGGAGAACTTGGAGGTGGTGGTGTTCCCATGCGCCTGCTGCCCTTGTCCTTCTAGGTGGAAGAGGTCGCAGGTTTGGGAGGTGCTGCCAAAGAAGCCTTGGTGAGTTGTTGCAGTGCATCTTGTAGATGGTACACTGCAGCCACGGTACGCCGGGGGTGGAGGGAGTGAATGTTTAAGGTGGTGGATGGGGTGCCAATCAAGCGGGCTGCTTTGTCCTGGATGGTGTCAAGCTGCTTGAGTGTTGGAGCTGCTCTCATCCAGGCAAGTGGAGAGTGTTCCATCACACTCCTTACTTAGTCATAGAGTCATAACGGCACAGAAGGAGGCCATTCGGCCCATCGAGTCCAGGCCGGCTCTCTGTAGAGCAATCGAGTCAGTCTCATTCCCTGCTCTATCCCCGTAGCCCTGCAAGTTTATTTCCCTCAAGTGCTTATCCAGCCTCCCCTTGAAAACATTGAGTGTCTCCGCTTCCACCACTTCCGTCGGCAGCAAATTCCAGGTCCTCACCACTCGCTGTGTTAAAAAGTTTTCCCTCACATTCCCCCTGTATCTCTTGCCCAAAACCTTAAATCTGTGTCCCCAGTCCTTGTACCATCAACTAGTGGGAACAGCCTTTCCCCGTCTAGCCTATCCAAACCCGTCATAATCTTGTATACCTCTATCAAATCACCCCTCAACCTCCTTTGCTCTAATGAAAACAAATCCAACTTCTCCAACCTGTCCTTGTAGCTAAGATCCCACATCCCCGGAACCATTCTGGTAAACCTCCTCTACACCCTCTCAAGGGCCTTCACATCCTTCCTAAAGTGTGGTGACCAGAACTGGACGCAATACTCCAGTTGTGGCCTAGCCAGCGCTTTTCGCACTGTCATGTCGCTTACGGCATGCAAATGTGAGGCAACCTGGAAATGAGGGGCTGGAGGCCACTGCCACAGGCCGAATAAACGGTCCCCAGGCACTCAGGTAAGATGCCAGGAAGAAGGTTCAGGGGGGCATTGCCATCAGGGTGGGGGGGAGGGGTAGAAGCTCGGGGCAGGGGAGGCCTACATTTTCATATTGAAGCCTAGAGGAGCACACAGTAAAATCACTTACCTTTTTGGTCTCTCCTGGCCCCAACTTCTCTTCCCAATAAGTTAGCCTGGCAGAAAAGCCACAACAGCATCCAGGCAAGTGGAGAGTATTCCATCACACTGCTCACTTGTGCCTTGTGGATGGTGGAAAGGCTTTGGGGAGTCAGGAGGTGAGACAGTCAAACTGAGAAACCATGTCAGCTGCAAGTTGTTGATGATGATCCCTCTAAATATCGCTGCTGGAGGCTCCTTCCTGCTGCTGAACGCTTGGTCAGCTGGTCATGATTAAGAGAGGGCGGTAAGTGGAGCAGCAGCGGTGAAAATGGTTCCACACTCATTGATGTCACAATCAGCCTGATTTCCATTTCTTTAGCGAGCGCAGGCAACAGCAGCGCTGCGCAACCGCCGCAGGACCCTCCGGAATCGGGCGGAAGTGAGTCGCCCGCCATTTTTTCTTCAAAACGGGCTTTAACAGCCGGCGCTATACCCTCAAATTTCTAGGCCACTGTCTTCTTCCTCCATAAATCTGTGTATTTCTTCTTACCCTATTACCATTTATCTGTGGAATGCCCTCTGCATACCACTTTCTCTTCCACTTTTAGCAGCACCACCGGTGGAAGGCGGATTGTCCAAATGGAGACTTTAGTGGTAATTTCAATTTTGTGCGACAGTGTAAAACAGCGGAGAGCAAATCAGTAGCCCGTTTCATATCTCAGCGGCATTCAGTGGGGTAGGGTGGCGAGGTCGAGGTCGAAGGAGGTGGGTGACCAGTGTCTGGCAGCAGCACACAGTTTTAATGTAAGGTTAGGAGGAGCAGCTCCACATTTAGATAAGTATTTTTGGTGGCGGCCTGCAGCGGTCCGTCGACCTGGAATTTCCTGAATGCAACTGACGCTGGCTGTCTCTGGACAAATCAATATTGCAGAGGGGGCCTCAAACAGGCAGTAGGACCCTCAATTGCATACACAAAGCACCTAACGCCTGTCTCAGGCACGGGCCTTAGATGCCTATGTTTTTGCCTACACCAATATGGTGGGCAACGCACATCCAGCTCGTAATGAGCGTGCACTTCCTGCCCGTCATATTGGAGGATTATGCGCCAGTTTAGCACCCTAAAAACAGGCATGATGCCATCAAATTTCCAGGTCAATATAGTTGAGCGTCACTGACAAGAAATTTCTATGTGCTTGCAAATTCCTCAATTAATGGACTCGATAGATAAAAATATGAGCATTCACTCCCAATTTCATTTGAATTTGCTTGCTTTATTTTTGTTGCGCTCACAGTAATCCATAATCATCTAGCAGCTGATATATTGACAATTGTTCATGGTAAAAAAGGTTTGCTAAAGAAAATAGTAACAAAATCTTTCCAAATTATAATTTTCATGTCATATGGGTTACCTGGGTTTATAAATAGAGGCATGGAATGTAAAAGTAAAAAGATCATGCTATAACTTTATAAATCACTGGTTAGGCCTCAGCTGGAGTATTGTGGACAATTCTGGGCACCACACTTCAAGAAAGATGTAAAGGCCTTAGAAGGGTACAGAGGAGATTTACCAGGGTGTTACCAGGGATGAGGGACTTCAGTTATGAGGAAAGATTGGAAAAGTTTGGAATGTTCTCCTTGGAACAGAAAAGGTTAAGAGGTGACCTAATAGAGGTTTTCAAGATGATGAGAGGTCTTGAAAAATGAGAGAAAAATTATTCCCTCTAATAAGTGGGTCAATAACCAGAGGTCATAGATTTAAAATCACTGGCAAAAGATCTAGAGGGGCGATGAGGAGAATTGTTTTAACTCAGAGAGTTGTCAGGATCTGGAATGTTCTACCTGAAAAGGTAGTGGAAGCTGATTCCATAAATAATTTTAAAAGGGAGTTGGGTAAGTACTTGAGGATGAAGAACTTACAAGGTTACAGACAGAATGCAGGTGCTGTGGAACTAAGCATGACTGCTCTTTCGAAGAGCCAGCACAGGCACAATGGGCTGAATGGCCTCCTTCTGTACTGTAAGTTTCTATGATGGCTTAAACACTTCCTAGAAAACGTTTACCTTTAATTGTTGTTGCTCATCAGAATTGATATATGATGCAAACAGATCTTGGTTATCCAGAATGACAGTTCCCAAACTACGGTATGGTCTGTAAAGCAGAAGAAATATTGGGAAATATTCAACATTACCTCTTCAGTTGCCCCAGTACTTCTTTATTATTACATATACAGAACAGCCAATAATGTGTGACTTCATTGAAAAAGCAGTATATTACCCTTCTAATAAATGGCCTAATCAGATATTATATATTTGCTTAAATATCACTCCGTCATTAAAGGAAAGGGTAAACATGTGTTGTTGCTATATTTTCATTATAAGGTACTCATTCCAACTGTTAAAAAGAGATGAGGGGCGATTTTCTGACTGGTGGTAATTTTTATTCCAACATTCTACCATGTGCTAAGTGGTATGATGTGAAGGCATGTTTAGGCAACACTGCAATAAATCCTGCATTATTCTGAATACACGTACAATAATAATTTAGACTTATATAGCACCTTCAATATAGCAGAACATCCCAAAGTGCTTCTCAGAGGGACTGACTGGAAACCAAAAGCAGGGATTTAAAGATGGTTAGGGGAGGTAACTTAGAGGTGAGTAAAATGTATAGGTATGTTTAATTATGACAGACAGGCATGACACAAATAGCATGACTGAAAAAGCATAATGCAAATTGGTATGGCAGGAAAAAGTCACAGGCCTAGAAATTAATTGACGCCACTTTTGGTGCGCTAAAGTGGGGCGTCCGCTAAAGTTTGCGTCCGCCCCCAAATCTAGGCCACTTCTCCGATATTCATTAGCTTCGCCCTACTAGTTCGGGCGAGCGCTAAAACTGCTGCTGGACGCCTCTCTTTGGGCGCTAAGCCGGAGGTGGTGATCGATAGCGCCAAGGCCGGGCGCAGCGCAGGTGCGGCCATCTCGTGATTGGCAGCAGACACCCTGGCGCCGGCCAGCTCTAAGGGGGAAGGGTCGACTGTGTCTGCTGCCACGCCCTGGATAGTGGAGCCCTCCAGCTAGGCCTGAACACTGCTGCTGGACCCAAATAGCGCCTGAAGACATGGAGAAGGCCCGTGAACGTGCGCAGCGCTTCTCAGAGCGTGATCTGAGTGTGCTGCTTGCTGCTGTGGAGAAGAGGCGCCATGTTTTGTACCCGGACAATGGCAAGAAGGCGACGGTCCGCGTCTACAGGAGAGCCTGGAGGCATGTCGCCAGCAAGCTGTCAGCCAACAGCGACGTCCCCAGGACCGGTGCCCAATGCCGCAAAAAAGTTAAATGACCTCACACGCATTGTCAGGGTGAGTACCCTTTCCAATGACCTCCTCATCCTTGCATGTGCACCTCACATTATGGGCAAAGGGACCTGAAAGCTCTAATGGCCAGCCTTCATCCAGCAGCTATGGCACAGGCATGAGCATCAATTGCACATTCTGCACTGAACACACTGGCCAAGCTATTCCACCATGGGAGGCAGTGCACACCAGATCACGGCGACACACTGGCCAGGCTATTCCACCATGGGAGGCAGTGCACAGCAGATCATGGCGACACACTGGCCAGGCTATTCCACCATGGGAGGCAGTGCACAGCAGATCACGGCGACACACTGGCCAGGCTATTCCACCATGGGAGGCAGTGCACAGCAGATCATGGCGACACACTGGCCAGGCTATTCCACCATGGGAGGCAGTGCACAGCAGATCACGGCGACACACTGGCCAGGCTATTCCACCATGGGAGGCAGTGCACAGCAGATCATGGCGACACACTGGCCAGGCTATTCCACCATGGGAGGCAGTGCACAGCAGATCACGGCGACACACTGGCCAGGCTATTACACCATGGGAGGCAGTGCACAGCAGATCATGGCGACAGACTGGCCAGGCTATTCCACCATGGGAGGCAGTGCACAGCAGATCACGGCGACACACTGGCCAGGCTATTCCACCATGGGAGGCAGTGCACAGCAGATCATGGCGACACACTGGCCAGGCTATTCCACCATGGGAGGCAGTGCACAGCAGATCACGGCGACACACTGGCCAGGCTATTCCACCATGGGAGGCAGTGCACACAAGATCACGGCGACACACTGTACTTAGAGGCCGTCCTCTCTCTTGCAGGCCAAGCTGGCGAATAATCGCAGGAGCCGGACTGCGACCGGGGGAGGACGACCCCATCTCCAGCCACTCACCGACCTGCAACATCGCGTGGAGCGCCTCATGGGTCGCCGGGTGATTGGGCCCGTGGCATGTGGAGATGCCGACCCTGTTCTGGGAAGCAATGGTAAGGACATCACCTTTTGCACCTCTCTCGTCCCACTTGCGCATCAGATCTACATCCTTTGCCACTGTCCGACCAATGCGCTGAATGCCACCACTCATGCATCCCGCACTGACGCCCTCTCCTCACTCTAAAGCTACTCTTGTGCCTTCCTGCTTTCAGATGGTCAAGAGGAGGTCCCTCAACTTGCCAGTGACAGACCCTCCGAGGAGGAGCAGGAGGAGGAGCAAGAGGAAGGCGGCCCATCAGGGGAACCCTCAGCCGCGACCACCCAGGCCAATGTAGGGGACACATCTTCCCTGGAGGGCAGCGTGGCGGAACTGTCAAAGGGGAGGGGAGCTCCTGGGACCTGTGTGCTGCAGAAAGGCGGGAGGGGGGTGGAAGCTCGGCGGCCTTCTCCCCAGAGGGGGGATGCGTCGGAGGGGAGTCCAATTGCTGGGCCCAGCGGCCTCCAGCAACGCAGGAAGGGTCGGTCAGCTCGGCGGCCTTCTCCCCAGAGGGAGAGTCCGGCCTCCAGTCAGGAGATGCTCTTCGCCGAGGAGATGGAAGGCCTCGAAGACTTGTCCGCGGACTCGGAGCGCCGGCACACGGAGCTCATGGCGGCAGCGTCACGGTTGCCTGAGTCCATCAATTCCCTCTCTCGGAGTGTGGCCGAGTTCGGGCCCTTAGAGGCCACCAGTCGGGCGGAATACCGGGCAGATCTTGCAGCGACTGGCCAGGTGATTAGTGGTGCCGTCCAGTCACTGGCTGCTCTGCTGCGGGCAGTGAACAGGTCAACACGGGCACTCACTGCTGCCACACTCGCTGTGTCAGCCAGGCATCGCCAGGGCACCCGGCGCGCTGCAGCAGCACATCGGTCTGTCCCTCGGCAGATTGCTGCGCATGCTGCAGTGCTGGCCCGGCCGAGTGCCAGTGTCTCAGGCGACCAGCGAGCGCCTGCCATCCGCCAGCTTGCCGCCATTCCTCCAGCCGCCACTGCCACTCCCCCAGTGGAGCTGCCAGGAGCTGCTGCAGCGACTGATGGTGGCCAGCCACAGCTGCAGCAATCAACAGCCGGCCGCTCGACGCGCAGACCTCGACTAGGCCGACCCCCAAGGGCATCTGCCGTCACGACATGTGCCCCTCAGGAGCCTGCCCCCAGCCTTGCAGCAGCCAATGGCCTTACTTTGAGGCAGAGCAGCAGGGCGGGCAGGGGCCACCCAAAGATGGCCAAGGCATCGCCCTAGCGGGCCAAATATTCGAATGTGTGGCCATTTGTGTTTGTTTCTTGAGGCCGAGAATTGGATGTTAGTTTTTTGAAGGCCGATGATGTGATGTTTGTTTTGGATGAAGGCCGACAAGGACGGCCATTTTAGTTGCCCTATTTTGTTAATCCTCCCCAGGTTGTGGGAGCGAGTAATGTGTTGGAGTGTTTTTTGGGGGTTTCCTCTGTTTTTGGTTTTCATGTGGGAAGGGCCCAGAGTTTGTACAATAAAGCTTTTTATTTATTCACATTGTCCATGTTTGATCTTTGAAGTGTTTGTTGCCTTAACCGGCTGAGGGCTTGCGGAGCGGCTGCAATCATGTTCTATCATTGGCACAAGCCATTCCCTGACAGGGGGCCTAGAAGTGACGATCAATAAGCCGACGACGGGCGGCCCTTGGGCCTTGTGCGTCCCTCCTGGGCTGGTACTCCTCGTCCTCGTCGTCCTCATGCTCCTCCTGCTCCTCCTCCTGAGGTGGTGGTCCAACGTGAGGTGGCAGTGCCTGAGTCCTGCGGATAGCCAGGTTGTGCAGCATGCAGCAAACGATGACAAATTGGGAGACTCGATCCTGCGAATACTGGAGGGCTCCCCCGGAGCGGTCGAGACAGCGGAACCGTTGCTTGAGCACGCCGATTGTTTGTTCTATGAGGTTCCTTGTCGCTTGATGGCTCTCGTTGTATGCCTCTTCAGCAGGGGTCGTGGGCGCGCGGAGCGGGGTCATGAGCCAGGTACACAAAGGATAGCCTTTGTCCCCGATAAGCCATCCTCTTGGGGGAGGCTGTGCCTGGAACATGTCAGCCACAGTTGTCTGTCGCAGGATAAAGGCATCGTGGCTGCTGCCTGGAAAGCGGGCATTGACAGCTAGGATGCGCTGCCTGTGGTCACACACCAGCTGTACATTGAGGGAATGGTAGCCCTTCCGGTTGCGGTAATCCTCGGCATGCTCAAGAGGTGCCCGCAAAGCCACATGCGTGCAGTCAATGGCGCCCTGCACCATGGGGAAGCTCGCTATTCTTGCAAACCCCACTGCACGCTGCTGCTGCTTGTCCAGGGTCATGGGGAAGGAGATGAATTGATGTCTCCTTCTGAAAAGGGCTTCGGTCACCTGGCGGATGCAGCAATGCACGGCGAACTGGGAGATGTTAGCGATGTCCCCAGTAGCAGATTGGAAGGAGCTGGAGGCATAGCAGTTGAGAGCCACCGTCATCTTCACTGCCACCGACAGAGACGTCCTGCGCATCAGCTGTGGCTGCAGATCTCTCTGAAGCAGCCGGCAGATGTCTGCAACCACCTCCCTTCGGAATCGCAGCCTCCTAACACACATCGCGGCAGACATGGTCAGATAGGAGGTCTGCTGGCGGTATACCCTGCGTGGGTAAGGCCTCAGTTGGCGACGCCTGTTGCCCCCTCTACGTCTAGCCAGGGCTGCCACTCTCTCACGGCATCTGTAAGCCCTTGTGGCATAAGGCTGAAATTCAGCGTTGCCACCCAATGCAGCCCCCATTATATGCTGGCAAACACTGAGCTCTGAATGAAGGCTAAGATAATTGGTAAGCTCTGGCCTGAGCCAAAAATACCTGTCCAAGTGTTGGTCCAAAGCAGTAAACTCTCCTCCTTGGTCTCTGTCCAAAAAACCGTTGCACAAGAGTGAATGCTGCAAAATGGCTGGCCTTTATACTGCTGGGTAAGTGCCCTTTAATTAGCGCTCCCCCCGGCCCGGCTGGCCTGTGTACCGTTCCACTTCACAGTCGCTCGGGACGCCCGGCGCACAATGGGCTGGCGCGAGTGAAGTTCCGGTTTGGGGCGCACAAAGGGCGTTGCACTATTATATGACGTCATGATCTGCGCGCGCAGCAGGGCGCGCGCTAAGACTTTGCGCCGGCGCTAAATGTGTCCTGAAGTTGGGGAGAGGCGCAGTTCACGCTGCGCCCGGGCGATAAGCGCCTAGCGCTCGAGATCTACTCCCCCTAAGGCGCTAACGGCTGGCGCGCCCAACTGAATTTCTAGGCCACAGAAATTAATTGTTACTTGACAGGAAGCAACAACAATACCGACATTGGAAGCCACAGCAAAACTTTCAATATATAAAATGTTATTTATAGTGATACCTTTGATATCACATTTAATAGCATCACCCCTCAAAGAATACTAGAAGGCCAATTTCCTGAATGCAGGGTCCCAGCACAGAAGCTCGCTAATCAGCAGTGTAAATCAGAAAATTGCTCGCCACAATTTTCTGTCCATAATTTTAAATGTTTTTACTGAAATTATGCAAAGCCAGTAAACAATGCTTTAACCTGGAGTCATTTGTAATGTTGGCTCTTAATTATCCTCTGTATTGTATGATTCTGTACTGGAATATACTCCAAATATACTTGGAAGTTTATTATTTAATAATTTTGATGCAGGCTTTTAAAAATACATAAAGACAGTTACTTTGCAATAGGTGTAAAGAAACCACAGTGTAGAAGCTCCTGTCTTCTTTCATATTTCTTCCTCACTGTTGCTTCTACAGGTGAAACTGTATTGTTGTAAACTGGATCCGTGAATTCAATAGAGCTCTTGCCTTTTAAAAGGAAAGATTTAAGTTTATTTCTGCTCCATTGCTTAATGTATCCATTTTATTTTGGCTATTTTCTACACATATGCAAAAGAATACTACTTTATAATAAAGTTTTGCTAAAATAACCCAGATAGACTAACTACCTCACAAAGGAAAATTAGAACGAATATTCCTGTCCTCCTCTGCCTGGGCAGCAGGCAGAGAACTCCGCATGACCTGAACTCATCTGCATGTTCGGGTCATTATCCTACTGCTGTTGCGCTCCTGGCACAAGCCAACTTCTCAGCATGGTCTTGTGCCGAGAAATGGCAGTGGAATTACAGGAATGACCAACAGTTTTGGAACCTTCTGTAGCAGCCAGAAGAACATCCATGCATCCTGACTGTTTCCAACAGTGCAACCTGCCTCTGAAGAAGCAAAAAATGCAGTCAATTCAAAAAATAAAAAAGGCACAAAGTAAAAGTTAAGACAGTAATTTTTTTTTTAAAGTAAACAAATTCTCCCCCACAAAAAAATCTAAGGGTGGCTCAGCACAAGGACTACCACCGCACCAACTACTTTTGAAGATCCCACATCTTAATACCTTTCCAGCAATTATTAAGGAAAAGAACACTGGGAGGAACCTCCTCCCGCCATAGTATCATGACTGCTCTTTTCCTGCACCTGGCAATCTGTTGCTCCCAATCCACCCCAGGGGAAGGCCTGGAAATTCCAGGGAAACGTAAAGGGGGCATAGACCTGGTATTGTAGGTCTCTGCCCCTTTTCCTCTCCTTTGCACCTAGGAAATAAGCATTCCCCACCCATACTGGACAGGATCGTTTGTCACATATTCCTACAAATGAGCTTTCGCAGTATTTGACTGGTGCTCAATTTTTCACAAGACAATTTTAAAACAAATTAGTAATTGCACGAGCACATAAGCTACATTACCTACTTTAGTAAGGTTTTTGTCACACTTCAATGTTATCCTCCATATGCCTCAGAATTAGCTAAGATCATCAATGGGCTAAAACCACAAGGGCACATGTACTCCCTTTAAGATATTTGACATGATGAGCTTTCCACACCAGAAGCCAAGTAGGTTTCTCTTTGTGCATACTGATAGCTTAACATTTTTTTACATCCATGCAGAAGGGCTTGTTTGATCCATCAGAAATGAAAAACAACCAGACCTAGAGTGAGACTCTGAGGAACAGGGATCCTTGCAGTAAGGCACTTTCTACACATGCACAACTATCCAACTCAAATGCATAGTCATATGTGGCATAGTTGTGGAGGAAGCAGTTCCAACATCATTCAAATGACACTGCAGGCTTTTAGGGTACAATTTGAGGTAGGAAATGTTGTCTTCCAAAATTACTTGGCTTGACTTTTCAAGATGAAATATTCAAGCTACAACAATCTAAAAACATAGGTCTTGGTGATCTAAAAACCACTATAAATGCTGCATGCAGATTTCATGTTACTGTTCACAATGCTTTGACCAATGTGCTAGATACAGTAGTTTGCCTCAGAAAAATGTAAACTGTCAAAGAGGCTGTGATTACAGGCTTGTATGGCATCAAGCAGATAGTTGGACAATTGGTGCACTATGTAAATCATTTCACATGGATTATTGTTTGTTTTGTGAAATATTTATTAAAACATTCTTCAAAATAGCACAGTATTCAAAACACCAAATTTCAATCTAAACAGGTCCAAAGTTGATTTCATGGCATATATACTAAATATAATTATAAGATTAGTTCAAAGGCAATCATTATCAGACGTGTCAACATTGGGGATATGTTTGGAGCAATATCTATGGTCAGTCAGAGCTTGCAAGCTATTTAAACGTATAGGTGCCAAATTTCCATAGCCTTCAAGCTGCAAATAGAATGCAGGAAAGGGTGCAATTTAGGGCAAGATCTGGTTGCAGTAAGTTCCCATCCCTTTTCTATTTGTCAAAATTTCCAGCCAATGTGGAGGGGGTTTGGGGTTGCAGGCATATATATGCTCATCAATAAATGAGCAGATGCATCATGACACCATGCAAATGAGGAATTTGTCATACAGCATATTTCCTTCCTAGCATCGCGGGGCCCCAAGGGACCCTGTGCATCCCTAACATCCAGCATTACAAAACAGGAGGGGGAATTTAAAATTTAAAAGGTCAGCTGCATACTGCAATTGATCAAAGAGCAATTGATTGTTGTACTAAATTTGGTCTATTGAAAAATAGGGCTCTTTTTGACTTTTCCTAATCAGAGTTGGGACATTTATGCTGCGGCAAGGTGCCACAGCAAATTTACTCCCCCTCCCGGGAGCAAGGTAAATGCCACGACCCTTGAAAGTGGGCCAAATTCAGAGGCACATCCATGGAGCTAGTGAAAGTCCTCCAGCGGAAATTCAGGGCCTCGGAATTCTGATTACTTTTAAAAGTATTATATTAAAATCAGTCAGTTCTTAAACCAAAATTAGGATTGACTGGTGACACTTCATGGGCCTGCACTATACTAAACATTGATTAAAAAGGAATGAATGAAGAAGAGGTGGAGCTGGCTGAAATACAAAGTTGCTGACATAGTTTTGTTCAATTGTAAAGAAAGTAGATCTTCTATTTGACTTAATCTTTATATGGGAACTTTGTAAATACAAACCTTCATTTTCTTTTGTGGCAAAGCATTGCTTTACAAAGTTGAAAAGTTGAAGGTCTCTATCTTTCAGAATCTGTTCTTGAATGACAGATTTATTTAGGAAAACAGCCATTCAGAAGTCAGAAGTCTCGCTTTGCAATGTATCTGTAATCGTTAAAAAATACTGTAATGCAGTTTCCCATTATAAAGCAAACTAAGTTTACAAAGGGATAAAATCAGAAAGATTCGTGAACCTCTTAGGCCAATTACTTAACTTCTACCACTAAATGTCATATAACCTACCAGTTATGTGTTTTCCTCATTTTTGACAGAAACTACCCCTTCAAGAAATCAGCATTCTATGAGGTCAGGCGATCTCCCCCCACTCTAATGTCTATAAAACCTTGTTTTCAGCCTCACCATTAGCTCTTTGTGCAGAATAGAACAGCAGATGAGCTCAAAACTATTCCAGGTCAGAGAGATGGGAGAGCCTAGGTAGAAGGAGCTTTCTATATGGAAGTTGAGTTTCCTTCAAAGAATGAGGCCTAATTGTGCACTGATCCTGACCAGTTGGACCCCTTAGGGAGATATCAGGGATTGCTGCTGTTACCTAAAAATGCAGCTCCATCATCCTTTTAGTCCTTCTGGGAGCCCAAGATTTCTGGCGGCAATAAGTAATTTATGGTAATATCCTGTCCATTGTTCCACAGCCAACATATCCCTGGCTGATTGCTGTAGCAACTTAAATGTCTGGCCAATGTTATCCAAATTTTCTCACACTTGATTGTTGGCTGTAGCAAGAATTTGAGCAGCAGCCATGTCAATTTTGGCTCATTATTTGTGCACAAATTACACTCAGTATGCCCACAGAAGAGATATGCATTTGGAGACTGTTTGCTGGTGTGTGCATCTAGTGGCAAGAGGATGCAGCCGGGAACCCGTGAATGGTCCCCCGCAGTTAGTGTGGGGATGGAAGGCTCGGAGCAGGAACCTGGGCCAGAAGGAGCACTTCTGCCTGATGGGAGAACCAACACTGCTCCCCTGCTGAGGCTTCAGATTGAAATTGCAGATCTGGTCCTGATAACATCACCGGTCCCGATCTCCGGATTTAAAGTAGGGCCCTGCTTCTTTCCTGTGGGTGCCCTGCTCGCCTGCTCAAAAGAGCAGGTTAATATTGGGACACAGCGGGAAGGCAGTGGGATCGGAGGGGGTAAGTGACTTGCATTATTTTAACTGCCCCCACCCCAGGTGATCTGGCCTGATCTGGCTATTGTTGTGTATGTACCTTTAAGGGAATAACTGGTCTTAGACTGCAGTACCGGCAGTGACCACCCCTGTATAAAAGGCCCTAGCAGGCTTCTGTAGTTTCAGTTTCAAGCTGCCTCTTGTTCAGTAAAGTACCTGTTAAACTGTTCTCCCGAAGTCCGTGTATTATTGAGGCGCGGACTTTACAGTGGCGACGAGTAAGTTCGAACTCACCTGCAGTGTGGCATCATCTCACGGGGATCTCGCCTGAAAGGAAGGTCCTGGAAGGTCGTAGTCTGAGCAACGGGCGTCGACCGAGGGCAACCGCCCAAAGAATCCATCGGTGTTTGGAGAATTGCGGGAGAGACTGTGGTTCCAGCGAATCGTGCTGGTAGCAGGTAGCGCGCTGACCCTTCCGGACTGCGGCGGGCTCAAGCTCGATCGAGCGGCTCTACAAATCGGGCCGCGCAGCGTCGCCAGGTAAAGAAAACAAGAGAGGGTGGAGCGCACAGGGCGCGGTCGGTGCTCGAGAACAGGACAGCGGAGAGAAACTAAATGGGGGGGGGAAGGAAAGCGAGACGCGCCGAAGCTGCGGGTCGCCGCCATTACCCCGTAGAACGCTAGGAGCAGCGTGGCAGTAAGGGGAAGAAGCAAATGCGCGGGAGGTGCCATTTTATCCCGTTGGGGAAGAAGCAAAAGCGCGGGAGGCGCCATTTTATTCCATTGGGGAAGAAGCAAAAGCGCGGGAGGCGCCATTTTAAATCGCCCAAGATGCCGAAAAGTGGCAGTATCACTGCTTTCGACAACGAGGTAGAAGACTGGACCACGTATGTGGAAAGAATTGAAGTGTACTGCAAGGCAAATGAGGTGGCTGATGGAAAGAGGGCGTCGGTATTATTAAGTCTGATGGGTGAGAGTACGTACGGCCTATTGCGGAATTTAATTACCCCAGCTAAACCAATGGAGAAAAGTTTTGAAGAGGTTGTTCATATCTTACAGGAACATCTAAGCCCTACACCACTGCTGATAGCAGAAAGATTCAAGTTCCATAAAAGAAACCAGCACAAAGATGAGAGCAATGCTGACTATCTTACGGAACTACACAAGTTATCGAAGCACTGCCAGTTCGGAGCAGGACTGGCAGACACCTTACGGGATAAGTGTGTCTGCGGGCTCCAGAGTGAAGGAACCCAGAAACGACTACTTTCAAAAAAGGACCTAACGCTAGAACAGGCTTTCAGCGTGGCAGTATCCTACGAAGCAGCAGCACGAGGAGCTGCAGAAACACAACAGAAACCGCAAGAATACAGCGCTAACGAAATGGCGTATGGAGCCGAAAAGTGCTATCGCTGCGGTAGAACAACCCATGAGCAGAAGGACTGCTGGTTTAAAGACAAAATATGCAGGCAATGCAGGAAAATGGGACATATAGCAAGAGTCTGCAGGTCGGGAAAGAAGACCAACACGACAAGAACTACTAAGGAACAGTACAGGAAAGTAAAGAAACTGACAGATAGTAGTTCAGAAGATCAGGAGAGTGATAAGGACTCCGGGAGCAGGCGACTAAGTTGTTTAAAGTTACACAACGTGATCGCAAAAGAAGATCACCGAACCATTTGGGTCACCCTCATGATAGCAGGGTCCCCAGTGAAGATGGAATTGGACACAGGATCAGCCTTAACTGTCATGAATCGACGAGACTATGAGCGGCTATTCTCACACATACCCTTAAAGGACACGTCCATTGTATTGAAGACATTCACGGGGCAAAAGGTCTACCCCAGAGGAAAAATAAGGGTGCCAGTTGAATATAACGGAAAGGAAACACAGAAACTATACATGTATATACTACGAGATGGAGGACCACCATTATTGGGACGTGAATGGATCCGAAGACTACAATTGGATTGGCATTCCATTCTGGCACTAACTGTGACTGACAAAAAAGATGATGACGTCGCACCTGGACGTCTGTCACAAATTCTATCTGACGCGGAAGAGGTGTTCCAACAAGGACTTGGGACTCTAAAAGGAGTAAAGGCAACCATAAAGATTGAGGATAACGCAACCCCAAAATTTTTCAAGGCCAGACCGGTGCCATACGCGATACGCCCAGCTGTGGAAGCTGAACTGGAGAGTCTGGAGCGTTCGGGGGTGCTGTCTAAGGTGGATTGGAGCGAGTGGGCCACACCCATCGTTCCTGTAATGAAGAAAGCATTGAGCAGCACGCCTGGGGAGCCAAGGAAGGTTCGCATCTGTGGGGACTTCAAGGTGACTGTGAACCCAGTCCTGCACACAGTACAGTATCCGCTTCCGCGGATAGAAGATATTTTCGCCTCACTATCTGGAGGGAAACATTTTACAAACATTGACCTGGCTCAAGCGTATCTACAAATGGAGGTGGAAGAAGCATCTAGGAAATACCTCACGATAAACACTCACAAAGGCCTTTACCAGTACAATCGACTGGTATTTGGGGTAGCATCGGCCCTGGCTATGTGGCAGAGGGCAATGGAACAAGTCCTGCAAGGGATCCCGGGGACCCAGCATTATTTGGACGACATCCTGGTTACGGGCGAAAATGACAATGAACACCTTGCCAACCTGGAACAGGTGCTCACGAGATTGCAGGAATATGGGCTACGAGCCAACCGTCCCAAATGCGAGTTCTTCAGGAGACAAATCTCGTATTGTGGCCACATGATTGGTGAGGAAGGGTTGCATAAGTCGCCGGACAAGATTGAGGCTGTAGTCAAGGCTCCAGCACCAGAAAATGTGTCGCAACTGAGGTCGTTCCTCGGGTTGGTGAACTACTACCATAAGTTCTTGCCGCATTTATCTACAATTCTGCACCCACTGAACGCCCTCCTTCAAACTGGTGTAACATGGAAATGGAGTGATGAGTGTAAGCGTGCCTTTCAGGAATGTAAATGCCAAATCACTTCAAAAGAAGTATTGGCCCACTACAACCCAACACTACCGATTCGGTTGGCATGTGATGCGTCACCTTATGGCATTGGAGCGGTGCTGTCACACAAATTCCGTGACGGTTCAGAGAGGCCAATAGCCTTTGCGTCGCGCTCGCTAACCTCAGCCGAGCGTAACTACGCCCAGATTGACAGGGAGGCCCTCAGCCTGGTGTGGGGGGTGAAGAAGTTCAATCACTATCTGCACGGGCAGAAATTCACCCTACTGACTGATCATCAACCCCTGGTCTCAATTTTTAACCCAAAGAAGGGCGTTCCGGTGATGACGGCGCAACGGCTGCAAAGATGGTCACTTTTTCTAGGGGCACATCAGTATGACATAGAGTACAAAGGTACGAAACAACATGGAAATGCTGATGGGCTGTCGTGCCTACCGTTGCCTACGGCGGAAGAAGCACCTGCAGTGGACCCGGTGGAGATATTCCATGTGACCATAGTCGAATGTTTGCCTGTTACAAACACAAGTATTGAGAAGGAAACCCGAAAAGACTCGACACTCTCTCAGGTCTATGATTTGACGGTGAAGGGATGGCCAGCATATGGCGACTCACTGTTGCCAGCATTCTCGCCAAGGAGGGAACAGCTGTCAGTGTGCCGGGGAACCTTGATGTGTGGATCCCGAGTGGTAATTCCACCCAAGTTGAGAGATAGAGTACTCAATGAGCTTCACGAGGGTCATCTGGGAGGGGTAAAAATGAAGAGCCTAGCCAGGGCATTTGTGTGGTGGCCGGGAATCGATAAAGAAATCGAGGATATGACCAAGAGATGCACAGGATGCCAGAAGGTCCAAAACGCTCCACCACAGGCCCCGCTACATCCATGGGAGTGGCCCTCATCTCCATGGCAACGGGTACACATTGATTTCGCTGGTCCATTCATGGACTCAATGTTTCTAATCGCTGTGGACGCCCATTCGAAATGGCCAGAGGTCATTAAAATGTCCTCCACCACCACGGAGAAAACTATTGCAGTCCTAAGGACCATCTTCGCCAGGAATGGGTTGCCAGAACAGATCTGTTCTGACAATGGCCCACAGTTTGTGTCTGAGGATTTCCGGAGGTTCCTGAAGAATAATGGGGTGAAACATTACACATCTGCCCCATATCATCCAGCCACAAATGGATTGGCTGAGACATTTGTTCAGACCTTTAAAAAGGCCATAAAGGCAATGTATAATGACGACATACCACTGCAACACAAGGTGGATAACTTCCTGTTTGCTTACCGGAATGCGACACATGCAGTAACCAACCAAACTCCAGCCGTACTGTTTTTCAACCGGAGACTAAGATGCCGCTTGGATTTGCTCAAACCAAACATAAGACGAGATGTTGAGGATAAGCAGTTCCAGCACATAAATGAGAAGCCAACCAGGAGCTTCAAGATAGGGCAACCAGTCTTGGCCCCGCGACTACCGAACAGAAAAATGGCAGCCAGGCACAATATGCACACAGCAGGGACCACTAATGTACACAGTGGACGTTGGAGAGAGCATCGTGAGACGCCATGCTGACCAGATTCTAGAGTCCCAGGAACAAGCCAAACCTGTACCACAAGCATGTGCACCTGGTAATGAGCCCGAAGTACAGATTGCGTCTACCTCAGAAGCAGGGGTATTGGAAGCTGACGAACCAACCAATGACAAATGAGCCAGAATTGACTCCACCGCCAGAACAGGATACTCGAGAAAGGCACTATCCAGTCCGGATCAGGAAGCCTCCTCAAAAGACTGAACTTATAAATGACTATTTCAGTTGATGTATATATTACTGAGAAAACTGTAATTGTAATTAGTTATTATTTCGTTGTTAAATGAATGTTATGTACTGTTTATCTAAAAGGGGAGGAATTGTTGTGTATGTACCTTTAAGGGAATAACTGGTCTTAGACTGCAGTACCGGCAGTGACCACCCCTGTATAAAAGGCCCTAGCAGGCTTCTGTAGTTTCAGTTTCAAGCTGCCTCTTGTTCAGTAAAGTACCTGTTAAACTGTTCTCCCGAAGTCCGTGTATTATTGAGGCGCGGACTTTACAGCTACCAGTCCTACTCCTGCCACAATCAGCTGGATTGCAGTCAGAAGTACTTCCCAGCTACAAACCCTTTGATTAAAACATAACGGCATTAACTTCATAAACTGACTGACATGGCTGGAAGCTGAATTTAAAGGGCACTGAGGTCATTAGAATCTGTGTGCCAAAGTGAGCGGTGCATTTCAAATCCAGTTCTAAGCTTACAGTTTGCTTATTTCTGATGTTTTTTCTACTTACCTACACTTATTAAGCACAAAACGGTTCCTAAGTTTTCATATATAAGTTACAATTTTTCAAAAGCAGTTAATTCTTCATGAAGTATTTTGGAATGTATCTCAGAGATTCGATAGGGCAGATTTTATGAATACACACTTTCAGTGGAGTACTTCACCCATTGGGAATGCA
Organism: Somniosus microcephalus; assembly: GCF_052327205.1. Taxonomy (NCBI): domain Eukaryota; kingdom Metazoa; phylum Chordata; class Chondrichthyes; order Squaliformes; family Somniosidae; genus Somniosus; species Somniosus microcephalus. The sequence goes on along the minus strand of NC_140991.1, from coordinate 280,537,794 downwards.
TTTTGGGGAATTGCGATCGTACACACAATTAAAACTAATGGATGGAAAATTATGAGGACCGTGCGTGTGATTTCTTAATATGCTCTCCCAGTGGACGAAGCTCCACACTAGCAGCACGCTTTTGTAAAATTAACCCCTATAAATGCAAGTCTTTCTTTTTCTTTTGACTCTCTGTCATTATTCTTTTTGTTCAATACTGTAGCTGGCTGGAAATAGTCATTTGTAAAATATTCCAGCTGATGATTTCCCATTTTCTACCCAATGAATGTTAAAGAAAGAATATTTACAATTTGGTCATGTAATCTTGAACTGACTGAATCTATTCTCACCAACTGAATATACTGATTTAACATCTACCGCTTGTGCAGACATAAATGGAAAGATTCTATTGATGGTGGTCTTCGAAGATCATGAAAATGATTGGTGCCATTACGCCAAGAACCCAAAGAAGGCAGTCTGCTGTTATCCGGCCTTCCTTTTTCCAAATGAACACCAGTTTGAAAAGTGGCAAGCCAGTCTGTTGGGGGGAAAGCGTTTCCTAAAGCTATTGAATGGACTTAAAAGTTTTGTATCAGTTCCAGAAGCAACTTCTCAGAGTTACTGAGAAGGTCGTGCCTTTATGGACAAGGTCTGCTTCAACTTCCACTGAAGCAGTCTTGCATCCAGAGATCTGACAAGCCAAACTTCTGAGTACAGCTAAAACCAACCAGTGCTGCAATTAGAAGAGCCTTGAGACTCTCAGAGCCCACAACAGCAACTGGCACTGGTCAGCAACCGCGTCTCTGGGTCCACCTGCAGTTCATTTACCTTCGCACGTCTTTTAGTTTCGATATCTAGAATGTAAAGTTACAACAGCACTCCCAAACATAACAATCATTATTTGCTGGATAAAAGGGTGTTTTCTTGTTCTCTCTCCCCCTTTTGCCACAAACAATCAGAAACATTCGCAGTGCAGTTACACGAAAGGCGGTACCTGTCAGTGGGAAAACCACAGCAGAAGTAAACAAAAATGTACCGTTGGCCTCGCGCGCCCGCACCGTTGGCGGAGTGGCCGCATCATTGATGGGGCGCGGGCGCGCCTGCGCTGTTGACAGTCACTCGGCTTCGGGACCGGACTGACCGTCGACAAGGGCGGGATGATTGTGTCAGCCCTGACGCCGCAACAACAATGGGCGACCACAGCATGACCCGCATCACGGTCTTGGCCACGCGCCACTCAGGGTTAGGTCTAGCGGGCTGTGGGGGTGGTTAGTTAACGACTGGGATCAGGAACCGTCCTTTACAATGTGGTGTCAATACAGTAAACCGATATTGACACCGATGTTGTCACGAGTAGATGGAACGTCCTGCAAGTGCTGCAGTAAATTCACAAATCAACACTAGTTACAACACTGGTGATAAATCCCATTCTGAGCTGTTTCCTCCTTCACCATGACAACTATGTTCTTATTGTGACTCTTGATAGAAAAATTGCCCTTGCTAGTATCTCTTGCTCAAATACTATTTTCATGTACCTGATGTAATGATATCAGCAAATAGTGATGGTATTTGCCTGTTTGATTATTTATGCCTTACCAGCAGAGGGCATGTGAGAGACAGTTTTAGTTTTAGTTTTGTTTTAGATGGATCTCTAAGATGGTGTCTCCTGTAATGCTGTTAACATAGTTGAACAAACTTTAGATTAAAAGACATTCTCTTTCATGAATGTGTCGTCATTGAACTCACATACAAATCAATACATGATGTCAGAAGTGATTGAAAGAGATGAAGAGGAAAAATCTGAAGTTAGCAACTCGACGAGATAGTGGCAAGCAAGCTATCCAGCGAAATCAGCTCTCCACATATTAGCAAGCCAAAAGAGAACATCGTTACTTACCATTGGAGAATAGCTAACGAAGTGAAAAAATGGTAGGATTACACCCACCGGCGAAGCTTCAGTTGACAGGTAATGTGGCTGAAAATTGGAGGAGGTTCAAACAACGTTTGGAGTTGTATTTAGCGGCAATCGGAGCTGACGAGAAAAGTGATAAAATGAAAGCGTCAGTGTTCTTACATGTCGTGGGTGATGAAGCGCTGGAGGTGTATAATAACTTCACATTCGCTGCTGATGGAGACAAAATGAAGCTAGATAAAATAATGGAACAGTTTGAGGCCTACTGCATACCTAAACGTAACGTGACGTTTGAGAGGGACAGATTTTTCACATGTGTACAGAAAACGGGAGAGACTATTGATCAGTATGTGACTGAACTGAGAAACCGAAGCAAATCGTGTGAATTTGGGGGACTGACAGACTCGCTGATAAAAGACAGACTGGTGTGTGGTATTCCAGATAATGGTCTAAGGGAAAGACTGCTAAGAGAGCAAAATCTAGACCTGGGAAAAGCCATAGCACTGTGTAGGGCTACAGAGACTGTGAAGTCGCAGGCAAAGGAGCTGTTCAGTGACAGTAGCTGCAACGTGGATGCAGTGAGAAAGAACGGACACAAACCGTTTAACAAAAAGAGCGCCAATGTGAAAAAAGAGGCGTGGCCAGTGAAAAAAAATGAAAGGGGCAATCGAAAGTCATGTAGTCGATGCGGTACACAGCATCCACCAAAAAAGTGTCCAGCATATGGTAAAACATGCAATAGTTGCAACAAAAACAACCATTGAGCCCGTTGCTGCAAGAACAAAGCGCAACAAAGCAAGGTCCATGCAGTAGATGAAAGCGAGATACAGGAGTTCTATGTAGATGTGTCTGAAAACAAAGAAGAAAAAAGAGACTGGATGTTGACACTAAAAGTGAATGACATACACATTCCATTTAAATTGGATACTGGAGCACAAGTTAATGTGATATCAGAGACTGATTTTAAGAAAATTAGACCCAGACCAAAGATACATGGAATAAAAGTGAAAGTGACAGGATACTCAGGTACTGATGTACCAGTGAAAGGAAGATGCATTGTCAAAGTGACACACAAGGACAGAGAGCACACGCTAGCACTCATCGTGGTGCCAAAGGATGTGCAGGTCATACTAGGTTTAAAAGCCTGTGAGAGACTGAACCTGGTAAAGAGAGTCCTCGTTGTGGAAAGCGAAGGAGAGACAGTCTATGATGAACTCATGAAAGAGTACAATGACCTATTTCAGGGTCTAGGCTGCCTTCCAGGAGAACACACGATCAGAGTAGATAAAAGTATACCAACGGTCATACATCCATGCAGAAAAGTTCCGTTTGCTCTTCAAAAGCAACTGAAGGCAGAGTTGGACAGGATGGAAAGCCTGAACGTGATTCAGAAGATAGATGAGCCAACTGAGTGGGTGAGTTCCCTCGTCGTTGTGGACAAAACGAATGGAAAGCTCAGAATTTGCCTGGATCCAAGAGATCTAAACAGAGCAATAAAGAGAGAGCACTTCAAGCTTCCTACACGTGAGGAAATCATGTCACAGTTTGCAAATGCAAAGTATTTCAGCAAGTTAGATGCATCATCAGGATATTGGCAGATGAAACTGGACGAGGCAAGTTCAAGACTGTGCACGTTCAACAGTCCATTTGGCAGATACAGATTCCTAAGGTTACCATTTGGCATTGCCTCAGCTCCTGAAGTGTATCACAAAACTATCCATATGATCTATGAGCACCTGGAAGGAGTTGATACCTCAATGGATGACATCATAGTATGGGGAACCACGAGAACTGAGCATGACGAGAGACTGAAAAAAGTGCTGGAAGCAACAAGGAAAACAAACCTGAAGCTGAATAGAGAGAAATGCCAGCTCGGGGTGACAGAACTGACTTTCGTGGGAGATATCCTTAGCAGTGAGGGCATCAGACCAGATCCCAGAAAGGTGTCCGCCATTGAGAATATGCCAAAGCCACAATGCAAAAAGGACGTGCAGAGGTTTAATGGAATGACCAACTACATGGGTAAATTCATATCCAACCTCTCAGAAAAGATGGCGCCACTGAGACGACTAACTGAAAAGAACATAGAATGGGAATGGAATCATGAGCATGAGAAGTCATGGAGCGATCTAAAGAAACTGCTCACAGAGGAACCAGTTCTGAGGTTTTATGACCCAGCGAGACCCATCAAGATATCATCAGATGCATCACAGAGTGGGCTCGGTGCTGTTCTTCTGCAAAAATATGACTACTGGCAACCTATTGCATATGCATCGCGCTCAATGACAGACGCGGAGACGCGATATGCTCAAATAGAAAAGGACCTGCTCAGCATCACATACGCCTGTGAAAGATTTCACCAGTTTGTGTCAGGACAAGCAATCAGTGTAGAGACTGACCATAAGCCCTTGATTGCATTGTTCCAAAAGCCACTAAATAGCTGTCCGCTTAGAATACAAAGAATGATGATCAGGCTGCAACGCTATACACTGAATGTTGCGTACACTCCGGGTAAGCTGATGTATACAGCAGACACGTTGTCCAGAGCTGTTGACCGAAGAGAGCCCGCAAACACCAAAATGGATGAAAAAGTGAACGCCTACGTGGACATGATCACAAGTGCACTGCCCATAGCAGATGCAAAAATGGAGCTCATAAAGACTGAGACAAACAAAGATGAAATAATGGGACGACTGAGAAAAAGCATCTTGGATGGATGGCCCAACATGAAACAAGACTGCTCACCTGACATGGCAGAGTACTGGAACTGCAGGGTGGAACTATCAGTGGTCGAAGACATCATCTACAAAGGAAGTAAAATAGTTATCCCAAAGAGTCTGAGAAAAGAGATGTTAAAAAAGATCCATGGAGGACATCTGGGAATCGAAAAGTGTAAGAAAAGAGCACGAGAGGTGATGCACTGGCCACGAATCAACCAAGATGTGGCAAATGAGGTGTCAAACTGCACAATATGCCTGAAATATCGAGCAAGCAATCCGGTAGAACCACTAAAGCCACACCCAGCACCAGACAGACCTTACCAGAAGGTAGGCGCTGACCTATTCGTATGTCAAGGGAAGGACTATCTTCTAGTCACAGACTATTACTCCCTGTATCCAGAGGTTTGTAGACTGTACACCACCACTGCAGATGCTGTGATAACATGTATGAAAGCCATATTCTCCAGACATGGCGTGGCAAGCGAGGTCTTCACAGACAACGGACCCCAGTTTTACAATGCAAGTTTCCGACACTTTGCCAAAGAGTGGGACTTTGTCCACACAACGTCAAGTCCTCACTTTCCACAGTCCAATGGTCTAGTGGAAAAATCGGTCCAAACAGTGAAAAGACTGATGTACAAGGCAAAAGACAGTGGAACTGACTTCTACCAGAGCATGCTTGTATACCGCACAATGCCGCTCGAGTGTGGTATGTCACCAGCCCAACTCCTGATGGGACGTCGGCTAAGGTCAAACCTACCCATCCCGGAGAACCTCCTGAAAACAAAAAAGGGGGAGAAAGTGAGGAAGTTCAAAGAACAACAGAAAGAAAAGCAAAAGTACTACTATGACAGAGGAACACAAAACCTACCTGAACTCCACACTGGTGACCAAGTAAGGTTCAAAGACAAACCAAACATATGGACTCAGAAGGGAACTGTCCTGAGTGAAGTTCAACCAAGATCATACACCATTCAGACAGATGAGGGTGCTGTTCTGTGAAGAAATCATCGGGATCTTCTCATGAGACCAGCCACAGCAAGTCAAAAGACTGATACTGTTGAACAACTTGATCACACAGCAGGTCAAAAGACTGATACTGTTGAACAACCTGATCACACAGCTGAGAAATCATCATCTGAGGCAACAACTCAGATTCAAGGACAATCAATCAGAAAATCCTCAAGACGCGTGAAGCCTCCTGAGAGACTCATTGAGCAAGTTTAAGGACTCTTGTTATAGAAGGAAGTAATGTTATCTTATTCTCTCTTCAAGTTCTAGTGTATTTACATATTTCATGTGAACACACAAAACAAGGTTAAAAAACCTTGATAATGATAATGTAAGTTCATTAAAGGTTACAGTTAAAATGCAGAGTAATACAAAGAAAACATGTTAGATAAAAGTAAAATATTTTTGTTTTAAGAAAGGGAGATGTAATGATATCAGCAAATAGTGATGGTATTTGCCTGTTTGATTATTTATGCCTTACCAGCAGAGGGCATGTGAGAGAGACAGTTTTAGTTTTAGTTTCATTTTAGATGGATCTCTAAGATGGTGTCTCCTGTAATGCTGTTAACATAGTTGAACAAACTTTAGATTAAAAGACATTGGGCTAGATTTTCAGGTGCTTGCGCCAGCAGTTAGCGCCTTAAGAGAAGTGATTTTCGGGCGCTATTCGTGTAGCGCCCGGGCGCAACGCAGTTTGCGCCCCGCCCCAAATTAAGTTGCCCGTTAGCGCCGGCGCAAAGTTTAGCGGCCGCCCGGATGCGCGCGCAGAAAATGATGTCACATCCTCGTGCAACGCCCTTTGGCCGCCCCGAATCCAAACTTCAGTCGGACCGCCCCATTCTGCGGCTAGCGCCCAGAGCGTTTGTAAAATGGAACGCAACACACCCTGGGGAGCGCAAATTAAAGGGCACTCCTCCTGCACTATAAATGGCAGTCTGCATGTGTTGTGTGGAAGGATCCAGTGTGTTGTTGTGAACGGTGTATTTATGTTTCCGACCACCACCAGCACCACCACCACCACCACCTCCTCCTCCTCCTCCTCCGAAAAAAACACATGCACCCTTCCCCTTTAAGAGCTCACTGGCACCAGAGTGTCTGCCGTGCGCTGCGCCCGAGCTCGGGCGCTGCGCTCTGCACCGCCGGCTTAGCGCCTAAAGATAGTAGTGGAACGCCTCTTTTAGCGCTCCACCAACCTCTTAGGGCGAAGCCACTGAATTTCCGGCAACGGGGCGCTACTTTGGGGCGGGCGCTAACTTCGGGCGGGCGCTAAGGTTAGCGCCCCAAAACTGTCTATACTGAAAATCTAGCCCATTCTCTTTCATGAATGTGTCGTCATTGAACTCACATACAAATCAATACACCTGAGACAATAGTTTATTCAACAGTTTTTAATGCCATACATGTTTTATAACATGAATTGATTTTGCAGTTTGCACCATTACATATTTGTTCAACTTTACTTCATTTTTTACACTCTTCTATGGTACGTTCAGTTGTAGTATTTGAACCCATGTGTTTCACTTCAATCCACTTTGAGTGACTATCTACAAGTACCAGAAAATAATAATTTGCTTTCTCACAGAATTCTACATGTACTCTCTGAAAAGGTCTACTTGGCCATGACCAGGGTTGCAGTGGAATTTTGGGTGGTTTGTCTCTGCAATTTTAGCAAACGCTACATTTGCTGACAAGTGATTCAAGATCACTGTCCAATCCAGGCCAGTAAACAAAGCTTCTTGCAATTGATTTCATATTGACGATCCCTGGATGTTCGGTATGAAGTTTGACCAGTATTCTATCTCTCAGAGAAGCAGGTCCCACCACTCTTTTTCCCCACTTGATACAACCTTGCTCACAAGACAATTCAGTACAATGGTTATGGAATGGTTTCAACTCTGTGTCCAGACACTGATCAGTCCATCCATTCAAAGTTTTTTCATACACTCTTTTTCAGTACTGCAATCTCAGTTCCATTCACAGGAAAGTCTTTGTCAACTACACCTAGCATGAAAATCGCACCTTCACTCCCAACACGAGTCCTTATGTGGCAACCTGGACAAGGCATCTGTGATTGCGTTTTGCTTTGAAGTGCGATATTCAATCGTGTAATCATATTCACAGAATCACAGAATCACAGAAACCCCACAGTGCAGATAGAGGCCATTTCGGCCCATCGAGCCTGCACCGACACATATCCCACCCGATCCCTGTAACCCCTACACCAACACATATCCCACCCTATCCCCGTAACCCCACGTATTTAATCCCCCTAACACTAAGGGTCAATTTATCATAGCCAATCAACCTAACCCGCACATCTTTGGACTGTGGGAGGAAACCGGAGCACCCGGAGGAAACCCACGCAAACACGGGGAGAATGTGCAAACTCCACACAGACAGTCACCCGAGGCCGGATTCGAACCCGGGTCCCTGGCGCTGTGAGGCAACAGTGCTAACCACTATGCCACCGTGCTGCCCAAATATTGTGACAACAACACTGCCCAACGTTGCATTCTTGATGCGGCCATTGCAGGGATGGCAGATTTGGGCCCCAATATTGCTAGGAGCGGTTTGTGATCGGTTATCAGGGTAAACTTTCTGCCAATCAGGAACAGTAAGAATTTCTTGATTCCAAACATTATGGCGAGTGCTTCCTTTTCAATTTGCGCGTAATTTCTTTCGCTCTTTGTGAGGGTTCACGATGCAAACGCAATTGTTTTTTCTTGACCGTCATCCATTATGTGGCTTATGACAGCTCCCACACCCTAACTTAACACATGCTAACTTAAGCTCTGTCGTAGTGCACAAGTAGAGCACTCTTACAAGCATCATAAGCTTCCTGTTGTGATTTCGTCCACTTCCACTGGGCATCCTTCTTGAGGAGCTCGTGCAATGAAGCTAACATGGTCGCTAACTCAGGTAAGAAATGTGCATAGTACTGGACCATTCCAAGGAAAGATCTTAACTCAGACATGTTCTGTGGCTTTGGAGCATTGATGACAGCATCAACCTTTTCCTTAACTGATTGCAAGCCATTTGCATCAACTTTCAGACCAAGGTATACATCCTTGGGCTGCACAAAAGCACATTTGCTCCTTTTCAATTTGACATTGTGGGCATTCAACCTTTGAAGCACTAAATCTAACACTCCTAGATTTTCTTCCTCATTGCTTGTTGCAATCAGCACATCATCTTGATTGCATAAACTAATTGGAACTCCTTACAAAATCTTATCCATCGTAGCCTGGAAGATTTTAGGGGAGGGCTTTACACCATACGGCAGCTTGGTGTATGAGTACAGTCCCTTGCGTGTGTTGATGGTGAGATACTGTTGACTCTCTTTGTCAACATTCAGCTGAGCGTGAGCATGTGACAGGTCAAGCTTGGAGAAAACCTTTGACCCAGAGAGTGCTGCATACAAATCTTGTGATGTAGGAAACGGGTATTGCTCATCATCAACTGCTTGATTGATAGTAACTTTGTAGTCACCACACAAGCAGTTTTGTCTGCTTTGGGCACTACCACAATCGGGGTAGCCCACTCACTTTTGTCAGTTTTTACTCGCACTCCACTCTGTCTGAGCTTTGCTAGCTCTTCCTCCACCTGACTTTTCAAAGCATAGGGGACCTGCCTTGCCTTACAATAGACAGGCTTTGCGTTAGACTTGATACGGATATGCGCGTCATACCCAGCGATGCCCTCATAACTGTCTGTGATTATGCTTTCGTACTTGTTCAGCATTGTGTTGAGTCGCTTCTTTGAAGCATCTACACTGAAGATGTTTTTCCAGTCTAGTTTTAGCTTTCTCAACCAGTCTTTGCCCATGAGGGTTGGCCTGTTGTTGAAGCTTGCTACAATAATAGGCAACTTTACTGACTGGCCATTGTATTGAACTGTACAATCCATTTGTCCACATGTCTCTAGGATTTCTCCCGAGTAGGTTTTTAACTCTACTGTACTCTTTGTAAGTAGTATTTGATTAAACTTACTCTCATATGTGTCCTTACTCATGATAGAGCAGTCCGCCACCGTGTCGATATACATATCAATATATTGTTCGTTGATCAGAAGTTTTGTACAGAAGTCTTTCTCACGACTGCTAATGTTGTCGCTAGTGGCATAGATACTGTAGATGCCTAGTTTTTCAACATCAGGTGTGTTCGCTCCCTTTTGTTGTCGCTGCTTTGCATTGCCACTAGAATGGTTCTTACTTCCTGCTTTAGATCTAGCTCTGTGAGCTGTTGAAATATGGCCATGCTTCTGGCAGTGAAAACACTTCGTATTTCTGTATTGGCAGGTCTGTGGTGAGTGATTTCCATTGCAGCGATAACAATTCACTGAACTGGTTTCACCGACATGCTTTTGACCCGGTCTCACAGCTTTAGGTTTGGCAGTGGCTTTGTGACTGTAGAGCTCAGCTGCACTAGTCACTTGAGTTGGACGGAGCTCTCAAGCATTCTTAGATGCCATCTCCATAGATTGGGCAATTTTGCATGCTGTGTCAAACGTTAGGTTTGGAATGTTCAGTAACTTGAGCTGTGTGCGCTCATTCACCAGTCCACACACAAACTTATCTCGCAATACACAATCCAAAAATGTGCCGAAGTTACAATGCAAAGACAGGTTCTTAAGAGCTACAATGTACTCACTGATGGTTTCACTTTGTTTTTGGTTTCTGGTACCAAACTTATAGCTCTCTGCTATTTCTAATGGCTTTGGGTCGAAATGGTCCTCAAGTTTCTTGACAATGTCTTCAAACAAAGCATCCTTCGCTTTACCTGGCGCGAGTAGGTTTGTCAACGTTCTCCGTTAGAAAAATTGCTTTTTTCCGTTCACGAATTACGTTATTTTGAGCTTGAACATTCTCATCTGCACCTTCGGTTTCAATATTGACATTAAAAAACATCTCCACCTGCTCAATGTAAGAACTGAGTGGTTCGCGAGCTCGGTCATACATGCCGAGGCTTCTGATGAATCCCATAGGCGTGGCCATGATTGTCCCGATCCTGTCGAACAGTGACTCAGCATGTTACCTGTGTACCTGTGAGAATCAATGCTGCTGTTGCTGTGTATAAATACACGCAAAGGCGAAGCACAGATGATTCTGCATGAGCATTAACAGTAAAACATTGCAAAAATTCAGTTTAGGTATCACAAATTCACCTTAAAGTTTTCCACACAAAGGTTGAACACTGGGTCCTTCCATGATCCCTAAAAATGGCTTTGGGATCCCATTCTCATCGCCAAAATGTAATATATGTGGGTAGAACAAATGAAGGACATGATGAGTTGCTAGTCCATGTGCTTGTTTATTTGGCCAGAGCGAACTGAGCATGCTCATACTAAAGCATGTGACAAACCATGTGGTAATGCATTACAATGCAGAGCACTGACATTGCAGACAGGGTCAGTCAATCAGTTTGGAGCATAGCAAATGCATGTTCAATGTGCTGGTCATTGGAGAGGCCGGAATTTTCTCCAGGGATGGGGGTTGGGGGAGCAGGGCCTCCGAGGCTGGCGAGAAACCCGGGGGGCCAGGTTTTCCACAGACCCTACCAACTTTAATGGCAGGGTCTGATTTGGAAGTGAGGCCTTGGTTTCCCGCCTGCAGCCAGCCAGATTGAGATGCTGGCTGGCTGCGGGTGGATAGGCCTGCAGATGTGGAGAGGGAGGGAGGGTTCGGTCCTGGGGGGAGGGAGGGGATCGCGGGGGGATGGGGGTCGTGAATCAGCGGGGGGCTCGTCCAGGGATCGGGAAGTCGGCCAGGGATCGGGTATCGACTGGGAGGGGTGTCGGCCGCAGGATGGGGGCGGGGCGGTCGACGGGGGGTGAGGGTGGGGGTAGAGGCGGGGGTGGCTGGAGTATCGGCAGTGGAGTAGTGAGGATTGTGGCCGGCCTCAGCATCATCGGTGGGTTGGGGGGAGGCCTCACGGTGGGGATCGGAGGCCTGGGATGGCGATCGGCGGCCTCGTGGTGGGGTCTCCGATTGCGGGGATGGGTTAGGCAGGGACCCTAGATCCAGGAGGTAGGTATAAAGCCACTTACCTCCTGGATGCAGCAGTCCCCACCTCGGTTTAACTGCCGGGTTTCACAAATTGTGTAAAACCCATCCACATGCAGTTAAATTCAAAATGGAGGTGAAAAAGAGGCCTCCAGCCTCATTATAATATTTAAATTGGCGTACCACCCCCTGCGAGTGGGTTGGTCGCCCGGCCCCCGTCCCGCCCCTGTTAAAACCGGAAATGGACGTGTTGGAAGTGGGATCAGGTCGGGAATCCCATTTTTAACAATTTAACTGCCCCCATGTTTCAAACACCCTTTTTTAGGGGAAATTTCTGGGAAAATTTTCCTGGGAAATGCGACACCAATGGTTGCTTTGGCAAACACTTCAATTCGCTCTGGGAATTAGAGGGGAAGAAAAATATTTTTTATAACAATTTACCTCATGTCAGTCATGTGATATATTGCTTCAGTAAATTTTGCTGTGTTATAGCAACTGGCAAATTTCTGTCACTTTTAGGCAGCATCAGAACCATGGTAAACATCAAAAACACATTTCAAGTCCCAGGCTATCTACAACGTCATGGGATATCTGCTAGTTTTTAATGTAAGCACATGCCAGCATAATCTTTGTTAATGAATAACATGAGGACAACATGATATAAAGTTTTTCATTTGTTAGTTTAATGTAGCAAAATTCACAAGATTTGCCAAGTTGCTGCGTGAAGGCACTAAGGTTTAGTATAATTTCTATAAAAGTAATGTAAAGCAAGTTCCTGAATTTGTTCACTTGAAAAACAAAATAAAATTCATATGACCTTTCATTTCTAATGTTTTGGTAAACCAAAACTTATAATAAGAGTATCGTTATTCATTAAGTTGTGGTAACAGTGGCCGGCCAGTGCATTCTAACACTGTGTACTTTTTTTTTACGATGTGTATCCATACACTAATTGTTTACACTCAATAGTGCACTGTGTACTTAACTGTGTGATGTCTTCAGCAAAACCAGTTTATTTATTTAGTTTAAAATTTGCTTTAATAGTAAAATTGAAGTAATCAGTGCTCCCCAGACAGGAAACCACATTTCTTTCCCCCTAGTGTATCTTGTTAAACCAAAGCAAAGTGGAAGTAACATTGCATCAACTGACTTTAATGGCAAATACAAATTAATTTTAGGTGTTGACTAACTTTTCACTACATAGTTGACCAAAATATTAAGAAAATTGAAACCAAAAGGCTTATCTCACATATTCTTCATGTCTCCCAAGTATTTTCTGGAAATAATTAGCAATAAGAAAAGTTTAAACGTAGCTCTTTCAGTTGATAAAGTTTATTGAATGACTACTTTTAAAGGATTACTTAATATACAATTTATGGAATATTCCTGTAATCTGTTGCAGATTATTTTTCTACCAAGGAAATAAGGATAAATTGTGTAAGGCTCTGTTCATGAGCAGAATCTTGCTTAACGGGAGTAAAGGATTGACATGGCCAATTTGTGGCTCTTGATTTTCCAGTGAATAAATGGATTCAGCGAGGTGAGGCCCGACCAGAGCAGACCTGCGAGGGAGCAGTGAGCAGCTGAGGAGTTTAAAGCCGGCGGCAGTTGAAAAGTGGCGGCTGATTCAGCGAGGCAAGGCCCGACCAGAGCGGACCTGCGAGGGAGCAGTGAGCAGCTGAGGAGTTTAAAACCGGCGGCAGTTGAAAAGCGGCGGCTGATTCAGCGAGGCGAGGCGTACCAATTCAGCAGCAGGGGAGAGAGGTCAAAAGTAATCCAAGTGTGACGTCACCAGGAAGCAGGTAAGTGATTGGTTGGTGAGTATTTCTTTCTTTCTCCTTTACATTATGTGGTGTATGTAACCATTCCACCTTTAAGAGAACTATTTTAAGAGTTGCACTACTTTATCTTGGCTGCTGTATACTGTAATACCGGTGGTGACCAAGTGCTGTGTAATGATTTATTGGGCAGTTCAGCCCTGACCTTCGACCAGTAAAGACCTGTTAAAATTTACTCTTGTGGGCTGTGTAGTAATTCTCACTATAACACACAGACTTAACAGTGGCGACGAGTACGATCTTACCCTGCGGCAGAGATACATCCAAGGCAGTTTAACGGGCTTTGAGAGGAGGCATCTGCCCTCATCATCCTGCTGAGAAAAGACGCGGGTTTGAAGAGCAAAGGAAGAATTCTGACACGAAGCCTTCCATCAGCAACAGGCAGTGATCATCCCTTCTATCACGGTGGTGGGTAAGCCGATCAGCGACGAGCAGCAAGTCGGCCACGTTGGCTGTGAAGTAGGGGAGGGAAAAACGGAGGATATAAGGATGGAGAACTCGACCACAGCCGGGGAAAAGAGCCGGACAGAAGTCGGGGCCAGAGGCGCTGAGACTGGGGCAGCGTAAGGCACGGGAGCCGCGGTGAATGCAAACGCAGCCGGTGTAAAAGACCGGGCTGCAAGCGGGCTGGGAGACGCAACAGCGCCGAGAGAGAGCTCGACCGCGACCGGTGAAAAAGGCCGGGCAGCTACCGAGGCCGCGAGGCGCAGTGACCGGGACAGCGTAAGGCACGGGAGAAATTTTTTAAAAAACCGCGGAGAACTCAGCCGCAGCCGGGGGAAAGGACCGGACTGCAAGAGGGGCTGGGAGGCACGATTGGAGAACCGCTGGGGAGGGCGAATGCAGCAATACGGCAATCACCATTACAGCCAGCGGGGGAGAAAGGCAAACGCGGGAAGCCGCCATTTTCGTAGGCGGGGTAAGAAGACAAGCGCGGGAAACCGCCATTTAAAAAAAAAAAGAAAAATTAAAATTTCTTTTTGTTTCTCAAGAAGATTGCGAGGTTGCCTAAGCGTGGTAACATCAACGATTTCGATTCCGATGTTGAAGATTGGGCCACGTATGTAGAACGCATAGAGATTTATTGTAAGGCAAATAAAATATCAGATGAAGATAAAGCACTAACCTTACTAAACTCAATGGGTGCGAAGACATACGGGCTATTGAAGCATCTTCTATCACCAGCTAAACCGGCGGATCAGACTTTCGCTAATATTGTTGCTGTCCTGAGAAATCATTTGAACCCCACACCGCTGATGTTAGCGGAACGATTTAAATTTTATGTGGGAACGCAACTGAAAGAGGAAAGCAACGCGGAGTATTTAATTGAACTGCGTAAGCTAGCGAAATACCGTCAGTTTGGGGAAAGCCTGACAGAGGCACTGAGAGACAAATTCGTGTGTGGATTGTCGAAAGAAGGAACACAAAAGCGGCTGCTTGAAGAGAATGATCTTACACTTGATAAGGCTGTCACTATTGCAGCATCGCACGAAGCCGCAGCGAGAGGCACTGCGGAAATGCAGCTGAAGGCAGCGGTACTCAGCGTAGATCAAATGGCTTTGGGTACAACGAAATGTTATCATTGTGGAAAGACAACACACGATCAGAACCAATGCTGGTTTAAAAACCAGGAATGTAGAAAATGTGGCAAGCTTGGTCACATAGCTAAAGTATGCCGGTCAGGAAAGAAGACCAGCAACAAAAAGTCACCGCAGGAAAAGTGCAGAAAGGTACATAAGGTGGCTGAGAAGAGTTCGGATGAACAGAATTCGGATTCAGACTCCAACAGCAAGGAACTGGGTAGTCTGAGAATTCTCAATGTGAGTAAGGAAGCTGACCTACAAACTATCTGGGTCACACTGCAGATAGCAGGAGTCCAAGTGAAGATGGAATTGGACACCGGATCGGCATTGACGGTCATGAATAAGCAAGATTACAAAAGGTTATTCACACATATTCCCCTACGGGATACAGAGATAGTATTGCAGACATACACGGGGCAAAGAGTATACCCCATCGGAAAGATAAAAGTCAAGGTGATACACAAGGGCAAAGAACACCAAGGAATGGACTTATATGTACTACCTGAGGGAGGTCCACCACTTCTGGGACGGGAGTGGATCAGGAAAATAAATATGGACTGGCACTCCCTAAAAGCAATAACGGTAGATTCCGGAAAAAAAGATGTCAAACCTGAACGATTGTCCAGAATATTGGATGAGGCTAAAGAGGTGTTCCAACAGGGACTGGGAACACTGAGAGGAATTAAGGCAAAAATCAAGATTGCAGAACATGCAAACCCAAAATTTTTCAAAGCCAGACCGGTACCTTATGCAATACGACCTGCTGTGGAAGCTGAGCTGGAAGGGCTAGAACGTTCAGGAGTACTGTCTAAGGTGGACTGGAGTGAGTGGGCCACGCCCATTGTTCCCGTCATGAAGCGTTCATCGAGTAACAAGCCAGGGGAACCGGGGAAGGTCCGCATCTGTGGAGACTTCAAGATCACAGTTAATCCGGTGCTTCACACGATGCAATATCCGCTTCCGCGGATTGAGGATATCTTTGCTTCATTGTCTGGCGGGAAACACTTCACCAAGATAGACCTGGCGCAAGCGTACTTACAGATGGAAGTTGAGGAAGAGTCGCGCCAGTATCTCACAATCAACACGCACAGAGGCTTGTATCGATATAATAGACTGGTTTTTGGAGTGGCTTCGGCTCCAGCAATTTGGCAGAGGGCCATGGAGCAGGTATTACAGGGAATTCCAAACACTCAATGTTACTTGGACGATATCCTGATTACAGGAGATGACGATGAGGAACACCTTGCAAATTTGAAACTGGTGCTCACCAGGTTGAAGGAATATGGACTTCGAGTTAATCGCCAGAAATGTGAGTTCTTTCAGAAACGGATCTCATACTGTGGTCATGTCATTGACCAGGAGGGGCTGCACAAGTCACCTGACAAGATCGAAGCTGTTGTGAAGGCTACCGCTCCGGAAAATGTATCCCAGTTGAGGTCGTTCCTAGGGTTGATTAACTATTACCATAAGTTTCTGCCAAATCTATCCACGGTGCTGCACCCGCTGAATGCTCTTTTGCAGAAAGAAGTACCATGGAAGTGGAGCGAGGACTGTAAGAAGGCCTTTCGCAAAAGCAAGGCATTGATCACCTCAGAGGAAGTGTTAGCTCATTTCAACCCAACGCTACCTATTCGTTTAGCTTGTGATGCTTCTCCTTATGGTATTGGAGCAGTACTCTCACACAAGTTGCCAAATGGCTTGGAAAGGCCAGTCGCATTTGCATCCAGATCATTGACCTCCGCTGAGCGCAACTATGCTCAGATAGATAGGGAGGCTCTCAGCCTGGTGTGGGGAGTAAAGAAGTTTAATCATTACCTGCAGGGCCAGAAGTTTACACTGCTGACAGACCACCAGCCGTTGGTATCCATATTCAACCCTAAAAAGGGCGTTCCCATTATGACAGCATAAAAGGCTACAGAGGTGGTCCCTTTTCCTAGGGGCACACCAATATGACATAGAATACAAAGGATCAAAACAGCATGGGAATGCTGACGGTTTATCGCGCCTACCGTTGCCAACGGTAGAAGAGGCGCCTACAGTGGACCCAGTGGAGATGTTCCACTCAACCATAGTGGAATGTCTACCAGTAACAAATTCTACCATTAAAAAGGAAACGAGAAATGACCCGACTCTCTCATGAGTCTACGATTTAACGGTGAAGGGATGGCCAGCACATGGCGAACCACTGTTGCCAGCATTCTCGCAAAGAAGAGAACAGCTGTCAGTGTGCCGAGGAACCTTGATGTGTGGATCCAGAGTGGTGATTCCACCCAAACTCCAGCATAAAGTGCTAAAGGAGCTTCATGAGGGGCATCTGGGTGGAGTGAAAATGAAGAACCTAGCCAGAGCGTTTGTGTGGTGGCCAGGTATCGATGGAGACATCGAAGAAATGACCAAGAGCTGTCTAGGATGCCAGAAGGTCCAAAACGCCCCACCACAAGCCCCTCTACATCCATGGGAGTGGCCCGCATCTCCATGGCAAAGGGTACATATCGACTTTGCTGGTCCATCTATGGACTCAATGTTCTTAATCGCGGTGGATGCACACTCCAAGTGGCCGGAGGTAATAAAGATGTCCTCCACCACCACGGAAAAAACCATCACAGTATTAAGGACCATATTTGCCAGGAATGGGCTGCCGGAACAGATCTGTTCTGATAATGGACCGCAATTTGTGTCCGAAGAATTCAGGAAGTTCTTAAAAAACAATGGGGTTAAGCACTACACGTCCGCCCCATACCATCCCGCCACCAATGGATTAGCTGAAAGGTTTGTCCAGACCTTCAAGAAGGCCATAAAGGCCATGGGTAATGAAGACATAAATCTACAACATAAGGTAGATAACTTCTTGTTTGCGTACAGGAATGCAACACATGTGGTTACAAACCAAACTCCCGCCATGATGTTTTTCAATAGAAGACTAAGATGCCGGCTGGATTTGATCAAGCCAAACATCAGAAGGGACGTAGAGAACCGGCAATTTCAAGGCATGAATGAAAGGCCAACTAGAACCTTCCAGATAGGTCAACAAGTTTTGGCCCGAGACTACCGTACCGAGAAATGACAGCCTGGAACTATTTGCACACGACTAGGACCGCTGATGTATACCGTGGACATTGGTGAAAGCATAATAAGGCGCCATGCTGACCAGATCATAGAGTCATCCGAAAAGGGACAACCTACACCACATCTCTATACGCCTAATGATGAAGCGGAGATACCCATAGTATCTACCTCCGATCCGGTGGTACTGGAACCAGATGAACCCGACACTGGCATTCAAGCCGAATCGACCTTGCCAAAAGAACCTACTACACCACCAAAAACTACTACACCACCGAGGCGTTATCCGGACCGAGTCAAGAGGCCTCCTCAGAGACTGAATCTGTGAACTGTTTTTACATGAAGTTGTGTATATATGTTATTATGTTATGTTTAATGGGGAATATATACTGTTAAGCTAAAAAGGGAGGATTGTGGTGTATGTAACCGTTCCACCTTTAAGAGAACTATTTTAAGAGTTGCACTACTTTATCTTGGCTGCTGTATACTGTAATACCGGTGGTGACCACACCGGTATATAAGTGCTGTGTAATGATTTATTGGGCAGTTCAGCCCTGACCTTCGACCAGTAAAGACCTGTTAAAATTTACTCTTGTGGTCTGTGTAGTAATTCTCACTATAACACACAGACTTAACACATTACAAGCTTAAATTCTGTGGTTTATATTTTCTTGGGTCTCTGTGGTGTGGTGGGGACAGTTGGTAAATAAGCGCCCTAGAGTATATCTTTAACTGGTGGTATTGAATTAATGTAAATTAATTAAAGAGGTAAGTCATGCCAGGAGAGCCCAGCCCCGTGTTATGCTCCTCTTGCTCTATGTGGGAATTCAAGGACGCTGCCAGTGTCCCTCACGATCACGTGTGCCAGAAATGCATCCAGCTGCAGCTACTAACGGGCCGTATGGAGGTGCTGGAGCTGCAGATGGATGGGTTGTGGAGCATTCACGATGCTGAGAGGGTCGTGGATTACACATTTGATGAGTTGGTCACGCCGCAGGGTAGGGCTGCACAAGCAGAAGGGAAATGGGTGACCACCAGGTGGAGCAATAGAAGCAGGCAGGTAGTGCAGGGGACCCCTGTGGCCATCCCCCTTTCAAACAGGTATACCAGTTTGGATACTGTTGCGGGGGATGACTCACCAGGGGAAGGCAGCAGCACCCAACTTCCTGGCACCAGGGGTGCTTCTGCTGCTCAGGAAGGGAGGAAAAAGAGTGGGAGAGCAATAGTGGTAGGGGATTCTATCGTAAGGGGAACAGATAGGCGTTTCTGTGGCCGTAGACGTGACTCCAAGATGGTTTGTTGCCTCCCTGGTGCCAGGGTCAAGGATGTCACTGAACGGCTGCAGGGCATCCTGAAGGGGGAGGGTGAACAGGCAGAGGTCGTGGTTCACATTGGGACCAACGACATAGGTAGGAAGAGGGATGAGGTCCTGCAGCAAGGATTTAGGGAGCTAGGTAGCAGATTAAAGAGTAGGACCTCAAAGGTTGTAATCTCTGGATTACTCCCGGTGCCATGTGCTAGTGAGTATAGGAATAGGAGGATAGAGCAGATGAATGAGTGGCTAATGAGTTGGTGCAGGAGGGAGGGCTTTAGTTTCCTGGATCACTGGGCCTGCTTCTGGGGAAGGTGGGACTTGTACAAGTCGGACGGGTTGCACTTGAACCAGAGCAGGACAAATATCCTTGCGGGGAGGTTTGCTAGCACTGTTCGGGGGGGTTTAAACTAAAATGGCAGGGGGTTGGGAACCTGAGCAGGGAGACAGAGGAAAGGAAAACAGGGATAAAAGCAAAAGATAGGAAGGTGAAAAACAAAAGTGGCAGTCAGAGAAATCAACGGTTTAAATCAAACGTGGCCACAGTAAATAATAATTCTAATAGGTCTAAGAGCATTAAAAAAACAAGCCTGAAGGCTTTGTGTCTTAATGCGAGGAGCATTTGTAATAAGGTGGATGAATTGGCTGTGCAAATAGAGGTAAACGAATATGATTTGGTTGGGATTACGGAAACATGGCTCAAGGATGGCCAAGACTGGGAACTCAACATCCAGGGGTATTCGATATTCCGGAAAGATAGGCAAAAAGGAAAGGGAGGTGGGGTAGCATTACTGGTTAAAGAAGGGATTAATACAATTGTAATGAAGGATATTAGCTCTGATGATGTGGAATCTGTATGGGTAGAATTGAGAAATACTAAGGGGAAAAAAACATTAGTGGGAGTGGTATATAGACCTCCAAACAGTAAGGCGGAGGTTGGGGATGGCATTAAAAGGGAAATTAAAGAAGCGTGCAATAAGGGCACAGCAGTCATCATGGGTGACTTTAATCTACATATAGATTGGGCTAACCAAATTAGTAACAATACTGTGGAGGAGGAATTCCTGGAGTGTTTACGGGATGGTTTCGTGGACCAATATGTCGAGGAACCAACCAGAGATCAGGCCATCTTAGACTGGGTATTATGTAACAAGAAAGGATTAATTAGCAATCTTGTTGTACGAGGCCCCTTGGGTCGGAGCGATCATAATATGATAGAATTTTTCATTAAGATGGAGAATGAAGTAGTTGACTCAGAGACTAGGGTCCTGAATTTAAATAAAGGAAACTACGATGGTCTGAGGAGCGAGTTGGGTAGGATTGATTGGGGAATGTCACTCAAAGGGTTGACGGTGGATAGGCAATGGCAAACATTTAAAGACAGCATGGATGAACTACAGAATTTGTTCATCCCAGTTTGGCATAAAAATAAAACAAAAAAAGTGACTCAACCGTGGCTAACAAGGGAAATTAGGGATAGCATAAGATCCAAGGAGAGGACATATAAATTGGCCAGAAAAAGCAGTAAACCTGAGGGTTGGGAGCAGTTTAGGATTCAACAAAGGAGGACAAAGGGATTAATTAAGAAGGGGAAAATAGAAGACGAGAGTAAGCTTGCAGGGAACATAAAAACTGACTGTAAAAGCTTTTATAGATATGTGAAGAGAAAAAGATTGGTGAAGTCAAGCGTAGGTCCCTTGCAGTCAGAATCAGGGGAATTTATAATGGGGAACAAAGAAATGGCAGACCAATTAAATACATATTTTGGTTCTGTCTTCACAAAGGAGGACACAAATAACCTCCCAGAGATGTCGGGGAACATAGGGTCTAATGAGAGGGAGGAACTGAATGAAATCAGTATTTGTAGGGAAATGGTGTTAGGAAAATTGATGGGACTGAAGGCCGATAAATCCCCAGGGCCTGATGGTATACATCCCAGGGTACTTAAGGAAGTGGCCTTAGAGATAGTAGATGCATTGCTGGTCATCTTCCAGAACTCGATAGACTCTGGAACAGTACCCATGGATTGGAGGGTAGCTAATGTTACCCCACTATTCAAAAAAGGTGGTAGAGAAAAAGCGGGGAATTATAGACCGGTAAGCCTGACATCGGTAGTGGGGAAAATGCTAGAGTCTATTATAAAAGATGTAATAGCAGAGCACTTGGAAAGCAGTGACAGGATCGGACAAAGTCAACATGGATTTACAAAAGGTAAATCATGCTTGACTAATCTACTGGAATTTTTTGAGGATGTAACTGGTAAAATAGATAAGGGAGAACCAGTGGATGTGGTGTATTTGGACTTTCAGAAGGCTTTCGATAAGGTCCCACATAAGAGATTAGCGTGCAAAATTAAGGCACATGGGATTGGGGGCAAGGTATTGACTTGGATAGAGAACTGGTTGGCGGACAGAAAGCAAAGAGTTGGAATAAACGGGTCGTTTTCCGAGTGGCAGGCAGTGACTAGTGGGGTACCGCAAGGATCGGTCCTAGGACCCCAGCTGTTCACAATATATATTAATGATCTGGACGAGGGAATTGGATGTAATATCTCCAAATTTGCAGACAACACTAAGCTGGGTGGGAGGGTAAGCTGTGAGGAGGATGTCATGAAACTCCAGTACGATTTGGACAGGTTGGGTGATTGGGCAGAAACATGGCAAATGCACTATAATGTGGATAAATGTGAGGTTATCCACTTTGGTGGCAAAAACAGGAAGGCAGATTATTATTTGAATGGCAATAGATTGGGAGAAGGGGAAGTGCAAAGAGACCTGGGTGTTATTGTGCACCAGTCGCTGAAGGTAAGCATGCAGGTGCAGCAGACGTTTAAGAAGGCAAATGGTATGTTGGCCTTCGTAGCAAGAGGGTTCGAGTACAAGAACCAGGATGTCTTGCTGCAGTTGTACAGGGCCATGGTGAGACCGCACCTTGAGTATTGTGTGCAGTTTTGGTCACCTTACCTGAGGAAGGACGTTCTTGCCATGGAGGGAGTGCAGCGAAGATTCACCAGGCTGATACCTGGGATGGCAGGAATGACGTATGAGGAGAGATTGTGTCGATTGGGCTTATACTCACTGGAGTTTAGAAGATTGAGAGGGGATCTCATCGAAACCTATAAAATTCTGTCAGGTCTGGACAGACTAGATGCAGAAAGGATGTTTCTGATGGCCGGGGAGTCCAGAACCAGGGGTCATAGTCTAAGGATAAGGGGTAAGCCATTTAGGACTGAAATGAGGAGGAATTTCTTCACCCAGAGAGTGGTGAACCTGTGGAATTCTCTGCCACAGAGGGCGGTGGAGGCCAGTTCATTAAATATATTCAAGAAAGAGTTGGATATATTTCTTGAGGCTAAAGGGATCAAGGGATATGGGGAGAAGGCAGGGACAGGGTACTGAATTTGGATGATCAGCCATGATCTCATTGAATGGCGGAGCAGGCTCGAAGGGCCGAATGGCCTACTCCTGCTCCTATCTTCTATGTTTCTATGTTTCATAACATACAACTTTCACTTAAAATTTCATTCACAGTTTTCATCTCATGATTCATGAAACTTTATTACTCAATGCTAAGAGAACCTGTTAACCTACTAAACTGATATGTACACAGAAGATCTTTTTATAATTCCATCATGTCTTTCAGAACTCATATCTCAAAACAAAAGTTAGAGAAACAGCTAGTTAAATGTATTCCAGGTCAGGACTCCATAACAGAAGGCTAGGAAGCAAAAGATTTCTGTGCCTGAAAGTGATGAAGGGCAGCTTGCAGAATACTTCCTTAGTTGTGCAGCTCAAAAAAAGTTTTCAGTCAAAGTTAATAACCCCAAAATAACTGGGTTGAAAAGGGCCTAAGTTAGCAATTGCACCTTTGCAGGGCCAGGAATCTTGAACAGGCTGATGTATGCCAGGGTTCTGTGGATTACAATGACTTCCGCCTTTTCATCCAC
Organism: Somniosus microcephalus; assembly: GCF_052327205.1. Lineage (NCBI taxonomy): Eukaryota > Metazoa > Chordata > Chondrichthyes > Squaliformes > Somniosidae > Somniosus > Somniosus microcephalus. Next base: position 280,514,429 of record NC_140991.1, on the reverse strand, counting down.
CCTTGGGAATGTGTGTCAATATTTAAAAGGTACAGTTTTCCAGGATCCATATGACAAAACAGAAGTACTTGGGTAAAGGGACACTGCTTTGGCCATGTGCTGGGACTACTGCAGGTACTGGGCGAAAAAATGTTGCTATTATACTGAAGAAACCTACATTTTGTATAACCTTGGAAAGCATTATATTTCAAGAGAATTACTGCGTTAGTATCTGAGGACTACACATTTGGCTTCGCAATGAGAATCCCACTTTATGTAATATATATGCTGAGGAAGAGGGGCAGCAGGAGGCTGTAATGGAAGCCAGATTTATCAGGCAGTGCCAAGGAAGAGCCAGACCATCCCAGCACTAACCATCCAGCAGGATATATAGAACCAGAAACATTTTCCCAGTCCTTTCCCAGGAACTCTTATTTCAGGAGGCTGAACATGTTATAAAGTTGGTTACTGCAGCCAGATATGGAAATCAAGGTCCACAGCATGCACATCTCTGATTCTGGCAGAGAAAGTGACCACAGCTTTCAACATTTATGCTACAGGTTCACCCCAGGGAGCCACAGGGGATTTTTGCCAGCTCAGACAATTTGCTGTGCACTCCTCCATAAGGCAAGTCACCAATGCCCTCTTTGTCAGGGGATCTCAATTTATACAATTTGACAGTGGTGTTATACATATGACTGAGAGGATGATCACATTTTTCAGAATTGCCAGATTCCCCAAGGTTATAGGAGCTAATGATTGCACCCATGTGGCATTGCTCCAAATGTAAACCCCCATATTTATATGAACCATAAAGATTTTCACTCCCTAAATGTGTATCTCATTTGCAATGACAGACACAACTTCTTGTACACAAATTCTGGACATGCTGGGAATTGTCCTGATGTGTTTGTATGTTGACTGTCCAGTTTCCCAGGTCTATTTCAACAGTAGGGACAAGATGGCTGCTGGGTGACAAGGGATATCTGCTATTCTTACAGCTCATGACACATCTTTGTAAGACCATCAATTCTGCCGAGGAGTGTTACAATGAAGCATACATGAAGAAATGGATAAGAATTGAGCAAGCCATTGAGATGCTCAATGAAAGATTCTGGTGTCTGGATAGAAGTTGGGGTGCCTTGCCATATGTGCCCAGCATAGTCTCATGAATTGTGGTAGGATATTGTGTGCTTCACAACTTTACAATGAGGAAAGGACTGATGTAAATGGCCCAGAAGATGCCAGAGAACCTGATGATGACTGCTGATGTTGATGACCCATCTCACGAAGAACAGGAAGCAGGTTAGTGGCTAGTATTTCCAGATAGTTGAGAGACAGACTCATTCAACACACCTTCACGGGTAAATAGAGCAACATTATGCGGCAGTGTCAGATCAAATCTGCTTCCTCTCACCAACCTCTTTATGGCGTAAGTAAAATCCTTGCTCCTTACATCAGATCCTTAAACTGAGCCTCAACATCAGCACATTACCAGCTCCCCATTTTTATACAAGACAACCAAACACCAAGCAGTCCTTACAGCAACTATTTCAGTGATTTATTGCAAATATTCACAAAAACATTACTTGGTTTTGGTTTTGTCACAACCACACACATGCTTTGTGGACGGGCGCATATTCTGCCAGCAGGCAATTCCACTGGAATGAAGGGTTGGAATTACTTGTGGGGGCGTAATTGGGAAGTTACACCCATTTGTGCGCCCATTTTGCTGATGTTAATTTACGCTTAAATAACAGAGCAGGTTTCAGTGAGGATAAATTTTAAAAAATTGCTAAAAGTAAAAATCGCAATAAAACACAAGAAAAATTGCTTTGTTTTCTGCCATGCATAAAATTCTGAGTGACATTTAACACTCGTTTTGAACCATCGCAATTGCAGGAAATTCACATCTTTGGCTCTCTAACATGAGGGAGAAGCCATTATAATGAGCCAAGATGCATTTGGTGCAGTGATCGATAGATGGGCGTAAAAGATCAAGAAAGTTTGAGCAGAGTATAATTTTGTATGTAACACATCTGCACCTGAGTTACCTTGATCTTTTATGCCGGGTATTTGTCCGATTATGCTTGTCACTGGGTCAAATACGCAGGAAATGTCACCGCTTAGGGTGTATTTTAGAATGGGTGTAACTCTGACGCATCTGACTTAGACTCAAATTCCAAACTTCAGGTGAGCTTTATGGCAGCCATAATTGACGTCTTACAGTTTTGGGAAATGCAGCAGTACGGTGACATTGGGCAGGTGTGTCAATTGTAGGCCATGATAACCAATATATCAGACACCTGTTTTATCTGTAAACAGCACATTAGCTGATATTGCAGTGCTAACTGGCAAAGATCCACACATAACAGTTGAAGGAAGTGACAGCCTTAGATTGCAATTTGCCTAGAGGTGTGTTTGCTACATCTGACAAAGCTCTGAAAGTAGCACCCTGCAGACCCACAGGAAGTGAATCAGTAACTATTGTGCATTGACCATAAGCACATCAAGGTTTGCACATATGGTTTGGAGCCTGCTGACATTTAGTATCCTTCTTTCATTTTGATCCACCTAAACCATGAAATACTGTATTTGGACACTTTAAAAACTTTACTGAATAAATTAGCATAATATCCAAAAAAAATGGGGGGGGGAAATCTAACAACAGTAATATTGTGCTATAAATACACTCTGAGCAATTTTTTTTTTAATTAAAAACTTTTTACACTTCAAAAACTCCTGCACCCAATACTCCCTTTCAAAATGGCTACTGAGGAAAAAGAGCAAAGCTGGCACAAACTGTATTATGGTGGTCTTTGCTCTTTTAAGTATTTTTGCAAGACACCCAAGACCTAATAGGGTTTACTCATGACTTATGCACAACTCCTGAGCTCAACCGACATTTCAGCCCCAATTTTAACTCAGGGTGGGAATCGAGTGGACGGAGGGTGGGGCGAGCAGGAACCCTCCATGACGATGCCAGCATGAGGCCCATCGATTTTAATGGCCGGACCTCATTTTAATAGGATTGACAGGCTGCCCTCCATTTTCTCCACGCAATTTCCAGTGGGCCTGTTGAGGCCTATTTAAAGCGGGAATGCACCTCTTAAAGGGAGGCTGCATTCCCTGCTGTCAGATTTCACTGCCATACTGCTATAAAGAGGGGAATCTCAGAAATGGCTGCTCCCAGGTTTTCTGATGTCTCTCTGAAGATCCTGATATTACATACCTGGTATTATGTACTATTTACAGCACAGAAACAGGCCTTTCAGCCCAACAGGTGCATGCCAGTGTTTATGCTCCAGGGCAAGAAGGGAAGTACTGTTCCCCAGCACCCATAGGAGCATCTCCAGGGCCACTATTCTGTAGGCCTGGACCGGTGAGGCCGATAGGGTCAGTGCCAAAAGCATTCAGCCCCAGGATGTGGCTTCAGATAGATCCAAGAAAGTGACTCTTGGCCTCTGCACTCTGTGTGCTGGGTATGGCCTCCTACGAGCGCCATTCCTCAGCGGCTATTGTCTAGCAGGCACAGCTGCTGCTGGTTGCTGTGGCTGTTGTTCCTGCTCCTCTTACTCCAACTGTTCCATTATCCAAATGAAACAGCCCATAATAACACACATGATAAACAGATAGAGCTTACTGAGGGTAAGTATGGCAAAAAGAAAGTGAGAAAGAAGCAAGCTGGAAGCTGGAAACCCTCCTTGTAATCCAAAAAGCACAAGGCACACAGATCCTGTGATCCAATTATCCACAGGTGAGTGACCCTTCAACTACTTATGCAGCGGCTTGGAGAGACCAAATCCACTAGATTTTACTGGCAGCTTGGATCCATTTTGTGTTAAAATGGCACGGGGGTCCTAATTGTGACACAGGACCCTGATTTGCATGTATTTCTGAGGCCCCCGCCTGTCTCTGGAGCACAGAAGCCCACTACCAGTCCCGGGAAATCTCTTTCACACACACTCAAGTTTAAACAGTGGGAATGTGACAAAAGCAAATACAAGTGCTGTGATGGTTTTTTTCTAACTAACTTTGCCTCCCTTCCAACTTTAATTGAAACAATCTAACCATTGCTATTAATGATGATTTAACTAACACAGTCAAAATTGTTCATTATACCAGCACCTTGCTGGAAGAAAAACATGTTGTGTTAAACGAGAGTCCAGGATTGGCCCATTGAACATTGTGGGAAATGTAGTTGCTGAATCTTTCACTCAGGTTCATAGAGGATCCAAGGCTCAGTTGAAGGATGGAAGTTCAGGAAGCAAGCCTGCGGATCCTGAGAGACAGGAGGCCTATGCAGAGGAAACATTTCAAAATGGCATAGATGAGTACATGGGTAGGTTTGGTGATTTTGTTTCTTCATGTTTATTATGTGCTAAATGTTGGCCTCAAAAATCTGTCGGGCGCTGCATCTGTCGGGTACACACCAGATCTCTGCCTCTGATCCCACCAAAGATCGCAGGATCAGGGGGAGTTACTTTCACTAGCTTACCATTGCCAGTTTCCCACGCCAACAGGAGCACATTAAGGAGGCCTGTCATAGCAGCAAGGCTGGTAAATCCGATGGAGGTGGCCCAGCCGTCGAGGAAACACGTTGTACGTGCCCGTGTGGCTGCTGATGTAAAGAGGCTGCGTTACAAAATATAAAGGAAACTTGCTACGAGACCTTTGAAGGTCCAAGCCACATTCCCAGCCTGCACCTCCAGGTAGCCTCCACAACTACCTGTGGACCGGGAGAGAGCAGTTCTACCTCAATCAATCCAACTCCGCGTCCTTCGGAAGGTCCAGGAAGTCCTGACTTACAGAGTCCCCATGCCTGCCCCATCGCCATCTATGACAATGGCCTAATAAGGGGTGGATTGACTTCCCAGAAGTTCACATTTCCAACCCCTCCAATGTACTCAGGGATGTTATGGTATGAGTATGCTAGAGCAGCTGTGAATTCTTCAGGATTTTATTTTTAGGCCTATATACTGATGCTGGTGAGTAACCAAGATGGCTGCTAAAAGCAGTTTGAATTTTTTTGGTGCATTTTAACTGGTTGCTTTTGTGGTGGTTGTTCATTGGTAGCTTTCTCCTAGCTATTTAATGAATAGAAATGGACTTTGGTTGGTTGGCATTTGGTCAATGGGTTGTTTAAAGCAGACAGCATAGCTCCCTTAACAGGTAGTAATTATGATTATGTTTTTAAAAAAATTAATAATACAGTATTTGAGCCAATCAGGATTTTTTCCTCATGGACACTTTACACATGTACTTTGTGACACACTACAAATGCGCACAAGACTTTAAATAAATATACACATCACTGTTGCTCCTTTTATTTATAATACACTGGAAAATCTGTGGTGTTGCTCATGGTGAGTTGGAAGATATGCAAAGAATTCTATAGAATCATGAGTGGATAAATGCACAACATGGTCTGGCACTGAGGTTTTTGCAACAAAGAAGACCATATGATTCATTCCTGGTTTTTGAGCAGTTAGCTGAGCTCACTTGTGGCGGGAGTTAGAATGCTATGTCTGGTATCAGCTTCCCCTGCAGAGGGACGGGGAGCACTGGCTAAGAATCCTGCTCTTGCTTATTATACAACAATACATTTTGGTTTCTCAGGAAAACAATGTATATGGCGGTTCAACTTAAATAAGAAAGTCAACACTGAGATATGAATAAACTAGCAAGAGAGATAAAAACAGATTGTAAAAGCTTCTATAGGTATGTAAAAAGGAAGGGATCAGTAAAAGTAAACGTGGGTCCCTTACAGGCAGAGATGAGAGAAATTATAATGTGGAATAAGGAAATGGCAGAGACATTAAACAAATACTTTGTATCTGTCTTCACGGAAGAAGACACAAAGGGGGAGGAATTCATTATTGCCCAGGAATAGGGCTAACTTTGGAAAAGTTTGAGATTTAATGCCAGGCGCTAATGAATCTCGCTGAATACAAAGTTCAGTGTCATCTCTCAAAGAAAGGATGGGAGCGCTAACAGCCTAGCTCAGTGGTGGTGCACTCAAAGCGCTAACCAATATCAGGTGCAGTCTAATCGCAAGTCATCATTGCCACGGGCTCTTTCCAGTTCTTAAAGGAGAGGTTCATTCATGCTGCAAAACCTCATTCTCAGCATTGCTGTGTCAGCAAGCAGCAGCAGGCCAAGTCCAAGGAGCCGGGTGATTCAACCAGCTGTACTCATGGCAGATCCACACACCAGGGAGAGAGCCAGCAGATTTATGGACCAAGCATTGGGGGAGTTGGTGTCCGCTGTGGAGAGACGGAGGGCGGTGCTCTACCCGGCAAGTGGCAGGAGGCCCTCGCCGCAAGTCTTATGCGCCATGTGGAGGGAGGTTGCCCATCAGGTCTCGGGCAGCACTGTGGTCCCCACGACCCACACGGGTGGTCAGGGTGAGTCAATGCTTCAACAAATGCTACATACCACCATCTGAACCTTAGTCTGCACACAATGCCCAAAGCACCACACCCCCAGCACTCACCCAACAACAATCTCTACCTACCAACACTCACACCACATCTCACACCTTGCACACAATGACAGCTATTCAACTATGGCAGGCACATCACCCAAACACATTGCTCCACACTCAGGCACACACTTTCCTTTCTCTTGTAGGCCAAGGAGGCTCACAACAGGAGGGAGCAGGAGCGCACAGGTGGGGGACATCCTGACACCCAACCACTGTCTGCACTGCAAAATAGAGTGCTGGAGATTATTGGGCGCCAGGTGGTGAGCGCCGTGGCCACTGGTGACGTTGACCCCCTTGGGGACAACAACGCTATGTTCACCCCTACTCCTTCTTCTCATATCCCACTTCCCCCTCACCCCACAAGCCTTTCGCAGTTTCCAGCTAATCATGCTATATGCATGGATTTCTCCCTTCCTGTCCCCCTCCCCTCACCTTAACCCGACTCTTGTGCCTTTATGCTTTCAGATAATGAGCAAGCAACGGAGCAGCCTGTTCCTGAAGGCACCGTTGAGTGTGATGCAGGAGAAGAGGAGGAGGAAGAACAGACTGCATGTCTCACCCGCAGGCACCAGCTCAGATACTGGCACTTCGCGTCCTTTACAGGCTAGTATAGTAGCGGAATCCACACAGGGTAAGGCACTGGTGACGAGCAGGCTGCATCAAGGCCAGGGGGAAAGGGTAGCTCGGGGGCCAGCTCCCCAGAGTGCGAGTTTCTGCACGTGTTCTGCAGCACAGGACTAAGAGTAGGACCTCGATGGGGAGGCCTTTAGAAGAAGGGTGATGGGCATGCAAACGGAGATCATAGATGCAATGGCAATGGTAAGGAGCGTGGAGGAGTCCACCTCCAACATTGCACAAGGCTCTGCACACACCATGGAGCCCATCATTTCCAGTCTGCAAAGGATGGCAGACTCCCAGAGAGACTATGGTGACCCAGACCTGATGCTGCGTGTGATGGGCAATCTGGCAGCTTCCATTGCAGCACAGGCGGAAGCAACGCAATGTCTTAATGCTGTGATACAATCTATGGTTGGTGCCATTCAGTCTCAGACTGCTCTCATGCAGTCTCAGCTTGATACCACGCAAGCTCTGACTGCTGCCATCGTGGCTGGGTCTACCACCGTCGACCGGGGCTTTCACAGTGCTGCAGCAGGCCAACAATCTGTGCTGCAACCATTTGCTAGGGATGTTGAGGAGCTGCTCCGGGGGAGTGGCAGTGGGTCAGTGAAACAGGAACCTGCTGTCCTGTCCCACAATGATAGCATTCCTGCTCCCACTGTAATGATATCAGCAAATAGAGATGGTATTTGCCTGTTCGATTAGGATGCCTTAATAGCATGATTGCATGTATTGATTGCTTGTGCCTGACCAGCAGAGGGCATGTGACCGAGAGAAGCAAGGCAGTCAGTTTAGTTTCGGTTTCGTTCTAGATGCATCACTAGCATAATGGTGTCTCCTGAATGCTGTATAAAGAGTTGAAAAGACTTTAGATTAAAACTCATTCTCTTTCATAAATGTCTCATCATTGAACCCACAAAGAAATCAATACACCCACCACTGCCACTTTGCTATTGCCCTTGTCGCTGCCTGTCATCCAGCCAGCCCAGACTGCTGCCAACCATGCTGAGGTGGTGCAGTCTACAGCCGGGCCTTCCAGGGCCAGAGCTGGTTGAGGGCATCCTGCAAGGCCTTCTGCAGTCTCCCACATGGACACTTAGCTGTGCTGCAGCCACTGGGCCAACACTTTGTAGGAACACTAGAGTAGGCAAAGGCACAGTAACATGAGGCGCTAAGGGATTGCACAAGGGTGAATAGTAAATATTGTTGTAAAGATGTGTTCACTGATTTTCATAAATTTATTAATTCACTTCGGATAATTTTATACTCTCTCTCATTTCAGCTGTGTGCTGTGATATGGCCTGCGACAGGGATGGAATGATAGGGATGTGGTGAGCAACAGGGATCTGGGGTTGAATTTAATGGAACTGCAGTCTGTGAGGCGGTCACGGACCGCCCTTCCGGAAGGCTGATTGAGTGGCTGCCTGCTCCCTCGCTCCTGTTCCTCCTCCTCCTCATCATCCACCTCCTCCTCCTCGTCTTCCTCCTCCTCCTCCTCTTCCTCTTCCTCCTCCTGAGGTAGTCCCGCAATCCCTGCTGGCAAGGGCTGAACCCTCAAAATGGCCAGATTGTGGAGCATGCAGCACACCAAGATGAAATGGGACACCTGATCCGGGCTCCTCCTGAGTGCTCAAGGCAACAGGACCATTGCTTGATCATCTGCTCGATGATGTTCCTGGTGATGGCATGGCTCTCATTAGATGAGTGCTGCACAGGGGTGTTTGGGTTGTGGTGAGTCATGAGCCAGGTGGAGAGTGGATACCCCTTGTTGCCGACCAGCCAGTCGCGAGCTTGATGTGGTGGCTGGAAGAGTGCTGGCACACCAGTCTGGCGCACAATGAAGGCATTGTGGCTGCTACCAGGATAGCGGGCATTGACATTGAGGATTCACTGTCTGTGGTCGCACACCAACTGCACATTAAGGAAGTGGTAGCCATTGTGGTAATGGAAGACCTCAAGTTTGTTATGCGGTGCCTGCAAAGCCATGTGGGTGCAATCACTGGCGCCCTGCACCATCGGGAATCCCACTATCCTGGCAAAGCCACATGCACACTCGTCCTGCTTCTCTCTGGTGATGGGGAAGAAAATGTAGTCCTTTCTCCTACTGTAGAGAGCTGCTGTGACCTCCCGGATGCAGCGATGGACGGTGAACTGTGAGATGTTACCTATATCTCCTGTTGCAGACTGGAAGGATCCGCTGGCGAAAAAATTGAGGGCAACGGTGACCTTGAATATCACTGAGAGAGCCATGGTCGACCTGATCTGAGGCTCGAGGTCTGGTTGCAGGAGGTGGCAGAGTTCTGTGACCACCTCCTTGGTGAAGCGGTGCTTTCTAAGACACTGCTTCTGGCTTAATTGAAGGTAGGAGAATTGCTGTTGAAATACCCTCGGAGGGGTAAGGCCTCCTGTTGAGAGCCCTGATGACCCTCCTCCTCCCTCTGGCCACATGTTCCAATCTTTCTCGCTGCCTGCGCTCCCTCCGCAGTAGATCCTGGAGGGCGAGGTCGACTGCCAGTACAGCCCCCATTAATGTAAGGAAGTGCAGCACTTTGATATTTTGTGAGAATAAATGTAACTAACTTTTAGAAGCCGCAACACACTGGAAACTAAAGAACCTTTGAATGACTGAATTCAACTCATGAACTATCTCAAACTGACAAGGAAGCACTGAAACACCACTAACCTGACAACGGTGACTCATGACTAATGATCCCTTTAAATAGCACACCTGTAGCCGGCATCTGCCTGCTTGATGCCTCCTCTCCCTATCGCGGTCAGGACCAGGCGCTAAGGCAGGGGGTGATACTCAATTTGGCAGATCGGGCACTCTGTGAGCGTTGCACGTTCGCTGACGTCACGATCTGCCTGGCGCTGAAGTTCCAGGCACTAACTCATAGCGGTGGTGCTACGGGGGGGCTGAATTTGGCGTGAGGTGTTGGATTCGCCTCGCCGCAACACTACTTCCTCAGCGCCCCGTTAGCGCCCCCCGCCAGGCACTAACTGGAGGTGCTAACAAAAAACTTTCCAGAAATCGTGGGGAACCAAGAGTCTAGTGAGAATGAGGAACTTAAAGAAATTAGTATTGTAAATAAATAATAATGGAGAAATTAAGGTGATTAAAAGCCAACAAATCCCCAGGACCTGATGGCCTACAACTTAGGGTTTTAAAAGAGGTGGCTGCAGAGATAGTGGATGCATTGGTTTTGATCTTCCAGAATTCCCTAGATTCTTAAATGGTCCTTGCAGATTGGAAGGTAGCAAATGTAACCCCGCCATTCAAGAAAGAGAGAAAACAGGGAACTATAAACCGATTAGCCTGACATCAGTAGTAGGGAAAATGCTAGAATCTATTGTTAGGGACATAGTAACAGGGCAGTTAGAAAATCATAATAGGATTGGGCAGAGTGAACACGGATTTATGAAAGGGAAATCGTGTTTGACAAAAAACTTGGGGGGAATTTTGCCAGCCCTGGGGAGGCGGGTTTTTAGGCGGGACTGCTGGGAACAAGGCAGAAACTGGGAGCAGGTACCGAACCCGCTCCCAACCCGCCTCCGTGCCATCTTCCCGGGAGGCGGGTCCCCGAGTCGCACAGGAACCCGTCTCCTCGGGGTGGGAAGGGGATTACAGCCACTTAACTGCCTGTTAACAACTAGTTAACAGGCAGTTAAGAGGCTTATCCCCATTTTGCCAACACAAGTGCGGGCTTCCCGATGTCGAGAAACCCTGCCGGGGTCAACGAGGTGAGCAGTGGGTCTGCGGGTGTGAGAGGGGTCGAAAAGTGCGCTGTAGAGATGAGTGCTGGGTGCAAGGGTGGAGAGGTAAGTATGGGAGGTGAGTGAAAAGTGTTAGAAAAAGTTTCCTTACCTATGTTTCTTCCTGCAGGCTTCAACCCTTAGGGATCCGGAGGCTCCTCCTCTCCAAGGAGTAATTAAGGGTAGGACATGGCAAGACAGCTCGGCAGCATGGAGTGCTCCTCCTGTGCTATGTGGGAAGTCAGTACACTTTCAGTGTTCAGGGCGAACATGTGTGTCTCCAGCTGGAACTACTCGAAATCTGCGTTTTGGAGCTGAAGCTGCGGCTGGAGTCACTGTGGAGCATCCGCGAGGCTGAGATCTTCATGGATAGCATGTTTAATGAGGTGGTCACACCACAGGTAAAGAGTGCACAGGCAGACAGGGAATGGGTGACCACCAGACAAGTAAAAGAACTAGGAAGGAAGTGCGGGAGTCCCCTGGGTCCATCTCCCTCTCCAACAGATTTTCCATTTTGGATAATGCTGGGGGAGATGGTTTCTCAGGGGAATGCAGCAAGAGCCAAGTCCGTGGCACTACGAGTGGCTCAGTTGAACATGAGGAGAGGAAAAAGAGTGGGAGAGCAATAGTGATAGGGGATTCTATCATAAGGAGAACAGACAGACGTTTCTGTGGCCACAGACGTGACTCCAGGATGGTATATTGCCTCCCTGGTGCCAGGATCAAGGATGTCACTGAGCGGCTGCAGGACATTCTGAAGGGGGAGGGTGAACAGCCAGAGGTCATGGTCCATATCGGTACCAACGACATAGGTAGAAAGAGGGATGAGGTCCTGCAAGCAGAATATAGGGAGCTAGGAAATAAATTAAAAAGCAGGACCTCAAAGGTAGTAACTTCAGGATTACTCCGAGTGCCACATGCTAGCGAGAGCAGAAATATGAGAATAGACCAGATGAATGCATAGCTAGAGAGATGGTGTAGGAGGGAGGGATTTAAATTCCTGAGGCATTGGGACCGATTCTGGGGAAGGTGGGACCTGTACAAGCAGAAGCGGGATCAACATCCTCGCAGGGGAGTTTGCTAGTGCTGTTGGGAAGGATTTAAACTAGTTTGTCAGGGGGCTGGGAACGTAAGTGTGGGCCCAGAACGTTGAGAAACAAAGCTGGAACTGCAAGTTAGAAAAGTAGTCAGCAAAACTAGTAGGGAGCAGAAACAAAGGCCAACAGTAAAGAGGATCAAAGTGCAGAAAAATATTAAACAGGCAAAGTTGAAGGCACTTTATCTAAATGCACGTAGCATTTGCAACAAGGTGGATGAATTAATGGCACTAATAGAAGTAAATAGGTATGATGTAATTGCCATTACAGAGACATGGTTGCAGGGTAACCAAAACTGGGAACTGAATGTTCCAGGGTACTCAACATTTAGGAAGGACAGACAAAAAGGAAAAGGAGGTGGCGTAGTGCTGTTAATAAGGGATGAGATCGGTACGGTAGAGATAAAAGATCTTGGCTTGGCAGATCATGATGTAGAACAGGAATCAGTTTGGGTGGAGCTAAGAAACAGCAAAGGGCGAAAAACATTGGTGGGAGTTGTATATAGGCCACCAAACAGTAATGGTAATGTAGGGCACAGTATCAATCAAGAGATTAGAAGTGCATGTAACAAGGGCAATACGGTAATCATGGGGGACTTTAACCTACATATTGACTGGGCAAATGAAATTAGCACTAATGGTGTGGAGGACGAATTCTTGGAGTGCATGCGAGATGGTTTCCTGGATCAGTATGTGGAAGAACCAACCAGGGAACAGGCTATTCTGGATCTGGTACTGTGTAATGAGAAAGGGCTAATCAATAATCTTGTGGTAAAGGGGCCTTTAGGGACAAGTGACCATAATATGATTGAATTTTACATTAAGTTTGAGAGTGATGTAGTCCAATCTGAAACTAAGGTCTTCAATCTAAACAGAGGAAACTACAAGGGTATGAGGGACAAGTTGGCCATGGTAGATTGGGAGACTACACTAAAAGGTATAAAGGTGGACATACAATGGCTAACATTCATGGAAATAATGCATAATTTGCAACAAACATATATTCCTCGAGGGCATAAAAACCCAAAAGGAAAAGTGATCCAACCATGGCTAACAAAAGAAATTGAAGCTAGTATTAAGTCAAAGGAGGAAGCTTATAAAGTTGCCAGAAAAAGCAGTCAGCCTGAGGATTGGGATCTTTTTAGAAATCAGCAAAGGGGGACCAAGAAATTGATAAAGAAAGGGAAAATGGAATATGAGCACAAGAACATAAGAACATAAGAAATAGGAGCAGGAGTAGGCCAATTGGCCCCTCGAGCCTGCTCCACCATTCAATAAGATCATGGCTGATCTGATCCTAACCGCCAATCCACTATCACAGAACCATCTCCTGAATCTAACAGAATTAGACACACGAAATAGGAGCAGGATCAGGCTACACGGTCCCTGGGCCCGCTCCGCTACCCACAGGGCCATGACCGATCCGAACCTAGACTCATGTCCAAATTCCTGCCCGCTCCCCGTAACCCTTAATTCCCTTTACTTCTAGGAAACTGTCTATTTCTGTTTTAAATTTATGTAATGATGTAGCTTCTACAGCTTTTTGGGGCAGCATATTCCATGGACCTACCACCCTCTGAGTGAAGTAGTTCCTCCTCATCTCAGTTTTGAAAGAGCAGCCCCTTATTCTAAGACTATGCCCCCTAGTTCTAGTTTCACCCATCATCGGGAATATCTTCCCCGCATCCACCCGATCCAACCTCTTCACAATCTTATATGTTTCAATAAGATCGCCTCTCATTCTTCTGAACTCCAATGAGTAGAGTCCCAATCTACTCAACCTCTCCTCATATGTCCATCCCCTCATCCCCGGGATTAACCGAGTGAACCTTCTTTGTACTGACTCGAGAGCAAGTATGTCCTTTCTTAAGTATGGACACCAAAACTGTACGCAGTATTCCAGGTGCGGTCTCACCAATACCTTGTACAACTGAAGCAATACCTCCCTATTTTTATATTCTATCCCCCTAGCAATGAAAGCCAACATTCCATTGGCTTTCTTAATCACTTGCTGCACCTGCATACTAACCTTTTGAGTTTCGTGCACCAGGACCCCCAGATCCCTTTGTACTTCAGTACTTTCCAGTTTCTTGCCATTAAGGTAATAACTTGCTCTACGATTTTTCCTGCCAAAGTGCATAACCTCACACTTTCCAGTATTGTATTCCATCTGCCAAATCTCTGCCCACTTACTTAGCCTGTCTATGTCCCCTTGCAGGTTTTTTATGTCCTCCTCACTCACTACTTTCCCTCCCATCTTAGTATCATCTGCAAACTTTGATATGTTACACTCGGTCCCCTCCTCCAAATCGTTAATATAGATTGTAAAGAGTTGGGGACCCAGCACTGACCCCTGCGGAACACCACTAGTTACTGATTGCCAGTCTGAGAATGAACCATTTATCCCAACTCTCTGCCTTCTGTTAGATAGCCAATCCTCTATCCATGCCAGAATATTACCCCCAATCCCATGATTTTTTATCTTAAGCAATAATCTTTTGTGTGGCACCTTGTCAAATGCCTTTTGGAAGTCTAAATACACTACGTCCACTGGTTCCCCTTTATCCCCCCTATATGTTACTTCCTCAAAGAACTCCAGCAAATTTGTCAAACATGACTTCCCCTTCATAAAACCATGCTGACTTTGTCCTATTAAATTATGATTATCCAAATGTCCTGTTACTGTCTCCTTAATAATGGACTCCAAAATTTTACCTACCACAGATGTTAGGCTAACCGGTCTATAGTTTCCAGCCTTCTGTCTACTGCCCTTTTTAAATAAGGGTGTTACATTAGCAGTTTTCCAGTCTGCCGGGACCTTTGCCGAGTCCAGGGAGTTTTGGAAAATTATTACCAATGCATCCACAATCCCTACCGCCACTTCCCTCAAGACCCTAGGATGTAAGCCATCAGGTCCAGGTGATTTATCCGCCTTGAGTCCCATTATTTTACCGTGTACCACTTCCTTAGTGATTTTGATCGTGTTTAGCTCCTCCCCCCCTTTAGCCCCCTGTTTGTCCAGTGTTGGGATATTCTTAGTGTCTTCTACTGTAAAGACTGATGTAAAATATTCATTCAGTGTTTTTGCCATCTCCATATTTCCCACCATTAATTTCCCGGTCTCATCCTCTAAGGGACCAACATTTACTTTAGCCACCCTTTTTCTTTTTATATAACTATAAAAACTCTTACTATCTGTTTTTATATTTTTTGCTAATTTACTTTCATAATCTATCTTCCCTTTCTTAATCAATCTTTTTGTTATTTTTTGCTGTCTTTTAAAGTTTTCCCAATCCTCTATCCTCCCACTAGATTTGGCTACCTTATATGCCCTTGTTTTTAGTCGAATACTATCCTTAATTTCTTTACATAGCCACGGATGGCTGTCTTTTCTTTTACACCCTTTTCTTCTCAGTGGAATATATATTTTTTGGAAGTTGTAAAATAACTCCTTAAATGTACACCACTGATCATGTATCGTCTTACCCTTTAATCTATTTTCCCAATCCACTCTACTCAATTCCGCTCTCATACCTTCATAGTCTCCTTTATTCAAGCTTAGCACGCTTGTTTGAGATCCAACCTTCTCACCCTCTAATTGAATATGGAATTCAACCATGTTATGGTCACTCATTCCAAGGGGATCCTTTACTAGGACATTTTTAATTAATCCTGTCTCGTTACACAAACTAGCGAAAAATATAAAAACAGATTGGAGGATAGCAAATGTAACCTCGCTATTTAAAAAAGGAGGGAGAGAGGAAACGGGGAACTACAGACCTGTTAGCCTCACACCAATAGTTGGGAAAATGCTGGAATCTATTATAAAGGACGCAATAACTGGGCACTTAGAAACTAATAGTAAGATTGGGCAGAGTCAACATGGATTTATGAAAGGGAAATCCTGTTTGACAAACCTATTGGAGCTCTTTGAGGATGTAACTAATGGAGTAGACAAAGGGGAACCGGTAGGTGTGGTGTATCTGGATTTTCAGAAGGCCTTCGATAAGGTTCCACACAAGAGGTTGGTGAACAAAATTAGAGCACATGGAATTGGGGGTAATATACTAGCATGGATTGAGAATTGGTTAACAGGCAGAAAACAAAGAGTAGGGATAAACGGGTATTTTTCAGGATGGCAGGCTGTGACTAGTGGGGTACTGCAAGGATCAGTGCTTGGGCCCCAGCTATTCACAATCTATATCAATGATTTGGATGAGGGAACTAAATGTAACATTTCCGAATTTGCTGATGATACAAAGCTTAGTGGCGAAGAGGATGTGAAGAGGCTTCAAGGGGATCTCGACAGGCTCAGTGAGTGGGCGAGAACATGGCAGATGAAATATAATGTGGATAAATATGAAGTTATCCACTTTAGTAGAAAAAACAGAAAGACAGAGTATTTCCTAAATGGTGAAAGATTGGGGAATGCAGATGCTCAAAGGGACCTGGGTGTCCTTGTACATGAGTCACTGAAAGTGAATATGCAGGTGCAGCAAGCCATTAGCAAGGCAAATGGTATGCTGGCCTTCATTACAAGAGGATTTGAGAACAGGAGTAAAGAAGTCTTACTCCAATTATATAGGGCCTTGGTGAGACCACACCTGGAGTGCTGTGTACAATTTTGGTCTCCTTACCTAAGGAGGGATATACTTGCCATAGAGGGAGTGCAACGAAGGTTCACAAGATTGATTCCTGGGATGGCGATACTGTCGTATGAGAAGAGATTGAGTAAACTAGGCCTGTATTCTCTTGAATTCAGAAGAATGAGAGGGGATCTCATTGAAGCGTACAAAATTATTACAGGGCTTGATAGGATGGATGCTGGGAGAATGTTTCCCTTAGCTGGGGAGTCTAGAACCAGGGGCCACAGCCTCAAGATAAAGGGTAGGCCATTCAGGACTGAGATGAGAAGAAGTTTCTTCACACAGAGGGTGGTGAATCTTTGGAATTCTCTAGCCCAGGGGGATGTGGAGGCTCAGTCATTGGGTATATTCAAAACAGAAGTCGATAGATTTCTGACTAGTAAGGGCATCAAGGGATATGGCGATAGGGCCGATGAATGGAGTTGAGGCAGAAGATCAGCCATGATCTCATTGAATGGCAGAGCAGGCTCGAAGGGCCGAATGGCCTACTCCTGCTCCGATTTCTTATGTTCTTATGTCCACGGCAAAGATGACAGAATGGCTGCTGCATTCTCCGATGCAACAGCCATCTGATTTCTGCTCAGGAAAGAGGTTTGGTGAGTCTTGAGGACACACAAAAGAACAGAGATTGTCAATGTTTGACAGCTTCTCAAAGCTGTCAAACGATGACAATTCATCTGTCAAAAATTTTTGACAGATGAAACGTCATACGCTGATGTTCTCTGTCACTGGCTTCCCCTTGATTGGCCTGCTAAGCCCACAGGACGGGCTTAACAAGGCCAATCAAGGGAAAATAGCGTGGGTTGGCCAGACGTCATTGGGGGCGGGACTGAAACCTGACAACCAGCAGTCCCACCCCCAACGCACCCCCATTGATAAAATCCAGCTCTTAGCATTTTTTTGTGGTTGTAAAGCAGGGTAGGTAAGGGGGAACCAGTGGATGCAGTTTGTTTGAATTTTCAGAAGGCATTCGATAAGATGCCACACAAGAGGTTATTACATAAAATGAGGGCTCATGGGATTGGGTGTAATATATTAGCGTGGATTGTGGATTGGTTAATGGACAGAAAACAGAGAGTAGTAATAAACGGGTCATTTTTGGGTTGGCAGGCTGTAACTAGTGGGTTACCACAAGGATTGCTTGGGCCTTAGCCATTTACAATCTGTATCAATGACTTAGATGAGGGGACTCAGTGTAATGTATCCAAGTTTTCTGACGATACAAAGTTAGGTTGAAAAATAAGTTGTGAGGAGGAAGCAAAGAGGCTGCAAAGGGCTATGGACAGGTTAAGTGAGTGGGCAAGAACATGGCAGATGGAATTTAACGTGGAAAAATGTGAAGTTATCCACTTTGATAGGAAAAATAGAAAAGCAGAATATATTTTAAATGGTGAGAGATTGGGAAATGTTAGTATTCAGAGGGACCTGGGTGTCCTTGTACATGAAAGTTAACATGCAGGTAGAGCAAATAATTAGGAAAGCAAATGGTATGTTCGCCTTTATTACAAAAGGATTGGAGTATAAGAGTAAAGAAGTCTTACTGCAATTATATAGGGTTTTGGTGAGACCACACCTGGAGTAATGTGTACAGTTTTGGTCTCCTTACCTAAGGAAGGATACACTTGCCATAGAGGGAGTGCAACAAAGGTTCACTAGACTGATTCCTAGGATGGGGGGATTGTCCTAAGAGGAGAGGTTTATTAGACTAGACCTATATTTTCTAGAGTTTAGAAGAATGAGAGGTAATCTCATTGAAACGTATAAGATTCTTAAGGAACTTGGCAGGTGGATGCTGGGAGGATGTTTCCCCTGGCTGGGGAATCTAGAACTCGGGGTCACAGTCTCAGAATAAGGGGTCGGCCATTTAGGACTGAGATGAGGAGAAATTTCTTCACTCAAAGGGTTGCGAATCTTTGGAATTCTCTACAAGACAGAGATCGATATGGGGATAGTGTAGGAAGGTGGAGTTGAGGTAGAAGATCAGTCATGATCTTATTGAATGGCGGAGCAGGCTCGAAGGGCCGCATGCCCTACTCCTGCTCCTATTTCTTATGTTCTTATGTAGTAGATGGTTCCAGATCTGTCCACTATATCTGTGAATCCCACTGCTCTCCCTCTGGCGGTGAAAGTTGCAGCTATCTTGAATATTTCCCTTTCAAGTTTCTGGCAAAGATTATGTTGTCAAGAGGTGATTTAAGCTTTCAGGCTGAGTTCTTCACAACTTATTAATATTTCCAAAAGATGGGGATTAACAACTACAACTTGCATTTATATAGTGCCTATAACGTAGTAAAATGTCCCAAATTTCACAGGAGCCTTATCAAACAAAATTTGACACCGAGTCACATAAGGAGATATTAGGATAGATGACCAAAAGCTTGATCAAAGAGGTAGGTTTTAAGGAACGTCTTAAAGGAGAAGAGAGAGGTAGAGAGATGGAGAGGCTTAGGGAGGGAATTCCAGAGCTTAGGGCCTAGGCAGCTGAATGCATGGCCGCCAATGGGGCACAGATTAAAATCGGGGATGCACAAGAGGCCAGAATTGGAGGAGTGCAGAGATCTCGGAGGGTTGTAAGGCTGAAGGAGGTTACAGAGAAAGGGAGGGCGATCATAAATGATGTAGACATTTTATAAACTAGCAAGATTTCTAACAGTTTGTGGTATGATTGACTGTGTTCACGTTGATATATATCCATTCTCTGAATAACAAATGTCTACATTAATCCTAAGGTTTTCCACCTCTTAAAATGCAGATAGTCCATGATGCACAAATACAATAATGCTCATTAGTGCTCCATTCCTTGACTCTATGCTTACTTCTGATATTCTACATAATTCGTGTGTACCTGCATTAATTGAGCAGGTTATCATCTGCAAGCTGTTTTTTTAGTGACCAGGATGTTGTGTTAATCTGTGGTTTGTGATACTTGTGCAAACCTACATAATGAAGTAGAGTATAATTATAACCAAGCACTAACCCGCTTGCTGAGCTTATTTTAGCTACACTGCATACTGTGACAAGGTCAGTAGTGGTGGTCACCGACAGGCGTGATCCCTATGTAACTGATGGATCGTGTCCCTGAACAAGTTCAGGACCAAAACTTTCCACAGTATTATGAGACAGAAAAAAGGTGACAAACAACCAGAGTCTGTACTGGGCTTCTTAGCTTTTTGGTCATGGTGATATTTACTTTAACACAGGACTAAATTTAGGTGACGCTGAGAGATAACTGTGTGTGCAAGATCAAAGGAGTGATAAACAGAGATGTTAGTTTTTCTGCTTGTTAAAGACTGAATAGGCACCTAGTGGAAAGTTATGTGGTTTCCAAGCTTTGTTGAGGAGAAAGAACCCACAAAAAATAACTGTCACACAATGTTGCATGATGAATGCATAGGGGGGAAATTCCCCTAGCAGGCCGTTTGGGGCACTAAGTAAAAAATGTTTGGAAAGTTAGCGCCAGCTTTTCAAACATTCGTTAAATTCCCATTTTTTTCTTCCAAGAGGAAAGCGGAGCGCTAAATCAAGCGCTCCACTTGCCTGTTGGAGTGCAAGAGGCAGGGAATATCCCGATCTGGGGCAAAGTGCTCAGCAGCGCCACAAGTGGCCAAGCATGGCGCTGCCGCATTGCAGGGGCTCTTCCCTGCATTAAAGGGAAAGGCCCCACACTACGAGCTCTGCAGGTTTATTTTTAGATATGTGGGCCACCGGGGAGCGGGAGTGCCGCACAATCAGCTCGGCACTCATGCAGAAGTGCCAGGCTCACCGATCGCGGCACGGACGCCGCGACTGGTGGCTGAAAATAAATATTTTTTTAAAACGGCAGAATTTTTTGGACAGCCGCCCACCGCGCCTTTAAGTTGCTCCCAGCGAGCGGCCAGCCTCAGTGTTCGCGACCCCTGCAGCAGTCGGTAACATCGGCTGGCGCTGCTGCGGGACGCAATTGCACATTTTTCTTCCGAGGCGCTACCGGGGCGCTGCGCTCAGAGATGATGTCATGATCTCCAGGTGCAGAAGATCGGGGCGCTGTGCTGCCGCTAACCTTCCACGGAATTTTGCAGGAGGTATGGTTATCGCCTCGGGGGGGGGGCACAAAGCCATTCGCGCCCCGTTAGCGCCTCCCACTGGAGGCGCAAATGAGGGGAATTTTGCCCCCAAAATGTTGCTTGTACATTTGTAAAGGTGAAAACCAGTCTACTTGAATTATTTGTTCATGTTCACATCTTCATTACCAGCACAACAACCCCTAAATACCAGAGTGCAAAGGTTTGCTATTTTGAAAGATAGTTCAGACTTCTGAATTTTTATAGTAGTGCCCTTAGAGCAACAGGAATGTAAATAGTAACTGTACCCATTGGGCTTTAGAGAAACAATTGCATCAAAATATGCATTCATGCCGTGACATTTTGCTTTGCCCATTTTTTTGATTCTGTAATCTTTGGTTAATAGTTATAGCTTTACATTCAACTGAAAACAGTATTTGCATTTTAAAATTAATGCTCTGGAGATTTTTGACAAACGAAAGTGGAGAATGATTAATTTCCAGCTGCAAACCACCGATCACTCAGAAGATACTATTTTAATGCTGATATAATTTGTGCAAATATTCCAGCTACTATAAAGGCACTACTATGAAAATAGAAATACAGTACAGCTTTTTATAATGTTCTCTGAGATATATGAGGTGACACTCAAGTTTGTTGGACTTTTTACATTCACAAAGCATATCACTATTTTTAAAATAAATGTCTAGAAACTAAGTAAGTGATTGCATATAATAGTACAAGCTCTACAAAACAATGTGTAAATGGTTACATCTAACAAAAACAGTGTTTGCCATTAATGTTTAGTTCATTATTACATCTAAAAACCTGTTAAGATAGAGATTGCAAAACCACAATACACTGCTTCGTATTTCCTGTTTAATGTTTCATAGATTGCAAAGATACTGAAATAGGGTTCAAAATGGAGCTCTGTATTTAGCGCTGGCATTTTATGCTGCAATTATTCTTACAACTGAGGCAAATCATGGTCTACGTGTAATTGGTAAATCTATTTATAATCTTCCAAAGTTTAGTTGTTCTGCCGTTACTAATTGTTTATACTATACAATTGGAAAAATAACTTCTCTTAGCAGTGGGGGAAGTTATGTTAAACCACAGTGTGTGTGTGGTTGAACGTGCGGGTGTCAAGCCTGACAAAAGTGGTTAGACTACTAGTGCAAGAATATGTTGAACATAAGAACATAAAAACATAAGATGTAGGAGCAGGAACAGGTCATTTGGCCCCTCGAGCCTACTCCGCCATTCAATAAGATCATGGCTGATCTGATCTTGGCCTCAACTCCACTTCCCTGCCCATTCCCCATAACCCTTGACACCCTTACCTTTCAAAAATCTGTCTATCTCCACCTTAAATATATTCAATGACCCAGCCTCCACAGATCTCTGGGGAAGAGAATTCCAAAGATTCACGGCCCTCTGAGAGAAGAAATTCCTCCCCTTTCCTTTTTAAATGGGTGCCCCCTTATTCTGAAATTATGCCCCTAGTTCTAGATTCCCCCATGAGGGGAAACATCCTCTCTGCATCTACCCTGTCAAGCCCCTTCAGAATCTTATATGTTTCAATAAGATCCCCTCTCATTCTTCTAAATTCCAATAAGTATAGGCCCAACCTGCTCAACCTTTCTTCATAAGATAACCCCTTCATCTCCAGAATCAACCTTGTGAACCTTCTCTGAACTGCCTCCAATGCAAGTATATCCTTCCTTAAATAAGGAGACCAAAACGGTATGCAGTACTCCAGGTGTGGTCTCACCAACACTCTAATTAGTTGTAACAGAACTTCCCTACTTTTATACTCCATTCCCTTTGCAATAAAAGCCAACATTCCATTTGCCTTCCTAATTACTTGCTGTACCTGCATGCTAACTTTTTGTGATTCATGTACAAGGGCCCCCAGATCCCTCTGTACCTCAGCATTTTGTAATCTCTCCCCATTTAAATAATTATTTGCTTTTTTATTTTTCCTACCAAAGTGGATAACCTCGCATTTTCCTACATTAAACTCCATCTGCCAGATTTTTGCCCACTCACTTAGCCTATCTATATCCCTTTGGAGATTCTTTGCGTCCTCCACACAATTTGCTTTCCTACCTATCTTTGTATCATCAGTAAATTTGGCTACATTACACTCAGTCCCTTCATCCAAGTCATTAATATAGATTGTAAATAGTTGAGGCCCCAGCACTGATCTCTGCGGCACCCCACTAGTTACAGTTTGCCAACCTGAAAATGACCCATTTATCCCGACTCTCTGTTTTCTGTTAGTTCGCCAATTCTCTATCCATACTAATATATTACCCCCAACCCCGTGAGGTCTTATCTTGTGTAGTAACCTTTAATGTGGCACCTTATCGAATGCCTTCTGGAAGTCCAAATACACGACATCTACTCGTTCCCGTTTATCCACCCTGCTCGTTACATCCTCAAAGAATTCCAGCAAATTGGTCAAACATGATTTCCCTTTCATAAAACCATGCTGACTCTGCTTGACTATATTATGATTTTCTAAATGTCCTGCTACCACTTCCTTAATGATGGACTCCAGCATTTTCCCAATGACAGATGTTAGGCTAACTGGTCGATAGTTGCCTGCTTTCTGTCTCCCTCCTTTCTTAAATAGGGGCATTACATTTGCGGTTTTCCAGTCCGCTGGGACCTCTCCAGAATCCAGGGAATTTTGGTAGATTACAACCAATGCATCCACTATCTCTGCAGCCACCTCTTTTAAGACTCTAGGATGCAGGCCATCAGGTCCAGGGTACTTGTCTACCTTTAGTCCCATTAGTTTGCCTAGTACTTTTTCTCTAGTGATAGACATTGTTTTAAGTTACCCCCCCCCCCACCCCAATAGCTCCTTGATTATCCATTATTGGGATGCTTTTAGTGTCTTCTACCATGAAGACCGATACAAAATATTTGTTCAAAGTCTCTGCCATTTCCCTGTTTCCCATTATTAATTCCCCAGCCTCATTCTCTAGGGGACCAATGTTTACTTTAGCTACTCCCTTCCTTTTTATATACCTGTAGAAGCTCTTACTGTCTGTTTTTATATTTCTTGCTAGCTTACTCTCATAAGCTATCTTCTCTCTCTCTTTCATTTTTTTAGTCGTCCTTTGCTGGTTTTTAAATATTTCCCAATCCTCTGGCCTTTCACTATTCTTCGCAACATTGTATGCTTTTGTTTTCAATTTGATACCATCCTTTACTTCCTTAGTTAGCCATGGATGGTTCATCCTTCTCATAGAGTCTTTCTTTCTCACTGGAATATATCTTTGCTGAGAGTTATGAAGTATTTCCTTAAATGTTTGCCACTGCTTTTCTACAGTCTTACCCTGTAATACATTTTCCCAGTCCACTTTAACCAAGTCTGCCTTCTTACCTTTGTAATTACCTTTGTTTAAGTTCAGGACACTAGTTTGAGACCTAGCTTTCTCACCCTCAAACTGAATTTGAAATTCTACCATGCTATGATCACTCTTCCCAAGAGGATCCTTCACTTCGAGATCATTAATTAATCCAGCCTCATTACACATTACCAGATCTAAAATAGTCTTCTCCCACCATCCCGTATACACTCTAAGAACTCTTCCTCTACCTTTGCCAATTTGCTTTGTCCAATCAATATGAAGATTAAAATCTTGTACCTTTCTTACAAGCCTCTATTATTTCTTGATTTATACTCTGTCCTATAGTGTGGCTACTGTTTGGGGGCCTGTAGACCACTCCCACCAGTGGCTTCTTACCCTTATTATTTCTTATCTCCACCCAAACTGATTCTACGTCTTGATCTTCTAGGTCAATATAATCTCTTATTACTGCACTGATCTCATCCCTTATTAACAGAGCTACACCACCTCCTTTTCCTTTCTGCCTATCCCTACGAAAAGGCAAATACCACTGAATATTCAGTTCCCAGCCTTGGTCACATTGCAAACACGTCTCTGTAATGGCTATCAGATCATACCCATTTATTTCTATTTGTGCTGTCAACTCATCTATCTTGTTATGAATGCTGCGTGCATTCAAATATAGAGCTTTTAATGTTGTCTTTTTACCATTTTTCCCTACTCTGACCCCTCTTTCTGATGCACTCTTATGTATATACGCTCTGTCCCTTTATGTCACACTCTGGTTATCAATACCCCTAGCGCTGTCCTGCACTTCTGCATTCTCATTTTTCTTTGACTTTGTAAGTTTCCGCTCAGCGTATCCCTCCCCCCCACTATTTAGTTTAAAGCCCTATCTACAGCCCTAGTTATTCGATTCGCCAGGACACTGGCCCCAGCCTGGTTCGAATGAAGCCCGTCCCAACGGAACAGCTCCCTCTTATCCCAGTACTGGTACCAGTGCCCCAGGAATCGAAACCCATTTCTCCCACACCAATCTTTGAGCCACTCGTTCATCTCTCTGATCTTAGTTACCCTATGCCAATTTGCACATGGTAATCCAGAGGTTATTACCTTTGTGGTTCTGCTTTTTAATTTAGCCTCTAGCTGCTCGTACTCCCTCAGCAGAACCTCTTTCTTTGTCCTACCTATGTCGTTGGTACCTAGATGGACCACGACAACTGGATCTTTCCCCTCCCACTCAATTCCTCTCCAGCCCAGAGGAGATGTCCTTTACCCTGGCAGGCAGGCAACACAGCCTTCGGGACTCACGCTCTTGGCTGCAGACAACAGTATCTATTCCCCTAACTATACTGTCCCTACCACTACCACTGTTGCTTTGTTTTATCCTCTGTGGGTCATGCTAATACAGTTCTCAGTCCAGAACTATGGTTTGGCTGAAATTGTAAATGTTCTTTGACAGTCCAACAGAAGACCTGAGCATATCTGAATTTAATTTTGTAACATTGCAGCAATAGTGAATTCAAAGGCAACTATAATGCAGCTAGAGTCCTTTTTTTCTGCTTCTTTTTCGCAGAGTTCAGCCTCACAGGTCTGTACATATGACATTTCATTTAGAAGTCCAACTGCTATCTCTAAATGAAAGGCACGTGGGACATTCTCTTTACCCACATAGAGCTGGAGACTACTTTGAACATAGGGTGCTTCCCCTATATTTTTTCCCCTATTATTAAACAAGCTGGGCCAGTGCAAGTCCATTGTGAGGCCTATGGGTGAAATTTTCGGAGACCCCGAGGCACAAACAATTTTCCGATAAGTCGCCTACTGTGTACAAGGCCCTATCGGTGGTGCAGGGTCCAATTAAATTTTGTCCTATAAGTATCTTCCTCGCTCCATAAAATTTCTATTTGCTTTCTTGTTGATTGCTTCAATCCGTTATTGCTTGGTCCATCCCTTTGACTCTTCTCTCCTTGCACACTCTCCTATTTAATTTATCCAACACTTTCCCTCTTTGAATTTCCTTATATTTTTCATATTTTATTTTGTTTCCATTCTCTAGCTGTTTTACTTTCTTTCACTTTGAGTTTCGCAACTGCATTTCCACAAGAAGCACTTGGGATTGAGAATACTTTCGATCCACGTTCCCCTGACGGGTCTGCTCCAGGCTGTGCCACTTTTACCGACATACATAGCCTGGTCCTGTCTGCTTATTTGATCTTTTAAAGTCTTCAGAGGTGAGGTCTGTCGTGACATGCTTTCCATTGTGCGAAACAGAAATGACATCCCTTTAAATTTCATCCAATCCCTGCTGGAAGCCTCTGTTTAACTGTACCTAGCAATCTGTGTTGGTGCAGACCCATTGCAGCAGCGATATTGCTGAAGCTCCTATGCATAGCTCTGTCTGTTCAGTCAAGCTGATTTGATAACCTGTCCAAGGAGAAGCTAACACTGCTGCTGAAGACCTTTGTGGCTTTACTCTGAGCATTCAGGAATAATGCAAATGCTAACATAATGGCCTTTGCCACGAGTGACTGCACTACAGATGTCCTTGGTGTTAAGTCCGTGAATGATTGAGACACGAACTAGCAGGAGTGAAAACAAACAGATCTTTACTGGTGAAAGGCAATAACGAAACTAAACAACAGAGGCTCTCTAGCACCTTTTATACAGGGGTGGTCACTGCCGGTACTGCAGTCTGAGACCAGTTATTCTCTTAAAGGTACATACACAACAATTCCTCCCCTTTTAGATAAACAGTACATAACATTCATTTAACAACTAAATGATAACTAATTACAATCACAATTACTGTTGCTAGATACATTGGTTAAGTTTAAGCAATTATAAGTTCAGTCTTTGAGGAGGCTTCCTGATTCTATCTGGATAACGCCTCT
This sequence comes from Somniosus microcephalus, assembly GCF_052327205.1. Classification (NCBI taxonomy): domain Eukaryota; kingdom Metazoa; phylum Chordata; class Chondrichthyes; order Squaliformes; family Somniosidae; genus Somniosus; species Somniosus microcephalus. The sequence goes on along the minus strand of NC_140991.1, from coordinate 280,487,548 downwards.
TTGGGGTATCAGGTTCTTCTGGCAATGTTGAGTCGGAATCAATGTCATTGTTTGGTTCATCTGCTTCCAATATTACCGGTTCTGCGGTAGCTGCAATTGGAACGTCAATTTCATTACCAGGTGTATCAGATCGTGGTGTGGAGTTGACATTTTCCAGTGACTCTAGAATCTGGTCAGCATGGCGTCTTACAATGCTCTCCCCAACGTCCATGGTATACATGAGAGGTCCTTGTCGTGTACAAATCGTTCCTGGTTGCCATTTCTCAGTGCGGTAGTCCCGGGCCAAAACTGGTTGACCTATCTTAAAACTCCTGGTCGGCCTTTCATTCATATTCTGAAACTGCCTGTTCTCCACATCTCTTCGGACATTTGGCTTAACCAAATCCAAGCGGCATCGTAGTCTTCGATTGAAGAACATCATGGCTGGAGTTTGGTTGGTAACCGCATGTGTCGCATTCCGGTAGGCAAACAAGAAGTTGTCCACCTTGTGTTGTAGGGGTATATTTCATTACACATTGCCTTGATAGCCTTCTTGAATGTTTAGACAAACCTCTTGGCCAATCCATTAGTGGCTGGATGATATGGGGCAGATGTGTAATGTTTAACACCATTGTTCTTTAAGAACCTCCGGAACTCTTCAGACACAAACTGTGGTCCATTGTCAGAGCAAATCTATTCAGGCAGCCCATTCCTGGCGAATATGGTTCGTAAAACTGCGATAGTTTTTTCCATGGTGGTTGAGGACATTTTAATTACCTCTGGCCACTTTGAATGTGCATCCACCGCAATTAAAAACATCGAGTCCATGAAGGGACCAGCAAAATCAATGTGCACCCTTTGCCATGGAGATGAGGGCCACTCCCATGGATGCAGAGGAGCTTGTGGTGGGGCGTTTTGGACCTTCTGGCATCCTGCACAGCTCTTGGTCATCTCTTCGATTTCTCTGTCGATTCCCGGCCACCACACAAACGCTCTGGCTAAGCTCTTCATTTTTACCCCACCCAGATGACCCTCATGAAGCTCATTGAGCACTCTATCCGTCAACTTAGGTGGAATTACTACTCTGGATCCACACATCAAGGTTCCTCTGCACACTGACAGCTGTTCTCTTCTCGGCGAGAATGCTGGCAGCAGTGGTTCGCCATGTGCTGGCCATCCCTTCACCGTTAAATCATAGACCCGTGATAGTGTCGGGTCATTCCGTGTTTCCTTTTCTATGTTTGCATTCGTCACAGGGAGACATTCGACTATGGTCGAGTGGAATAACTCCATTGGATCCACTGCAAGGTCTTCTTCTTCCATCGTCGGCAACGGTAGACGTGACAATCCATCAGCATTTCCATGCTGTTTAGTTCCTTTGTACTCGATGTCATATTGGTGTGCCCCTAGGAAAAGGGACCATCTCTGCAGCCGTTGTGCTGTCATTATCGGTACGCCCTTCTGAGGGTTGAAAATGGAGACAAGATGTTGATGATCGGTTAGAAGAGTAAATCTTTGACCGTGCAGATAGTGATTGAACTTCTTCACCCCCCACACTAGGCTGAGGGCCTCTCTGTCAATCTGGGCGTAGTTACGCTGACAGAAGTTAACGAGCGTGACGCAAAAGCTATCGGCCTCTCCAAACCATCAAGGAATTTATGTGACAGTACTGCCCCAATGCCATAGGGAGACGCATCACACGCCAGCCTGATTGGCAGTGCTGGGTTGTAGTGAGCCAATACTTCCTTTGAAGTGATTAAGTCCTTACTCTTCTGAAAAGCACGCTTACAATCATCACTCCATTTCCATGCTACCCCCGTTCGTAGCAGGGCGTTCAGTAGGTGCAGAATTGTCGACAAATTCGGCAAAAACTTATGATAGTAATTTACCAACCCGAGGAATGACCTTAGTTGCGACACATTTTCAGGCGCTGGGGCCTTAACAACCGCTTCAATTTTGTCAGGGGACTTATGTAACCCCTCTTCATCAATCACGTGGCCACAATACGATATCTGTTTCTTAAAAAATTTGCACTTGGGGCGGTTGGCTCGCAGCCCATGTTCCCGTAGTCTAGTGAGCACCTGTTCTAGGTTGTTAAGGTGTTCACTGTCATCTTCACCTGTTACAAGGATGTCGTCCAAGTAACACTGAGTCCCCGGAATCCCTTGCAGGACTTGTTCCATCGCTCTTTGCCATATCGCCGGAGCCGATGCTACTCCGAATACCAATCGATGATACTGGTAAAGACCTTTGTGAGTGTTTATCGTGAGATACTTCCTAGAGGACTCTTCAACCTCCATCTGCAAATATGCTTGTGCTAGGTCAATTTTTGTAAAACGCTTCCCTCCAGACAGCGAGGCGAAGATGTCTTCTATCCTTGGAAGAGGATATTGTACTGTGCGAAGGACAGGGTTCACCGTCACCTTGAAATCCCCACAGATGCGAATCTTCCTTGGCTCTCCGGACTTATTGCTTAACGTTTTCTTCATGACAGGAACGATGGGTGTTGCCCACTCGCTCCAGTCGACCTTAGACAACACGCCCGCCTTTTCCAGATTCTCCAGCTCTGCCTCGACAGCTGGGCGAATTGCATATGGTACCGGTCTCGCTTTGAAAAACTTGGGAACTGCATTCTCTTCTATTTTTATCGAGGCGGTTATGCCTTTAAGCGTGCCCAGTTCTTGTTGAAATACCTCTTTGGCGTTAGCTAAGATTGTTGACAATCATCCAGGAGTGACGTCTTCATCTTTTTTACTGTCCACCGTCATTGCATGAATGGAATGCCAATCTAAGTTTATCTTCCTGATCCATTCCCGTCCCAATAACGGTGGTCCACCATTTGGCAGTATGTAGAGATACAATTTCCGTATTTTCTTGCCATTGTATTCGACAGACACCCTTATTTTTCCTCTGGGGTATACTTTTTGCCCCGTATACGTCGTCAAGACGATGGATGTCTCTCTCAAGGGTATGTGTGAAAATAGCCGCTCGTAGTCTCGTCGATTCATGACGGTTAGCGCTGATCCTGTATCCAATTCCATTTTAACTTGGGACCCTGCTATCGTGAGGGTGACCCAAATCGTTCGGTGATCCTCTTTTGCGATTACATTGTGAAGTTTGAGACAGCTTAGTCTCCTGTTCCCGGATTCACTATCGCTCATCTGGTCTTCGGAACTACTGTCCGTCATCTTTTGTACTTTCTTGTACGGTTCCTTAGTAGCCTTTTTGTTGTCGCTGGTCTTCTTCCCAGACCTACAAACTCGTGCAATGTGTCCAATCTTCCCGCATTGTCTGCATATTTTGTCTTTGGACCTGATGTGCCTCAATAATTCCGAGACTCGAAGTTAGCAGAACAAAAACAAGGCTTTTATTAACTTAGAACGTAACACGTAAGAGAGAGAGATGTCTTCCTTCTGGAGACTGAGGCCAGACTGAACTAGCTTACAAACGGGGCCAGGTATGGGCGGAGCCCTACACACAGCACATTCCAGCACATTCCAGTATACAATACAGCACATTCCAGTACACAATACAATGAGGTCTGGGGGAAGGGAAATGACACTGAAACCGATCTCAGTCACAGGCAGTGATGAATGGAATATTTCATCACATTCACCCCTTCTATAGATTTAGTCTGTTCGGGGGTTTGATAGTCCTCTGCGACCGACGTGGCTGTTGCGGTGCCGCGGGTGTCGGCTGGGTGTCCCCGGTAGCCTCCTGGGACTCTGCCGGGGGTGCCGCCAGGGTTGTTGAAGGGGTAGTTGGTGGGGGTGCCATTGGTCGGTGTTCTTCCGGGGGTGATGAAAGAGTAGTGGGTGGGTAAGAGTTGCTGTGATCGTCGTTGCCGCTATTGCCGTGGTTGTTGTCGATGCCGGCTGGGGCAACGTCTTTTATGGACACGGTGTCCTCCCTTCCGTCGGCGTGCCGGACATATGCGTATTGGGGGTTGGCGTGGAGTAGGTGTACTGGCTCCACAAGAGGGTCCATCTTGTGGCCCCTCACATGCCTTCACACGAGTACCGGACCTGGGGTGGAGAGCCATGACGGCATGGATACGCCTGAGGTGGATTTCCGGGGAAAGACAAACATTCGTTCATGAGGCGTGGTATTAGTGGCCGTACACAATAGCGACCGTATCGAATGGAGCACATCCGAGAGGACTTCCTGCCAGCGGGAGATAGGGAGGCCCTTGGTCCTTAGAGCTAGAGTGACTGCTTTCCATACTGTCCCGTTCTCTCGCTCCACTTGGCCGTTACCCCGGGGGTTGTAGCTGGTGGTACGGCTCGTGGCGATCCCCCTGGACAGCATGTACTGGCGTAGCTCTTCACTCATGAAGGACGCCCCCCTATCCGTATGGATGTAGCTCGGCATACCGAACAGGCAGAACAGGCTGTTGAGGCATTTAATGACCGTGGCGCTGGTCATGTCTGGGCAGGGGAAGGCGAATGGGAACCGGGAGTATTCGTCCACAATGTTCAGGAAGTAAACATTGCGGTCGACGGACGGGAGGGGGCCCTTGAAATCTAAGCTGAGCCGCTCAAAGGGCCGTGTAGCTTTGATTAAGTGGGCTCTATCTGGGCGGTAGAACCGAGGCTTGCACTCAGCGCAAGTGCGGCAGTTCCTGGTCAGGGACCGAACTTCCTCAATCGAGTAGGGTAAGTTACGGGATTTTATGAAGTGGAACAGCCGCGTGACCCCTGGGTGGCAGAGGTCGTTGTGGAGGGTCTGTAGCCGATCCCCGGTGGCGCTGGCACACATCCCTCGTGAGAGGGCGTCAGGGGATTCGTTAAGGGCCCCTGGCCAGTAAATGATGTCGTACTCGAAGGTGGAGAGCTCGATCCGCCACCTAAGAATCTTATCATTTTTAATCTTCCCCCTCTGTTTATTATTGAACATAAACGCTACCGACCGCTGGTCGGTAAGTAGGGTGAAGCGTTTGCCGGCTAGGTAGTGGCGCCAGTGGCGCACTGCCTCCACGATGGCTTGGGCCTCCTTTTCCACGGAGGAGTGTCTGATCTCGGGCCCTTGGAGGGTCCTCGAGAAGAAAGCTACGGGCCGCCCCGCCTGGTTGAGGGTGGCCGCCAAGGCGAAGTCAGACGCATCACTTTCCACTTGAAATGGAGTGTTCTCGTCCACTGCCTGTAGCGTGGCCCGCTCAATATCCTGCTTAATGCTTTTGAAGGCGGCGTGGGCCTCAGCAGAGAGCGGGAAAGAGGATGCTTTCAAGAGGGGGCGGGCTTTGTCGGAGTAGTTGGGGACCCATTGGGAATAATAAGAAAATAACCCCAGGCACCTTTTCAGGGCTTTGGGAGTGTTGGGCAGGGGCAGCTCCCGTAGGGGGCGCAATCGGTCGGGGTCTGGTCCGATTTCCCCATTCTCCACCACGCTGCCTAGTATGCAGAGGCGCGTGGTGTTGTAAACGCACTTGTCCTCGTTGTAAGTGAGGTTGAGTTTTTGTGCGGTTTTCAGGAACCTCTCGAGGTTCGAGTCGTGATCCTGCTGGTTGTGACAGCAGATGGTGACGTTGTCGAGGTAGGGGAAGGTTGCCTGCAAGTGGTGGTCATCGACCATGCGGTCCATCTCCCTCTGGAAGACCGAGACCCCATTCGTCACCCCAAAGGGGACTCTGAGGAATTGGTAGAGGCGTCCGTTCGCCTCGAAGGCGGTGTACGGGCGGTCCTCTGGTCTGATAGGGAGCTGGTGGTACGCTGACTTGAGGTCGATGGTGGAGAACACCCGGTATTGGGCGATTTGGTTCACCATTTCTGATATGCGGGGTAGCGGGTAGGCGTCTAGTAGGGTGTACCTGTTGATCGTTTGACTATAGTCGATCACCATCCATTTCTTCTCGCTACCCCTTACCACTACCACTTGGGCGCGCCACGGGCTGTTGCTGCGTTCAATAATGCGCTCTTTCAGGAGCCTGTCTACCTCGGTCGCGATAAACCGCCTGTCCTCCCAGCTGTACCTCCTGCTTTTGGTCGCTATTGGCCGGCAGTTAGGGGTAAGATTCGCAAATAGCAAAGGCGGCTTTACCTTCAGGGTAGCCAGACCGCACACTGTGAGGGGCGGCTGGGACCCACCATACTTGAGCGTGATGCTTTGGTGGTTGCACTGGAAATCCAGGCCCAAGATCACGCTCGCACATAGGTTCTTCATGATTAATACTTTAAAATTATCATATACAGTTCCGTTAACGCACAATTGTACCGTGCAGTAACCCAGAATGGTCGATGTCTGGGTTTTGTCAGCCATAGAGATGGTACCCTGAGTAGGGACCACCTTTAGGGAGAGTTGTTGTGCCAGTTCTGGGTGGATAAAGCTCTCCGTGCTTCCACTGTCAATTAAGCATTTAACCCGGCACCCGTTTACCTCGGTGTCCACCATTGATCTGGATAGCGGGTGCGGCCTGGTCTGGTCCACTGTGACCGATGCCACTGTAGGGCCCTGATCGATACAAGATGGCGTCCACGCTGTCTGCTCACAAGATGGCGGACCCCACGAGGTCGGGCAAGATGGCGTCCAAGATGGCCGCTCCCACGGCGCACACGCAGCGGTGGCGGGTTTTCCGGCGGTTGGTTTTCCGGCGGGGTTCCCTCTGCACACCTTCCCGAAGTGCCCCTTCTTACCGCACTTAAAGCAGGTGGTGCCTTTCGCCGGGCACAGGTTTCTGGTGTGCTTTGGCTGCCCGCAGAAGTAGCAGTTGGGTCCCTGACACGTCGCGGCTGTCGTAGGGCTTCTGGGGGGAGAGCGGGGCCAGGCCGGTGTCGGGCTGTCGGGCGGGGAAGATGCCTTCCAAGATGGCGGCGCCCTCGGTGCACACGGGGCAGCGTGGACGGCGCGGGCTGAAGAGTAGGCGTCCGAGTTTCTCTGGGCCACATCCAGGGATCGCACGGTGTCCGCAGCCTGTTTCAGGTCCAACCCCGTTTTTTCCAGCAGTCTTTGCCAGATGTAAGTGGAACTGAGGCCTGTGATGAAGGCATCGCGAACAAGCTCGTCAGTGTACACTGCGGCTTTTACATCTCGGCACTTGCAGTCTTTGCCAAGCATTTTCAGGGTGCTTAGGAACTCCTCCACCGATTCCCCAGGTCGCTGTGCGCGGGTAGCGAGCAGGTGCCTAGCATACACCTCATTCGTAGGCTGCTGGTAATGCGCCTTTAAGATGTCGCAGGCGGCCAGGTACGTCTCGGCGTCTTGGATGAGGGGGTAAACCCAGTGGCTTACCCAATTCCGCAGAATTCCGAGTCTCATCCTCGCAGCGTCCGTAGCGTCTTTGACGGCTGCGGAATTGTCCAGGAAGAATTCCATACACTCAAACCAGTGTCCGAAGCATGCTGATGCGTCCGGAGCATGTTGATCCAAATCCAAATGTTCGGGTTTCAGGAGTTGATCCATAGTGTTGAAAAATAAGTTAATAAAATTGATGTGCCTCAATAATTCCGAGACTCGAAGTTAGCAGAACAAAAACAAGGCTTTTATTAACTTAGAACGTAACACGTAAGAGAGAGAGATGTCTTCCTTCTGGAGACTGAGGCCAGACTGAACTAGCTTACAAATGGGGCCAGGTATGGGCGGAGCCCTACACACAGCACATTCCAGCACATTCCAGTATACAATACAGCACATTCCAGTACACAATACAATGAGGTCTGGGGGAAGGGAAATGACACTGAAACCGATCTCAGTCACAGGCAGTGATGAATGGAATATTTCATCACAGGACCAGCAGTCCTTCTGGTCATGGTTAGTTCTGCTGCAGCGATAACATTTTGCAAATCCCCATGTCATTTCGTGGGTGCCATATTCCTGTGGCTTTTGTTTAATTTCCGCAGCTCCCCTGGCTGCTGCTTCGTATGATACTGCCACGCTGAAAGCCTTATCTAGCGTCAGCTCTTTTTCTGAGAGTAACTTCTTCTGTGTTCCTTCACTCAGGAGTCCACAGACAAATTTGTCCCGTAGGGTATCTGCCAGTCCTGCTCCGAACTGGCAGTGCTTTGATAGCTTGCGTAGTTCCGTAAGATACTCAGCATTGCTCTCATCTTTGTGCTGAGTTCTCCTGTGGAATTTAAATCTTTCTGCTATCAACAGCGGTGCAGGGTTTAAGTGTTCCTGTAGGACAGCAACAATTTCGTTAAAACTCTTTGCCTTCGGTTTGGCTGGAGTAATCAGATCCTGCAATAGGCCGTGCGTTCTAGCACCCATTAAGTTTAGCAATATCGATGCCTTTTTCCCCTCCGCTATTTCGTTTGCCTCGAAATATACCTCGACTCTTTCCACATACGTGGTCCAGTCCTCTAATGTGTTATCAAAAGCAGTGATACAGCCAGTCTTCGGCATCTTGCAAATCTAAAATGGCGCCTCCTGCGCTTTGCCTTCTTCCCCGATTTAACAAAATGGCGCCTCCCGCGCTTTGTCTTCTTCCCCGCTGTTGTTAGCGCTGCTTTCCATGGTTTCCTGCGCGTTAAATATTAATTCTTTTTCTTTTATTATCTTCCCGTCGTGGAGCGGACCCTCTGGGACACTTCTCTCCCTCTTCTGAGGTCCAAACGCTGCCCGGCTTCGAAGCACAGGCCGCGCCCTGTGTGCTCCACCCTCTCTCTCTCTCTTTGCTTCCCGACTCGCTGCCCGGCCCCGTTGAAAAGCCACCCGATCGAGCTTCAGCCCGCCGCAGCCCAGGAAGGATCAGAGCACTACCTGCTACCAGCCCGATTAGCTGGGAAACCACAGACCGAGGAACCCAGCCTGGCTCTGGACAATCTCTCCTGCAAGTTTTGAAATCGATGATTGACGGTCGACGCCCGTTTCCCGAGTTTCAATGGCCTCTTTTTTTTTTCTTCTTGCTCCGACCTTCAACAACGTCGTCGGAGCTGCTGCTGAGTTGCAGGTAAGTTAGTTTCTTACTCGTCACCAGTGTTAAGTCCATGAATGATTGAGACACGAACTAGCAGGAGTGAAAACAAACAGATCTTTACTGGTGAAAGGCAATAACGAAACTAAACAACAGAGGCTCTCTAGCGCCTTTTATACAGGGGTGGCCACTGCCGGTACTGCAGTCTGAGACCAGTTATTCTCTTAAAGGTACATACACAACACTTGGTGCTGCCCCTTGCTCCAAACCCTTATTAGTAATCAGTAAAAAAAATTTAAATTGAAGTAGTATAAGAAAAGGCACTCCGACCATCCGGTGGTAGAATTATTCACCTGTGGATTCCTAATTTAAACCTAATCATTACCAGTTCGCTTAATCAACCTTTAAGGGAGTCAACCACTGAGAAGAAAATCTGTCTAAAAATGAGTAACAAAATGAGGCATAAGAAAGTATCTATTGTGACAAATCTATTTCTAAAAATTGAAAAAAGTCAATGGCCCAGAAATTCGGGTCGGGGGCTTCCCGCAGGTGCAAGCCCCCGACCTGCACTTACCTAGCGCGCCGGCCGTTGAACTGTGGGCCGCCGTGGAATTCCGATCCGGGGCCTGGTCCAGCTGCCGGCGCGCAGTGCTTGCGTATCCCAGGGGCGCAGTTAGTTCAATGCGTCCCCTGGGATCACGTGGGCCATGGGCAGCCAATCGGAGCAGGAAATGCTCCATTCATAAGTCTGACAGGAAGTGCTGTCAAACTTAGAAATACTACGGGCCCCTTCTTCTTACAAAACATCACTAAATCTTCAAATAAATCACATTTTTTAAATAAACTATAAATGAAATTAAATAACTATTTTAAACAATAATTTAAATTTTTGAAAAAAATTATTTTATTTTCTAACGGGGCTAAAAATAAACGTACCTTGCTTTAAAGTATTTAAAAATACTAAACCTGTGGAAAAAATGTTTTAATTTTAATTAATTCACCACATACCTTGTAAAAAGCAGGCCTTACGCCTGCTTTTTACATTTCTAACTTCTGCAGACTTAACCTCCCAGGAAAACCTGTAAAAAAACAAAGTTCGATGCGCACGCGCAGCCTCTCCCACGCATGCATTCGACCTCTGAACCCCTGCTTTCAGGGGAACGGAAGTGGCGGTTTCCCGCGCATGCGCAGTGCATGCAGGAAACCGGCACTTCCATTGGGTATATGGGTGAGTACCCCGTGCGTACTCACCCGTGGAGACCCGAATTTCTGGGCCAATGTGTTTCAACACTTTGCACTGCAGATAAAGTGCAGCAAAGTAAACATACCCAGTGGCCAACATGTACAGTCTTTCAATTTCACATGGCAGCACATGCAGCATTTTACAGCTTATTATAATGGTCCAAATTTGCAGTTGTAATAACGGCGAAACTGTCAGTGTTCACCATCGTTACAACTGTGAAACTGACAGCAGCTTCTGGCATCCGCACATGCGCCATTAAACGCAGAAATCAAGAAGTTGCTGTCAGTCATTCGCCGCTCCTCCACAGGGCACGTTGTTGAAGACCCCACAGACGGCAATCAATTGAAATCACTGAACTGATGAGAACTTCCCTTTTTATGCTGTACTATCGCTGTTAAAAAAAACTGAAAAAGTTAAGCCTTGTTCAATGAGATGTAACGGGGTTTTTAACAACATACTGAGTCATAACTACTGCTGAGCAGCTGCTCTGGCCCTGAAAAACTCATTTTATGGTTGTGGAATGTCAATTTTTGAAATGATTGTTTAAAAATAATTTTTATAATTATAATTTATAATGTTTTCATTATGACAAAAATTCCATTGGTTTTAATATAATAATTTTTATAAAATTTGTTTATGATATTTCAGCTTCTACCTTAATCCCATGTATATGTCCCAATTTTTATTTCTCTCTCTGTAAAATGATTAAAAAGTGAAGGATAATCTGTGCATTTTACTTCCTGGTTTGCTGTCTGTGAGAATTCTTCATTGTGATTAGCCAGCTTAATGACATCACTGTTGCTAGATGCTGGAGATCCATTAGACATGGTGCCAGAATCAATACAGGAAACTTTCTGGTATCCGGCACTGACGGGACCGAGCTGGTGCCGTTAGATCAAAACTGCCGTATAAACCAGCGGCAATGTTAAAACATGTGGCCTAGAAATTGGGTATAGCCCCGCTTGAGGTGTTAGAAATGGCGCTGCGCAAAGTTTATAGCCAGACAAAACTTATCGCCGCCTGGCGCGATATTGGGTTGCATCACCCCCAAAGGGGATTGAGGCGCGAATTCAGACGTTGCACGGGCCTCCTAAGGCGCAAAACTGCCGGCGCTACCCAATATCGGCGCGGACGGGCGCAGCGCAGGTGATCTCAATTACCGATAACCACGAGACTTCCAGGCACCGGCCGGCTCTTAAAGGGGTGGGTCAGTCAGCCTCAGCTTCCACACTCATCGCCCTGTAGGCCTCAGAATCGGCGCTCGCCCTTCTCTGGCGCAAAAAACTTGGTCAAGATGGAGAAGGTGAGACAGAGAGCAGAGCACTTCAGCACTGAGGCTCTGGAGCAGTTGGTGTCCGCAGTGGAGCGCCGTCGAGATGTTCTCTATCCTGACAATGGCAGGAGGCCGAATCAAAAGGAGTACCGCTGAGCTTGGAGGGATGTTTGTCAGAGGGTCAACTCCAGCAGCATGGCGACCAGGAGCCCTGTTCAGTGCAGGAAGAAATTCAACGACCTCACTCGGGTCGTTAGGGTGAGTGTTGTTTATGCAAACTTCTGATTCCCTCCATCTGCACCTGACTTCGCGCACCCTGTAGCCATGATGCCCTAATGGCCATCTGTCAGCAAGCACCCATGGCCCTTTCTGGGCACACACATGCACATTTGACTCAAGGCATCATGTAAGGGCTCTTGCACCATGGGGAGCATGAGATGATCACTCAAGGTATCATGTAAGGGCTCTTGCACCATGGGGGGCATGAGATGATCACTCAGGGCATCATGTAACAGAACTTCCCCTTCTTTCCCCTGCAGTCCAAGCTGGCGACGATCGCAAGGACCAGCTTCGAACCAGTGGCGGACCTCCACAAGTGGTCACTCACACGGATCTCGAGGAGAGAGTGCACCAGATTCTTGGAGGACGTCTGAGTGATCCTGTTACCACTGCAGCTGCCGACCCCATTGTCGACAGCGAGGGTAAGGCTCTCACCTTTTTCAGCTGTCTCCTTCCACTTGGTCCCCCCGCCAGCATGCTTTCTCAGTGTGCAGCCATGTCAGAGCCTTGCCGCAATCTGGCATGCCTTGCCGTCAACCTGTCCTTTTGCTAAAGCCACTCTTCGACCTCCCTGCTTTCAGATGCTGCATCACCAACTCGGGATCTGCGCCCTGAAGCTGCCAGTGCCAGTGCCTCCGGAGGCGAGGATCAGGAGGAAGCCGGAGCATCCGTTCCAGCCTCATGGGAGCCTACACATCTGCAGACTGGGGATAGTAGTTCCCTGGAGGGGAGGGGGGGGGCTCTGATGATGAGCCAGTTGCCGGAACAAGCGGCCTGCAGCAACGCGAGGGGGGTAGGCAAGTTCGGCCACCGGCTCCCCGGAGGGCAAGGCAGGGAGCGATGACTGCTGCACAGAGTGCAGAGGAGGTGCGTAGCCTGGCTGAAATGAGCACCCAGGCCCAACTCAGGCACACTGAGCTGATGGCTGCAGTGGGGAGGATGCCTCAGTCGATAGAAACACTGGCAAAGAGTGTGCTGGACTTTGGAGCAGCAATGGAGAGGACTGTCCAGGGCTTCGGGGCAGCAATGGAGAGGACTGTCCAGAGCTTCGAGGCTGCTATGGAAAGGACTGTTCAGAGCTTCGGACAATCGCTGGAAAGGTCTGTGCAGGGCTTGTCCGAGGCAGTGGAACGGACTGCTCCGGCCTTGTCTGAAGCAATGGAAAGAACTGTCCAGGGCTTCTCCGAAGCACTGACACCTGCCACACAGGTCCTCACTGCTGCCACGCAGTCACTTGCTGGCCTCGTCCACACCCAGAATGAGGCAACGCGAACTCTCACTGCAGCCACCCTATCTGCATCAGCTAGGATCACCCCGGGCCCTTCCAGTACCATACAAGGCCAGGAATCAGTGGAGCAGTCGATTGTGGCGGATGAGCCGAACCGGTCCCCTCAGAGAGCCAGTGTGTCGTCCGACCATGGTGCAGGTGTCCTCTCTCGGCAGGTGACCATTGCTCATGCCACCGCTGGTACGTCTGCAGTGCAGCTGCCACCACCTGCAGGGCACACTGCTTCCAGCCATGCCCAGATCAAGCAGCCAGCCTCCGCACCCTCCAAGACCAGAGGTCGTCCAGGCCGTCCCTCAGGGGCTTCTGCGCTTCCACACAGTCAGCAGGCGTCCCCCAGCCTTGACCCCGCCACTGGGGTTCAATTACGCAGGAGCAGCAGGGAGGGAAGGGGCCGACCGCGAAAGAGAAGGCGTTCTCCATCAAGGGGCCAGCAGTAGAGGGAGGTGCTGAGACGTTTCTTTGGCCAAATTCAAGGACTCCCTCACCTGTTGTGATTGTTGGAAATGGTTTGTTTAGTTTTGCGGCTTTGCCGAAGAGTTAACTGTTATTTTGTTAGTTATGGTTTCTGTTGACATGACGTTGTTATGCTGGAAGGAAGGACTTTTTTGACAATAAAGAAAAGTTTTAATTTGCAATGGTACACGTTACTATTTACAGTCATGCTGGCCTTCAGAGGCTTTGAAAGATCCGAACTGCGCAGGACGAATGACACCCATCATTCCGTCAGAGGGGCCTCGAACCGAGTCCTGATGAGCCTCTGACGGATGGCCCTTCCACTTTCAGGAGCCCTCCCATCTTCCCCCTCCTCCTCCTCCTCCTCCTCGTTCGCATGCTCCTCCTCCTCGTCCACCTGCTCGTCCTCCTCCTGCTCATCCCCCTGCTCTGCTGGACCTTGAGGGACAGCTGGCATTGGCTGGGTGCGTCGAATGGCCAAGTTGTGGAGCATGCAGCAGACGACGACGATGTGACCCACTTGCTCCGGCAAGTACTGCAGGGCTCCCCCCGAATGGTCTAGACAGTGGAAACGCTGTTTGAGCACACCAATAGTGTGCTCCACAATGTTCCTGGTCACCTGATGGCTGCTGTTGTACAGCTCTTCTGTTGGGGTGGCAGCCAAACGGAGTGGTGTCATGAGCCATGGGCAGAGAGGATAGCCCTTGTCCCCAAGAAGCCAGCCTCGTGGGTGAGCCGACCCCTCAAAAAGGTCACAAACTGAGGTCTGCCGCAGGATGAACGCATCGTGGCTGCTCCCTGGGAATTGGGCGTTGACTGCCATGATCATTTGGTGGTGGTCACAGACCAGCTGCACATTGAGGGAGTGGAACCCCTTGCGGTTGTGGAAGTCCTCAGGATTCAGTAATGGCGCCCACAAAGCCACGTGTGTGCAATCAATCGCCCCCTGCATCATGGGGAAGTCCGTAATAGCAGCGAAGCCCTGTGCGCGCTCTGCCTGCTTCTCCAGGGTCAGAGGGAAGGTGATGAATTGACGCCTTCTTCTATAAAGGGCAGCTGTCACTTGCTGGATGCAACAATGCACTGCAAACTGAGAGATATTCGCAATGTCCCCAGTGGCTGACTGAAAGGATCTGCTGGCATAGAAATTGAGGGCAACAGTCACTTTGACGGCCATCGACAGAGTGGTCCTGCACCGTAGACGCGGCTGCAGATCCTCAGCAAGCAGGTGGCACAGCTCAGTTACAACCTCCTTACCGAATCGGAGCCTTCGAACACACTGCTCCTCCGACATGGCAAGGTATGACACCTGCTGCCTGAATACCCTCGCAGCGTACCCTCGGATTGGCCGACCTCCATTGCCCCTCCTCCTTCTGGCCAATCCCGGCCCTCTCTCCCGCCGTCTCTGTGCCCCTTCAAAGTGTCCGGCCATGAGGACGTGGCCCTCCAAAGCAGCTCCCATTTCGATGCCAGTCGGGCAAAACGCTGTTAGGTGTAGCGCTCCAACTGCTCCGGACAGGTCTGAAGGTCCCAAGTATTCTAAGGCTAAATCCAAAAAAATCTGCTCAACAGTAGCTCTCCAACTCTCTCCAGCAACGATCACAATGAACAGGCCAAGTGGCTGCAGCTTTTATACTAGAGCTGTCCCCTTTAAATAGCACCCCCCGACTCCGAGAAGGGCCTGGTAACGTTCCATCGAACTGTCACTAATAGCGCTAGGCGGAAAGGTTCCGGGCACCACCGACTATCCGGTCAGGGGTGCCTAAAAGGCGTTGCACACTGAAATGACGTCATGATCTGCCTGCGCATGTGGGCGCGCGCTAACAGTTAGCGCAGGCGTTAAATGTATAGTCAATATGGGAGGTGTCGCTATCTTCATTGCGCCCGCCCGAACATTGGGTAACGCCCCACATTTCGGACTCATTAGGCGCTAATCGCCGGCGCTAACAACCGAATTTCTAGGCCACAGAGCTTTTCAGCTCCGTGTGAATCAACAAACCCTGTTGCTTAGCAACAGCTTCAAAACAGTCGGCTGCAGCTGCAAGCATCTCTAGCTGAAGCTGTTGCTTAGCTACAGACCTTGCAGAGCCTGACTGGGAAAAAAAAGCAACGAGAAGTAAAAAAACTTATAGAAAACGGCTCCTGAATTTTGCCGGTAGATAGAGCTTTCCGGACTTTTAACCTCCGGTTAAACGAAAGTTTCCTGTAACATTGGGAGAGGAGAAATCGACGCCACAGAGATAGCTAGATCTTTGTGGGCAGCTTTCTTCAAGGTCAGTGACGAACTCTGTCACTTCGCTGCTGACCGCAAAATACGGGCCATAACTGGAGAGTTGATTAATTTGTTTAAGGAGATGCTAAAGCAATGGATAACAGTTTTTAAAAGAGAAAGCATACCAAATTATTAGAAAAAGGTTTATCTGTCTTGTATGTGCATATAATGTGCTCCAGTATCAAAAAAGCAATGTTTCTAGTATTGTGAAGTAACATGGCTAAGCGTATGAACATGCTGCAAGTTATTAAGGAAGTTACAATGACATAATAAAACATGTTACCAAACCTACTGCCTGTGTGTTTTAAGCATTCATCAACTTGGAGATTGTGTTGTGGACATAAAGACATTTCCAATTGTTCACTGATGTCTATAATAATTGAGCTGCAAAGAGGGCAGCAGTTGCTGCTAAAGCTCTGCACTTCCATCTGTTGGAACCATTCTTGGAAGAGGTGTGATGTGTGTCCATGCTGTGGTCATGAGGATGGTGGTAATGCCCTAATGTGTAAAGATATGCTCTCAGCAGTGTGCCTCACTGCCCCCCCCCCCCCCCAAGGCACATAATAGGAAATCACAGGCACTCTATCCACAATTTTTCAGCTATTTTCTGGAAGTGCTATTTCATAAAAGTGGTCCTGCTCACCTGGCCACTCATGAGTTCCTGATACCTGCTGTCTGCCCAGCAATAGCTGAGATCTGTCTTGCCAGTTCTCTAATAACAATTGGCAAGAGGAAGTAAATGGGGTCTGTTAGTGTTTTGCTATCATTATATAATTTTAATGTTTAAGTTCCTAACTTCCACTCCTTTGGTCAAAGTTTGTTATATGGCTATCTTTTTCTGCAAATGAGTTTTGCCACGTGGGTTCACAGCAGTTGACAGGAAGAGGTTTTTATTTTTTACAATATTGGGCCAGAAATTAGGATCGGGTGCTTGCCGCGCGTGCAAGCCCCCGATGTGCACTCACCCGGCACGCCGACATCTGAAGCCTGGGCCTGCTTGGAATTCCTGTCACTGGCCCGGTTCAGATGTCAGCGCGATGTGCTTGCCTGATCCAGCGGCGTAGTTAGTGCAATGTGCTGGCTGGGATCAGGTGAGCACTCTGCAGCCAATCAGGGGAGGGGAAACTTCATTCATGAGTTTGATAGTAAGAACTGTCAAACTCATGAAAAGTACGGGCGCCCTAAAGGCTAGTTTAACTTTAAATAAAATTTTAAAAAACATCCCAATAATTAAATAAACTATAAATAACTTTAAAAAAGTATTTTAAACAATTAATAAAATTTTTGAAAAAAATAATTTTTTAAGAAATCGGGTCTAAAAATAAACTTACCTTACTGTAAAGTCCTTAAAAACAATGAAACTGTGGAAAAAATGTAAAAATTTTAAATAATAGACCACTTACCTTCAAGAATCCCCTCCTTACGCCTCCTTTTTATATGTGTAAAAAGTTCAGGCCCTTGCACACGGGCAAACCTGTCAAAAAGAAGGAAGTTCAACGCATGCACGCAGAGTCCTGCACGCACGCGTTGGACCTCTGAAACCCTTGGAGGAAATGCCGGTTTCCCGCGCATGCGCTGTGCATGCTGAAATCCGGCACTTCCAACGGGCCCACGCGTGAGTACCCCGTCCGTACTCACGCGTTGGGACCGGAATTACTGGCCCATTGTGATAAAGTGCTCTGTTGTAAAATCATATGACAGGAAAGGACAGCTTTGCAAAAAAAGTAACTGCATCAAGTGTATTTTTTTTATACGAAGGCTGTAAAACGCTTTGCACCATATTACGCAAGACAGAAACCAAACCAAAAATGCTGCAAATGCACAGCAGCTTGTAAGGGGCAAGGTCAAGTTACTATTTCAGATGCACAGTCTATTTCTGTTAAGTAGAAACATAGAAACATAGAAGATAGGAGCAGGAGTAGGCCATTCGGCCCCTCGAGCCTGATCCGCCATTTAATGAGATCATGGCTGATCATCCAAATTCAGTACCCTGTCCCTGCTTTCTCCCCATATCCCTTGATCCCTTTAGCCTTAAGAAATATATCTAACTCCTTCTTGAATATATTTAACGAATTTGCCTCAGCTGCCTTGTGTGTTAGATGATGTAAAAAGACTACTGAACACTTGGTTTGAGTATAAAACAAGGCTTTAATCAACTGTTTCAAAACCATGAGATTTCTAGTTACGTCACTAGTTCCTGGTTACAGAAAACATCCTGAGCAAGCTGGGCTCACGCCCGCGTATTTATACTCCTTGGACGGCGCCACCAGCTGGCCGCCCAGTGTTACTTCATGAGTCATGATAAGATTCATGACATCCTTCCCACCTTAAAGTTTTTGAGGTCTGGTGACTTCCTTCTAGTGGATTAGGCAGACCACCGCCAGCTTATTCTTCAAACGCCAGCTTATAACTAGGCGTTTGTCCCCCAATGCGTCTTTCCGCTGCCCTTCTCTGTTCTTATCGGTTTACCATATTCTTCGTCTCATCTCATCTCGTCTGCCCGTTTGTGGCCTGTGTGTCCTGTGTGCTTTTGAATCGGGTCCGTTCTCCTCCCGCGTTTGGCCCCGGTGTAATGGGCGTCCTTGGTGTTGAGCGGCGCGGGGAGCGAGAAGATAGCCCACCACGAGGCCAGGGCACGAGAATGAGAGGCAGCAGGCCAAAGCCACAAGCAAGAGATAAGAGAGCAAGAGCGCGATCACCACTGATGGACCTACAATTATACCCGTTCTTCATTCCTTATCTGCGCGCCAAATCAGGTCAGTCCTTTGTCTAACTTTTGGCAGGCTCATTTAAAATGATTACAGCCATTTATTTTAACGACTTCTGGAGTGGTTGTCTCCGTGTCTAATGGCCTCGATGTCCTGGTTGTTTGTCATTTATAAAACTTAATTGTCCCCATCCTGACTTGATGGCTACTGTGAGCTGTTACCGATTAAATATGCAGAAACCTAATGGCCTCGATTTAGGCCCATTCTAACTTGATCTGTTTCAAGGCGAATTAATGCATATTCTGTGTTTGCTTTAGCTGTCTGGCTCCACAGAGTCTCTTCACAGATTCCTGCATTTTAAGTTTCGTTTCAGGGCCTGCCTGTTTGCAGGGCCTTGCTTTTAAAATCCTGTCAGTTTTGGTCACGAGGTTACAGAAGCCATTTTGGGTACCCTGTTTTTAATAACTTGCCCATACCGGGTCCCTTTATTCATAACTTTGGGGAATGCGGGAATTTTGAGAACCCTACACCTGCAAGGTAGGTTGTTGTGAGGAGTAATGTGCAGGAGTAGGCATGGGAAGGCAGAGTGATGTGGTTGGGGTGACATGCACAGCAGGATGTAGTTGAATGTGGCATTACACTCACCCTTGCTGCCCTCATGAGGTCATTAAATCGCTTCCTGCACTGTATCGATGACCTGGGAACCACACTCCTGCGGCTCACTTCTTCTGCGATCTCCAGCCATGCCCTATTTGCCTCGGCTGCTGTCCTCTTCCTCCCATCACTGTGGAAGAGGACCGCCCTGTGGGCCCTGACTCCATGGAGCAGGATTTCCAGGGAGGCATCACTAAATCTGGGGGCAGCTTTTCAGCGCTGAGCCTGCTTTTTTGCTTATCAAGCTGGAACTTTATATTCCAGCAATGAGATTACTCTGTCAACAATCCACTGTCTCCCCCACCAACCTCCTCTGCACTTCCATCAACCTTCAACTGTCATCTGTGCCCTGCTCCTTTAATTAGCTGAGCTGAAATCGAGTCATCCATGATGTCATCAGACCCGCTCCAGTTAACTGGCCGGGATAGCCGCATGACTGATTCTATTGCAGTAGCTTTTTAAAAAGCCACTGTAGAACACGCTGATTGAACGTCCGAGCTCCTGATCCACTCTAGGGCACCCCGCACCCATCCCGACGGAAAGATAAAAATTCAGCCCATAGTTCCTGCCCAAACCATGACAGTAAGTGCGTGGCAAGTGGTCTGGAGGCAAAGACTGCGTGCAAACAGGACTCTGGTATCCTCTCGACATACTGCTCTAGAAATAGACAGACACGGCAATATGAGGTAGAAATTCGGTCCCAATGTCTGTAGACACATTGGCCGGAATCTTTACCTGTCCGTGGGTTTGGGTGTGATGGGGCCCGTGTAGCGGGTTACTATCCCGGACTTTCTTTTAGCATGCTCTTCAGTATGGTTTTAACTGAACTACCCCAATTGAATTGTCATGCAGCTTTCCCGGCCAATTAAGTGGAGCGGGTCTGATGACGTCACGGATGACTCGACTTCATCTCACCTACTTAAAGGAGCATTGCACAGATGACAGTTGAAGATTGGTAGAGGTGCTGGAGAGGTTGGTGTCAGAGGAAGAAAGTTGTTTGATTGCAAAGGTTGAAACATTTGTAAAGAAAAATGCAGGCTCAGCCGCAAAGGGCTGCGCCAAAATTCAGTGATGCCTCCCTGGAAATCCTGCTCCAGGGAGTGAGAGCCCACAGACTTCCCTGGTGATGGGAGGAAGAGGCCAGCCGCAGAGACAAAGACGGCATGGCAGGAGATCGCTGACAAAGTGAGCAGCAGGACTGTTGTCACCAGGTCTTGGATCCAATGCAGGAAGTGGTTTACTGACCTCATGAGGTCAGGAAAGGTGAGTACAATGCCACATTCAACTACATCCTGATGTGCGTGTCACCCCAACCCCATCATTCTGCCTTCCCAAGCTTATTCATGCAAATCACTCCCCACACCAACCTACCTTGCAGGTGCATCCATCCCCTCACTGTCTATGTATCTACTCACATCCCCATCTGACTATCCACCAATGACACTCACCCTCAGCCTTTTTTTTTATTCGTTCATGGGATCTGGGCGTCGCTGGCAAGGCCAGCATTTATTGCCCATCCCTTGTTGATCTTGAGAAGGTGGTGTTGAGCCGCCTTCTTGAACCGCTGCAGTCCATGCGGTGAAGGTACTCCCACAGTGCTGTTAGGGAGGGAGTTCCAGGATTTTGACCCAGTGCCGATGAAGAAACGGCGATATACTTCCAAGTCATGATGGTGTATGACTTGGAGGGGAACTTGGAGGTGGTGCTGTTCCCCTCCTAATGCAATTATAGAACCATAAAAATTACCGCCACAGAAGGAGGCCATTTGGCAATGTCACACCACTCCCTCATAGTCACCCTCTACAAATGTAGCTCATCCATCCCTTACATTCATTCCATGACTCTCACTCAAAGTTCTCTTGTTTCCTTCCTTGCAGGAGAAGAGAACGCAAAACACCAGGGAGAGGCAGAGAAGCGGAGTTGGCCCTTCAATTACCATTCCACTGACGGCAACAGAGGAGGAGGCGCTGGAAATAAGTGGCATTGTGGAGCTGCTGGTGGTGGGAGATGGAGAGAGGGGGACCTCCCAGCAACCTGGTGAGAGAATTAAATGTCATACAGCCACATGGCATACAAGTCACTCAGGGTGACTTTATGTTCGCAGCCAGTGAAATATGACCTGAGGGTGCACCGTCGCACAACCCATGCGCACCCAGCACCAGCACAGATACGCACATGTTGGTGGGTCCTGTGTGACATAGAGTAGTGTTGTCTCCTGGTGTCTCATACATCACAAGTGAGCAAGAGCAGATGGTAGAGACAGGGACAGCAGTGGAGAGTCCTCATCGGAAGGCGCAGGATGCTCCAAGCTCTGCTCAGCTGGATACAGATGCTGAACCTCGAGTGCCCTCGACAAAGAGGGTGATCTTGGAAGAGCAGCAAAAAATGCACGAGGCTCTGGCAGCTTTTCCAGCCGCAATGTGTGTGATTGTAGGGAGAATGGAGGAGTCCACCTCCAACATGAGCAGCACCATGTTGCAGGCGATGGCAACGATGTGCTCTTCCATGGAAAGGATGGCCCCCTGTATGGAGCACCAAATGTGCCAGTCAAATGAGTCCATGCTTGCTGTGAACAACAGCTTGCAGACTCTGATTGCCGTCATATCTAGGAGGGATACCAACCTAGACTTGGGCATTCATCACCCCACTGATGTGCAGCAAGGTGCTCTCCAGCTCCTTGCTGGCAGGGAAGTGCGGGTGGCCCATGAGAGGGATGATGTTGAGAGGGCACATGGAAGTGGGGGCTTGGCTCAAAGTGCTCCCACATTGCCTCCCCATCAGTCAGAGGGGACAACACTACTCTATCTCTCACAGGACCCACCGATGTGTGCGTATCTGTGCTGGTGCTGGGTGCGCATGGGTCGTGCGATGGTGCACCCTCAGGTCATATTTCACTGGCTGCGAACATAAAGTCACCCTGAGTGACTTGTATGCCATGTGGCTGTATGACATTTAATTATCTCACCAGGTTGCTGGGAGGTCCCCTGATGTAAGAAAAGGAGTCTTACACATCAAGTAACTTTAAGGTAAGCTTTAAGCAACTTACAAACACACTGGCCTAGAAATTCAGTCTGGACACTTTTGGGGCGCTAAAGTCGGGCGCTCGCTAAAGTTAGCGCCCGCCGGAAAGTGTAGGCCAGATCGCCGAAATTCAGTAGAGTTGGCCCTAAGTTTGGCCGAGCGCTGAAACTGGCGTTGAAATGCTGTGTTCCGGCGCTAAGCCGGCGATGCGGCCTAATAACGCCGAAGCCGGGCGCAGCGCAGGTGCGGTCATGTTTTGATTGACAGCAGACACCCTGACGCCGGCCAGCTCTTAAAGGGGGAAGGGTCAACTTTGACTGCTGCCACGCCCTGCATACTGGAGCCCTGCAGCTAGGCCTCAGCACTACTGGTGTGCCAAAATAGCGCCTGGAGCAATGGAGAGGGCCTGTGAGCGAGCGCAGCGCTTCTCAGAGCATGCTCTGAGTGTGCTCATTCATGGTGTGGAGAAGAGAAGAGAGATCCTGTGCCCGGACAGTGGCAGGAAGGCTCCCAGGAGCCAGTACAGGAGAGTCTGGGGCAAAATCGCCCGCAGGGTGTCATCCACCTGTGATGTCCCCAGGAGTGCGGACCAATGCCGCAAGAAGTTCAACGACCTCACTCGGATGGTGAAGGTGAGTACCCTTTCCAGTGTCCCCCTCATCCTTGCATGTGCACCTCACATCATGGGCAAAGGGACCTCAAAGGCCTAATGGGCAGCCCTCCTCCCGCAGCAATGGCACTTGCATGTTCATCAATAGCACTTTCTGCACTTAACACACTGGCCAAGCTATTCGACCATGGGAGGCAGTGCACACAGCGACAGGGCACCACACTGTACTTAGAGGCCGTCCTTTCTCTTGCAGGCCAAGCTGGCGAGCAATGTAAGGAGCCAGGCTGTCACTGGTGGAGGCCGTCCCGAGTACCAGGCGCTCACTGATCTGGAGGAGAGCGTGGCACGACTCATGCGTGGCCGGGTGACTGGCCCTGTCGCGATCGGCGAGGCGGACCCTGTACTGGTACCCACTGGTAAGGACATGACCGGTTGCACCTCTCTCGTTGCCCTCGCGCTTCAGATCTACATCGTTTCCCACTGACCGACAAATGCGCATAATGCACCACTCAGGCCTCCCTCGCTGACGGCCTGTCCTCACTCTAAAGCTACTCTTGTGCCTTCCTGCTTTCAGCTGGTGAGGAGGAGGTGGTCCCTGAAGCGCAGAGAGCCAGGCCCTTGGAGGAGGAGGACGTCGAGGACCAGGAGGAAGGCGGCACATCGGGGGAACCCTCCTCCGCGCCAGGGGATGGCAATGGAGGGGAGACGTCTGGCCTGCAGGAGAGCCAGGGGGAGGTGTTGGAGGGGAGGGCCGAAGCTGGTCCCAGTAGGGTGGACGCACGCGGGATGGCTCCGGCAGCACGCCGGCCTTCTGCCCAGAGGGGGGAGGTGTTGGAGGGGAGGGCAGAACCTGGCCCAAGTGGGGTCGACGCACGCGGGAAGGGTCGGCCAGCTCGGCGGCCTTCTCCCCGGAGGGAGAGTCCGCCCTCCAGTCCGGACACGGTCCTCGCCCAGGAGGCGCGCGTCCTCGATGAGATGTCGGCGGCGTCTGAGCGGCGCCACCAAGAGTTCATGGGGGTGGTCGAACAGATGCCTCACGCCATTGAGTCCCTGGCTCAGAGTGTGGTGGCTTTCGGGGAATCACAGGTCAGGGGGTTCGAACAACTCACGGCAGCGCACGACAGGGGTGTCCAGCAACTGGCCGCAGCGCACGACAGGGGTGTGCAGCAACTCGCGACAGCGCAGGACGCGGGTGTGCAGCAACTGGCGGCAGCGCAGGACGCGACTCGCGAGATGAGTGGTGCCGTCCACACACTGGCAGAGCTGATGCGGGCACATACCAGGGCAGTTCAGGCACTCACTTCTGCCACACTCGCTGTGGCACGGAGGCATCGCCATGGCACCCGCCGCCCTGCTGCAGCACAGCGGTCTGGCCTCCCCCAGATTGCTGCGCTTGCTACACTGCCAGCCCGGCCGAGTGCCAGTGTCTCTGGCGAGCAGCGCGCACCTGCCATCAGCCAGCTTGCCCCCAATGGTGCTGCCGACACTGCCACTCCCCCAGCCAAGGTGCGACGAGCTGCTGCTAAGACTGATGCTGCCCAGCCACAGCTGCAGCAGTCAGCAGCCGGCCCCTCCCGGGCCAGGCCTCGTCTAGGCCGACCCCCAAGGGCATCTGCTGACACGCTTTGTGGCCCTCATGAGCCTTCCCCCAGCCTCGCCACACCCGCAGGGCCCAGGTTGAGGCGGAGCAGCAGGTCGGCCAGGGGCCGGAGAAGCCTGTCTAAGGACTCGCCCTCTCGGCACACCCATTAGAGTGTGGTGAGAGCGGTTTCTTTTATATTGGGGGGCTTGTGTTGTGGGGGGCATTATTTTGTTAAGGCCGAGGATCAAGGCATTTTTTGTTTTCATGGGGGTGTCTCTGTTGCGGGGGGGGGGGCTTATTTTTGTAAGGCCGCTGTTGAAGGCCTTTTGGATGGGCAAGTTTTGTTAGTCCTACCCAGGTTTTGGGAGTGACAGATGTTTTTGACTGTTTTTTGGGGGTCTTGTCTGTTTTTCTGTTTCATGTGGGAAGGGCCCTGAGTTTGTGAAATAAAGCTTTTGATTTATTCAGCATGTCCAGGTGCCATGTTTGAAGTCGTTGTTGCGTTAACCGGCTGAGGGCTTGCGGAGCGGCTGCCTCAGGTGCGTTCATTGCCACAGGCCATTCCCTGACAGGGGGCCTAGAAGTGTCGATCAATAAGCCCCCGGCGGACGGCCCTTGGCCCTTGTCGCTCCCTCCTGGGCTGGTCCTCCTCCTCCTCCTCCTCCTCCTCCTCCTGCTCGTCCTCCTGAGGTGGTGGTGCAATGCCAGGTGGCAGTGCCTGAGTCCTGCGGATAGCCAGGTTGTGCAGCATACAGCACACGACGACGAACTGGGAGACTCTATCCGGCGAATACTGAAGAGATCCTCCGGAACGATCCAGGCAGCGGAACCGTTGCTTGAGGACGCCTATCGTTTGCTCGATGATGTTCCTTGTGGCTTGATGGCTTTCGTTGTATGCCTCCTCCGCTGGGGTCCTGGGCGCGCGGAGCAGGGTCATGAGCCATGTACACAAAGGGTAGCCCTTGTCCCCGATAAGCCATCCCCTTGGTGGAGGCTGTGCCTCGAACATGTCAGCCACAGTAGTCTGGCGCAGGATAAATGCATCGTGGCTGCTTCCTGGGAAGCGGGCATTGACAGCTAGGATGCGCTGCCTGTGGTCACACACCAGCTGTACATTTAGGGAATGGTAGCCTTTCCGGTTGCGGTAATCCTTGGCATTGTGGATAGGTGCCCGCATAGCCACATGCGTGCAGTCAATGGCGCCCTGCACCATGGGGAAGCCCGCGATCCTGCCAAATCCGACTGCACGCTGCTCCTGCCTCTGTCGGGTCATGGGGAAGGAGATGAATTGGTGTCTCCTCGCGTAAAGTGCATCGGTGACCTGCCGGATGCAGCGATGTGCGGCGAACTGGGAGATGTTCGCTATGTCCGCAGCAGCGGCTTGGAAGGAGCCGCTTGCATAAAAGTTCAGAGCCACCGTGACCTTCACTTCCACCGAGAGAGACGTCCTGCACATCAGCTGTGGACGCAGATCTGTGTGAAGCAGCTGGCAGATCTCTGCAACCACCTCCCTTCTGAAGCGCAGCCTCTTCACACAATGCGCCGCAGTCATGGTGAGATAGGACACCTGCTGCCGGTATTGCCTGAGTGGGTAAGGCCTACGTTGCCGACGCCTGATGGCCCCTCTGCGTCTAGGCATGGCTGGCCCTCTCTCACAACGTCTGCGAGCCCTTCGCACATAATGCTGCAACTGAGGGTTGGCCCCCCATACAGCCCCCATAATAAAGTTGAGAACAGATAAATCACAATGAATCAAATGTCAAAGCACTGGCCAGAAGCCAAAAATACCTCTCCTATGTTGTCCCAAATCTGTAACCTCTGTCCCTTGGTCTCTGTCCAGAAATCCAAAGCAGTAAAGTCATTGCAGCAAAATGGCTGGGCTTTATAGGTCAGTGTAAGTGCCCTTTAATTTGCACTCCCCGAGGCCCACAGGGCCTCTTTTGCGTTCCACCTCACAGTTCTTAGCAGCGCCACGCCCACATTGGGCGGGCGCCACTGAATTTCCGGTTTGGGGCGCACAAACAGCGTTGCGCGACGATATGACGTCATAAGCTGCGCGCGCACCTGAGCGGGCGCAAACACTTTGCGCCGGCGCTAAATGTCAATTGAATTTGGGCGTCGGTGCAGATCGGACTGCGTTCAGGCGCTAAGTGTCTAGCGCCGGAAATATAGCCCTTTTATGGCGTTAGCGGCTGGCGCAACCCACTGAATTTCTAGGCCACTATATACAAGAGAGGTCTTTACCATGCCTCTGGTAGAAGCCTCTTACAATACTGAACAGTCCAGTATTTATACCAGTCCAACAGGAAGTGACATATGACAGGAAGTGAGGTATGTACACAGTTCATAGTTCACAGTTCACAGGAAGTGATGACATAACTTCCCGGAAGTTATTATTATTATCACATCCCCCTCTCTCCATCTCCCACCACCAGCAGCTCCACAATGCCACTTATTTCCAGCGCCTCTTCCTCTGTTGCCGTCAGTGGAGTGGCAATTGAAGGGCCAACTCTGCTTCTCTGCCTCTCCCTGGTGTTTTGCGCTCTCTTCTCCTGCAAGGAAGGAAACAAGAGAACTTTGAGTGAGAGTCATGCTGCCTCGGATCCTGATGGCCGAGTCTGCCCCTGCACAGTCGCAGGACGAGCAGACTTTGGTGGGGCCCTTACAGGCTCCAAAACCCAGAGGCCATCCGCCAAAAGTGACTAAGCAGTCACAGCAGGGAAGTGAGATGCCTCCCTCTACCTCTGGTGAAGCCACAGGGATAGCACCTCGTAGAGGTGTTCGGAAAATAAAAATGCCACAATTCTAGATGCACAAGGGTGTGTTTCAAAATGTTAGATAGTTAAGTTTCAGTTGTATTTATGAGCCACATAAATTCATGTATTTGTACCACTTTCCTATCTGGTCCATTTATGCCTGCTACCTGGGAAGTGGCCTTGTCACTTGGAGTGAATGGTGAGACATCACTTAACCTCGAGCAATGGATGTGTGTGTGACAGGAATGGTTTGGTCATTTTAGGACTGCTTTGTGGTTTTGCAGGGGGCTTGGGGGGAAATGGTGAATTTGTTTGAGCATCTGGGTGCCATATGGGTGCACCGGTGCAACCTAACTAAATCGGGCCATTATGAGTCCATCCCAGGCATCTCGGGCAGCAATCTGCATCATTGCTGGTGCCATCTCTACCTCAGGTTCCTCCTCCTCCTTGTGTTCCACCTGCTCCTCCTCCTCATCCTCCTCCGAGGAGGCTCTGTACTCTGCGCCTTGCGCATCCTGCAGCTCCAAATCTCGCTGCAGCGCTATGTTGTGCAGTGTGCAGCATACAATGATCATTCTGGAGACCCTGGCTGGTGTGTACTGAAGGGCTCCTCCAGATCTGTCCAGGCATCTGAAGCGCATCCTCAACATCCCGATTGCTTGCTCAATTACACACCTTGTCATCATCTGGCTTTGATTATGGCACTCCTCGACCTCATTGCTTGGCCTCCTCAAGGGTATCATCAGCCACGTCTTCAGTGGAGAGCCCTTGTCTCCAAGAAATGCGCTGGAGTTAAAGGCGGAAGTTGGCGGGATGAAGGCGGCTTTCCGACACGCTGTCACTTTCAGCGCTTTTAACTGCCCACTTGCTTGCAAACCTGCACTCATTTCAAAGGGAATATTCTGGTCATTAACTTCACTGCTACCATAATTTTTATTGTGAAATTCAAAACTTTGCCTGTTTTTCCTTACTACAATGCTTCCCCTTAGTGCTAATGTGTGCTGTTTAATCTGTACCCCAATCTACTGTTTCTCCTAGGTCCAACTTGAGTGTCAGCAGTATGTGAGGTGGCTTACTGTTCCCCTACAATACGAGCCTCTTGGGCCTAAAGTGGCCCTCCTCTTGGTGCTGAAGTGAACCTGCTGCAGGTTTCAGTTCTTGTGCTGCTACAAAGTCAAACTCACCACACTTCCTTTGTGATGTATGTTGGCATCTGAAGGGGCCGGAGGGGACACATTCTGTTATCCTGAGAGACAGTAGTATCATGCAATCACGTTCCTGTTATGCCACTAGGGCACAAGCTCTATTGGCCACTAATCAGTGGGAGAGAAGACCAAATGGTTGAAATCAATTGAAGCCCTGGAAGATGGTTGCCTGCAAAGCTCCAAAGACTCTAGAGACTATCCTCTCTAATCTGTCACCCCAGGGCTCAGAGGCAGCAGTCTGACTATCCATACCAGAAGTTAAGACTGTCCTAGGTAAGTCTGGTGCTGCAGTGCTGAACTCACGTGCATCATGGTGTTACATGGTACAGCAGCATGGTGGATGGAGGTTCAGCAGTGTAGTGTGCAGCAGCTTCACACTCCTCCACTGCAGCTGTCACCTCATGCACATTCTCAGAAGCCATTCCCAGTCCTTTACATTTGCTCAAGCATCTTTTTAAAAGTAGGACCCCTGCGATCTGCATAAGAAGCTCCTCAGCTGGGTGCAGACATCTCATGAACCTTCGGTTACCAATATCTGCCTCCTCATATTTCACTCCCAGTTCCTCCTGCCCATTCATGCTCTGTGCATCATCCTGTGCACTCTCCTCAGTTCACTATCTCATACCAGCCCAGGTGGGTGTCTCTGGGATGGTACTTGGGAGGGAAAGTGTGATTAACTGTGCATGAAGAAGGGCTGGTAGTACAAGGAGCAGAGGGTCCAAGCTCCTCTTCCTGTTCCTGCTCTGCTTCTTGCAAAAGGATATCTAGGAGAGAACAGGAAGGATAGAAGTAAGCGTGGGTAGATGAACCATACAATTCCCATGTGATTTTCACGAGAAGGAATTACACAAGGTTTACTTCTGCATTTGGCTGAAAGAGAACAATGAATGGAATGACCAGCCTGCAGCTGCTCTCCTAGTTTCCTGTCACCCATATCTTTTCCAATTTGCCTGCCCAGCAGTTCAAAGGATTCCTCCTTATAAGCAGTTAAAGGCTGGATACTGGAAGGGGCCATCATCGGTATCAGCTCTGTGATTCAGATTATGGGCTACTTTCTCTTTTAAAGAAAGAAAGGCCTTGCATTTCTATAATGCCTTTCACATTCTCAGGATGCTCTAAAGCGCTTCATAGCCAATTAATTACATTTGAAGTATAGTCACTATTGCTATGTTGGTGCTGTTGGTTGATAAATGTTGGCTTGATGCTGGGAGAACTGCCCTGCTCATCTTTGAGTAGTGCCAGGGGATATTTTGAGTCTGCTGAAAAATCCTGAACAGGCATCGGCAAATTTGTCAATTGGCCCTTTAACAGGCATTAGGCCAAAATGTACATATTCAATGGATCTGTTTTAGGTGCCCACCTAAAAAGCAGGGCGCACGAATTTGGCAGATTGGGTGCAGGCCGTCCCACTGCTAAATTGGTATGCCTTGCACCCATTTTACACCCAAAAACAGGCACAATGCATACTAAAGGACAAAAATGTATGATTACTAAAAATGATAGCTAGAATAGGTGTGATGCCAAAGTGTGACATAGGAAGTGCATCAAAAATGTACATTGGCATGAAATTTAATTTTTTAGATAAATAAATGGATGGCTGGATGTAGTCATTGGGCTGGATTTTGATACTGGAGGCGTGTAGGAGGCAGGACTACAACTTTTGGGATTGTAGTCCTGCCTCCATCGAGTTGTGGCCAACACACGTGATTTTCACTTGATTGACCTTGTTGAGCCTGCCCAGCGGGCTCAGCAGGCCAATTAAGGGCCACCCGGCAACAGGTGACATCAGAGATTGACGTTTCATCTGTCAAGAGCTTTTCACAGATGAAATATCAACGTTTGACAGCTCTTTGAAGCTGTCAAACACTGACAATCTGTACACTAAGTTAATTCCTTCCTCTCAGGCTGATTTAGAGACCTCTCCAGAACAGAAAGCTGAATGCTGCAACTTTTGACAGCTCGCGGCCATTCTGCTTTCTGTGCCGGTGAGATGAGGGACTCCCAAGACCTGAAGGAAGGAAGGCTGTAAAGGTAAGTAAAGGTAAGTAAAACTTATTTAAACACTTTACACACACCAAACACACTTACCTCTGCACTAATGCACCCATCACTCACCTGAACACCGGGCATCTCGAACCCTCCAAGCCCTTCAACCCGACGGTCCGCCTCGCTAACTTGGTGTGGTTTGGAGCCGTCGGGAATCCCACACTTCAGGAATAAAAATAGGGATTAGGCTAAAAATTGCCTGTTAACTACCTGTTAACAGGCAGTTAATTGGCACTAATCCCCTTCCCGTCTCGGGGAGGCGGCTCCCAGCACAGGTCTGGAACTGGAATGGAGGCGGGTTGGGGGCGGGATGGGTTTGTGCCCCCCGATTTCGCAATTTTAACCCCCCACATACCGCCAATCCCGCCTCCACGGCCCAATGAAAATCCTACCCATTATGTCTCCACAGATGAACTCATCTGGTGTCCTGGAACACCTACTACAAAACCATAAGCAATCTGGCAACAGACACTGATTGATGCGCTATTAATTACTCATAAAAGACTGAGAGTTAGAAGAGTAACTAAAGGCTTTTATTAACAACAGAATGGAGGTCTGCCTCGAGTGGTCGACCGGTCCAGGATACCAAGGGCTGGGGAGCAGTCACCTTTATACTAGGACCTGTGGGAGGAGTCAGCCGAGGCATGTCCAGGCATGTACACAGTGGAATACAAACAGGACAAACAGGAATACAAACAGTGGTTTACCACATTCACCCCTTGTTTAAAATTGAGTCCGGCGGGGTGAAGTGTATTAAAAGTTAGTGTATTGGAGTCTCTCCGGAGGTCTTGTCTGCCGCTGTGATCGGCGTGGCGACGGCAGGGGTAGTGAAGCTTCCGGCGTCGAGTCCAGCGTAGGCTGTGGCACAGGCGTGTCGTCCTCGTAGATGTCGAGCGGGTCGCGGGGCCCAGGCCTGCCGTCTGCTGGGGCTGGATATCGGATCGTGGGGGGGGGTGGTAGTGGGTAGTGGGTTACTGTGGTCCTCGAGGGTGCAAGGTCTCTTATGGAGACTGTGTCCTCCCGCCCGTCCGGGTATGCGATGTAAGCATACTGGGGGTTAGCGTGGAGGAGGTCGACCCTCTCGACCAGGGGGTCCGTTTTATGGGTCCTCACGTGTCTTCTCAGTAGGACCGGCCCTGGGGACGTCAGCCATGGCGGTAGCGATGTCCCTGATGTGGACTTCCTTGGGAAGACGAACATTTTCTCATGAGGGGTGGCGTTAGTGGCAGTGCAGAGCAGTGACCGAATAGAGTGGAGCGCATCGGGGAGCACATCCTGCCAGCGGGAGGTTGGAAGGCCCCTAGACTTTAAGGCTAGCAGGACGGCCTTCCAAACTGTCGCATTTTCTCTTTCCACCTGTCCGTTCCCCCGGGGGTTGTAACTGGTGGTCCTGCTTGTGGCAATACCCCTAGTTAGCAGGTACTGACGGAGTTCGTCGCTCATAAACGATGAGCCCCGGTCGCTATGGATATAGCTGGGGAAGCCGAACAGGGTGAAGAGGTTGTTCAGACATTTAATGACCGTGGCACTGGTCATGCCCGGGCAGGGGAAGGCGAACGGGAAACGGGAGTACTCATCAATAATATTGAGGAAGTACACATTGCGGTCGGAGGAGGGGAGAGGCCCTTTAAAATCAACGCTCAGGCGCTCGAAGGGGCGAGTGGCTTTTATCAGGTGGGCCCTGTCTGGTCTATAAAAGTGTGGTTTGCACTCAGCGCAGACTTGGCAGTTCCTGGTCATGGTCCTGACCTCCTCAATAGAGTAAGGCAGGTTGCGGGCCTTGATGAGGTGGAAGAACCTGGTGATCCCCGGGTGGCAGAGGTCATTGTGGAGGACCCGTAGTCTATCGATCTGCGCGCTGGCGCAGGTGCCACGCGATAGCGCATCCGGGGGTTCATTTAGCTTCCCGGGCCGGTACAAGATCTCGTAGTTGTAGGTGGAAAGTTCGATTCTCCACCTCAAGATCTTGTCATTTTTGATTTTGCCCCTCTGCTTGTTGTTAAACATAAAAGCAACTGAACGCTGGTCAGTGAGCAGGGTAAATCGTTTTCCGGCCAGGTAGTGCCTCCAATGACGCACAGCCTCCACAATCGCCTGGGCCTCCTTCTCAACAGCGGAGTGTCTGGTCTCCGGGCCTTGGAGGGTTCGTGAAAAGAAGGCCACGGGTCTCCCCGCCTGATTGAGGGTAGCGGCCAGGGCAAAGTCGGACGCGTCGCTTTCCACCTGGAAGGGGATGGATTCGTCCACTGCGTGCATGGTGGCTTTGGCAATGTCCTCCTTGATACGGTGGAAGGCTAAGCGGGCCTCTGCCGTCAAGGGAAAAGAGGTGGACTTGATCAGCGGACGGGCCTTGTCCGCATAGTAGGGGACGCACTGGGCGTAATAGGAGAAAAACCCTAGGCACCTCTTCAGGGCCTTGAGGCAGTGGGGCAGTGGAAGTTCCATAAGGGGACGCATCCGGTCGGGGTCGGGGCCGATGACTCCGTGTTCCACAACACAGCCAAGGATGGCGAGGCGGTTTGTGCGGAATATGCACTTCTCCTTGTTATATGTCAGGTTTAGGAGTTGGGCGGTGCGGAGGAATTTTTCGAGGTTTGCGTCATGGTCCTGCAAGTCACGGCCGCAGATGGTCACATTGTCCAGATATGGGAAAGTGGCCTGCAACGCATTTTGATCTACCATCCGGTCCATCTCCCTTTGGAAGATGGAGACCCCGTTGGTGACGCCAAAGGGAACCCTAAGGAAGTGATAGAGGCGGCCGTTTGCCTCAAAGGCAGTGTACTGGCGGTCCTCAGGGCGGATGGGGAGCTGGTGGTACGCTGATTTCAGGTCAATGGTCGAGAAGACGCGGTACTGCGCGATCTGGTTGACCATATCAGCTATACGGGGGAGTGGGTAGGCGTCCAGCAGGGTGTAGCGATTTATTGTCTGGCTGTAGTCGATGACCAGGCGCTGCTTCTCGCTGGTCTTAACGACCACAACCTGGGCTCGCCAGGGGCTGGTGCTGCCCTCAATAATCCCTTCTTTCAGGAGCCGCTCCACTTCGGTTTTAATGAAAACCCTGTCCCCGGCACTGTATCGCCTGCTCTTTGTGGCGATGGGCTTACAGTCGGGGGTGAGGTTAGCAAACAGTGGTGGGGGGGTGACTCTGAGTGTGGAGAGGTTGCATCTGGTGCACGGCGGGCAATTTGGAAGCTGCTGGCTGCGGACTGTGAGTGGGGGTAGGGGTCCACCGTACGCCATCGTAACACTTTTAAGGTGGCACTGAAAATCTAACCCCAGCAGGACGGCAGCGCAGAGGTCAGGCAGGACCAGAAGTTTAAAATGATCGTACACGGTCCCGTCTACTACGAGTGTCACCACGCAGTAGCCGCCGATGTCCGCCGACTGGGACTCGGAGGCCATAGAAATCCGCTGTTGCGCAGGCAGGACTGGGAGAGAGCAACGCCGCACCGTGTCGGGGTGGATGAAGCTCTCCGTGCTCCCAGAGTCAAAAAGGCAGATTGTATCGTGACCATTTACCTTAATGTCCATTGTGGAACTGGCCAGTTGGTGCGGTCTCGCTTGGTCCAGTGTAACGGATGCCAGCGTAGGGGTCGGTGTGTCGCTGCGGGTATCAGATGAGGTGGTGTCGGGGGCCTGCTGCGTCCCGGCTGTCATCCAAGATGGCGGCGTCCATGATCCCCATGTGGCTGGAGGCGTCCAAAATGGCTGCTGTACCGGTGATTCGCACACGGCCGGGGAGGTCCAAAATGGCGGCCCGCATGGCCCACACGCGGCGCTGCTGGGGTTCGGGGTGGCTTTGGCCCTGCAGACGCTAGCGTAGTGTCCCTTCTTCCCGCAGCCCGAGCAGATCGCGTTTTTCGCCGGGCAGCGCGCTCTGGGGTGTTTTGCCTGGCCACAGAAGTAGCATTTCTGGCCTTGGGGCACTGCTGTCTGGCCTTGGGACACTGCTGCGGTAGTTGGGCCGTTGTTGGGGTGTGGCTGGGGTGGCACGGCGCTATGAGGCGGTCCTACCGTGTCCCAGGCTGTCATTCCCCGCGGTGTCCACGGTGCAGAGGAGTAGGCATCCATGCCCTGGTAGGCTGCATCCAACGATAGTGCGAGTTCAGAGGCCTTGTTGAGGTCGAGGTTACTCTGCTCCAACAGTCGCTGTCGTGTGTAATTGGATCTGTGGCCCGCTACAAAAGCGTCCCGGATAAGTTCCTCTGTGTACACGGCGGCCTTTACATCCTTACAACCACAGGCCCGGCCAAGCACAGACAGTGCCTGAAGGTATTCCACGGTCGATTCCCCAGGTTGTTGTTTACGACTCCCCAGGAGGTGCCTGGCGTACACTTCGTTCACTGGGCGCGTGTACTGGTCCTTGAGGAGCTTGATAGCATCCGCGTACGTGGTCGCGTCTTGGATGACCGAGTACACTCGGTGGTTCACTTTGGAGGTCAGGACATCCAGTTTGTCCTCGTCCGATCTGATTGCTTCGGAGGCGGTCAGGAATTTTTCGAAACACTTAAGCCAGTGAGTAAACTTGGTGGATGAGTCCGCCTCCCGATGATCTAAGTCCAGGCATGCTGGTGTGAGGATCTTCTCCATTATAAAAATGTTGTTAATAAAATTGATGCGCTATCAATTACTCATAAAAGACTGAGAGTTAGAAGAGTAACTAAAGGCTTTTATTAACAACAGAATGGAGGTCTGCCTCGAGTGGTCGACCGGTCCAGGATACAAAGGGCTGGGGAGCAGTCACCTTTATACTAGGGCCTGTGGGAGGAGTCAGCCGAGGCATGTCCAGGCATGTACACAGTGGAATACAAACAGGACAAACAGGAATACAAACAGTGGTTTACCACACTGATACAAAGACCAGGGCACCCAGGATTCACCTGGCATGGAGGGCATAGCAATTCCACTAGTCGAAGGCAAATAGGTCAGGCCAGTTTCAAGTTACAGGACAGAGACACTAGCAGAGTAGCAGATAGATATGGAGACCATAAATCTAGTCTGTAATGTAGGAGTGTTGGAGCAACAACAGAGTAGCCACAGCGTGGAACGGAAGTTGTGAAACTTGAGCCACAGTAAGAAAATTTTTTTAGATAAATTTATTTCTGTCCAGTCTTTACTATATTGTCCCCTCTTTTCTCCAGGTTTCTTCAGAGAAGCAGGTGGATAGGCAAACAGTCTCCTAGCTTCTGCTAATGTAGTTGTAGAGTCATTACTGGTAGATGCACAGTAGTGTCTGGGGAGAATTGGTCCCTGATTTTTCCTTCCTTCCTTTGATGAAGTGCCTGGTTTCCACCTGTTGTCTCCCACCAAGCAGCATGAGTGAGATTGGAAATTTACCACGCTGGGAATTACAAGAGAAATATGTGGTGCCACTTAAGTAATGCTTCATTATAATTAAATAAGGTGATGGCATTTTGGGATAGATTTTAACTTTCATTGCTGGACAATAAGCTTGTCATTGAAGTTCGGTCCAATATACACTCCACCTGGTTTTCCTTTCCATTGAAGTCAATCGGGTGGAGTGTATAACGGGCAGCCTGGGGTGATGCTCTGAGTGTTGACTGCCTCTGCAGCCTCTCTCTAGACTGTTGAATGTTCTGCTTTGGCAGCTTTTTCCCATTTCTTGGACAGTACCTCCCTCCATGCCCATACCTCAACTAGGACCTCCACAGATACATCACAAAACTTCCGGCTCATCTTCCATATTGAGATATTTCCAGCAAATGCAGAGACCAATGTTAATGCAAGCTCCCTTTAAGAGGTACATTCCCGCTTTAAATAGCCCTCTGCAGGCCCACCAGAAATCCAGCTTGCAACGCGATCGGGCGCCAGCCCGCCAGTCATATGTTAACGATTAAAATCCACCGGGCCTCAGAATGTGGGTGCGCTCGTTAAAACTCCCCCTATTGTCTTATTTGGTACCGTTCCAAAAGGGTTAAGCTGTTTCTATAGTTTACGCTGTAACCACAAGAGTTTGGTTTTCCATCCTGTCAATATTCATTAGTTGCATGTATTAAATAAGTGCACATGGGAGTCTGCAGCACGTCAGACATGCTCTAATGGTTTACTTAAACCTGCCAAACTGTCAACAAGTAGTAAAATAGGAGCAAAAGGGTGAACTTGTATTGCTACTATTAACTGCAAAACAATTACCGGTGTCAAGAAACCATTGGTGCTGTGTAAGCACATTCTGACCAGCCAATTAGGTAGGAGAGGACCATTTCCTGTTCTGCGGAAGATCTTACTCAAACAGAACAAAAACATTCAGTATAACGATAACAGATATGTCTCCATAAAATTGAATGCACCAAGCTAGGAAAGGAGAAAGCATTTATTTTTCACATTACAGTATGGCATCCAGTTATACTGCCATGTATCTTCAAATGAAACTGAAGGACCCTAGGAGAACTCTACGCCGGTCTGCAGGAGGTAAAACTCTAATAATTACCATATCAATAAGCTGTATTAATCTTGCCATTGAGAATGTATTGAAAACTCAGATGTATTTTGTGTTGATAGCATAGTTATTTGTTACGTTCACTTGTATTTATTCATATTGCCAGCTAAGATTCAGAACATAAGAAAACGAGAGCACTGCCTCCCTGTATGTTATGTGCAGACAGACAAGCATACTACTCAAGGTATTTTTGAGTAGAATAAAACTATTTAACAAGCTAGTATACCCCAGGCAATTAAAAGGAAAATTATGAATGAGTGAAGTAAGCAGTTTGATGCACTAAAAATACTTGGACTGTGTACAATTATCACAAATGGTGTTAAGCAAGAGTTGCTTTATTTGAACACACATTCAACAAACAAGGGAAAGGATTGCTGTTACAACACTTCTTTTTAAAGAAAAATGTGTACATGGCACTGAGCTTCTTAGCAACTTTTGTCTATTATTAGATTTCATCTAAGGAATATATCCTGTTAATTCTGCTTTTGTGGTTTAGCTCTACTTTTTGCTATCAGGTCTGAGCAAGATGCCCTTTGCACAGTACTCTTTCCGGTCTGTGGTCAGAAGCAGAGGAAATAGTGTGATGAGAACTGAAGTAAGGGAGGGTGTACCTGACCACATAGCTGCTCTTGGACTTTTTTATACATTCAAATGAAAATCTAAGAAAGCATCCCCAGCTTCTGTATTTTGCAATTATGAGTTGCTTGTCTCATTTCCTTATAGCATATGGTCAAAACTCAGCTGTATGAAGCACTGGAACTGAAACAAGGGTTCAGAAATAACTGGATTTTTAAAGGAATGAGGAACTTGACATTTAAAATGAGTGTCATTTTATTTATAATCTTCTTTAAGCCAATTTGATCCAGTAGGTCAATTGCTTTGGCAGCGTGCCTCACTTCTTGGGAGTTGCAAGGAGGGTTCTCACATTGAATTGAGGCCTTTGCTGCACTTGTCCCCAATGCAATACTGTTAAATTAAAAATAAATTTACGTTAAGAATAATTGAAGTTGTTGGTGAATTACAGATATGTATTTGGTCATGACCCGAAACCAATAACCAATATGTCTGCAATTTATCGCTTATCAATCATTACCCAATATACTAAATGTACTAGTGGATTTCGGTAGCATTGAAATAATTCACAATAAAACCTTTCAACTTACATATAAAGTTGCCTCTCTCCTGTTTCCAAATCAATCTGTTAAGTTTTGCTCCCAGAAGTTTACTTCTTCCAGGGACCTGGGACATCAGCTTCCATACCTTCCCATCTGGATATTTCTCAGTTTTTTGTGCATACAGCATCTCAATATCTCTTTATGGGTCCTTTTGCATTCATAGCCTTTCATGTCCCCTTAATACTAGTTTGTGCATGTCTAACTCAGACCTCAGTTATCCTGCTTATTTCAAGCTGCATTTATCTGACTGCAGCTGTGCATTTTTACCCTCCGCCTGCTTCACTTTCTTGATTTTCCATTCAATTAACCAAAAAAATTCAATGGTGGAGATAAAAATATATAATAGGTAAATTCCATGTATATAAACAGCTCGTAAAATGCTGAATCCCCCACTATCAACATCCTGGGGGTTACCATTGATCAGAAACTGAACTGGACCAGCCATATAAATACTGTGGCTACAAGAGCAGGCCAGAGGCTGGGAATTCTGCGGCGAGTGTCTCACCTCCTGACTTCCCAAAGCCTTTCCACCATCTACAAGGCACAAGTCAGGAGTGTGATGGAATACTCTCCACTTGCCTGGATGAGTGCAGCTCCAACAACACTCAAGAAGCTCGACACCATTCAGGATAAAGCAGCCCGCTTGATTGGCACTCCATCCACCACCTTCAACATTCACTCCCTCCACCACCGGCGCACTGTGGCTGCAGTGTGTACCATCTACAAGATGCACTGCAGCAACTCGCCAAAGCTCCTTCAACAGCACCTTCCAAACCCGCGACCTCTACCACTTAGAAGGACAAGGGCAGCAGACGCATGGGAACATCACCACCTACAAGTTCCCCTCCAAGCCACACACCATCCTGACTTGGACCTGTATCGCCGTTCCTTCACTGTCTCTGGGCCAAAATCCTGGAACTCCCTTCCTAACAGCATTGTGGGTGTACCTACACCATATGGACTGCAGCGGTTCAAGAAGGCGGCTCACCACCATCTTCTCAAGGGCAATTAGGGATGGGCACTAAATGCTCGCCTAGCCAGCGACGCCCACATCCCATAAATGAATTTTTTAAAATTAAAAAAAGATTAGAAGGGCTGTTTTAGTTTTGAAAATATTTTGCGTACCAAAATATTTGCAAGAGCTGTTAATTCAGAAAGGGCTTTCTGGTAAAAGAGAAGGAAATACTTTCTTCTAAATTGGTGAGAAGTGTTTGTTCCTCTTGCACTACCACATGTAGCTCACTCAGAATGCACTGTACACTATGCACAGGTGATGCAAGTATCCATTGCATCAATGGATTTGGTCATAAAGCCATATTGATTCAAGGACCTAGTATTATTCGCACTAAGATAAATAGCATTTACATTGGGGACAAGTGCAGCAAAGGCCTCAAGTTGATGTGGGAGCCCTACCCGCAATTCACAAGAAGTGAGGCACGCTGCCAATGCAATTAACCTACTGGGTCAAATTGGTTCATAAGAAGTCCACTCAGATAAACTAAAGCAAAATACTGCGGATGCTGGAAGTTAGCAGCAGCGGAAACCGTTAGCGCCCCGCGGCGCTGTGCCACCGGCGATGATGTCATCGGCGTGCGCAGCGCCCCGCTCGCGCCCCGGCTGCAATCTTCGGCAGTGCCCCCTGACTTACTGCCGAATGCTATGTCCGATGGGGTCAGGGGAGCCTACCTGCCCCCACGGAGTGCCAGCTGCACTCCATGAGCCCGGCACTTCTCTTGAGTGCCGGGCTGTTTTGCCGGCACTCTGATCCCGGTGGCCCAGCTGGGCCCCGGGTCGCGCTGCGCAAGTCCCCTCCCCTTTAAGAAGAGGGATTCCCTCGCAGCGCCCCAAGAGGGAGGCGGGGCGCTTCCAGTAGCACCCCGCTTCCCTCTTGGGGCGCTACCGATGAATTTTGGCCGCGGGGGCACTAATTTTTTCAGGGCGCTAAAAATAGCACCTCGGCGAAGTTAGCGCCCCAAAGGGGGCGCAACTCAATTTTTCCCCCTTAACGTTTCAGGTTATTCTGACGAAAGTTCAACAACTTAAAACGTTAACTCTCTCCACAGGTGCTGCCTGACCTGCTGAGTATTTCCAGCATTTTCTGAATCCATTCAGATAAATATGGCCACAGCGCATGTATCCCCAATAGACAGGAGTCAGGTGCAAGCCAATGTAGACAACATTGACCACATGGTCAATTGCACCTCATGATTCAGTTGTCTATGAATATTCTAGAAGCTGATGGTAGGAGAACCAATGAATAGGTGCTATTCTATCACTCCATAAGTTAAGATCCTCAGGGTTTCTCCATGATCTTCAACATAGCCTAATGGCATTTACATTCTCAGGCAACGGCCTACTAGTTAAAGCTGTGCCGAAGAGCTATAAAAACCACCAAAAAAACAGTCATGCCATGACTGACAAGTTCTCTGAGGCTTAAGAAGATCTAGGGGGAGAAATTCGGTATCGCCCCGTTTGGGGCGCAATTATCGGCCGGGCACAAAGTTTAGCGCCTGGTGCTAATTATCGCCTCCGACTGCAAACTTGGCCTCTATTGCCCCCGGAGGTGATTGGAGCGCCATATCAGGCGCTACACACCTCTCTTAAGGCGCTAACGCCGAGGAGCGAGGTGCTACCCCAGAGCGCTGGCGAAATGTGATGTCAGTCAGCAATGGAACACAGACACACTGGCGCCGGCCAGTTCTTAAAGGGGAGGGTCGATCTTGCTCTCCATCCACACCCTGCTCATTGCAGCCTTGAATCTCGGCCTGCAGAGACCTGTACATCAATTCTGATGGAAAGAACAATGGAGAGGCCCAGGGAAAGAGTTCAGAGTGCAGCCCCCATAGTCTCTTCTAAATTGATGCAAGGTCAAATCAAAATGAACCTGCAAAGTGCTGCTCAGTACCCAAAACTTCTTCAAACAGCGTTGAATCTCTCCAGAAGTCTCTCTCTCTCTCTCTCAAAATGCGTGGTGCAAAAATGTCGCCAACAAAAAAAGGCAGGAAGCGACACCTTTAAATAGCACTCCCCCAGTCCCTTTCCGACTGCAAAACGCTCCCCTCAACCTGTTGTTGCAAGCGGCAGTGGGAAAGGCAGGGGGCGCCACTCAATATCCGGTCCGGGGCGCTACCGGGGCGTTGCACACTCGACTTGACGTCACGATCTGCGGGTGCAGGATATCGTGACGGTAGTGCTTAGCGTCACCGCAAAATGTCTGGTCAATTTCACGAGCGGCCAAACATCGCCGCGCCCAGGCGCTAGTTGCTTTGCAACCCATTAGCGCCCTCTTAGGGTGCTAATGGGAAGCGCAAAGCAACCGAATTGTTCCCCCCTAGTATCCAACTTAGATTCAGGTGGCACTGAGACAG
The DNA here is from genome assembly GCF_052327205.1 of Somniosus microcephalus. NCBI lineage: Eukaryota > Metazoa > Chordata > Chondrichthyes > Squaliformes > Somniosidae > Somniosus > Somniosus microcephalus. The sequence continues at coordinate 280,446,328 of NC_140991.1, read as the reverse complement.
TTGCTTTTTTATTGCCGCAGATAGTTAGATCAGGGAATGTAATAACCTTTCCAGAGGGCCCTGTAAGAATCAAGAAAGAAAAATCCACTGCCACCCCATCTGCCTTCAGGGGGAAAAATTCAGTATCGCCCCATTTGGAGCGCCATTATCGGCCGTGCGCAAAATTTAGCGCCTGGCGCTAATTTTCACCTCCGATGGCAAACTTGGCTTTTATCGCCCCTGGAGGTGATTGGAGTGCTAAATCAGGCGCTTCACACCTGTCTTAAGGCGCAAAGGCTGAGGAGCGAGGCGCTACCTCAGAGCGCTGGTGAAGCAAAGAAGGGCAAATCAAAATGAACCTGCAAAGTACTGCTCAGTACCCAAAACTCCTTCACACAGCGTTGAATCTCTCATGAAGTCTCTTTCTCTCTCAGAATGCGTGGTGCAAAAATGTCACCAACAAAAAAAGGCAGGAAGCGGTCGCCTTTAAATAGCACTCCCCCAGTCCCTTTCTGACTGCAAAACGCTCCCCTCAACCTGTTGTTGCTAGCGGCAGGCGGTAAGGCAGGGGGCGCCACTCAATATCTGGTCCGGGGTGCTACCGGGGCGTTGCGCACTCGACTGATGTCACGATCTGCCGGCGCAGGAGATCGTGGTGGTAGTGTTTAGCGCCGCTGCAAAATGTCTAGTTAATTTCACGAGCGGCGCAAACAGCACCGCGCCAGGGCGCTAGTTGCTTTGCGTCCCATTAGCACCCTCTTAAGGCGTTAACGGGAGGCGCAAACAACTGAATTTTCCCCCCTTGACACCCCTTACCACTGGAGGGAATATAACCATGAGATCCAACAAAAATCATCTATGAACCCTTAGTCCTGAGAGAGCAACTGGCAGAGGGAGGGAGAGAGATAAACCTGGGAGAGAAAGAAATGCAAACTGGGGGAGAGAGAGAGAGAGAAAGACTAACTGGGGAGGGAGGGAAACAAACTGGGAGAGAGAAAGAGCAAAAAACACTGGGGAGGGGGAGAGAGTGGGGAACAAAAACAGTGGCGGGAGAGCGAGAAACACAAACTGGGGGAGGGAGGGAGAGAGAAACGCAAACTGGGGGAGGGAGGGAGAAACACAAACTGGGGGAGGGAGAGCGTGAGAGAAACACAAACTGGGGAAGGAGGGAGAGAGAAACACAAACTGGGGGAGGGAGAGAGACACGCAAACTGGGGGAGGGAGAGCGTGAGAGAAACACAAACTGGGGAAGGAGGGAGAGAGAAACACAAACTGGGGGAGGGAGAGAGAAACACAAACTGGGGGAGGGAGGGAGAGAGAAACACAAACTAGGGGAGGGAGAGCGTGAGAGAAACACAAACTGGGGAAGGAGGGAGAGAGAAACACAAACTGGGGAAGGAGGGAGAGAGAAACACAAACTGGGGGAGGGAGAGAGAAACACAAACTGGGGGAGGGAGAGGGTGAGAGAAACACAAACCGGGGATGGAAGGAGAGAGAAACACAAACTGGGGAGGGAGGGAGAGAGAAACACAAACTGGGGAAGGAGGGAGAGAGAAACACAAACTGGGGGAGGGAGAGGGTGAGAGAAACACAAACTGGGGGAGGGAGAGAGAGAGAAACACAAACTGGGGGAGGGAGAGGGTGAGAGAAACACAAACCGGGGATGGAAGGAGAGAAACACAAACTGGGGAGGGAGGGAGAAACACAAACTGGGGAGGGAGAGGGAGAGAGAAAAACAAACTGGGGAGGGAGGGAGAGAAACACAAACTGGGGGAGGGAGAGGGAGAGAGAAAAACAAACTGGGGGAGGGAGGAACACAAACTGGGGAGGGAGAGAGAGAGAGCGAAACACAAACTGGGGAGGGAGGGAGAGAGAAAAACAAACTGGGGAGGGAGGGAGAGAAACACAAACTGGGGGAGGGAGAGGGAGAGAGAAAAACAAACTGGGGGAGGGAGGGAGAAACACAAACTGGGGAGGAAGAGAGAGCGAAACACAAACTGGGGAAGAAGGGAGAGAGAAACACAAACTGGGGGAGGGAGGGAGAGAGAAACACAAACTGAGGGAGGGTGGGGGAGAGAGAAACACAAACCGGGGAAGGGCTGGGGAGAGAGAAACACAAACCGGGGGAGGGAGAGCTGCACAAACTAGGGGAGGGAGAGAAACACAAACGAGGGAGGGAGGGAGTAACACAAACTGGGGGAGGAAGAGAGAGAGAGAGAAACACAAACTGGGGGAGGGAGGGAGGGAGAAACACAAACTGAGGAGGGAGGGAGAGAGATAAACACAAACTGGGGAGGGAGGGAGAGAAACACAAACTGGGGAGGGAGGGAGAGAAAAACGCAAACTGGGGAGGGAGAGAAAAACGCAAACTGGGGAGGGAGGGAGAGAGAAACGCAAACTGGGGAGGAAGAGAGAGAGAGAGAAACACAAACTGGGGGAGGGAGGGAGGGAGAAACACAAACTGGGGAGGGAGGGAGAGAGATAAACACAAACTGGGGAGGGAGGGAGAGAAACACAAACTGGGGAGGGACGGAGAGAGATAAACACAAACTGGGGAGGGAGAGAAAATCGCAAACTGGGGGAGGGAGAAACACAAACTGGGGGAGGAAGAGAGAGAGAAACACAAACTGGGGGAGGGAGGGAGAGAGATAAACACAAACTGGGGAGGGAGAGGGGGAGAGAGAAACACAAACTGGGGAGGGAGGGAGAGAGAAACACAAACTGGGGAGGGAGAAACACAAACTGGGGGAGGGAGCGGGAGAGAGAAACACAAACTGGGGAGGGAGGGAGAGAAAAACGCAAACTGGGGAGGGAGGGAGAGAAACACAAACTGGGGAGGGAGGGAGAGAAACACAAACTGGGGGAGGAAGAGAGAGAGAGAGAAACACAAACTGGGGGAGGGAGTGAGAGAGATAAACACAAACTGGGGAGGGAGAGGGGGAAGAGAGAAACACAAACTGGGGAGGGAGGGAGAAACACAAACTGGGGAGGGAGGGAGAAACACAAACTGGGGAGGGAGGGAGAGAGAGAAAAACGCAAACTGGGGAGGGAGGGAGAGAGAGAAACACAAACCGGGGAGGGAGAGGGGGAGAGAGAAACACAAACCGGGGAAGGAGGGAGAGAGCAACACAAACTGGGAAGGGAGAGTTCATGTCGGCCTGTGACGTGCACTGTTGTATAATGTGTTTTATTGCTGGAGTCAGGCAGCTTTGCTTCTCCCTGTGGACTGAGCCTTACCTCCCCGAAGGTGGGTTTCCACATTGGGGTGTGGGAGTCAGTGAATTGAATTAGGTTCGGTTTTGATTTTATTTATTGCTTTTATAACTTGCTGTGTAGTGTAAAAAGTCATAAACTTGTACAAAAACATTAGTTAGAAGTTAGCTCTATTGATCATGTTTTTGTTGAATCAGTGGAATTTACTTGGTGTTTCTCACTGCGGTCGATACTGTAGAAACATCATCAACAACAACAACAACTTGTATTTATATAGCGCCTTTAATGTAGTAAAGCATCCCAAGGCACTTAACAGGAGCGTTATAAAACAGAATTTGACACTGAGTCACATAAGGAGATATTAGTGCAGGTGACCAAAAGCTTGGTCAAAGAGATAGGTTTTAAGGAGCGTCTTAAAGGAGGAAAGAAAAGTAGAGAGGTGGAGAGGTTTAGGGAGGGAATTCCAGAGCTTAGGGCCTAGGCAGCGCAAGGCATGGCCACCAATAGTGGAGCGATTAAAATTGGGGATGTCCAAAAGGGCAGAATTAGAGAAGCGCAGATATCTAGGGGGTTTGTGGGTCTGGAGGAGATTACAGAGATAGGGAGGGACAAGGACATGGAGGGATTTGAAAACAAGGATGAGAATTTTGAAATTGAGACGTTGCTTAACCGGGAGCCAATGTAGGTCAGCGAGCACAGGGGTGATGGGTGAACGGGACTTGGTGCGAGTTAGGACACGGGCAGCAGAGTTTTGAATGATCTCAAGTTTACGTAGGGTAGAATGTGGGAGGCCAGACAGGAGTGCATTGGAATAGTCAAGTCTAGAGGCAACAAAGGCATGGATGAGGGTTTCAGCAGCGGATGAGCTGAGGCAGGGGTGGAGTCAGGCGATGTTCCGGAGGTGTAAATTACAGAAGTAGTTTGGATTTAAACATTGCTTATCCTTAAATGTTTCAACTCTTATGTATTCTTTCCTTAATTTATAAATTATGTTATTCATCTCACTACAAAACAAAAAGTCAAATATTTTATTCGGGGCTTGGTGATACTCAGACACTCTAAGGTAAACATGAGGTAATAGGTTGGAGGAAAGTATTATAAAGGCAGATTCCAGCCACACCACATGTGCTGGGTCCTTGATCTGAGTGCCCACTGATCAGCAGGGCTGCATATCTGATAATATCACTTCGATCATGCAAACTCTGAAGCATTCAGAAGCCAATTTCCATCATTCTCTCCAAACGGTCCCCAAGGCCTGAAGGTTTTATATCCTGTTGCTGCAACAGGTCTCTGCCTGCTCTCCAGATATTTTCCATCTGCCAACCCCTCCTCCCTTTCCCCCCCACCCACATTTGTCCCCTCCCTCTCACTCCCTCCCCCCACCCCTCTCCTTCAGGCCTCAGGTGCTTGTAGAAAGTCTAATCAGTTGTTTTGTACAGCTCTTCAGTCGAACATCTCCCTGTTATGGAAAGTTCTAGCTCCCTCTAGTGTAACTTAGAGCAGTTTATATAAAGTTATGAAGATACTTTTATTATGCGCTGAGTGCTTGTGACTCAAAACAGATTGAACATTTTTTCAACATTGTCTTTTATGTAAATGATGTCAGTTTGCCGTGCTCTGATCCAGTTCCAATAAATCATTTTGCATTCTAAATTTGGCAAGCACATCATAAATTATGGTGCAGTTACATTATATTTTTCATATATAATAATGCTGCACACCATTTGAAGGCTGTTTCTGACATGTACAGTGGAAATGATTGCCTATGTTTGTCTCCCTTGCTCTCTATCTTGTCCCCATCTCACTCCTTTTCCATGTCTCTCCTCCACCATCACCGTGGTGATACAGAAAGCTTTAATTCTACAAAGTTAACATTAAGAATCAATTCACAAACAGGGCATTTTGGAACTTTACTCAAAGTTCAGAACCACTCGCTCCAATGTGTTCTCCAGATCCTCATGGGTTTTCTCTTTTTCTGAGATTCCCTTGTTTTCAGTGACGGTACTTCTGTAAAGCCAAGACTTCACTTTTCCTGGGCTTGCTAAATCATATAATGGCCAGCACAGCCAATCAACTGCTGCCCTCGAGAAGTGTCGCATTGCCAAAGCAGAAAGGGAGGAATGGAGCTGAATGTGAGCATGGCCTGGGTGGAAAGAGAAAGCACAGAAACATAACAAGGTAAAAACTGCCACCTGAAGAACCATGTAACGTGAGCGAGAAAGCAATCATAATTTTCATAATTTGTGTGAAATAATGAGTCACATGGCAGCTTGGACTTGGGAGAAAAAAAATGATGTTAGATATTGTTCCCATTAACTAAAGAGAGAGCTAGGTGATGACTATATTTAAAAAAGGAAATATTTCAGAACTGGAAAATTATTGGCCCATTAGTTTGACTTTGGCTATAGGCAAGTTGCTAAAAGGGATCATTAGAGAGAAACTACAACAATCTTAGCACAGAAGGGCTTATTAGATAACTTCAAAAAGACTTCTGGAAAAGAAGGTCCTGTCTCACCAGATCACAATGTAATTACAGATGAGGAAGTCCATTCGGTCCATCCTACTTCATCCAGCCAGAGAGATCTAAATGTTCCCCAATTGTAGCATCCAATCGCTTCTTAAATGATTCCAGGGTTTTTATCACCATTACTCTATCAGGAAGTTTATTCTGCATTTTGGTGAGGAAGTATTTCCTGATATCAGTCCTAAAATTACCTTTTACGAGCTGGAACATTTGCCTCTTTATTCCACTGCCACGGTTTAAAGTAATACTGGAGGGGTGACCATCAGGGAAGACCAGGTGCAGAAGGTCACGGAAGGAGCCCCGAGGAGGGGCGGTTGGTGAGAAGGTCACGGAAGGAGGAGCAGCTGGTGAGCAGGCCCGGGCGTTGGGCTGAAGATTGTCGGACAGGAGGAATGGTGGAAATGGAATGGCGGCGCGCACCGACGCAGCGGCTTTGCTTCTCCCAGTCATGGGAGCTTGCAAGATCACATTTCGTTGTTCATGTACTTGTGCAATGACAATAAAGTTGAATTATTATTATATTATTATATATGTTTAACAATTTTATATGTCTCTATAAGATCATTTCTCAGATACCTCCTATCCAACCTGAAAAGCCCAAATCAATCTAGTCTTTCCTCATAACTCAGATCCCAGGGACTGGGAATTAATCTTGTGGCTAAACCATAAGAACATCAGGAATAGGAACAGGAGTAGGCCATACGGCCCCTCAAGCCTGCACCGCCATTCAATAAGATCATGGCTGAACTTCTACATCAAATTCACTTTCCCACCCGATCCCCATATCCCTTGATTCCTTGAGTGCCCAAAAATCTATCGATCTCAGTCTTGAATATGCTCATCGACTGAGCAGCCACAGCCCTCTGGAGTAGAGAATTCCAAAAATTCACAACCCTCTGAGTGAAGAAACTTCTCATCATCTCAGTCCTAAATGGCTGACCCCTTATCCTGAGACTATGAACCCTAGTTCTAGACTCTCCAGCCAGGGGAAATAGCCTCCCAGCATCTACCCTGTCAAGCCCTCTAAGAATTTTATACATTTCAATGAGATCATCTCTCATTCTTCTAAACTCCAGAGAATATAGGCCTATTCTACTTAATCTCTCCTCATAGGACAGCACTCTCATCCCAGGAATCAATCTAGTGAACCTTCGTTGCACCTCCTCTAAGGCAAGTATATCCTTCTTTACACAGTACTCCAGATGCGATCTCACCAAAGCCCTGTATAATTGCAGCAAAACTTCTTTACTCTTATACTCCAACCCCCTTGCAATAAAGGCCAACATACCATTTGCCTTCCGAATTGCTTGATGTACCTGCATCTTAACTTTCTGTGATTTGTGTACAAGGACACCCAAATCCCTCTGAATCCCAACATTTACTAGTCTCTCACCTTTTAAAAAATATTCTGCTTTTCCATTCTTTCTACCAAAATGGATAATTTCACACTTCCCCACATTATGCTCCATCTGCCATCTTCTTGCCCAGCCACTTAACCAATCTATATCCCTTTGCAACCTCTTTATGTCCTCCTCAGAGCTTATATTTTTGCCTAGCTTTGCATCATCAGTAAACCTGGATATATTACACTCAGTCCCCTCATCTAAGTCATTGATATAGATTGTCTATATTCAAGGGATATGGGGATCGGGTGGGAAAGTGGAGTTGAAGTCAAAGATCATCCATGATCTTATTGAATGGTGGAGCAGGCTCGAGCAGCCCTACAGCCTACTCCTGCTCCTAATTCTCATGTTCTTATTGTAAATAGCTGAGGTACAAGCATTGATCCTTGCGACACTGCCATCCCAAAAATGACCCGTTTATTGCTACTCTCTGTTTTCTGTCCATTAACCAATCCTCAATCGATGCTAATATATTATACCTCAATCCCATGAGCCCTAATCTTCTGTAACACCCTCTTGTGTTCCACCTTATCGAATGCCTTCTGAAAATACATATATAATACATCCACTAGTTCCCCCTTATCTACCCTGCTAGTTACACCCGCAAAAAACTCTACTAGATTTGTCAAATATTATTTCCCTTTCATAAAACCGTGTTGACTCTGCCTAATCATATTGTGATTTTCCAAGTGCCCTGTTATCACGTCCCTAATATAGATTCTAGCATTTTTCCCTAGAACTGATGTCCGGTTAACTGACCTATAGTTCCCTGTTTTCTCTCTCCCTCCTTTCTTGAACAGTGGGGTTATATTTACTGCCTTCCAATCCACAGGGACCGTTCTAGAATCTAAGGAATTCTGGAAGATAAAAATCAATGCATCCATTATCTCTGCAGGAACCTCTTTTAAAACTCTAGGATGTAGGCCATCAGGTCCAGGAAATTTGTTGGTGTTTAGTCCCATTAATTTCTCTAGTACTTTTTCTTTACTACAGGTAGACTATCCCTTATCCGCACTTCCGAAAACCGAAAACCTCTGAAAACCGAAAGTTTTTTCGTGGAGCGTAACTAGAGTATTTATGGTCTATATTTATCCCACTATTTAATTTACCAAATTATTACTGTACAAATAAACTGTAATACTATTTATAGTCTTTATTTATCCCACTCAGTGTGAATATTCATAAGGTTTGCTGCAGAAATATTAATGTGTTTGCTTACGGGGTGCTGCCCAGACCCCCGCTAGGGTGTTACATACTGATTCTGAATACCATTCTGAAATCCGAAAAATTCCGAATTCCGAAAAACATCTGGTCCCAAGGGTTTCGGATAAGGGATAGTGCACCTGTAATAATAATTACTTTAAGTTCCTCACTCTCATTAGACCCTTGGTAAGTTCTTTGTATCTTACTGTCAAGACAGACACAAAATATTTGTTTAACGTTGCTGCCATTTCCTTATTCTGCATTATAATTTCTCCTGTCTTTGCCTCTAAGGGACCCACATTTACTTTTGCTAATCTCTTCCTTTTTACACACTTGTAAAAGCTGTGGAATTTGCTGCCCCAGAAAGCTGTGGAAGCTACATCATTAAATAAATTTAAAACAGAAATAGATAGTTTCCTAGAAGTAAAGGGAATTAAGGGTTACGGGGAGCGGGCAGGAAATTGGACATGAGTCTAGGTTCGGAATGGTCATGGCCCTGTGGGTAGTGGAGTGGGCCCAGGGGCCGTGTAGCCTGGTTCTGCTCCTACTGTGTTCTAATTCTGTGTTAGATTTCAGGAGATGGTTTTATTCCTGTTCCTGGCTGGGGTGGAGATCGCCTTTACAGAAGGTAAGTACTGTAGAAAATATAGGGACAGAGTGATCTCCTGGAAGAATTTTGATCGCCTAGATGGGTCGGAGAGGAATTTCCCAGATTTTTTTCTCCCAAATTGGCCATTGGGTCTTTATCTGGTTTTTTGCCTCTCCCGGGAGATCACATGGGTTCGGGTGGATGCAGAGTGATAGAAGATTTGAGGTTAGGATCAGATCAGCCATGATCTTATTGAATGGTGGAGCAGGCTCGAGGGGCCGATTGGCCTACTCCTGCTCCTATTTCTTATGTTCTTATGTTCTTACAATCTGTTTTTATATTTCTTGCAGGTTTACTCTCATATTCTATTTTTTCCCTCTTTATCAATTTATTGGTCATCTTTTGCTGATTTATAAAACCCTCCCAATCCTCAGGATTACTATTCTTTTTGGCAACATTGTAAGTTTTTTTTTAATCTAATACTATCCTTAACTTCTCTAGTTAGCCACGGTTGTACCATTTTTCTAGTGGAGTTTTTATTCCTGAAGGGAATGTATATTTGTTGAGAATTATGAATTATTTCTTTAAATGTTTGCCATTGCTTATCTACCGTCATATGTTTTAATCTAATTTTAATCTAATTTCCCAATCTACCTCAACCAACCCACCCCCTATCTCCATAATTGGCTTTGTTTAAATTTAAGACCCTAGTTTCAGACTTAACCACATAATTCTCAAACTTACTGGGACACATTGGGTTGGATTTTGTCAATGGGGGCGCGTTGGGGGTGGGACTGCTGCTTGTTGGGTTTCAGTCCCACCCGCAACCCATGCTATTTTCCCTTGATTGACCTTGTTAAGCCCGCCCTGCGGGCTTAGCAGGCCAATTAAGGGAAAGCCGGTGACAGAGAACATCAGCGTATGATGTTTCATCTGTCAAAATTTTTTGACAGATGAATTGTCATCGTTAGACAACTTTGAGAAGCTGTCAAACACTGACAGTCTCGGCTCTTTCCTGAGCAGAAATTAGATGGCTGTTGCATCGGAGAATGCAGCAGCCATTCTGTTATCTCTGCCATGGAGATGAGGAGCCTCCGGATCCCTAAGGGTTGAAGCCTGCAGGAAGAAACAAAGGTAAGGAAACTTTTTCTAACACTTTTCACTCATCTCCCATAATTACCTCTCCACACTTGCACCCATCACTCACCTCCACAGCGCACTTTACGACCCCCTCACTCCCGCAGACTCACTGCTCGCCTCGCTGACCCTGGCGGGTTTTCCCGACGTCGGGAAGCCAGCACTTGTGTTGGTAAAATGGGGATAAGCCTCTTAACTGCCTGTTAACTACCTGTTAACAGGCAGTTAGTTGGCTCTAATCCTCTTCCCACCTCGAGGAGATGGGTCCCTGCGCGACTCGGGGACCCGCCTCCCGGGAAGATGGCACAGAGGTGGGTTGGGAGCAGATTCGGTACCCGCTCCCAGTTTCTGCCATTTTCCCGGCAGTCCCGCCTCCAAACCCGCCTCCCCAGGGCTGGGAAAATTACCCCCAACCATTGTTTCCCTCCACATAATCAGGTTGGAGTGAGAAGATTATGTTTCACATTCCTGTTATTATTTTCTTTTATTCTACATTTTTGCTAGGCGACTTATTAAATTACTTTGTAATTAGTTTGTAACTTGTGTAATGATTGACCTCGTTAAGCGATTTACCCCAGGGCAGTTAAAAAACACATTTTTATTTTTATGCTACTTTGGTTCTTGTGGCCGATGTGCAGGCTCCAAGGTCTGTAAATCATCTGGTTTCCACTTCTCATCTTCCCAAAATCACACAGTCAAAACCAGAAATTCACTGTTTATGGAAACATAGATATGAACCCATTTCCTACCATTCCATGGCACAATATGTTAGTGTTCCAATTCACTGCACTACTGTGCCACGTTCAACAGCTCTAAATATTTGATATAAATAGTTTGAAATAAACAGTCATTTTTCAACTGCAAATACCATTAACAGTGACAATAAATAATATAGTGTGTCTCTTAGTGAGGTGCTTTGTTGCGTTGTACATAACATTTGTCAACCTTTTTAAAAATTAATTAAACTCAATTTATTGAGTTTTCATTTTAAATTTTGCAACACATTTTTCCATTACTATCATTGGGTCTGAAATTAAAGAGGAAACAATTGCAATTTTCAAAATAATAAAAGTACATCATGGCCAGAATTTTCTGGGGTCCATGCGGGCGTGATTAGAGGCAGGTCGGGTGGGAAAGTTGAAATATGTTGCAGCGGGTCAGGAAACCACCGTCATCCCGCCCCCACGCGCCTTTCCCTCGGGCGCGTTTGCCGGAGCGGCAGCGACCCAAATGGAAGAGGCAGGCGAGCTAATTTAAATCATTGTGAGGTACTTGTCAGACCCTGAAGCGTCTTTTTCATCCTACAGTTCAAATTTCCCTGGATGAGCACATGAATCACGCAGCTCGGGGACCACGTCTGTGAACCTGAGGCGGAAGTTGAGTGGCCATTGATCCAGCTCATTAGTGCACAGCATGAAAAGTACAATAAAAACTCCCATCTCACAGCTGATCACTTTCCTAAGGCAGATGCTGCTGCTGACTGCATTGTCAGCACAGATTTAGCTTTCTAGAGGTTGCAAGTGTTTCCAGCAAAGTCAGCATCCACTGTCATCTCGTTGGTAGAACCAATCACATGTTGACAGATTACTTCTGTTATCTCTACTTGACCTGTCATCTATTCCATCAGAATGGGTGCCTCAGAATCAAATCACAATGAGCCCAGCAGCACCAGGCACACCAGCAGCAGCAACAATAACACCACCAACATTCTCCTCAATGCCCTGATGCTCCACAGGACAGAGGGCATCAGCACAGGGCTGCACCACGATGGAGGCGATATCCCCAACACAAGGTATGCAGGCAGAGGATGAGCTTCCTCAACATGACTGAGCAACAGTACCAAAGGAGGCTCGGGCTATTTCGCCAAGTTGTCGCAGACATTTGCACATTGCTGGAACAAGACCTGCAGCCCAGAGGAGCGGGTGGACATGCCTTACCAATGGCTGTTAAAGTCACCAGCGCCCTCAACTTCTTTGCCTCAGGCTCCTTCCAGGAGTCTGCAGCAGACATTTGCGGCATCTCGCAGTCAGCCGCCCATGGATGCATCACACAGGTCACCAATGCCCTGTTTGACAAGTCAGCCAATTATATCAGCTTTGCCACTGATTATGCCAGTGTTACTGAGCGGGCGCTCGGCTTTGCCACTCTGGCTGGCTTCCCACAGGTGCAGGGCTTCATTGACTGCCCACATGTGGCCATCAGGGCACTTCATCATCACCCAGGAGTGTTTGTCAACCACAAGGGCTTCCACTCCCTCAATATTCAGCTGATCTCCAACCATAGGAAGATCATCATGCATGTGTGCACAAATTTCCCTGGCAGCTGCCATGACTCTTTCGTCCTGCACCAGTTCACCCTCCCTCAGCTCCACGCTCCTCCAAACAGACTTTACAGCTGGCTGCTTGGAGACAAGGGCTATCCACTGAAAACATGGCTCATGACACCCTTGAGGAGGCCAAGTACTGAGGCCCAGGAGAGATGTAATGAAGCCACATTTCCACCAGATGTGTCATAGAGCAGACAATAGGCATGCTGAAAATGCGCTTCAGATGCCTTAACAGATCTGGAGGAACCCTTCAGTATGCACCAACCAGGGGTCTCCAGAATTGTCGTGGTCTGCTGCGCCCTGCACAACACAGCGCAGCAGCGAGGATTAGTGCTGCATAAGGAGCAAGGCACTGAGCGCACAGCCTCTTCAGAGGAGGAGGGGGAGAAGGAGGGGGAGGAGCATCAGCTTGAAGACGAGGAGGAGGAGGAGCAGAGGAACCTGCGGTCCAGATCCCACCAGCACCTGAGCACATTGCTGCCCCGGAGGCCAGGGACGGAGCCAGATTTACTTAATTTTATACATTACACCCATATGGCTGCCACATTCTGCACCAAGTTGGCACCACACCACATGTGCTCCTGTGAGTAGCGCATTAGCTGCTCCATACAGGTGTCCATCTTATCCATGGAAGAGCCTATAATTGCCATCGCCTGTGACATGGTGGTGCTCATGTTATCATGGAATCATAGAATCATAGAATGGTTACAGCACAGAAGGAGGCCATTCAGCCCATCGCGCCCTGCCAGCGCTCTGCAAGAGCACTTCAGCTAGTCCCACTGCCCCACCCTTTCTCCGTAGCCCTGCAAATTTTTTCCTTCAGGTACTTATCCAATTCCCTTTTGAAAGCCACGATTGAATCTGCCTCCACCACCCTTTCAGGCAGTGCATTCCAGATCCTAACCACTCGCTGCATAAAAAAGTTTTTCCTCATGTCACCTTTAGTTCTTCTGTCAATCACCTTAAATCTGTGTCCTTTGGTTCTCGACCCTTCCGCCAATGGGAACAGTTTCTCCTTATCTACTCTGACCAGACCCCCTCATGATATTGAACACCTCTATCTAATCTCCTCTCAACTTTCTCTGCTCTAAGGAGAACAACCCCAGCTTCTCCATTCTATCCACATAACTGAAGTCCCTCATCCCTGGAACCATTCTCGTAAATCTTTTCTGCACCCTCTCTAAGGCCTTCACATCCTTCCTAAAGTGCGGTGCCCAGAATTGGACACAATATTCCAGTTGAGGCCGAACCAGTGTTTTATAAAGTTTCATCATAACTTCCTTGCTTTTGTATTCTATGGGCGAGAAATTCGGTATCGCCCCGGTTGGGGTGCTGACTTTTGAAAAGTAGGAAAAGTTGCACCAGGCACTAATGATTCTCTCCAGATGGGAAATTCAGCTTTAGCGCCCCAAGAGGGAAGTGTAACATTAAATCAAGGACTACCACTTCCCTTAGAGCACTAGAGGGAGCAAGAGGGGCAGTAGCGGCAGAATGCTGCACAATGTTCCGTGCAACGCTGCCGGTTTTACAGGCTCCCTCCCTCCCTTAAAGGGAAGGGCCAATACTGCCGTCATTGAAGGCTAAGGCTGGGAATGTTCGTCGACGGCACCTGCGATACGCGCACTGCAGCCCCAAGCACTCTAAGAGAGTGCAGGGCTGATCAATCGTGGGCTGGAAAAAAATCAAAATGTAGCACACTGTGGACATTATTACATTTTGGCCTACCTGACCACCATTGCCTTTAATTAGCGCTCCCCAAGCAGCCAGCCGAGGTGACAACGCCTCCTGCAGCTGCCGTTGTTGACGCCTGGCGATGCTGCAGGGTGCGGAAGCGAATTTTACATCCGGGGCAATAACGGGGCGCTGTGCACCGGATAACGTCACGATCTCCAGGGCGCAGGGGATTGAGGCGGTAAGTTTTAGTGCCAGCGTTAACCCACCATGGAAGTTTGCGGGCATCGGTAATTTCACCGCGCCCGGTGGGTAAGCCCTTAGCGCCCCGTTATCGCGCCTCTGGGGGCCAATTTCTCTCCCTATGCCTCTATTTATGAATCCCAGGATCCCATATGCTCTTTAACCGCTTTCTCAACCTGCCCTGCCAACTTCGACGATCTTTGCACATATACCCCCAGGTCTCTATGTTCATGCACCCCCTTTAGAATTGTACCCTTTAGTTTATATTGCCTCTCCTCCTTCTTTCTACCAAAATGTATCACTTTGCACTTTCCTGCATTGGAGATGGACTCCTCCATTCGTTGGACATTTGCAGACATCGCGGTCGCAAAACCTGTCAGAGCCCCCTGCACGTCTTCCTGCACCTCCAGGAACACCCTCTTTCTGGATGGCCCCAGGGGCTCAGCATCTGCATGCAGCTGAGCAGAGTTGGGAGCGTCCTGTGCCCTCCGACGAGGAGACTCCACTGCTGTCCCTGTCTCCACCATCTGCTCTTGCTCACTTGTGAGTTACCAGGTAACAACACTACTCTATCTCACGTAGGACCCACCAAGGTGTAAATATGTGCACTGGTGCTGGGTGTACTTATGCCTGGTGACGGTGTGCCCTCAAAGGCTGGAGGCTGCTCTGAGGAGTCGTCTTCCTTTTCCTCCTGGACAGTGGGGGGCGGTGCGGGGTGCTATTGATGGACCTATGGGACAGTAAAGAGATGATTTAGATATGTTATGTGATGAATGGGTACACATAACATTATGCACATAATGAACATTCAGTGGCTGCTGACATCAGTCCCCATATGCGTGACTGCTGTATGCCATGTAGCTGTATGATATGTAATTCTGTCACCAGGTTGCTGAGATGTCCCCCTCCCTCCATCTCCCACCTCCAGCTGCTCGGCGACTCCAGAGACTTCCAAGGCAGCCTCCTCTGCTGATGTTAGGGTAGCCAATGATGGAGGGCCCCCTCCGGTACTCTCCCTCTCCCTCTTATTGTGGGCTCTCTATTCCTGCAAGGAGGGAAAGAAGAGAAGGTTCAGTGAGAGTGATGGAATGAGTGTAAGGAATGGATGGGTTACATCTTTAGAGGGAGACTATGATGGATTGGGGTGGCAATGCCAAGTGGCCTCCTTGTGTATTGTTAGTTGGTATGATTGCATTAGGATGCGGGTGAGTGTGAGGCGTGGCTAGTCAGATGGGGATGTGATAATGTAAATTGAGAGAGGGATGGGTGGGCGTGCAAGGTATGTTGGTGTGAGTAAGGATGTGCAGGAGTAGCGTTGGGAAGACAGAGTGATGGGGATGTGATGAGAGGCACAGCAGGATGAAGCTGAGTGTGGCTTTGTATTCACTTTTCCTGATCTAATGAGATAATTGAAACATTTGCGGCACTGCACACAGGTCCTCCTGAACACATCCCTGCTGTTGACCTCCTCTGCTATTTGGAGCCAGACTCGTTTTGTCTCCTGGGGAGGTCTCTTCCGCCCATTAGAAGAGAAGAGGACCTCCCTGCGTGCTCTGACTCCCTCCACAAGCACAGGGAGGGAGTCACCGGAAAACCTGGGTGCAGCCCTCTGCCTCTGTGCAATCATGTTTGGCACTCTTTGTAGCAGTCCAATTGTGCAGTGTGCTGCCTGCACACTCCGAGATGAACTTTCAAATGCAATGTGGCCATGGCTCCTTTAAATAGCCCAGCTGAAAACGTGTCATCGACGATGTCGTCAGACCCACACCATTTAATAGGGCCGGGAAACGTGCAGGGCAACCTTAGATATGCCCCATTAATGGAAAGTCATTCTGAGGAGCGGCATGGTATGAAGAACGGGGTCGTGACCCGCCATGGCAACCGCCCGCACCCGACCCGCCCAGGTACAGAAAATTCCAGCTTATGTGTCACATTTGTTGGTGCTCAAGGTTTTGTTTTAGTAGCTGTTGACTAAGTACAGTTGTTCAGTTATTGCATTCAGTGTATTTGATTCAGAATATAACATTAAATTGGAAATTTAGCTGATATGTGATTGCACAACGTGCGACAATCTGCTCGAGCTTTCAGTTAGAAGCTCAATATAAGCAAAGTTGGATATTTTCAGAATGGAAAGATTTGGGAAACTAAAGGGCTTTATCCATCTTAATGTGTACTGTTTTTGAATATGAAGCCTCATGCAGGAGCTTTCTAATTGGTTCAGAGTAGTCTCGTGTTCCAGTCTACTGATTGTTAACAATTCGTATCCATACCGCCACTTTCCCCTTAATTCCTTGGGCTTCCATCTTCTTAACAATCCTCCTGTGTGGCACTTTGTCAAATGCTTCCGAAAGGGGCAGTTGGATAAACACATGAGGGAGAAAGGAATAAAAGGATATGTTGATAGGCTTAGATGAAGAGGAATGGGAGGAGGCTCGAGTGGAGCATAAGCACTGGCGTGGACCAGTTGGGCCGAATGGCCTGCTTCTGTGCTGTATATTCTCTGTAATTCTCCGCTGTCTCTCATTCCCCAGGATTCCTGCTGTCTTACAGGCCTTGACCCCCTGGCTGCAACTCATTTCCCTGTCCTGCCCGGACCCACCCATATGCTTATAACAGACCTCCGCTCCTCAATGGGCCTTTGTAACCATTTGCTCCTTGCACAGCTTCTTACCCAGCCTTTCGCTCACTGCCAGGTTTCCACTCCTCTTCCCACATGCATCTTGAAATTAAATTATATTCGATTTTACAGAAATACTGATTTCAACATTATTGCATAAATGTTTACATTCTTTACATTAAAGGTGTGTCTTTTTAAGTTAATTATTCAGCCTCTCCCTTCTTTGTAGGGTCTGCATAATTTGCTTCTGTCCTGAAGAGTTAGCCAAAAGGCTAATCTTCTGACAGCTATGCCATTCTGTAGCTGGACCACCAGGTGGTGCACTTGTACGGGACAAAATAATGTATATATTTTTTTCTTGACCCCCCCCCATGTGAGAATTCATGCGTTAGAGAACAGTAGAAGCCCCTATAGTGATCTAAATGTTCTCTTTTCCCATTTATTATCAATAAGAAAACACTATGAAATCCATTGCCAATTAATTAGCATCTAGAAATATGTTTCCTTTAACAGGCATTCTCCTTAACATGGGCAATGCTATTAACAGGCATGTACAATTTTAGTTGTCACAAGCACTTATACCAGTTACCATAGCAGCATGAAGCAAGCATCACAACTGGTCTGCTACATTGTCGGTATTATGAGGGAGGCGGAATCCTATAATTTCTGCCAAAACATAGCATGCTTATTTAGATGCAGACAGGGCTTTGTGCAATGACCATAAAGCTGTGGAAAACCTGACAATCTAATTTTTCTGCCAGCTGTTGTGAAACATGCTGAGAATAATAAGCAGCAATTAAAAAAAAATGTTTGTCATCAGAACAATAAATGGCTAGCTCCTTTTGCACAAAACCTATTTATTTAAAGAGAGTTAAATGTTTGGAGTAATCTACTATGGTATGATAGAGGCAAAAACATTTGGGTTATTCAAAATCCAATTAGATGTCATGATGAGAGAGGTTAATGTGCTAAAGTGACAGCCTTCAACGGGTCAAATGACTTTTTCTCATCCCTGACTTTTCCCATGCTCTAATATAGGTTGGATGGGTAAATATTGTCTATCAGTCTGTATTACAGTAAGACTTCCTCACTGGAACTTGGACAGACTGATACATCAAGATTTGACTGATTATAACTGTAAACAGCTGCTTGGGATCTGCATTCTATGAAACAGGTGCATGCTGTCATTGAAGGCTGCCTGTGTATGTTTGCGCAGCAGGATTTAAGGTAGTCTCGACACTTGTCAGCTCTTTTGTCTCAGTAAATGTATTATTTTGCTGTTCTTATCAGTGGAATAAAACTATTTAGTTTGTTTACTTCTTAAAGGGGATCAAAAACCCAAGAAGCAAAGCTATTCCATTTATTACCCTACTCACTTTCAATTTAGTCACTGTGAATATTTCTCAGCTGTATCTTAGTTCTCTGCTCAGGGAGTTCTGCTCACCTGGGTTGCCATGACATTTACTTCCCCCTATTAATGAATGTCTACATTATACCACTGAAACCTCACACCTTATGGCATTATTTCCCTTTACATAATGAAACTTATAGAACCAGGATTTACATAATAACTATAGACCTACAACAACAACTTGCATTTATATAGCACCTTTAACATAGTAAAACATCCCAAGGTGCTTCACAGGAGCGTACAGGCAATAGCAACAACACGCAATGAATAAAGCAAACCAAATGTAACAAATTGTAAAAACAAAAGACAGCACTTAGGTTCTGCACCTTTGCTCCAACAAAGTTTCAGGTCATATAGTTGTTACAATTTTTAAATGGGTTATAAAAATAATAAATAATAACACTTGCACTTATGTAGCACATTATCATATCAAACTTTCTTTTCGAGTCCAGTGTTTTCAGGTTAGTAGACATGCAGGTCGTGCTATATTAATACACATCTCATGTCACTACCCTGTCATCTGAATTACAATGTGTCAATGGCGTCATTACATATAACACTATAAAATCCTAAACCATCCACGTTTTCAATTCTTCATCAAGCATTTCCTATGTTTTAGCAAATTGGAAACAAACTCGCTTCAAGGGGATCCCTTTGCCCATGTCACTTCAGTATGGTTTGCAATAGGTGAATGCAAGCCTCCACAGAGGGGTCTGAGAACAGGAATGGATTTCCTTCTCTTCACCCCACTAAAAAAATTCATATTAATTGCATGGGATTAATTTAAGCATAGGCATTCCGCATTCCTACTTCTTCCCTACACTTTAAGAGCTGTATACTTAATAGGCATGATGTATAAGAATTTGGAGTAGACTATACAAGTTAAGGAAACTATGTTATGCTGTTCTGAAAGCTTTGAGCAAAAATCTGGGAGTATGCCAAACTGTGCACATATGTTCCATCAAACCTCTCAAAGACCACTGCTTGAAAACATTCTCAGTCTAATATTTCAAGATTGTTGTAGCTGCTGAATCAGAGACAAAAAAAAACTCGGAGTACTGAATATCTTTTCCAGCTGTGGAGATGTGTGCGTTTTCTATCATAAGATCTGACAAAAATAATTTCTAGTCTTTATTCTGATGTAGAATAAATATTTACATGACATTAATAATAGCAATGCTGTGACTAGCTAAAATAGCATTGTAAAACTGCTGGTATCAAAACAGCACACGAGAATCACGTTCTGTCCCTTTGGGGTCCTATGCATTGAAATTGTTTTATGCTATATAAGTGGGTCTCCTATGGCATTGCTCACCTTAAGTCGGATGATGCAGTCTTTTATGACTGAAACTTTATACCTTGTAATGTACAATATATTATTCAGCTGCTCAGGTGGAGTTCTGTTTAAGTGCATGGTCCCATTCGGGCCACAAAGTCTAATGGCTGCAGATAAGCACAAGTTGAGGTCAATCAGGCTGTAATTGCTGTTTGGTGAAGGACGTTTGCAGATTGGTAAATGGATAATTCAAATTCAAATTATGTTTAAAAAAAAAGTTTCCAGTGCTGTTTTTGTCCAATTGCTTAAGTCAAATTACTGGACAATTTGATTTTATACAGCACAACAACCAAATTCAGATGAACAAGTGTTGACTATATAAAGGATAGATACATGAGCTCAATAAAAAAAAATAACCATTAGAATTTTGCATTGGTGCAATAATATTATGAATTTCTATTGTGACCAAGTGAAATAAAATGAGTGTTATATCGGCGAAGCATATGAATTAATTAAAAATAATGTTTAAATATATTACAACAATAATGAATTTTAAAGGTGAGGATGTATTGATGTTTTACCACACCAGTGATTGTTTCAGCATTCAGCTTTATCTGATGCTGAGTAGATCACTGGCTTGACTTTTTTTTTTAAATTGCCCAATATATTCACTTCTTATTCCTATCACCTAGGAAGAGTAAGAGAATTGTGCAGTATCAAACAGCATTTCCTAATTAACGGTACGTATTTCAAAATAAATTTGAACATATGCAATTTTTAAAATATGCATATAGTAGTGGTTCAACAACCATTAAAGTGTTAAGGTGCCATTGCACGGAACAGCCACATATTTTAATTTAGTACATGTTAAATCACAGATTTAAAGTCACAGGAGGCGGTAGAAAATGTCTGGTTTCAATTTTTTTTTTAATTGCTTTGTTTAGAAATCCTTTGAATAACCAGCTGCTCATTTAACGTTCCTGCGGATAAATGATTGAAAGATATAATGGGGAACACTCAAGATCAAGGAAAAGTATATTGGCCAGTACTAAATCCAATGCTTTTGTAGAAGATAGCACAAATGTCCTGGTATGATGCAGTATTTACCACAGGTAATTGCATATACGTCAAGAGATATATGCCACTGTTTGGGTGTAAAATAGGTTGTCTGATATGTGATTAGACAATGGGTTGGGAGATCAGTGTTGGGTAAAGTAGAATGGGAGATCACTTTTGGATCAAATGAAGTGGAAGATGAGTGTAGGGTTGTGGATTGGGAATCTGCAGCACTTGCCTCCCACTCTACTTTACCCAACATCATTTCTTTGTATGAAACAATTGCTTGATATTTGTAAATTTTGTGCTTATGCCCTCCTGTAACCTAAGTTAAATATTCTGCTTTCCTTTACGTTAACCGTTCCTTTTGTTATTTTAAAGATCTGGATCATGTTTCCTTTAATTCTGCTTTCCTCCAGTTAAAACAGGTTCAGTTCTGTGCATCTTTTTATACAAATTAGAGCTCAAGACCCTAGAGTTATCTTTGCTGCTTTTCTGTGAACTCTCTCCATTGCACCACTGTCCCTAAGGAATCATTCCAGTAAACTCCAGTGCATACTGTGTAGAAGCTAATCTTCACAATCATATAATTGTTAATAGTGTGTGGCATGACAGAAATAACTAACAATATGAGGGTGGGGAGAGTTTTTTTAAATAACAAATTAAAACCAGCTGCTAGCAAAGTGCTATTACTTGTAATGACTGTTTTAAAAATCACATACAATCTGAAGTTTTGTTTAAAAATATGGGCCCCAAAACACTGCAGGGATTCCACGGGTCTCTTGCTGAAACTCTCACGGAAGACCACAGGAACTCACCCCTCTGGTTGTTCTAGGTCTTCACCATTTCCAGGATTTTCCGAAGTACCTAGTAAGGGGTAG
Organism: Somniosus microcephalus; assembly: GCF_052327205.1. Lineage (NCBI taxonomy): Eukaryota > Metazoa > Chordata > Chondrichthyes > Squaliformes > Somniosidae > Somniosus > Somniosus microcephalus. The sequence continues at coordinate 280,424,799 of NC_140991.1, read as the reverse complement.
AATCTCTGGCTTCCCCTTAAAAGACAAATATTGTCAGGGGCCGGAGCAGGGGAAGCAGGATTCTCTACATCTTGAGTTTCCGCTTGCCTGGCTCAGTCAGGATCTGACGTAGTGCTGGAGAACAGTACCCTTTCTAGGATGAGACATACCAGTCTACAGATGGGTGAAAGTTGGTCCAACTTTGTGGGGGAGGGGGGCGGTTGGGGTAGAAGTCCGGGCCAGAGAAACAGCAAGAAACCCCTAAGAAAGGAAGAATCTAAAAATATTTATATCTTGATGAACCTCCTTCCACAGGAAGCAGAGGAGGCCATGGCTAAGGTCTAAACAATGCCCCCTCCCACCCCAGCTAGTGCAATCGTAGTGTAACTGCTAGAATCACATCCCAAAGATTTTTGGGGCCATGATACAATTAACTTATTAACACGAGTCATTGTCAAGCCAGCTTTTCTACCAATAACAGTCCAACTTTCAAACTGTAAATATACATTTCCCTAGCTAGTTATTATATATTAAACATTTTGCAAAGTGCACTCAATTCTTGTATAACAATTTCTGTAAGTTACACTTTCCTGTCACATTTCCTGGTTGCACTTTGTTGATTGGCTCTAATTAAAATAGCACCAAAGGACTGAAGAGGTAAAACACATACAAATCAAAAGTGAGGAAATTGACTAGAAACCTACTAATGCAAAACCGTTAAGGACTTGTATAAGCAACCAATCCTGAATGACCAGACAGGAGAACTTACAATAAAAGAAAGGAGGAGGTAAACCGATCAAATCACTTTTTGAAAAAAAATCATCAAAAACTGAAATTTCTAATGTCTAAAGTAGGATTTGTAACATAAAAATAGATCAAAATTATAGATAAGTGTGAGGTGATACATTTTGGTAGGAAGAATAAGGAGGCCACATACTCCTTGGAAAATAAAAGAAAGACTTGCAAGTGTCTAACTGGGGTAGAGGAGCAGAGGGACTTAGGGGTACAGATACACAAATCACTAAAAGTTGCAATGCAGGTTCATAAGGCCATTAAAAAAAAACAAAGCATTGGGGTTCATTTCTAGAGGGATAGAATTGAAAAGCAGAGAAGTTATGTTAAACTTGTATAGAACCTTGGTTAGACCACACTTGGAGTATTGTGAACAGTTCTGGCCTTTATATTATAAAAAGGATAATGAAGCACTGGAGAAGGTGCAAAAAAGATTTACTAAAATTATACCAGAACTGAGAGGTTATACCTGTCAGGAAAGATTGAACAGGCTGGGGCTCTTTTCTCTAGAAAAGAGAAGACTGAGGGGTGACCTGATAGAGGGCTTTAAGATTATGGAAGGATTGACATGGTAGACATAGGGAAGATGTTTCCACTTGCGGGGGAGGCCAGAACTAGGGGCCATAAATATAAGATAGTCACTAATAAATCCAATAAGGAATTCAGGAGAAACTTGTTTACCCAGAAAGTGGTTAGAATGTGGAACTCACCATCACAAGGAGTGGTTGAGGCAACTAGCATAGATGTATTTAAGGGGAAGCTAGATAATCACATGAGGGAGAAAGGAATAAAAGGTTATGTTGATGGGGTTAGATGAAAAAGGGTGGGAGGAGGCTCGAGTGGAGCATATACTCTAGCATGGACCAGTAGGGCTGAATGGCCGGTCGCTGTGCTGTACATTCTATGTAATTCTTCCCTGACTCTCACTCCCCTGGACTCCTGCTGTCTTACAGGCCTTAACACCTGGCTGCAACTCATTTTCCTGAAGTTGACTGAGCGACTGCTCTGTGCACCGGTCCATGCCAGCCTGAGGCCCGAGTCAAATTCAGCTTCAGGCCTCACTTAAATGCCACTGACGAGACACAGCTGCCAAATGGGCACCTTGCTGCAGGAAATAGGCTGGTTCCTACACTGAGCCAGCCTACCAGTTGGGTCTGGGGTGGGAGGCAATCCTGGGGTTGCGGGCCCTTGATTGCCCTGGCAGCAGGCCGGAGATTTATGAGGGCCCAGGAGGAGCATGTCTATCCTACTGTTGCCAGACTCCATGACTCCCGCAATGCTACCAAACCCGAGCATCGGCTTTAATGTTGCTAAACCGCATAAGCCCTCATCCCTTTTCAGTATTGCCTACATCTAACCTGGTAATTCTTGCACACCACCTTGTTATGCATTTTCAAAAAGGTAAGGGATAAAAAAAAATGTTAAATAGATAAAGATATATATATATATATATATAGGTATAGATACAAATATATAATCAGACGCGGGCCTCCCCACTGCTAAATTTGTCATCGCTGTGCCCGTTTTACACTCATAAAACAAGCCTAATGATGTTGATTTTGGACCACATATTCCAGATATCATCAGGTATATTTTCAACTTGCCACTCAGGACAGGTGAATTCAAAGGAAATAAAAGTCAGGCAATTTCCCTAACAGACGGCCAATCTCCAATGCCTGTCTTACACCCGAGCATGAAGTTCAAAATTTGCCCCTAAAATCCAGATGTCACACTTCATCACATGTTAAACAATCTAAAAATGCTACGTACTTCTAAGTTGCAGCCTGAAACTGACAAATATAGTCCAATCTGCAAAGTTTGCTGACCAAGTAACAATCACATTTTGACTGGCCTGAGTCTGTGTTCATTTAACAACAATTCGACTTTGTGGCCTTGTAGGAACACAATTCCACCCAAGCAGAATTTTACATAGTGTAACACTCCAATCATTACACAACAGTATAGCTCCGAGTTTAACTCTGAGCAGGAATCGGCCAGGTGGGGGGCCGAGATGAGCGGCAAACCATCCTGACCTCGGCAGCATGAGGCCTGGGCGATTTTACCTCCTGGGCCTTATCTTTCATGCCCATGGTCAGTTGCCCTGCCGAAACAGGTGGCAAACGGCAGCTAGCCAGCGGGGACGACCAGCATATCTGGCGGCAGGAGACTGCTGCCAGGGACCGAAGGAATGGTCCCCGGCGCTCAGGTAAATCATGGGGAGGGGGGCTTCGGGAGGAGCTGGTGATCGGGAAGGAGGGGGGAAGCGAGCAGGGGAGGCCTGAACTTTCCTTGTGGCGCCCGACGAGCACTCCTTGCTGTATAAGGTTGAAAACTGCGCCAGATGAAAGTTTCAATATTGTAGCGAGGCTGCCCAGCGTTGCAGAAATATGTCGTATTTTTGTCGTATCTTGGGCGGTTTTCCAAAAGAATATTGGGCGGAGTGTGAAATGAGCTGACGATTCACTATTACCCATTTTGTGTTTCTGTCTGAGATGAATGTCACCTCTTTTGTGTACTACGCAACAGGAGCTTTTAGTGTCAGCGCAATAAGGACATGTGAAGCAAGCTACTAAGTGCTCCCTGTGGGAAAAGCATTTTTAAGAAATACCAGTGTAGAATGTTTTAAGACAGTAGTGATATTGAGATCTTTATGCAAACATGATTTCATAAAGATCCCACTATTGTGAAAGTCTAAATCAATCTTTTGTGTAACAGAAGTTCTGACAAGCTCAATCACGCACTGTCATGTTTATAGTAACTGGACCTGCTCCTGCCTAAGCAGCATGGACCGTCTCCTTAGATTTTACTGACGTCTGCTTCCCTGCTGGAAGCAAGAAAATGAAAACAGATGAGAAGGGTTCAGCTGCTGTGCTCTAATGTACAAACCATAAGAAAACATACTAAAGTGGTAAAATCTGCTAACCTGGGTTTGACGTAATCGTTCTGTTGTTCATTTTAACAAAGCAAATTGAATAGATTTGCTGTTCAAATCCTTTGTTTTGTTTACCAAAGCAGAATTTAGGATTGCCCTTAGTTCCTCATTAGCACCTGGATAATCAGAAGTACATATTTATTCTCCCTGTCTATCCTCCTTCCAGCTTCAATTGTTTTCAAAAAGGCTGCACTGCTCTTTCTCATATTACTGTTTGTCTAGTTTCCTCCAATCTTTAACTTCCTGCTGATGTGAGGTCCATTGTCTGTCTTAAATGTTGCCTTGGGATTTTCCACTTCTGCACTCATTTTCCTTCCATTGAAATGAATGGGCAAGAAATCACAGGCCAATGAGCGCAGAAGCAGAAAACCTCAGTTGTTATGTCTTGTTGGACTTGATAATCATATATGAAGCGTGGATTTTATCTCCCAGGTGGAAAGCTGGAGCTGCTGAACTTCCCTCCCGGGAGGTCTCTGTGGGAGTCCTGGCTGATTTTAACGGCCGGTCTTGATTAACATCTCGTGGCCAGCTGCCTACCCAAAACGGCCAAAGAGTGGTATCTAGCCGGCTGCCAGCAAGCAATGATCAGGCAGCTCAGGTTGAGTTCAGCAGGGTTCTGCAGGTGGGAAGGGGGAGCCTGGGGCAACAGAGGCCCAGAGGAACACTCCTGGTCATTCTCGTCTCTCAAAGAAAAGATTTTTACCTACCTTTTGTGCTGCCGTTGGATGTCTGTCAGGTTTCAATGGTCAGAGCAACTATGGCAGCTGCTCTGACCAGTAAGCTGTTAAATATTTCCGCCGGGCAAAGGGAGTTAAAATTGCCCCTTAAAACTCCTCCTGTTGTAAAATCCGGAACTTGACGGCCTGGTCTCAACCGCCCTGTTAATATTGGACCTTTGTTCACCTTTTATGGTTCTCCTCAACTTAATTTTTGTTAAGACTCGAATTACAATATTTCTAGCCATAGTTTCTATAATCTTTCAGCATTAGAGTTGATTGACTTAACTTTGCAATAGGTGTTTGAGTTTTATGAACATGTCTTTGAAGGGAAAGGAAAGTATTTTTTTTAAGTCCTGCCACCTTTCATAAAAGAAAAGAAATCTCTTGCTAAAAAAATTAAGTTTTTAAAAAATTGTACATTTTCTTTCTGCTGCAGGGACCATTGAATAGGATCCCCTTCCCTAGTAGAGCACTCCAATTATATCAATTGCTGTCATGTTTTTATATTTTTATACCAAATACTTTCTCAGGTTCAGTGTCACCAGCCACTTCCATAAGCCAACTTTGTGTCCTCTATGATCTGGAATGCATCTTTTTCTGCAAGGCCCGGAGATCATAAAAGAAAACTCTTTGGGGGAAAAATTCAGTTGTTTGCGCCTCCCATTAGCGCCTTAAGAGGGCGCCAATTGGGGCACAAAGCAACTAGAGGCCGGGCGCGGCGATGTTTGTGCCGCTCGCAAAATTAACTAGACATTTTGCGGCGGCGCTAAACACTACCGCCATGATCTCCTGCGCCGGCAGATTGTGACGTCAGTCAAGTGCACAACGCCCTGTTAGCGCCCCGGACCGGATATTGAGTGGCGCCCCCTGCCTTACCGCCTGCCGCTAGAAACGACAGGTTGAGGGGAGCGTTATGCTGTCAGAAAGGGACTGGGGGAGCGCTATTTAAAGGCGACCGCTTCCTGCCTTTTTTTGTCGGTGACAATTTTGCACCACGCATTCTGAGAGAGAGAGAGAGAGAGACTTCTGGAGAGATTCAACGCTGTGTGAAGGAGTTTTGAGTACTGAGCAGCACTTTGCAGGTTCATTTTGATTTGCCCTTCCTTGCTTCGCCAGCGCTCTGAGGTCGTGCCTCGCTCCTCGGCCTTTGCGCCTTAAGACAGGTGTGAAGCGCCTGATTTAGCGCTCCAATCACCTCCAGGGGCGATAAAAGCCAAGTTTGCTGTCGGAGGCGATAATTAGCGCCAGGCGCTAAACTTTGCGCACGGCCGATAATGGCACCCCAAACGGGGCGATACTGAATTTTTCCCCCTTTCTCTATACACCGGATACTGGAATGAATCGCAGGCTGCCACTTGCGGACTAAGACCGAGACTCAGGCTCTAAACCAACATATGGTTTTATTCACATATAAGACAGGTGAATGGACAGGAAACAGTATAAAAGATGCCACTCACTTTCACTCTAAACATTGATGTTAAAATGTAAACCTGCCTCTTGGGCTATGGAGCGTATCACATCCTCAGAACTTACCCAGCTGTTCTGCTAATCAATACACAACTTAAAATACAAAGATCTGCTCTGACTCGAAAGCTGAAGATTGCGTGCAGACTAAACACATGGAGCCCAATGTAATTCTGTAATTGGACACCCCTGTTCAAGAAGCTGTCCATCAAAGGGGACTACAGCCTAGAAATGACCCTGTCCCCTGTTCCCAGCTCTCAGACTCAGCTTCAATCAAACCCACTGCCACCGGCTGGACCCGATTCTTTGATATGTGCCACAGTGGCTCGGGAGTACCTCGGCAGACGTACTTACCTACAGATGCATGATACAAACACCTTTGAACTTATAGAGAAAGAAAAGGCAACAGATGACTGCATCTCTCATAATTGCATTAGATCAATGGCCATCCATAGAAAGTTGTATGCCTAAAAGAGGAAGATGGGTGAAAAAGAAGTACGTGCCCTTAGTGGAAGGTAAATAGCAGTGCAAAAATATCAACTAATCATTGACCAAAACATTACTATTGTCAACAAATTCTTTGATGATGTCTTCTCCCTGCTCCAAACACTAAAAAAAATCCTAGTCTTCACTCAGAGGGTTGTGAATCTTTGGAATTCTCTACCCCAAAGGGCTGTGGTTGCTGAATCATTGAGTATATTCAAGACTGAGAAAAATAGATCTTTGAACTCCAGGGGAATCAAAGGATATGGAGATCGGGCGGGAAAGTGGAGTTGAGGTCAAAGATCAACCATGATCTTATTGAATGGCGGAGGGGCTGTATGGCCTACTTCTGTCCCTAATTCTTATGTTCTTATGTAAAAAGCAAAGAAAAATGTAATGCTATCTGATGCTTTCTTATGAATAATTTGATGCTGCTTTCCAGCACTGCTATTGGTGAAGAGCTGTAAGGTAAATGAGGAAATACTACTAAATGAACACCTGAAGAGATACTTCCCAGTAGGGACAGCAGCACTGGAACAGCAACATAAATGGCCACCAGTTTTTCTGGCAGTATTTTGCTATCGTATCAGCCTAAGTGCCAGCACTGGTTGCCAGCAGGGAAAACCCATAACCCGAAAATGTAAGTTGCAATTCTTAACTTTTAAACAACCACATATGAACAACACAGTACATGTGGAATAACAACAGAAAACGCTGGATGCACTCAGCAGGCCAGGCAGCATCCGTGGAGAGAGAAACAGAGTTAACGTTTCAGGTCGATGACCCTTCGTCAGAACTCGACCTGAAACGTTGGCTCTGTTCTTCTCTCCGCGGATGCTGCCTGGCCTGCTGAGTTTTTCCAGCGTTTTCTGTTGTTATTTTGGATTTCCAGCATCCGCAGTATTTTGCTACAGTACATGTGGAGTTGTTTACCTGTTGCTGCTGGTGATCTGGAATTCACCGCACAGCGTAAATGTAGATTTCACACATCCACTTTGTGCAGACACATGTTTTTTATAAAATGAAGATAATACTGTTGTGTTAACAATGGCTGTCAAACCTTTTGTGAGTAGTAATGAAAGGACAGAAGAGGAGGATGATGAGGAAAACAGGCAATGAGTAGGGAAGGAGCGATTGGAAGTAACAATAGAAGGGAAGGTAATGAGCAGTGCACAACCCCGAGAGGAGAAGAAGTGGTGGGAAAAGAGAGACGGTTTCCCAACAGGGAGGGAAAATTGGCAGATGACTAACTAGGGCCACTTTATCGCGCCTCCTAGCAGATCCCCTCAACAGAGAGCTGGGCACTGGTTGTTTGCTCACCCTCTTTATTAAAGCAACAAAGCATGGCACAGAGCAACTGAAGGAAAGGCAAAAAGAAAAAGTACCCTGAAAAAAGGCGATAGGATTAAAAAGCATAAAAAACCCAAAAGATAATAATTTTGAAGGTGATTCCTGGCAGTTTTAAAGTGATCACTGAGGTACAGAAGTACTAATACCCTTATGGAAAAGAGTGCATCTCTAGCAGTGTTTTAATGTAGAGAAGAGGCTGTACTATATCATGCTGAATGTCTAGGGTTACCTGGGGCTTTGAAGCACCTGCTGTTTACAATCTGTCATGATCAAACACTCCTGCCTTCAAGCATCTGCTGTTCTATTTACACAGTTTATGCTTTTGGGAATGTGCGAAAACCTGGTTAGCAAAAGGGTTACCCTACGTGAGAGTCAGTGAATAATTCAGGCAAACCTGCTGCTCCCTATATTGCAGATTTCTAACATTTGATGCTGAAATATTTCACCCATGCAGTTTTTCAAGAGTAGATAATGTTAACATTTAAGATCACGTCACAAAGAATTTTATAAAAGAAAGCTGTTACCGTGAATGCTTCCATGTAAAAGAAGGTTTAAATCGCATTCACAGCATGTATGGTTATGTGTATTATTGTAATCAGCCCCCATCATCTGAGCAGGAAAAGCAACAATATTTTATGCGTTATCATCTTACTGTAATGTTAGATTATAAAGGATTTTTTAAATGCTGAAATATTTTAATATAAAAAGTGGAATGCAAGCATTACTTAATATAATAAAAATGTTTTTGATTAATATTAAGAGGTCTCTTCACAATGGCATTATTCCTGTATTTGGGAGGCCATTTTGTTCCTTCCCATTTTCTCCCTTGCAAGCCATCTGTCACAAAGTATCATTTTTCAATTAAGAGGACCGTGGACTTCTTGGCAACTAATCTATGCCTCTCTATGGTTAGTGGGTCGGAGGCAGTTCTCCCCCAAGATCGCCACAAGAAAGTGCCATATAAGAACCCAGCTATTAAACTGAAAACTGAGCAGTTAATTATTCGTGGCTTAACTATATCTGACCAAACTACAAATAATCATCAACGTACTAACAATCACATGTTCTGATTGTCTCATATTCATTTTTTGAACTCAGTTAAGGAAACAATTTTGAGTCTACTACACCTCATGCTGCACCAGTCGCTGAAGGTAAGCATGCAGGTACAGCAGGCGGTTAAGAAGGCAAATGGTATGTTGACATTCATAGCGAGAGGATTCGAGTACAGGAGCAAAAATGTCTTGTTGCAGTTGTACAGGGTCTTGGTGAGACCACACCTTGAGTATTGTGTGCAGTTTTGGTCGCCTTATCTGAGGGAGGATGTTCTTGCCATGGAGGGAGTGCAGCGAAGATTCACCGGACTGATACCTGGGATGGCAGGAATGACATATGAAGAGAGATTGGGTCGATTGGGCTTGTATTCGCTAGAGTTTAGAAGACTGAGAGGGGATCTCATTGAAACTTATAAAATTCTATCAGGACTAGACAGACTAGATGCATGTTCCCGATGGCGCGGCGGGAGTCCAGAACCAGGGGTCACAGTCTAAAGATAAGGGGTAAGCCATTAAGGACTGAGATGAGGAAGAATTTCTTCACCCAGAGAGTGGTGAATCTGTGGAATTCTCTACCACAGAAGGCAGTTGAGGCTAATTCATTAAATATATTCAAGAAGGAGTTAGATATATTTCTTAAGGCTAAAGGGATCAAGGGATATGGGGAGAAAGCAGGGACAGGGTACTGAATTTGGATGATCAGCCATGATCTCATTAAATGGTGGAACAGGCTCGAGGGGCCAAATGGCCTTGTACTGCTCCTTTCTTCTATGTTTCTATGTATTCCCAGTTTGAGGTGAAACCCATTATTTTATTTTTCATTAAAGGAGCCATTTTCTTTATATTTTGGAAGGCTTGATTAAATATTAATAAGGTACCAATGCACATAATGTAGAAAACATTTGATGATAATGTAGTCAGTTCAAAGGCTCAATACGAGATTGATTCCCATCACTTTTCCAGCCTGCCCTTAATTCCCTGGTACAGTACATGCACTTGCACATTTTTGAATAATTGTATTATTTATCCACATTAGGTCTGTATGGAACTGTCATGAACCATTCCCATCTGACATGGGAATCAGGACAACTCATTCTCAGGACTTTGCCTCTATAACAGAGCTCAATAGATTTTTGGATACTTAGGGAACCAAGGGAAATGGGGATGGTGCGGTAGGTGGAGTTGAGGTAGAAGATCAGCCATAATCTTATTGAATGGCGGAGCAGGCTCGAAGGGCCAAATGGCCTACTCCTGCTCCTATTTCTTATATTCTTATAACATTATGACTAGATATAAGAAATGTATTTGGCTGATCTGGACTGAAGGGCCTGGTGTTCATTTAGTGCCTCTCCACAATGGCAATGCTAAGATTGGTAACTTATTTGAAGAATCACAGCTATGGGAAGAGAGCGGGAATATGGTATTGAGATAGAGGATCATCCATGTGTAATGATATCAGCAAATAGTGATGTTATTTGCCTGTTTGATTATCATGTCTTACCAGCATGTTTGCCTGATTGATTGCTTGTGCCTGACCAGCAGAGGTCATGTGAGAGACAAGCAGTTTGGTTTAGTTTCAGTTTTGTTCTAGATGGATCACTAGCATCGTGTCTCCTGTAAAGCTGTATAAAGAGTTGAACAGACTTTAGATTAAAACTCATTCTCTTTCATGAATGTGTCGTCATTGAACCCACAAAGAAATCAATACATGGTGTCAGAAGTGATTGAAAGAGATGAAGAGGAAAAATCTGAAGTTAAATCAGCTCTCCACAGATTAGCAAGCCAAAAGAGAACATCGTTACTTACCATTAGAGAATAGCTAACGAAGTGAAAAATGGAAGGTTTACTCCCACCGGCGACGCTTCAGTTGACAGGTAATGTGGCTGAAAATTGGAGGAGGTTCAAACAACGTGTGGGGTTGTATTTAGCGGCAATCGGAGCTGACGAGAAAAGTGATAAACAGAAATCGTCAGTGTTCTTACATGTCGCGGGTGATGAAGTGCTGGAGGTGTATAATAACTTCACATTCGCTGTTAATGGAGACAAAATGAAGCTAAATAAAATAATGGAACAGTTTGAGGCCTACTGCATACCTAAACGTAACGTGACGTTTGAGAGGCACAGATTTTTCACATGTGTACAGAAAATGGGAGAGACTATTGATCAGTATGTGACTGAACTGAGAAACCGAAGCAAAACATGTGAATTTGGGGGACTGACAGACTCGCTGATAAAAGACAGACTGGTGTGTGGTATTCCAGATAATGGTCTAAGGGAAAGACTGCTAAGAGAGCAAGATCTAGACCTGGGAAAAGCCATAGCACTGTGTAGGGCTACAGAGACTGTGAAGTTGCAGGCAAAGGAGCTGTTCAGTGACAGTAGCTGCAACGTGGATGCAGTGAGTAAGAACGGACACAAACTGTTTAACAAAAAGAGCGCCAATGTGAAAAAAGAGGCGTGGCCAGCGAACGAAAATGAAAGGGACAATCGAAAGACATGTAGTCGATGCGGTACACAGCATCCACCAAGAAAGTGTCCAGCATATGGTGAAAAATGCAATAGTTGCAACAAAAACAACCATTATGCCCGTTGCTGTAAGAACCAAGCGCAACAAAGCAAGGTCCATACAGTAGATGAAAGCGAGATAGAGGAGTTCAATGTAGATGTTGTGTCTGAAAACAAAAAAGAAGAAAGAGACTGGATGTTGACACTAAAAGTGAATGACATACACATTCCATTTAAATTGGATACTGGAGCACAAGTTAATGTGATATCAGAGACTGATTTTAAGAAAATTAGACCCAGACCAAAGATACATGGAATAAAAGTGAAAGTGACAGGATACTCAGGTACTGATATACCAGTGAAAGGAAGATGCATTGTCAAAGTAACACACAAGGACAGAGAGCACACGCTAGCATTAATCGTGGTGCCAAAGGATGTGCAAGCCATACTAGGTTTAAAAGCCTGTGAAAGACTGAACCTGGTAAAGAGAGTCCTCGTTGTGGAAAGCGAAGGAGAGACAGTCTATGATGAACTCATGAAAGAGTACAACGACCTATTTAAGGGTCTAGGCTGCATTCCAGGAGAACACACGATCAGAGTAGATAAAAGTATGACACCGGTCATACATCCATGCAGAAAAGTCCCGTTTGCTCTTCAAAAGCAACTGAAGGCAGAGTTGGACAGGATGGAAAGCCTGAACGTGATTCGGAAGATAGATGAGCCAACTGAGTGGGTGAGTTCCCTCGTCGTAGTGGACAAAAAGAATGGAAAGCTCAGAATTTGCCTGGATCCAAGAGATCTAAACAGAGCAATAAAGAGAGAGTACTTCAAGCTTCCTACACGTGAGGAAATCATGGCACAGTTTGCAAATGCAAAGTATTTCAGCAAGTTAGATGCATCATCAGGATTTTGGCAGATGAAATTGGACGAAGCAAGTTCAAGACTGTGCACGTTCAACAGTCCATTTGGCAGATACAGATTCCTAAGGTTACCATTTGGCATTGCCTCAGCTCCTGAAGTGTATCACAAAACTATCCATATGATCTATGAGCACCTGGAGGGAGTTGATACATCAATGGATGACATCATAGTATGGGGAACCACGAGAACTGAGCATGACGAGAGACTGAAAAAAGTGCTGGAAGCAACAAGGAAAACAAACCTGAAGCTGAATAGAGAGAAATGCCAGCTCGGGGTGACAGAACTGACATCCGTGGGAGATATCCTTAGTAGTGAGGGCATCAGACCAGATCCCAGAAAGGTGTCCGCCATTGAGAATACGCCAAAGCCACAATGCAAAAAGGACGTGCAGAGGTTTAATGGAATGATCAACTACATGGGGAAATTCATATCCAACCTCTCAGAAAAGATGGCGCCACTGAGAAGACTAACTGAAAAGAACATAGAATTGGAATGGAATCATGAGCATGAGAAGTCATGGAGCGATCTAAAGAAACTGCTCACAGAGGGACCAGTTCTGAGGTTTTATGACCCAGCGAGACCCATCAAGATATCATCAGATGCATCACAGAGTGGGCTCGGTGCCGTTCTTCTGCAACAATATGACTACTGGCAACCTATTGCATATGCATCGCGCTCAATGACAGACGCGGAGACGCGATATGCTCAAATAGAAAAGGAGCTGCTCAGCATCACATACGCCTGTGAAAGATTTCACCAGTTTGTGGCAGGACAAGCAATCGGTGTAGAGACTGACCATAAGCCCTTGATTGCATTGTTCCAAAAGCCACTAAATAGCTGTCCGCTTAGAATACAAAGAATGATGATCAGGCTGCAATGCTATACACTGAATGTTGCGTACACACTGGGTAAACTGATGTATACAGCAGACACGTTGTCCAGAGCTGTTGACCCAAGTGAGCCCGCAAACATCACAATGGATGAAAAAGTGAACGCCTACGTGGACATGATCACAAGTGCACTGCCCATAGCAGATGCAAAAATGGAGCTCATAAAGACTGAGACAAACAAAGATGAAACAATGAGACGACTGAGAAAAAGCATCTTGGATGGATGGCCCAACATGAAACAAGACTGCTCACCTGACATGGCAGAGTACTGGAACTGCAGGGTGGAACTATCAGTGGTCGAAGACATCATCTACAAAGGAAGTAAAATAGTTATCCCAAAGAGTCTGAGAAAAGAGATGTTAAAAAAGATCCATGGAGGACATCTGGGAATCGAAAAGTGTAAGAAAAGAGCACGAGAGGTGATGCACTGGCCACGAATCAACCAAGATGTGACAAATGAGGTGTCAAACTGCACAATATGCCTGAAATATCGAGCAAGCAATCCGGTAGAACCACTAAAGCCACACCCAGCGCCAGACAGACCTTACCAGAAGGTAGGTGCTGACCTATTCGTATGTCAAGGGAAGGACTATCTTCTAGTCACAGACTATTACTCCCTGTATCCAGAGGTTTGTAGACTGTACACCACCACTGCAGATGCTGTGATAACATGTATGAAAGCCATATTCTCCAGACATGGCGTGGCAAGCGAGGTCTTCACAGACAACGGACCCCAGTTTTACAATGCAAGTTTCCGACACTTTGCCAAAGAGTGGGACTTTGTCCACACAACGTCAAGTCCTCACTTTCCACAGTCCAATGGTCTAGTGGAAAAATCGGTCCAGACAGTGAAAAGACTGATGTACAAGGCAAAAGACAGTGGAACTGACTTCTACCAGAGCATGCTTGTATACCGCACAACGCAGCTCGAGTGTGGTATGTCACCAGCCCAACTCCTGATGGGACGTCGGCTAAGGTCAAACCTACCCATCCCGGAGAACCTCCTGAAAACAAAAGAGGGGGAGAAAGTGAGGAAGTTCAAAGAACAACAAAGAAAAGCAAAAGTACTACTATGACAGAGGAACACAAAACCTACCTGAACTCCACACTGGTGACCAAGTAAGGTTCAAAGACAAAACAAACACATGGACTCAGAAGGGAACTGTCCTGAGTGAAGTTCAACCAAGATCATACACCATTCAGACAGATGAGGGTGCTGTTCTGAGAAGAAATCGTCGAGATCTTCTCATGGGACCAGCCACAGCAGGTCAAGAGACTGATACTGTTGAACAACCTGATCACACAGCTGAGAAACCATCATCTGAGGCAACAACTCAGATTCAAGGACAATCAATCAGAAAATCCTCAAGACACATGAAGCCTCCTGAGAGACTCATTGAGCAAATTTAAGGACTATTGTTATAGAAGGAAGTAATGTTATCTTATTCTTTCTTCAAGTTCTAGTGTATTGACATATTTCATGTGAACACAAAGCAAGGTTAAAAAACCTTGATCATGATAATGATAATGTAAGTTCATTAAGTGTTAGTTAAAATGCAGATTAATACAAAGAAAACATGTTGTTAGTTAAAAGTAAAATACTTCTGTTTTAAGAAAGGGAGATGTAATGATATCAGCAAATAGTGATGTTATTTGCCTGTTTGATTATCATGTCTTACCAGCATGTTTGCCTGATTGATTGCTTGTGCCTGACCAGCAGAGGTCATGTGAGACAAGCAGTTTGGTTTAGTTTCAGTTTAGTTCTAGATGGATCACTAGCATCGTGTCTCCTGTAAAGCTGTATAAAGAGTTGAACAGACTTTAGATTAAAACTCATTCTCTTTCATGAATGTGTCGTCATTGAACCCACAAAGAAATCAATACACCATGATCATATGAATGGTGGAGCAGGTTCGAAGGGCCGAATTGGCTACTCCTGCTCCTATTTTTCTATGTTTCTAACCCACAGGACATTGAGCTGCACTGCCGTGCCACAGTATCCCGAAGTGCATCATTAAATGTAATTCATATTCATATTAGTTTAGGCTGAAGGATGCCATCAATATATCTATGAATTATTTGAAATATTATTTGTTTATCATTAAGTCCAAAAATAAAAGAAAGACTTGCATTTATATAGCGCCTTTCACGACCACTAGATGTCCCAAAGTGCTTTACAGCCAATGAAGTACTTTTTGGAGTGTAGTCACTGTTGTAATGTAGGAAACGCGGCAGCCAATTTGCGCACAGCAAGATCCCATAAACAGCGATGTGATCATGACCAGATAATCCATTTAGTGATGTTGATTGAGGGATAAATATTGGCCAGGACACCAGGGATAACTTCAAAATAGTGCCTTGGGATCTTTTACATCCACCTGAGAGAGCAGACGGGGCCTCGGTTTAACGTCTCATCTGCGAGATGGCACTTCC
This sequence comes from Somniosus microcephalus, assembly GCF_052327205.1. Classification (NCBI taxonomy): domain Eukaryota; kingdom Metazoa; phylum Chordata; class Chondrichthyes; order Squaliformes; family Somniosidae; genus Somniosus; species Somniosus microcephalus. The sequence continues at coordinate 280,409,279 of NC_140991.1, read as the reverse complement.
AACAGTGCAGCACTCCCTCAGTACTGCACTAGAGTGTCAACCTAGATTTTTGTGCTGAAGTCTCTGGAGTGGGACTTAAACCCACAGCCTTCTGACTCAGAGGTGAGGATGCTACGCACTGAGCCAAGGCTGACACTTAGTAAATAACAAATGTAGAAGAAAAACATGTAACAGGGAAATATGATAATAAAACAATTGCGACTATTCTGATCGTGTCATAAGACACAAGTCAAAGCTTATGCATCATCTAAACTTTGAGGCTTTTTAATGCTTTTATGTCTCCTAACTATATTTGTAATACTATGTGTGTTTCAGCAATTACCATTTTTAGTCGTGGAAATTGTAAATTTCTGGTCACTTGCAGGTGCTGAGGGGTGCCTGAAATGCTTATGGAGTGGTATTAAAGAGCGATGTTACTAATATTTAAGAACATAACAACATAAGAAATAAGAGCAGGAGTACACCATTCGGCCCCTCGAGCCTGCTCTGCCATTCAATAAGATCATGGCTGGTCTTCTACCTCATCTCCACTTTCCTGCACTATCCCCATATCCCTTGATTCCCTTAATATCCCAAAATCTGTCGCTCTCTGTCTTGAATATACTCAACAACTGAGCCTCCACAGCCCTCTGGGGTAGAGAATTCCAAAGATTCACCACCCTCTGAGTGAAGAAGTTTCTCCTCATCTCAGTCCTAAATGGCCGACCCCTTATTCTGAGACTGTGACCCCTGGTTCTAGACTCCCCAGCCAGGGGAAACATCCTCCCTGCATCTACCCTGTCAAGCCCTGTAAACATTTTGTATGTTTCAATGAGATCACCTCTCATTCTTCTAAACTCTAGAGAATATAGGCCTAGTCTACTCAATCTCTCCTCATAGGATAATCCCCCCATCCCAGGAATCCGTCTGGTGAACCTTCATTGCACTCCCTCTATGGCAAGTATATCCTTCCTTAGGTAAGAAGACCAAGACTGTACACAATACTCCAGGTGTGGTCTCACCAGGGCCCTATATAATTGCAGTAAGACTCAAATCCTCTTGTAATAAAGACCAACATACCATTTGTTTTCTTAATTGCTTGCTGTACCTGCATGTTAACTTTCAGTGATTCGTGGAACAAGGACACCCAGGTCCCTCTGAACACCTACATTTCCCAATCTCTCACCATTTAAAAAATACTCTGCTTTTCTATTTTTCCTTACAAAGTGGATAACTTCACATTTTTCCACATTATGTTCCATTTGCCATGTTCTTGCCCACTCACTTAGCCTTCTATATTCCTTTGAAGCCTCCTCACAACTTACATTCCCACCCAGCTTTGTATCATCAGCAAACTTGGATATATTATATTTGGTCCCCTCATCTAAATCATTGATGTAGATTGTGAATAGCTCAGGCCCAAGCACTGATCCTTGTGGTACCCCACTAGTTACAGACTGCCAACCCGAAAATTACCTTTTATTCCTACTCTCTGTTTTCTGCCCATTAACCAATCCTCAATCCATGCTAGTATATTAACCCCAATCCCATGAGCCCTAATTTTGTTTAATAACCTCTTGTGTGGCACCTTATCAAATGCCTTCTGAAAATCCAAATACACCACATCCACTGGTTCCCTCTTATCTATTCTGGTAACTGCAACCTCAAAAAACTCTAACAGATTCATCAAACATGATTTTCCTTTCATAACTTGGTGTTGACTCTGCCCAATCCTATTAAAAGTGCCCTGTTACCACATCCTTAATAGATTCTAGCATTTTCCCTACTATTGATGTCAGGCTAACTGGTCTACAGTTCCCTGTTTTCTCTCTACCTCCTTTCTTAAATAGTGGGGTTACATATGTGTACTTAAGCAAATGCATATCAGTTACTTGACTAGTAGAACACAATTCCAATGCAATTGTGCACTGGTGGGGTCACTAACTGTATTTCATGAATTTAATGACCGTGTAAGTGAAGTGAATTAGAGCAGCTTTTGACAATAAATAATACAGTTGTTAACATCAGTTGGGAATAACAATTATGATAAGTAAGAGTGACTCAGATTTAAACATAAGGAACTGGTTTTATTTTTTAAGAAATCACACAACACCAGGTTATAGTCCAACAGCTTTATTTGAAATCACAAGCTTTCGGAGCGCTGCTCCTTCGTCAGCTTGTGATTTCAAATAAAACTGTTGGACTATAACCTGGTGTTGTGTGATTTCTTACATTTGTCCACCCCAGTCCAACACCGGCACCTCCACACCACATTTATTTTTTAAGTGTGATATACATCAAAATTGATTACATTTTCAGATCTAATGAGTCATTGTCACACCTCATGAATGGTGCTAGTCATGATGTACACCCTAGGAAATACACAACTGTCCAGTAACAATTCACTGATGGTGGCACGTTTTGAGGGGCCATTGTCTTGGTTATGAGACAAATGAAAAGCTGTGTATCTATTTTGATGCAATAATGTCACAAACAGTGATATATTTTGTAGTTAATTATGTCTGCACGTCATAATGTTTGACAAAAACTGAAATAAAGGTTTCAAGAAAGACAATGGCCCTTTGACAAACCGATGAAGTGATCCACAAATGATAGAGGAAGATTGAAGATACCTATATTCAAAGCAAATGGGAAGAGAAAATGTTGTTAATGAATTAAACAAGGCTCAGATACATTATTTAAAAACCTCAATTAAACAAACCTCAACTGGTCATTCCACCAAATTAATGGCTCTGCAAAACTAGAGTCTATGACATTTCATCCTAAGCATAGCGTCAGCGACCTTTCTAATGGATGCGGGCTTAAACATCTGAAAAGCCTTGCTCTTTTTGTGAACAATTACACATGGGTAATGTGATGAGCCATGGTGCACTTATGGTTATAGTTTTCTGTTTCAAAATATAGGAAATGACCTTTAATATTATCCACTTTCCAGACTTATTCCCCTGTCGCTTATAGCTCAGAGCAGTGGGAATGAGGCTGAACAGACACTTTTCCTGGGTCATGCACAGGCCGTGCACTTCCATCTGCAGGTCAGATAACAGATGCCATGTGTGAAATGATTATTTCAGAGGTGGCTAAAGGGGAGAAGGTTAAATAGTGCTTAATATAAATGTTGACAAAATATAACACCATTCATAACAGACGCTGGTTGTTGGCAGATTGGCATTTAAACTTTGTAAATTTGCTGGTATGAAACTTTTATGTTAGTGGCTACCAATAGATATTAAATAGAAAGTAATAGTAAAAAGCATATAAATAGAATTATTGAACACTCATTGCAACTATTACACAGTCATTGACATAGCATTTCAAATAGTGTTCATCAAAAAAGCAATGTAATGAAATAACTCTTGTCTAAAAGTATTGTTGTGTCAGAAAAATGTCATTATGCTGATTACATGTGAAATAGGATACCATGGGTCCTTGTGGTCTCTTTCAGAAGGGGGCAATCCCCCTTTACATACAAAAATGTAAGGGACTCTGCAAGTTTAATGTTGGTGTGAAACCAAATCTGCTTTGCATCAATACTAAAGTTGGAGTGTAAGGGGTGAAAATTCTGCTGCAGCGTTCCTGCCATTTTAATGGAAGGAAAATCATGGTCTGGGAGCGCGCAGTTTTACAATATGCACTTCTGGAGTGGCACAGTAGAATTGTTACCCCTAAATCGGGTGCCAAGGCTCAAACCAACTCCCAAGCTAAGCAGAGTGAGACTTCCTCCTCCGCGAAGTCTCGTGCAGCTTTGTCCCAGTGCCAGCTCAGGTTCTGATGCCAGATTTGGGCTGCGATTGTACTGTACCTGCAGCATCGGCCCCACCCAAGCCAGTGTTCACCTATGCTACAGTTGGACTGTGAATAAACTCTAAATGTTCCTCAATCATCTCCTCCCCACCCCCTCAAAAAAAAGCTTGTAAACTGATTTGTGAATCTATTCTAATTATTTCCTGCTTTTTTTCCTGCTTTCAATTGATAAATAAGGTGAATGAAACATTGTCTGCCCAATCATGTTATGGATGAAAACACCTGAAATCATTCCTGCATACTAATATCAAGAAAATGCAAATATGTGGCCACACTAATGAAGTCTGGGATCAAAGGATGTGTAATTCCTTAAAATAACTAAATATTGTAGGTTACTTTAGATTTTTGAGGTATTAAATATATATAATTACCAACATGTTTAGTAATCTTGAACCTACCTAGCTGGTAGCACCTCCACCTCTGAGTCAGATGGTTGTGGGTTCAAGTCCCACTCCAGAGACTGGAGCACAAAAATCTAGGCTGACACTCCAGTGCCGTGCTGAGGGAGTGCTGCACTGTCGGAGGTGCCGTCTTTCGGTTGAGACGTTAAACCGAGGCCCTGTCTGCCCTCTCAGGTGGATGTAAAAGATCCTATGGCACTATTTCGAAGAAGAGCAGGTGAGTTATCCCTGGTGCCCTGGCTAATATTTATCCCTCAATCAACATCACTAAAAAACAGGCTAAGGTCATTATCACATTGCTGTTTGTGGGAGCTTGCTGTGCGCAAATTGGCTGCCGCGTTTCCTACATTACAACAGTGACTACCCTTCAAACAGTACCTCTGTAAAGCGCTTTCTATCCTAGCACCTTTTCCATGAGATTAATCTCACTTTCCCATTTGAAAGAATCCTTCTTGTTTATTGCAGATTTTGAACTTCATCAGTTCTCGGTATTCTCTAGTCAGTAGGGTGTCCCTCAGTGGGGAGAGGGAACAGACACTGAGTCACGTCAGTGAAGCACACCTTTCAATATCAGATTCATAAGGCAACTGTGAGTTATGTTAAAAGGGCATTGATGAAGCACTGATCAGTGCAAACTATTGCATTGCAGTTTGACTGTTTTTAATATTAGCTTTCAGTTAAACTTTACACAAATTTAAAATTTTAGAACAGGTAGGTGATGCAATGATGTCATTGTATTGCCAATCCCTTCATAGCACATTTCTCTGTTTCCAAAAGATAGAATTTGCATTAATATAGCCCTTTTTAACATCCTGGATTACTTTGAAGTACAGTCATTGTTGTTATATAGGCAAATACAGCAAACAGTTTGTGCGCCAGTTTTACACCCCGAAGTCAATGTGGGGTAAAATCGGGCGGGTGTAAAATGGGCAGCCAACCCAATCCCATCAGCTTCTTGCCAAGCAGGTTAGGTTAAAATTGCCCCCGTTGGCCTGCTGTCATACCTACTTTGAGAGTTGGAGCCTCTGCATTCACTAGTCCTCTGCCAAACTCAGGTACATGCACCTCTGTCTGTAATTGGGGGTGACGAGTACCTGTGGGTGGGCACAGAACACTCTGGTACAATCTGACTTGCCTGGGATCCCTCTGCTCTTCTTCCTTTTCCTCTTCCTCATCCAAAAAGCTCAGATTAGTTGCTTTCCCACTGTGAACCCCATTGTTCGCACTAATGGAGCTTTCGGACAGAAAAGAAGCAACAGAGCAATTTTGACAAAAGCTCATGAAATCCTAAGTGGTAGCAGAATCTTTTTTTAAATGAAAAATGGCTTTAAAACTGCTGACGCTTCTTATTATGCCCCTTAAATTAACCTTCACCTACAACTGATCCCTTAGCAACAATTGATGTCCATTATATATGAACGTCAAAAGATTGTGTGAAGGGTGAAATGATGCCATCCCAACCTTATTTTAATAGACACAAAATCATGAGTAGCATGCCCGCATTTTCTCGCTATGTTTGGTTTGGCAACTGATGCTCCTTGCCAGCAATGCACTTTTGGATAATCGTCCCTTTGTTCCCTGGAGTCAGTTACACTGGAGGTGTAATATGAAAGTTATGGGGGAAAAATTGGGTTGGTTTGCGCCTCTCGTTAGCGCCAACGGGGCGCAAATCCCCTAGCGCCTGGGCGCAGCGCCGCTAATGCTTCCCACGAAATTCAGCGGGAGGTTAGCGACAGCGGTAGCCGGTAGAGCCCCGCGCCGCTACACCGCCGGCGATGACATCATCGCCGTTCACAGCGCCCTGTTTGCGCCCCAGCCGCAAACTTCCCTTGCACCCCCTGACCTATCGGCGCACAATATGTGCGACAGGATCGGGGGCGTTTTGGCAGTGGCGGTGGCGCTACTTAAAGGGCAGGAGTTGGGTGGCCATTTTAATTTTGGCTGACTGCCAGCACCTGCCCCCTTCCCCTTTATCCTCGGGGTGCCAGCCCCGATCGCTCAGCCTGGCACTCCTCTTGAGTGCCGGGCTGTTTTCATGGCACCCCACTCCCCGGTGGTCTGGCAGGGCCCCGGTTCACACAGCGCTAGGCCCCTCCCCTTTAATCAGGGGAGTAGGCCTGCAATGATGCGGCGCGGCGGCACATAGTGCTGCGAAATTCAGTAGTAGCGCCCCAGGCAGGAGGTGGAGCGCTTTCCAGTAACTCCTGCTTGGGGTGCTACGACTGAATTTACGGTGGGGGGCGCTAACCTTTTCCCGGCGACGATAGCACCCCAAAATGGGCGGCACCAAATTTTTACCCCTTATGGCAGTTGAAATTAGTAATTTACTAATGCTTATTAAATGAGGCCTAAATTTATCCATCATCAGCTGTGTGTGATTCAGAAACCAGCCTTTCCCAATCTTCCAGTTTATTTCAAGTTCTTCTGTACATTAATAACTTGGATTCAGAAGCTCAATGTGAACTGATCCCTAGCATCGGAGAACTAACATAGATTGGATAAAATTGGGCTATTCCTGCTTGGAAGATGACTTAGAGGGGACCTCATGGAGGTATATCTTTGTTTTCTAAGCGGCAGAGCTTCCATCTTCTATCTTACTAAAAAATGATAACAAGGGGGTGGAGCCAGAGGTGGGTGATCTCTAAGCTGAGAGTTCCCATTTCTGAAGTTGGAAGGGGTCCTGTCATACCAGTGAATGCATTACTGAAGACATATGTGGGCTGCACTGGTGGGAAGACGTTAAAAAAAAATTAAGTCTCTTTATCTGCCCCCTTGCTCAGGGGATTTTGCTAAGTGGCCACCAGAAAGGTATCCTAAGTGGCGCTTGCACCCATCTGACCCATGTAAGTAAGGTGCCCTACCACTGACTTTGCAAACTTTGGCAGGGTTGGCTTTAGACAGATTACAAACAAATTAAGAGTGAGATAAAGAGGGAAAAGAGCCTGTACAAATACTACCGGGAGAAAGGAGAAAGGGCTAATACAAAATCAAAATACCACAGGTGCTGGAAATCTGAAATAGAAACAGAAAATGCTGGAAATACTCAGCAAGTCAGGCAGCATCTGTGGAGAGAGAAACAAAGTTAATAGACTGGATTTTGCCGGCACTCAGAGGGCAGGTTTGGAGGTGGGTCAAAAGGTAAAATCGTTTTGATTGACGGCAGGTTCCGATCCCGCCGTCAAACCACCTCCAAACAATTTTCTCAAGCGTCGGGTCCCCGATTTGCGCATGGACCTGACACCTAGTGGCAGGAAGAGGATTAAAGCCAATTACCTGCCTATTAACAGGTAGTTGATAGTAGTTGACAGGTTATTTTTTAATTTTGCCGCTTCCGGCTCGGGCTTTCCAACGTCCGTACACCACGTCAGGTAAGCGTGGCGTGTTGTGAGTCTACTGTAATGTTTCTGGATTGATAATAGCTGCAGAAGTGATGTGAAGGATCCAATGGTGCACTGGTGAGTCTCAGAGGCAAGAGAATGTTGGGAAATTCATTTTTAATGCATTTACATATTTCTTTAGGTAACAAGTTTTGAAATCCATGTCCAGTGCCACCTCATTGGGAGAACCTCTCTCACCAGTGACAGGTTGCTTCTGTCACCTCACCTGCAGCTGCCATCTATTCCAACCTATGGAAGGAGTCATTGTAGAGCCTGGGTGCAAGAGCTCACCTTTGTACAGTGCTTGTCAGTGTTTGCAGCACCTCAATGCTGTCAAACATTGAGAAATCAGCTGTCAAAAAAAGATTGTGCATGGTCCCTTTAAGAAAACTGGCCGATGAAGCGTCATCAAATGACGGCATCTGACCAGTTTCCTCTTAATTGGCCAGCAAGCCTGCAGGGTGGGCTTAACAAGATCAATCAACGTAAAATCATGTCTGTGGGCCGGATGCAGTTGGGGGCGGGACTGGAAGCCGGAAACCATCTGACCCGCACCCAACCTGCCTCCAATGAAAAAATCGCGGCCAATCTTTCAGGTTGACGACCTTTCTTCAGAACTAGAAAAAGTTAGAGATGTTAGAACTTTTCCCAGTTCTAACGAAAGGTCATTGACCTGAAGCTGTTTCTCTCTCCACAGATGCTGCCTGACCTGCTGAGTATTTCCAGCATTTTCTGTCTCTACTAAGGAGAAAGGGCTCACCAGGTCAAATATAAGAAAATGCCAAAACACATTAAAAAGGTGATAAAGGCAAAGAGAGCCCTGGAAAAAGATATGGCAGCTAAGGCTAAGCAGAACAGTAAAAATGCATTTCAGTACCACAACAGCAGGAAGGCAGTCAGATTAGAAGATGCAAACAAGCTTGAAACTGAGGATGAGCATAAAATAGTAAATATTCTGAATAATTACTTGCTCCAAGTATTCACAACGGAAGACATGAGCAACCTGCCATCTGCAGACAAAGATATCCCAAGTAAAATCAAATTACTTAATTATAAATGAAATAGAAGTCCTAGAAAGGCAAAACAAATAAATCCCCAGGTAATTATCCCAGAGTGCTGAGAGAGACTCAGGAAGAGAAATGCGAGGCACTGATGATCATTATGAGGGAGTCAACTAATACTGGGGAGGTACCAGAAAACAGGCCTATATTCAAAAAGGGTGACAAAATAGACACAGACTAGAGAACCATTATCAGGAGTAAATTTTAGAATTATCTATACAACAGACTGAATTAACAGCAGTCAACGCAAGTAGACTGTGGTAAGCCCTATGACATGGTCAGCGGAAACCCTGACAAACAGTGTAAGTGGAGCTTACAATGTTTCTGGGATTTCTGCAGCTTTTCCGTTGAAGTTGACAATGGACAAGTGAGAGAACCTCCGCAGAAATTCACCCTAAAGTCTCAGACTGAAAAATTAAATTAGTCATATTCAGGGACTGAAAGCAAATTGAACTAGTGGAATAAGTGATGAGAATGAAATTGTTACAGTTGATGACTTGATTTAATGTGTAACTGGACAATCACAGTATACTGTGAGGAAAAACCTGGCCAGAAACAATACAAAAATTTATTTAAATGATACATGGCACTAAAAAATAAGTATTACATTCACCTATCTGTCGTTATTAGCTTTTATAGCTGCAGATCATGCTGAGTATATTCAGCATCACCACATCATTTAATACAGCTTTCATTAAATATTACTGCAGTTACTTATTTTAAATAAAGACGTCAAAGCACTGAAATGTTACTATTATTTTCAGTTCTAAAACTGGCAAAATGCCAACATTTTCTAGTATTTGCTCTTGTGTAAGAACACAAAAACTTCCATTATCTACCACATCACCACTTTCTTGAAAGAGTATTCAAATATTTAGGCCAAAATACTAATTTTTGTATGTTCACAGTAGAGTCCCATTCTTTGAGCAAGGAATGTTCTTTCATGTCAGCTCACACAAAAAAGCAAGGGTTCAGCTTTTTGTCTGACAGTCAGACAGCCGAAAGATAATGATAAGCTGAACCTCATTAATGTTAGTAATAGCTAAAGGGTCCTTGAGGTCATCGAGCACAGAGAAGGGAAAGTGCTCAGAAGTTTTTAGAAGGAGCTGAACTCCTTGACAACTGGCAGCTGCCTGCCAGGGAATGCCACAGCATGGAAGTGCTGGCTTAGCCTTTACCTTTGACCCAGGTGAAGGATACAAGCTCAAGTCCCTGTTTTTCTCACTAAAATAAAGGATCACTTAATCTGTCTACGAGCAAAAAAGAAAAGAGAAAGAGGAAGACTGAAAACAAGGGATGGACTACATTTGTAAATTTATTTTTAAGTATTTCTTCACTCTATTGCAAAATATCAGTATTCCAAAATCTAGACAGCTTAAGATCAAGTTGCCAGCCAAAATATATCTAATTTTAAGATATTGCAAAACTGAATATTTTCATATTTGAATGTAATCAAATTTATTCTATTATAAAACAATATTCTTGCTATTTACGATCATTAAATGGTAAATTAATATTTTATTTACCCTTAACTGCCTTTGGAAACAACAGGGCAGATGTTATTTCTCCTATGCCAATACAGTTTTACAGAACAAAAATCTTAATGATCCGGATGTTGCGGTGGGTATGGCCCGTCATACCGCCTTTGAGATCCACCGCAAGTTCGGGATTTCTGCATGTGCTTGCGCACGTGCTAAATCCTGAACTTGCGGTCTGTCAATGTACGCGTTGACAGGCCATCTGCTCCGCCTCCAAAAACCTCATTGCTGGCGCAGAGTTGGGCTATTTGCCCACCAACTGCCCAGCAATTATATACGGAAATTTTATGGCTGGTGGAACAGGCGCAGGGCCTGTTTACACAGCGTAAGGGGATACCTGAGATGAAAAAATGATTTTTTTAAAATTAAATGACTTAAAAGCTTTAATAGTGCATGTTAAAGCTGCAGGTTTTTAAAAATATTTTGTAACTTTCTGCAACCTGCACAGTATTTGTTTAAAAGTGGGAATTATCATGAGTAATAAATTGGATTCCCACGATAAAAGCTAATTAAGAGAAAGCCAGTTGCAGAGCACGTCAACGTATGACGTTTCATCTATCAAAAATTTTTGACAGATGAATTGTCATCATTTGACAGCTCTGTGAAGCTGTCAAACAGTGACATTCTCTGCAGTTTGATGAGGTCTTGCATACAAGACCTCATCAACCTTCTTTCTTTTACAGAAATGTGAGGGTTGTTGCATCTGAGAATGCAACGGCCATCTGTCATCTGCAACACGGAGGTCCGAGACTCTCTGGATACAAACTGACTGAAGCCTGCGGGAAGAAACAAAGGTAAGTACACTTTTACTAACACTTTGCACTTACCTCAGATACTCACCTCTACACTATTGCACCCATCACTTACCTTCACACCACATTTTTGCACCCGACCCCGCAGACCCAGTACTCGCCTTGCTGAGCTGGAGTGTTTTGGAGCCTTCGGGAAGCCTGCACTTGTGAGGGCAAAAAGGGAATAATCCTATTTTCTAGGGTTAATAGGCTTTAATCCCTTCCTGCCTCCAAGGAGACGGGACCCGGCGCAGGAAGGCTAGCCACCTCCTGGGAAGATGGCATGGAGGCGGGTTGGGCACCCGCCCCCAAATTCTGCCATTTTCCCGGCAGTCCCGCCTCCATAGCCACCTTCCCAGGGCTGGCAAAATCGCCCCCATCGGTTTTTTGATTGGAGGACCAGGCCCACGTGATCCCAGTTACACTTCCGCACAGGCTGCGTCCCTGGGCTCCGTGGGCCATTGCACTACCCTCCTACTCGCAGTGTCAGAGCGCAAGTTTTTGCAGGAGGGCCGGCATCAGGTAGGTGCGCATTCTTTTCGCAGGTACGCCGCCGACCGCAGTTTTTGGCCCAAAATGAATGGGGATATTGGGTTTCCCTGGTGCCACAGTTAGTAAATGTGCATATAGAGTGAAACTAAGTCATGCAGACCAGGAAAACCCCAGGTTCAAACTCCTGCCAGTACTGAGTTAACTGATCTTAGTCATGATAATCTATGGGTTTTACAATTGGCCTCAGTGCCCCCTGAGCTAGGGAGGAAACGATATCTGTCAAGATTCCCATTCTGAGTGCTACCCAGTGATTCCTGCTGGAAAGTATATGTGTGCATGTCATACAAGCACAGGATTGGGATCACCTGTGATGACCCCGGTGGTAAAATAGCATTCGAATACTCTCCGGACTCAAGTGAAAGATGAGCGCATGGGCGAGATAGTGGAGGTCAACCAGCACCTGTGCAACTGGACTTCAGTACAAGTCAGTCCTCCAGAATTGGAAGGGAAGAACAAAAGGAATGAGCTGAGTATGAAACAAAATATGTGAGTCGTCAGAACAATGGCAGATGAAATTAAATGCCGATAAATGCAAGGCACTGCACATAGGAAGGATAATGGGCATCATTTGTATTGCATGAATGATGTTGAAATGGCAAAGGAAGAATTTGAAAGAGCATCGAGAGCCTTGGTAGACTCAAAGCTCAACATCTCCAACCAATGCAGAGCAGCAAACAACAAAGCCAACAGACTGTTCACCTGCATAGCCAAAGCTGTAGAGTATGGGCCAGATTTTCAGTGTGCCGTGAGGCGGGCTTTCAGGCGTGCAGGGGGCAAAAATCCTGAATTCAGGGGTCCCGACACCATCCCGCCCAAAACCAGCCTTCACGTAAGTTTCAAGGGAGGCGGGTACCCACCCCGCACTGGGAGCCGCCGACCCGAGGCGGGAAGGGATTAGTGCCAATTAACTGCCTGTTAACAGGCAGTTTTTAGCCTAATCCCTATTTTGAGGGGTGTCGTGTGGGATTCCCGACGGCTCCAAACCACGCCAGGTTAGAGCAGGCGGGCTGTCAGGTTGAAGGACTTGGAGGGGTCGTGACGTCGGTGTTCAGGTGAGTGATGGGTGCATGAGTGCAAAGGTAAGTGTGTTTGGTGTGTCTAAAGCGTGTAAAGAAGTTTTACTTACCTGTACTTACCTTAACAGCCTTTCTTCCTCTAGGCATCGGGAGTCCATCACTCAGCCGGAACTGAAAGCTGAACGGCTGTGGTCTGTCAAAAGTGACAGCCTTCAGCTTTCAGTGCCGGTGACAGTTCTAACTGAGTCTGCGTAGAAGGACTCAGGTTAGAAGTCAGACTGTCAGTGTTTGACAGCTTCAAACAGCTGTGAAACACTGACATTTCATCTGTCAAAAACTCTTGACAGATGAAATTTCAGTCTGTGACGTCACCTGTTGCCGGGTGGCCCTTAATTGGCCTGCTGAGCCCGCTGGGCGGGCTCAACAAGGTCAATCAAGGGAAAATCACGTCGATTAGCCGGACGTCGATGGAGGCGGGACTAAAACCCAAAAGTTGTAGTCCCGCCTCCTTCCTGACAGCTTAATGAAAATCCAGCCCTATAAGTCAGAGGAGGTGATGATCAAGCTGTGCAGTGCTCTGGTCAGACCACATCTTAAGTACTGTGTCTATTCCTGGTCACCACAAAAGAAGGGAGACAGTCAAATGTTCGAGGCAGTGCACAGAAGCGCCATGAGGTTTATCCCTAGTGTCAGGCTGATCCATACAGTTACGAGGGAAGACTGGAGACACAAGCTTTTCAGCCTGGAAAGGAGGTCTCTGAGAGCTGATCTTAAAGAAGTATATAATGGAAAAGGTTAATCCGGAATAATACTATGGGAGTAGGACAAGGGGACATAGCTTCAAACTAGAAAAAGGTCATTTTAGGACTGATATCAGGAATTTCTTCTTCAAGCAGAGAATGATTAACACTTGGAATAGACTTCCAGATAGAGTAGTAAAAAGAAAAAAAGGAAGACTTGCATTTATATAGCGCCTTTCGCAATCACCAGACGTCCCAAAGCGCTTTACAGCCAATGAAGTACTTTTTGAAGTGTAGTCACTGTTGTAATGTAGGAAACGCGGCAGCCAACTTGTGCACAGCAAGATCCCGCAAACAGCAATGTGATAATGACCAGATAATCTGTTTTAGATATTGATTGAGGGAAAAATATTAGCTAGGACACCAGGGATAACTCCCCTGCTCTTCTTCAAAACAGTGCCATAGGATCTTTTACATCTACCTGAGAGAGCAGACGGGGCCTTGATTTAACATCTCATCCAAAAGATGGCACTTCCGACAGTGCAGCACTCCACTGGAGTGTCAACCTTTTTTTGTGCTCAATTCTCTGAAGTGGAAACTTGAACCCACAACCTGCTGACTCGAGGCAAGAGTGCTACCACTGAGCCACAGCTGACATGTCCAAAGGTAGAGGCAAAAACCATAGAATAGTTTAAGAAACAATTAGATACAGCAATAGGGGAACTGTAGGGTTTTTATGGATGGATGAATTAAGATGGGTCAAATGGCCTTTCTCATCCATGTGTCTTGTGATATCACTAATCTAACGCTATATTTTAAAAACAATTTCTGAAGCAAAGTATAAAACACCTCAATCAAGAGTTTCATGAAGTATGCTTACATAATAAAACCTGCCATTCGTTGATGGGGAGTGAAGTTTCAGGAAATATTTAAAACAGAAAGCTAACACCAATACAGGAAAATTGTAAAAGATGTTTATTTTGAATGATCCTCATTTGTAGTTTGTGGTCGAGTAACTTTCCTTCTTTCACTGTTTATTTCCATCAGTGCACATAGTGGTATATTAAATGGGCTGAAGACAATGGCCTAGAAATTCAGTATAGCCACGTTCGGGGCGCTAAAGTCGGGCGGCCGCTAAAGTTTGCGCCCGGCGCAAGTTCGCGCCACCTTCGCCGATATTCAGTTGCATCGCCCCAAGAGGTTGCTGCTGCGCTAAAACAGGCGATGCACGACTATCATTAGGCGATACCCCCGAGGGCGGGCGCAGCGCAGGTGCAGCGAGTTGCTGATTGACGGCAGACACTCTGGCGCCGGTCAGCTCTTAAAGGGGGAGGGTGGATTTGTTTGCCTGCCACGCCCTGCAGCCCTCAAGCTAGGCCTGACCACTTCTGCTTCATCTGTGCAACGCCCAGGGCAATGGAGAAGGCCAGCATTTGCACCCATTGCAGCCCCCATTATATGTTTGCAAACAATGATATGACACTGAAGGCAAAGACAAGTGGAAAGCTGTGGCCTGAAGCCACAAGTACCTGTCCGAGTGTTGAGCCAAAGCAGAAAGCGCTCTACCTTTGTCTCTGCAAAGATCCGGCGCTCAAAAAGGAGTGCTGCGAAATGGCAGCCTTTTCTACTGCAGGAGGTGTGCCCTTTAATTTGCGCCCCCCGCATCGACTGATAACCGTTCCCCTCTACCAGTCGCTAGGGGCGCCAGGCGCACAATAGGGCGTCGCCACTGAATTTCCGGTTTGGGGTGCACAAAGGGCGTTGCACGAGGAAATGACGTCAGGATCTGCGCGCGCAGCTGAGCGCGCGCAAAGACTTTGCACCGCCGCTAAATCTGGAGTGAAGTTGGGGAGAGGCGCAGATCGCGCTGCGCCCGGCCGCTAGCTGCCTAGCGCCCAACATCTCCTCCTCCTAAGGCGCTACCGGCTGGCGCAAGCAACTGAATTTCTAGGCCCATGAGTGTTCTACACATATTCTTTTGTGTGAAATGCTGAGGGATTACAACATATTATGAAGTGATTTCCTATTTTCCCGCTAATATTAAGCCACTATATTGTACTGTCAATATGGGTGGCATCTGATGATCTTAGGTTTTCATGTACTGGGTTTGTAAAGGTTGTATGCAGACTGACCTGAAGACCTAGCTTCATGAGGCCTGCCACAAGGGTTTGTTTTGAGTGAGGTGTTAGCAGCATCTCCCAGGAGGGAGTTTCACAGAGCTTTGAATAAGAGCAAGGTAATTAAGTTTCACCAGAAGCTGTCACAGAAATGTCTGCTCTAATTAACACCGCACTTGAGAATAATAAGAGCCTGTTTACAGAAAGAAGTGTTAATGTCGTATCAACCGTCACTGCTCCTGAGTAGGACAGTTTAGCAGCTGCAGTTGACATATTAGGATTCCAGATTAGAAATATGGTGAGAACAAAGCAGTGTATAGCACGAAACTCACAGGAACTGCCAAAACAGGCTGTGTAAAGGAGATTTTTTTTTTTAGTGAAACAGATTGAAGACTGTTCTCTTATTTAACATCTTAAGATTTATGATATTTAAGAAAAACACAGGGTCGATTTTCATTTCGGACGGAGATAAGATTGGTGGTCGATGGGGTGTCTGCTCCACCCACCCGATGACGTTTGTGAGAGGCCTGATCGATTTTGGTGATTGGGCCTCATTTAAACATGAATTCCATTGGGCTTCGAGCAGAACCAAGCCGGCAGTACTTGATTAAAGGGGGAAGCCAATCGCGGAGGGGGGCAGCGGGTGGGACAATTTTTGTGGAGCCAGGAGGCACATTCATGGTCCTCCTAGCCCCCCACAAAGTCGTTAAAGAACTTATCTGCCACAGTTTTGGAGTGGCCTTTCAGGACAGTTGGAGACGGCACTCCATGGTTGAGTTGCAGTGTGCACCCCGTCCATTGGAAATGTAAAATTGCTAAGAAGTATGTTGTAGGACCCCAACTTGCATAGAATAATAAGGCTCCTGCCTGCTTCGGGCGGAAGTACTGGACACCTATTTCTTAAAATCGCAGCGGGCCAGATATTGGCAGGAACAGGGCTGTAAGTGCTGCACTGCCATTTTAATTGTACTACCACTTTGTTCCCAGCTGATGGGAAGGGTGGGGGACGATGAAAAGCGGCCCCAATGATTCATGGTCTGGTGGGACTAAGGAAATCTCATCGGTGGAAAGCTTTCCTTAGGAGCCTTAGTAGGTTGGGTAAAATCCATGGTGCAGCTGGCCAAGCTTTGTCTGTAGAAGGAAATATATAATGAGCCAAATTCTTTTAGTTCTATGTTTTCTTATATTTTTTGTTATGAGGATTTCAGATTGGTTATATATAGAATAACAAATATTTGTGAGTGATTACAAGACAATTTACCAACAAAAGCGTATTGGATGCTTCAGAGTGATTACAAGGCAGTAATCTAATCAAGGTGTTCTGATGGGTTACATGCAGAATAAAAAAGGCACAAATCTTATAATAGGGTTTCTATCTTTCCCTATCTTTATTTTGTTTTCTGTACATGAATTGGCATTGAATTAACTATTCTAACTTAAACATTCTGGTTTTGATTTTGCATTTCTCAGCAAGGATTCTTCAATCTGATTGGTTAAGGAGATACGCAGTTGCTTAGCCTGTTCACACAGGTCCCAAATCCCCTGTAGAGGCAGCCGCGCTGTTTCTGATTTCTAATTACCGCAGGTTCCAGTGCAAAAGCCCAATAGAAAGTCTGTGGGCAAGTTTCTGGACCAATATAATCCAAGAACTTAAATGGTTTATATTGACAATAACGGATATCTGGATGTGATTACTGGTCAGTAATCCAATCAAGAGTTCAGATAACAATGTAAACTGCAAGGACAATTTATAACTATCATTTTGAGCCCTGAAATTACTCCAGGGTATATATTAAACATATACTATGAAGTCCATGGGGTGTCTTTATTCAATTTTGAGTCTGTTTCTTTGTTGACAGTAGATTTCAGTTTAGATGGTGATGACCAATGTGCTATGGGTTATTATTGCTTGATGATGTCCATACTGAAAGGTTAACAACTGAGACATAATCACTACAAATTTAATTGAGTGATGATCAACAGTTGATGCCCAGGAAACAATATGGCCATGATATATAAGGGTAAATTTAGCAAATCCGTGCTCTCGGCACAGACTTTCTTCACCCATTGGATTGTCCGTTCATTTAAGTCAAGGAATGAAAAATCCTGCAAGCCATCTAACCTCTGTATAGCATGTTATTATTTTATGTACCTTATTTTATGTTACTTTTTATTATTAATGATTAAAGTGTATTTGTTACTGGAAATCTTTCGGAGGGGGCTTTTGGTTTTCAGTATTGGGTTCAGGACGGAGACAGACAAGTGAAAAATAAAATGTCTTTAAATTACAGTGACCCATGGAATTCATGATATGAATATAACATTATTATTTCTCAAAATTGGGTATCTCAGTATATTTAAGATAGAAGGAAAAAGCCTGTGATGCAGCTGAGTGGTATATGCTATTTAACTGTGTACATGGATCTCTATCTCTCCTCAATCTCCTCAATTTCACTGCTGCTATCAACACCATTGACCATTCCATCCATCTCCAACATTTTCCTTCTGCAGTCCACCTCCAAGGCCCTACTATCTGTACATTGCTCCCAATGGTTTCTCCTCCTCTGCACACAGTTATCTCTGGTGTACCCCAGAAGTTCATCCTTGGCTCCCTCCAATTCACTATCAAATTGCCACCCTTTGGCAACGTTATCTAGAAGAATACGGTTAGCTTCCACACATATGCTGATGACATCAGCTCTGCCTTGATCTCTTCTTCGGTGACCCAAAGGTTATAGCTACACTCTCAAATTTCTTTCTGAAGGAGCAATAAATTCTTCCAGCTAAATGTTGCCAAGCCCAAGGCCATCCTCTTGGCCCCTGTCTGCACCTCCCTGCCTCTGGCCTCCATTCCACCAACCTCCCTAGCTGTAATCTCAAGCTGGTCAAGAATTGCAATACTTTGGCACCCTGCTGTATCCTGAGCTCAGCTTCTTCCCTCACATTTTCTCTGCAACCACATCCACTTTCTTCTGCCTTTGCCATATTACTCTCTTCCACCCCATCTCTCCCTTTCTGCTGTGAATGCCCGAGTCCATACCTTTATCACTTCAAAGCTTACAACACCAGGTTATAGTCCAACAGTTTTATTTGAAATCACAAGCTTTTGAAGCGCTGCTCCTTCATCAGGTGAAGTGGAGAGATGCCTATAGACACAGATTATATAGTCAGAGAATAATGCCAGATGATTACAGGTAATCTTTCTAACTGCCATTTATCACACCTCGGCAGAGAGATAATCACAGCAATCAAAGGTGTGAATGGTGTCCAAACAGGTCAGTCAGGAAAACATTACATCAAAGAACAACGAGGTGGGGTCACAAGGGGTAAAATGTTGCAGATGCTGGGGTCTGTATGAAATGACACAGCCCACATCCTCACCCACCCAAAGTTGCACCATTCCTTTACCTCCAATCTTTTCTAAGCTCTAATAGATTCCATTGCCCCATCTTGATGATTTCAATTTCTTTTCAAATTGCTCCATGGCCTTGTCCTACTCTAACTAAGTGACCTCCTCCTGGCTTACATCCCCACATGTACCCTTTGCTCCTCCTTGCCTTCCACTCATTCAACGACTATGTTCCTACTCTCTGAATTCATTACCAATTTCCTTCCTCCTTGCCACCCCTCTCTCTGTTCTCAAAAATCTTCTTAAAACCTTTCTCTACATGCCTTTGAGTCCCAGCTTCTAGTCTATTAATTTCTTTCTCCATACCCACACCCTGAGGTCACCCTATCCCTTTTGTCCTTAAAACAATCACTTATTGTAAAATCACAACTTCTAGAAACACTCTGCTAATCTACTGGGCTGAAATATTCCAGTCTGGTTACACTAAGGTTTATGTAGTGGAACAGTAGGGAATTTAAAGTATTAAATTACAAGCGCAAACATGTAAATCGTCATGAACGACTATGCCCACAAAATGCAATTAATTAGATTCCCCCCTCCCTTAGGGCTGGATTGTTTGTAGTTGCTTGGTTTGGTTGGCTGTCATAGGATAGAACTGAATCTATAATTTGGGACCTCAGAGGATGTATTGTGTTACTTACTCTGACTGCTTTGATGCTTATTCCTATCTTTTGTACAGACAAAAACCTGTAACATACCATATATGGACCCCCTTCTCCTTGCCTGTGGCTGTCCCCATATCTTCATGCCTTCTATATCATAATGTTATTCTTGAGTAAAACTCAAAGAAACATAGATTAAAAACAAATAGGATTTTCTTTGTTGACCTGACTGTAACAGTTCATCAGCACTACTAAGCCAAATGGTTTATTTTCAAAATACATTGTCAACAACTCCACAGTAGCCAATATGATTCACTGTCTCTATCTTTTCTTCAGTTGTCAGTCACTATCTTAACTGGAACAGATTTTCAGCATCTTCTGCTCTATCTATTGTAATTGTTCCAGCTACTGAATGCTGATTGTACTGATGTCATCAGTTGGTTGAAAGGTAACATCTGCTCTATTTTATTTTTTAATCTGGTTAACATTATTGTTTTTCTTCTTCCAACTAAGTACAATAAAACCATAACATGTTTTAATCAATTATTCATTATGGTAGAAAACATTAATTCACACAGTAATCCCATATCTGGATATATAATGCCAGAAGGAAAACGCTGTAATCTAGATTACCCAACAATGTGTAATATTTATAGTACTATTCTCCTTAAGTAGTTGTAATGTGAGAGGGAAGTTCTCCTCTTATGGTTCTTGATATGGTGAATGGTTGATCTCAGCCTGATAATTTGGGAAAAGCACCAAGCTGTAACTTTCCCAGAATAAGGGAGGTCAAAATCCTGTTTATCCTATTTATACCCTAAGTTTAAATGTTAATCAGTAAATCCTGTAAACCTGTTACAATCTGTAACATCAGTTTTAGGCAGCTACTTTATTAAATTATGTGACTTTAATCCTATAAAATTCAAAATTTTATTCTATGCTAACAACAGAAAAAGATCCCAATGCTAACAACAGAAAAAGATCCCAATGGGAATGATGTAACCTCTTCCTCTTTGGCTACCAGCTTAAAAGTACCCTAACTGGAGATGTAAACTTAAAAATATGTGTTGTTACCTATTGCTTTCAATACCAGCAGTGCTGTTACACATCACATGCTATATAATGGCATTGCTTTCAGTACCAGCACTTGCAGTATCCAAATTGCACTCTTAATGCACAACTTATTTTGAATAACTGCTTCTAACTCTTTGAACTATTATTGTTCAGTCATGAAGATAAAAATTCTCAGCAGCCCCTTGCTTCCTATCAACTATAATAGACTGCAGTAACCCAAAGGCCTAGAAATTCATTAAGGCGCTGCCAGCTTTGCGCCCAGTTAACGCCTAAAGAGTGATTTTGCGCCAGAAATGAGTTTGCGCAGATATTCAGCGCAGCGGTATTGGCGGCAGTAGCCGTTAGCGCTGCGCCGGCACCGATGACGTCATCGGTGTGCGTAGTGCCCCGGTTCCGCCCAGAAACCGGCCCGATCCCCATATTTAGTTGCGGCCGCCTCCTCCGAAGCGGCCGCAAACAGCGACCAGAAAACGGGGCCATCCTGCTGCCTTAGTGGGGCGCTTTAAAGCGGAAGGTGTGGCCGGCCGCTTTTTCGGCGGCCGCCTGCCCGCACCTCCTTCCCCGGCCTCCTCCACCCCCCCCCCCCCCCCGCGGCATTGCCGGCTGCTTTCCGCGAGCCCGGCACTTCTCCGTGGTGCTGGGCTCATTTGCCGCCACTATCCAGCGGCGATCTCCCTGTTGCAGGCAGCTCCCCCTTAAGAGAAGGAGGAGGCCTGCAGTACCGCAGCCTGCCGCTCCGCAGCGGCTGGCGCAGCGGCGCCAAGAGCGCTGATATTCAGTGTCAGCGCCCCAAGCGGAGGCGGGCACACCCTGGTATAGCACCCGGTTCCAAATTGGGGCGCTAACAATGAATATCTGACGATCGCTATAGGCTTCCCGCCCAGCGCTAACTTTTGGGCGCTAGCCAGCTGGCGGGGCCATAGTGAATTTCTAGGCCAAAGTGTTTATCCTAAATCGCTATTAAATAATTTTCAACATGAGGTCCGCCAATAGCTCAGAATGTTTATTCAGTTAATAGCTGACCCATATAGTGCAGGAAGATCCCAGGTTTGATCTCCCGTCTGAGTTGAACTAGCCAATTTCAGCTGGGCTGACAAAAGAGGTCCAAAAACTGGTCACAGTACTTTGTTAGGGAAGGGGAACATGACAATGTTCCTGCTCTTAAATACTATGCAGTGAACCTTATTGAAATGTATGTCTATGAACATCAGGTGAAGCCCCTTGTGGGAAAAAAGCCTGCCGGCACCTCATTATTTAGACATTGGTACTGGTTGCAACTGGCACCTGTGGAAGGATCTCCCAACAAGTAGTCAATACTTGTAAGAAAGAAGAGAGAGATCGTAAGAGGGAAAAAAAATCAATGTGGTGGCTAAGCGCATCTGAAATGGAAATAAAGTCTTGTGACTTTTAACATTTAAACTTAGGGTATAAATAGGATAATCAGTAAATTACTATGCAATACCATTATTACCCCACCTTTCTAGCTAACCATAGCCTTTCTAGCTATCTATGACTTCATCATGCAGTAGCTATGTAGATTTTTTACCCACGTGCAATGTCTTTTGGTTAGTTGAAATGAATGCAGAGACCTATCACCATGCTTGAGAGTTCCCAAGATAAATATTACTCTACAATTACCCCCCGTGGTATTCTCTTTATACTTAAACAACTGTTTTGCATTTTTTTTTTGTCATTTCAGTTTTATCATGTTTGTATCTTTAGTGGCAAATTTTATACTTCAAATTTTGATCTTTTGCTTTTCTCCTACATTTCTCCAGTTAGCTTTGTACAGACCTTTAAACTGTTCTCACAGTCTGCTTTGCAGATCTTGGCCTAGAAATTCATTTCGGGCGGTGGTGCAAAAGCGACAGTATCAGATTGGTTGCCCGTTATACGCAGCGATTAATATTCAGGCCCATTGACTGCAATGGAACTGATACCGCCCATTCTGTGTCACTGCCCGAGACGAATTTCTAGGTCCTTATGTAATTCATCTCTCTCGTCTCACGCAGTCTTTTATGAACCTTTATGATATGGCGGCCGTGCTTTCAGCCATCTCAGCCCTAAGCTTTGGAATTCCCTCCCTAAACCACTCCACCTTTCGCTCCCCCTTTACGATGCTCCTTAAAACCTACCTCTTTGACAAAAGCTTTTAGGCATCTATCCTAATATCTTCTTCTTTGGCTTGGTGTCAATTATTGCCTGATTACACTGTTGTTAAGTGCCTTGGGATGTTTTGATACATTATAGGCACAATATAAATGCAAGTTGTTGTTGCTGAACTATTAAACATATTTCTCAGTCTGTTAAACATTAATTCAAATACCTCCTCTAAAATCTTGGCTGCTTCCACAGACTCAAGCTTCATCGAGACTGTTTGATCAATGATGCCTCATAATATCTTGTGTCCATTATGAAATCAGTAATGGTAGATGCCCAACCAACACTTCCAAAATAGAGCTCTTTCTGTTGTGCCATCGACAAATTTGAAGCAGTAACAGAGAAGAAATTCTGTAATCCATTTCTAACTGCCTCTGAAATATCTACAGGTCAATATGTGTCAAACTATCCTACCATCTGCAGCCACATCCCAGCCGAACAGCATAAAAGTAAATCACATATGGATTTAAAAAATAATGGAACAATGCCCCATTCATTAAAAGATATAGCAGCTTCCTCTTGCTTTTATTTTTTTTATTATTATTATTCAGTGGATAAATGCTGAATATACTCTGATCTGATGCCATCAGAACACTTATAGTTAAGTTGACTAGATTTTGGAGATTTCTAAAATGATTTGTTTTGGCAAGTGGTGCAGTGGTGATGCACTGCAACTCCTACAGATTGGTTAGATATAGTTTCATGTGAACAACTGCTTATACTGGTCTCAGTTGTGTCTTTGCCCTGTGCTTACCCACAAGCAAGATGAAAAAGAAATAGGGTGGGCCCTCTTGTAGCAGTGTCTTACTAAGTGACATAGAAAGTGTCCTAGGAGTAGATTAGCTGACTGTACGGTTGGCATGGGATGATGCATGATCCTTGGGATCATAGAAAAGGGAGAAAAGAGAAAAAAACTAAATATCTTTAAAAGGAAATTTGTTTTCAAAAGCTATGATATATAGAATGAGACTTTTTTTACTACGGGTGAACATGGAGGATATTAAGTTGATTTTTCATCTGGAAGAAGTGGGAAAAATGGACTACTGCCAAACTTGTGATTCTTCCCTTTAAACTGGAAGTGGTGTCTACTATTGCTGCCAGTGTTCCTGATAGAACTCGAATTAGCAATCACAGAGGCTTGCTATCCAATGTTCCCTTTTGTTTCCTGTTTCCAGAGGAAAAAATTATTAAAAGGTAGTAGACAGTTCTTCATTTCTAACTGACACTGCAGTCCAATCATCAGCTGAGATTTTGCATATTGACCATATGGTGGCCAGCCCAGACATTGTATACTTCTGTCATTGACTAAAATGGCCAGTGACATTTTTTATTCACGAGCATGAGGTGGAAAATAAAGAACTGACCACTAATGGATTTTCCAATATTATCATCATTAATAAACTCACTAATGTTTGCTCGGGGAAAGACTGCACATAACCTAGGCTGAGGGAGTAATCCATTGTTGGAGATGTCATCTTTCAGATAAGGCATTAAAGCAAGGCTCCTTATGCCCTCTTGGGTGGATATTAAAGATCCCACAGCCTTATTCAAAGAGTTCAAAGCAGGGGAGTTCTCCCGATGTTCTTGCTAACATTTATTCCTTAGCCAACAACACCAAAAACAGATTACTGTTCATTCATCTCATTGGTGTATGTGAGACCTTGCTGTGTACAAATTGTCATATTTGCCTACAAAACAACAGTGACTACACGTCTAGAGTAATTAATTGGCTGTAAAGTACTTTCTGATGCCGGAATTGAAAGGTGCTATATAAATGCAGGCTTTCTTTTTTGTCTGATTGCACCTTTGTGAAGCACCTTGAGATTTTTTTATGTTAAAGGTGCTATATAAATGCAAGTTGTTCTTTATTTCTGACACATTTATGGGATGGATAAGGATCACTGTTTATAATTCCATTTATAGTGGTTGTTTGTGTAACAAAGTGAACCATTAGTAAGCAATGAAGTTTCAAGATATAAATACTGGACATTGGTGTTTTTCATCACATTTTAGTTTACATATGGCTGCTGATAGAACAAGAATTTACATTTCCATAGTATTCATTATCTACAAACAGGTATCTCAATCACCTTACAAGATGGTGGGTATTGATTAAAGCACCAAGCGATGAGGGGAGGAAGAATGCTACAAGGGTGCAGAGTATAGTCAAAGGACTTTTTGCAGGCAGGAAGGTAGGTAGCAAGGCAGAGGTACTGAGGGAGGGAGTTCCAGCAGATAAGGGCAAGGTGACTGAAGCAGTGGTCTCTGATAGTGGAACAGAGGGAGTCTGGAAAAAGAAGTAGGGCAGTTTTGGAGATTAGGAATCCATATGCAGGTACATAAGGCTGGAGGAGATCATGGTGGTAAGGAGGATGAGACCAGTTGGAATTTGAAGTTTAAGACAAAAATCCAAATTCAATTATCTGAGACACTGGAAGCCAGAGGAGCTTGGCAAGGATAGGGATGATGATGGAGAAGGCCATAGTGTGGACACAGATCATCACATTCTGGATGACTTGGGCCTAGAAATTGGGTTGAGGCGCCAAACTGGCGCCAAGTTCGCCTGAGCGCAGGATTTAGCGCAGCGTTCGAGGCTTTAGCGATCGTCAGATGTTCAGTTTCATTGCTCCTAGAGGGAGACGGGGCAAAGTTCGAGGCGCTCCGCATCCCTCTTAGGACGCTGAAACTGAATATCGCGGCGCACGCTGCGGTACTGCAGGCCTTCCTCCCATTGTTAAGGGGGAGGGGCCTGCAACAGTGCACAACAGGAATGCTGGAGAGGTTTAGCCACATGGCATTAAAGGCATGGATTACTTTTTCGGCAGCAAGGGAGAGAAGTAAGGGTAGATGGACGTGATATAATGGAGGGTAAACGAAAGTAGTTGGTATCAGATTTGATGTTGAGGAGGAAAATGAGTTTGTGATTGAGAAGGACACCAAGGTTCTGCCCTTCTTGTTTAGGGTGGAAACCGGTGAGGGAGATGCAGTAAAGGCTGAAGGCGCATGGGTTTTCATGAGAGCCAAAGAGGATGGTTTTGCTTTTTGCTAACATTAAGTTGAATGAAATTTTTACTCATCCAGGTTTTAATGTTGTAAAGGCAGTTGGAAGAAAGAACTTGTATTTATCTAGTGCCAAAGCACTTGATCGAAATGGATTACTTTTGAAGTACAATTATTGTTTTTTATGTAGGGAAATCTGGCAGCCAATTTGCCAACAGCAAGATCCCATAAACAGTAAATGGACAAAAAACCAGGTACAGGAAACTTTGGTTTATCCGGAGGTTGTATGTCCGGAAACCTCGATCTAATGGCAGAAAATCAGCCGTTTTGGTTAGGTTTTATTTCTTCTCCTAGCATTTTTTTTTAACAGTCAGGCTCTGGAAAGCGTCCTCTGTAGCTTAGCAACAGCTTCAGAGACGCTTCCAAGGTACGGGCCGAGTGTTTACAAGCTGTTGCTAAGCAATAGTGTTTGTTGTCAGATATGGAGATGAAAACCTCCGTATCCTTCAACATTAGTGCTGGTCTATCTGGAAGTTTTGATAGATCAGCAGCAGCTCGGTCTCGTTGGTGCCGGATATCACAAAGTTTCCTGTAATCTGTTTTTCATGGTGTTGGTTGAGAGAGAAATGTTGGTCAGGGACACCGGCTTCCTGCCCTCTTCAGTAAGTGCAATGGTATCTTTTACATCCAGCAGGCAGATGGGCCCTTGGTTTAACATCTCATCTGAAAGATAACACCTATGACAATGCAGTACTCCCTCAATCTGGCACTGAAATGTCAACCTAAGTATGTGCTCAAATCTATTGTGGAGTCTTTCTAACTCAATATCACTAACTGAGCCAAGCAGAGACGGTGGCAAAAGGCATGGGGCAAATGGAGAGGATTGGGAGGAGAAGTAGTAATTATTGTATGTATGGCCATTAATTAGAGCAGAATTATAGTTGAACAATACAACTGGAGATCAAACATTTGTATATAGCAGACTTTTAGTACTGATCGCTCCCTTACAAAGGGCGTCTGTGCTGATCAGCTATATCTTCCTAACTGCTATAAAGGCTGTACCGTTTATACAGAGTAGTGAACATTAACAAGTTAAGAAATAAAGGCATGTGACATGTTTCTGGCCTGTTGTTGTAGAAAAGAATTATTTTGCATATGCAGGAGGTCCATTCATTAACAGTTATATGCTGCATCTCCTGGAGTGCTTTAGACAGCCCAGATGTGTGTTGTTTTAATTAGTAATCCTTCTTTCTGATCAATTCTGCTGATTACAGTAACTGACAGCTATCTTTGACAGGGTTTTGAAATATGCAATGTTAGCTTTGAAATGTAGATTTTTAAAATCTCTTTGATTAACTAATTTCTGCCCTGGAGAAAATGATTGGGTTTTAAACATTTATTTACCTATCTTGAATAGTATTGCAAGGTAAGGAATATTCTGTGGTTTCAGTCTCTACTTATATTTGGTAATATTCAACATTACGAACATTCAGAAAAATCCAGCTTTTTCATTCAAATTGTAGATCCACGACACATTGCATTTCTAAAATGCTCCTGACATGCGGGAAGATGTCTCAAAGCTCTTTACATTAAGGGGGACAATGCAAGCTAGTATTCTCTGTTATGAGGTTTGGCATTAAATAGGTTGTAGAAAGATAAAAAGGCAAAATGTATTGTTCTTTAGGACTGCTATTATGAAAATATTTATCCTTTTCTATTTTTAGAGTTGAAGACTGAAGATTTGGTAACCTAGTTGCAAAAAATAATGTTTGCACATCTTTCTGCACCAGTTTACTTACAGACTATTAGGCATATTTTTCCTTTTAAAATTATTTTATTATTTTCTCCTTTTTATCTCCTCAAAGTCTCCCACACTGCACACCTTCACGTGGACAAGTTCAAGATTTATTTCAGGCTTCTCCCTATAGAATGATATAAATTACAGCGTAGAAACATTGGCCTAGAAATTCAGTTGTTTGCGCCAGCCGCTAGCGCCTTAGGAGGAGGAGATGTGGGGTGCTAAGCGGCTAGCACCTGGGGTGCAGCGCGATCTGCGCCTCTCCGCCAACTTCAGTTAAGATTTAGCGGCGGCGCCAAGCCTTTGCGCACGCTCAGCTGCGCGCGCAGATCCTGACGTCATTTCATGGTGCAACGCACTTTGTGCGCCCCAAACCAGAAATTCAGTGGCGCCGGCCTATTGTGCGCCTGGCGCCCCTAGCGACTGGTAGAGGGGAACGGTTCCCAGTCGCTGCGGGGGGCGCTAATTAAAGGGCACTCCTCCTGCAGTAGAAATGGCAGCCATTTTGCAACACTCCTTCTTTGTGAGAGACGGATCTTTGGAGAGAGACAAAGGTAGAGAGCTTTCTGGTTTGGCTCAACACTCGCACAGGTACTTGTGGCTTCAGGCCACAGCTTTGCACTTGTCTTTAACTTCAGAGCCATAGCATTGATCGGAAACATATAATGGGGGCTGCAATGGGTGGAAACGTTGGGCTTCTCCATTGCACTGGCGTTGTACAGATCAAGTAGCAGTGGTCAGGCCTTGCTTCAGGGCTGCAGTGTGCAGGGCGTGGCAGCCAAACAAATCCACCCTCCCCCTTTAAGAGCTCACCTCACCAGAGTGTCTGCCTTCAATCAGCAACTCGCCGCACCTGCGCTGCGCCCGCCCTCGGGGGTATCGCCCCAGGCCGCCGGCTTAGCGCCTAATGATAGTCGTGCATCGCCTGTTTTAGCGCAGCAGCAACCTCTTGGGGCGATGCCACTGAATATCGGCGAAGGTGGCGCTAAGTTGCGCCGGGCGCAAACTTTAGCGGCCGCCCGGCTGTAGCGCCCCAAACGTGGCTATACTGAATTTCTAGGCCATTGTGCCTCTGCTAGTGTACAATAACAATGACAACAATTTGCATTTATATAGCGCCTTTAGTGTAGTTAAAAAGTACCAAGGTATAATCAGAGAGGGGCGTAATCAGACAAAAGCTCACAATACTACTCTTGTTAGTTATCAGGCGGTGAGGTGACTACCTGCTGCTTTCTCCTCCACACCACCATTCCCATTTGAAAGAATACAGACACACTGGGGGAGAAATTCGGTTGATAGTGCCACCGATTAATGCCTAAAGAGGCCAAGAAGTGGGGCGCTAGCCAATTTCCGGGCCGGCGCACTCGCCCCATATTGAGCATGCATTTAGCGCCGGCGCTAAATCTTAGCACCCGCTCATGGGCGCAGGCTGATTATGACGTCATTTGAGTGTGCAACGCATTTTGGGCGCCCCGGACTGGAAATTCAGTGGCGCCCCCCTCCGTAGCACCTGGCGCTAATAGTGACAGCTTACCTGGGCCTTACCAAGTCGCTCTTGGGCTGGAGGAGCGTTTTTTTAAAGGGGACTGGTGTGGTTTAAAAGCGGCAGCCATTTTTGGATCACAACTTCCTCGAGAGCTACAAAGAGTTGCTGAGCTGCACACTGAGAGCCATTTGACCACTGAGCCAGCGCAGGCAGACGATCTTCAGCCTTCTGACCATCACCTTGCTGTTGGTGAGCCTTGACAACGGGGAACCTTCTTGTGGGCACTTATTATGGGGGCTGCATTGGAGGGGAACGTCCTGCTGCTGAATCATCTGGAAAAGGCACTGAGACACAGGGAGAGGGGGGCGGGCATGGCCAGATGGAGGAGGGCCAACAGACATCGCCACAGCAGACCTTACGCTGGCAGGGTTATCCGACAGCAGTTTTCCTACATGAACATGCCGGAGGAGCAGTGTGTCAGAAGGCTGCAATTTAGAAAGGAGGTGGTGACTGAGCTGTGCCAGCTGCTTCAGCCAGATCTGCAGCCTCAGATAAGGTGCAGGACATCTGTGTCAGCGGCTGAGAAGATGGCTGCTGGCCTGAACTTCTACGCGAGCGGCTCTTCTCAGGTTGCGCGTCAGAGGCTGATCAGAAGTAGCTTCTAGGCCCCTCTCACGGAATGCTTGCTGCCATTCCAAGAAGAGGAATGGAACCGGTCTGATACCCCCAAGCCTGTGAAGGGCAAGATGCATGTAAATAGCAGGCATGGCCATTGTAAATGAAGAAAGTGTTTCATTACACAAAATGTGGTTCCTTCAAACATGAGAAAGCTATGGCAACAGAAATCAAAACTAATACACTGACACATAACTGCGTCTCACACCCGGGAGACTGTCCAAAACATAAATCACATTCCGACCATCTTCCTTGGCCTTGATTCCACTGCGCCAACCAAAGCATCCAATGCCCCATCAGTGAGGCGTTCCGCCCTCTGCCTCACCCTTTGCATGTCTTGCTAGGCTGGTGCGCCACAGGTAGGCTCCCACCGCTTTGAAGGCCTACAAGGCAGTGAGTGTGTCTGGTGATGTCAATTGACCTGCCCCTTTAAGAGCTGGCCGGCGCCACTGTGTCTCAGGGAAAGTGATTATTGACAGCACCCTCGCTGCGCCCCGCCGCCGCGAAATTGGGTTGCGCCGCCGGGTTAGCGCCTTAAGAGTAGCGTGCAGCACCTGATTTAGCGCCGCAATCACCTTTAGGGGCGCTGCAACCCAATATCGCGCTAGGTGGTGCTAAATTGCGCCTGGCGCTAAGCTTTGCGCATCGCCAGGACTAGCGCCCCAAACGCAGCTATACTGAATTTCTAGGCCACTTTCTTCCTCCACAATGGCAATGTTGAGGTCAGATAATTCATTTTGCTGGTTATCATAGATGTAGAACTATATATTCCCACTCAGTGGCATTGATGTGATAAATGAGTGGGAATTCTTCCCCTCCCCTTCCCTTCCCTTTCTCCACGAGGTGTTGACTCCTTATAATGTATGGTACCACAGTCTAAATGGCCATTCTTTTGCTGTGTACCTAAATAGTTGGTATCAGCAGGATGTTCAACTGCTGTTCACATCAGAGCCGGGCCAGATTTGTCCTCACCTGACATTCATGCACACCATGCACATCCAGCAAGAGATACTGGGTATCAAACAAAAGCAGGAACCCTGGTTAGTTTTTCTTCTCCCTAGCCCACCCTGGCTAAGATCACAAGCTCAGAAAAGACAGGGGGTTGAGCCTGTTTCATTGGTCAGTGTCATAATGAAGTTGACCCATTGGGCTGAGCTGTTTTGATATTTTCAAGCACAACAAAATTGTGGTGAAAAATACTTCTTTACAGATTTTCTGCAATCACTGAAGCTACTTTCATACAGCCTCCACAATTCAGACCTCCAGATAATTATACCATTTTATTGCCTCACTAATCTCTGTATTGTGAAGACTCTATGAGAATATCTTCAGAGATTATAGTAGACTGTTCCAAAGACTTTGAAGACTTTGATGAAGAAATAATTTCAAATTTAAATATCATTTTCAACTCCAGTCTGCAGTTACTCTTGATGAATAAATGATGATTAAATTATTGCAGGCAGTAGATGGTTATGTCCCAAGAGTCATTGAAGATTCATTGAGGATTAAGCCTTTGAGGACCGAACAAGCTTTTCAGCTTAGAAAAATAACAAATATTAATATTTAGAAAATGTTTACAAAGAGTATTCTGTAAACCTTTAAGTGCTGAAAATTTCAGAGCCCATTTAAGGAAATATGAGGAACACATTTAATTGTTATGCATACACATTAGGTTATGATTATGTGGTATTTGCAAATTTGACATTGATATATTTTGTTTGTTGGTATAACTGTATATATTGAGCAAGATGCTACTCAGTTACACTAATCCAGTCATAGATGCTATGAGGCAGATTGCTACACTCGTGGTGGTCAGTTGTCTTGATTGGCTCTCCAGGAAATGGGCTCCTATTGCTCTGGACATCCCAGTTCTAGCCAGAGGCCATAAGTCAACCAATGTGGATTGGCATACACTCTAAACATGTTTTACTCATATTGTTGTAAGCTTGTGCTTCACTGATAGTAGGAAACAATACTCATTGCTCCATGCTACAGGGCTCCACTTTCTCTGGTGAGCTGGCCCAACAGACCAGGCACTAGGTCTGGGGAATGTCAAGCTTTGTTATAGTCTTCGCTGCCTCCCACACTCTAGCATGACTGGGTTGGATTTGGAAGACTGACCTGGATATATCTAACATGTGCCATTCTGCTGCAGCCCCTCCAGCATTCCTCTGCCAGATATGGGTGGAATTTATGGAGCTTGTGTGAGGTGCAGACATTTGGGCCGGAATTTTCTGAGGTAAGAGCGGGTGGGTTGGACGCATGGGGGGAAGGGAAAGTTGAAAGAATGTGAACCCCGAACCCAACCCGCCTCCTTTCACCTTTCATTCAGACAGTTAGAGGGGGCGGGCTGCCAACCCGCTGCCAGGATGTGGGTTGGAATTTACATATTATAATGAGGCCTGAAGCCTCTACTTTAACCTGCTTTGCAGTTTTACTGCAGACGGCCAGGGATCCCGGGGCTCGGGATTCCCAATGGCTGCAACAAGGCGGCCTCAGCCTCAGAGAGCAATCCTTGTGGGCCGGGAGGAGCAGGAGTGCTTCCTCCTGGCCCCCCAATCTCCCCCACCATCAGCCTGGCCCTCCCTCGAGTGGGGGATCTGACCCCCCCACCCGGAACACCCCCGGGATCGCAACTCGGCCCCGGAGTGAGGGATTGGACCCCCCCAGAGATCGCAACACCAATCAGACACCCCCTCCAACATCCTGGGCCCAGCACCTACCTGTTGCTGTGGCCTCCTTCTCCAAGTTCCCTGCATGACTGGAAGCCAGCCTGTCAATCACCCTTGATGTCACACGCTGCCGGGAAACCCAATCTTCCAGGTCCCCCCGCACTGTGTGGGTGGCACCCGGGAAAATCCAGTCCTTGGTAGTTGATTTTGTGTTGATCCTCCTGAGTTCTGCTGCATGAGGGACTGGTGAGGGTCTATATCTGTTCTTCTCCCCATTGTGCCTCCACTAATAGGTAGTGTAAGCAATCTTCACATTTTCTGTGTTGGTTGCTGACCTGGAGGGGAATAAGCTTCATAGGATGAAAATGTGTTTGTGGAGTGTTTCTAGACTGTGGAGATAGGGCTGTTACAGGCTTAGTTTGCATTAGAGATTGTGGACTATTGTTGGGTCTTGGAAATATAGCTGAATTGGAAGTAGTCATTTATTTGGTTAGCTGTTGGATGTTCCTGAGTAAATGCCAATATTCAAATGTTATTCTTTTATTTTTAATTTAATAGAGTGGAAATGTAAATGCTACTGTAGTTTTCAGAATGACAAACCGAATGAACTCGCTTTGAGGTCTTTGGTGGGAATTGTAATTCCCAGGTGGGAAAACGGCCTGACTGGCCCATCTGGGAGTGACAGCGGGAAGCCCAACTGATTTTAACGGCCAAGCCTCATTAACATGTCTTCAGACCAGATTCTTGCTGTCGGGGCAGCCACTGCGGCCACCCTGCCGACTTCCTGGCTAAGATGGCATAGGGGTTGTATTGGCACAATAGGACCCCTATTTCTTCTTTCTGATTGTTCATTATCCTTCAGGATCAACCTCTTTAACACCGTTCATGTCATTACCCTGGTCTCCATCAACCAACAGACAATAGTAGCCATTCACCTCTCCCCAACTGAAGGGATAATTACAAGTCCTAGCCCTTTTCGGGCTACCCCAGATCAGGCGTATTCCCCAGACATTCACCTTCAACTAAAGTTAGAGATAGCCAAATTCTATAAGATGGTTAAATGGGTCTAAAGGTTCATGCTATCTCTCCCTAAAGGAAAGGAACAACTGAAGATGTTACCGTCCTCCAGATAGCACTTTTAATAAGTTTAACTAGACTGTAACCTTCCGGATATTATGAGGGTCCGGAATACCACCCAGAATTCTGCAACTCCTTACAAAAGAGTGTACAGGAATTGGGTTCATGAGATTGATACAGAAATACTCTGAGACAATTCTAAAAATATATAGATTTATTTAAGAGCCGACATTCAGTTAACAGTTGTTGAGTCAGTCGCAACATTAACCGTCGGCGGGAATCCTGAGCGGCAGAGCGGGGCTATAAAAGGCTCCAGAGACCAGGTAAGGCCTCACAGCGCCGGCGGGAATCTCGAGCGGCAGAGCGGGGCTATAAAAGGCCCCAGAGACCAGATAAGGCCTCACAGCATCGGCGGGAATCTCGAGCGGCAGAGCGGGGCTATAAAAGGCTCCAGAGACCAGGTAAGGCCTCACAGCGTTGGCGGGAATCTCGAGCGGCAGAGCGGGGCTATAAAAGTCCCAGAGCCCAGGTAAGGCGTACCAATCTCCAGTCTGGGAACTCGGAGGGAAGGAGAGAGGTAAAAAGTAATCCAAGTGTGATGTCACCAGAAAGCGGGTAAGTGATTGGTTGGTGAGTATTTCTCCTTTTGAAGCTTAAATCTCTTTGGTTTATAGTTTCTAAGGTGTGATATTCACCATTTAGAATCAGGGCAGAGGGTATTTAAGAATAATATTAATAAATTTAATTAATTACATAGAATGGGAGATCAGGTGATGTGTTGCTGCTGCAATATGTGGGAGCTGGTGGACACCATTGATGCTCACGGTGATCACATTTGCAGTAAGTGTTGGCTGCTCGAGGAATTCCGGCTCCGTGTTGAAGAGCTGGAGTCCGAGCTTCAAACACTGAGACACATCAGGGAGGGGGAGAGTTACCTGGACTCTGTGTATCACGAGGTATTCACACCAATTAGATTAATTAATTCAGATGTAGTCCGTGGCCAGGGTCAGGATGGTGTGACTAGAAGTGAGGCAGGTACGGGGATCCAGGAGGTAGTGTTGGAGGAGCCGCAGCCCTTGCACTTGTCCAACAGGTTCGAGGCTCTTACTCCCTGTGAGGTTGGGAACAGGGACTGCGGGGAGGATGAGCAACCTGGCCACAGCACCGTGGAGCAGGGGGCCATTCAAGTGGGGGGAGTTAAAAGAAATGTTGTAGTGGTAGGGGATAGTATCGTTAGGGGGATAGATAGAGTTCTTTGCAGCCGAGAGCGAGAGTCCCGAAGGCTGTGTTGCCTGCCCAGTGCCAGGGTTAAGGAAATCTCCTCTGGACTGGAGAGAAACTTGGAGTGGGAGGGGGAGGATCCAGTTGTCGTGGTCCATGTTGGTACCAACGACATAGATAGGACAAGGAAGGAGGTTCTGCTGAGGGAGTTTGAGCAGCTAGGGGCCAAATTAAAAAGCAGAACCACAAGGGTAATAATCTCTGGATTATTACCTGAGCCACGAGCGAATTTGGCTAGGACAAATATAATTAGAGAGTTAAATGCGTGGCTCAAAGACTGGTGTGGGAGAAATGGGTTTTGCTTCCTGGGACACTGGCACCAGTACTGGGGCAGGAGGGAGCTGTTCCGTTGGGACGGGCTTCACTTGGCCAGTGCTGGGACTAGAGTCCTGGCAGATCATATAACTAGGGCTGTAGAGAGGGCTTTAAACTAACTAGTGGGGGGGAGGTTCCTAGAGAGCAAATAATAAAAATGACAACAGAGAAGGTCATAGACTTAGGTAGCAGTGGGGAAATTGAAAACCAGAGCGTGTCAGGAAGGGGCAGAAGGTATGGAGTAAAAGGTAAAGTAATAAAAAGGGCAAAAGCAGGAACTAAGTGTCACAAAACATCTGTGACAGTTCTCTATCTGAATGCACGTAGCATTCGTAACAAAATAGACGAGTTAATGGCACAAATAACTACATATGGGTATGATCTTGTGGCCATTACAGAAACATGGCTGCAGGGTGACAATGCCTGGGAATTAAACATACCAGGTTATTTAACGATCAGGAAGGACAGGCAGGAAGGAAGGGGAGGTGGGGTGGCTATGTTAATAAAGGAAGGAATCACTGTAATACAGAGAAATGATATTGGGTCAAAAGATCAGGATAATGAAACAGTTTGGGTGGAGGTAAGGAATAATAAGGGGAAAAAAACACTAGTGGGCGTAGTCTATAGGCCTCCGAACAGTGGCAACTCTGTTGGACGGAGTATCAATCAGGAAATAGTTGAGGCTTGTAATAAGGGAACTGTATTGATTTCTTGGGTTCAATGATGAGACATTTATGAAAGAGAATGTCTTTTAATCCAAAGTCTGTTCAACTCTTTATACAGCATTTACAGGAGACATTATGCTAGTGATGCATCTAGAACGAAACTGAAACTAAACCTAAACTGCCTTGCTTGTCTCGGTCACATGACCTGCTGGTCAGGCATAAGTAATCAATACCTGCAAACATGCTGGTAAGGCATCATAATCAAACAGGCAAATAACATCACTATTTGCTGATATCATTACAGGAACATCTATAATTATGGGGGATTTTAACTATCATATTAATTGGACAAATCAAATTGGGCAGGGCTGCCTTGAGGATGAGTTCATTGAGTGTATTAGGGATGGGTTTCTTGAGCAGTATGTAACTGAACCGACCAGGGGGCAAGCAACCTTAGATCTGGTCCTGTGTAACGAGACAGGATTAATTAAAAATGTCCTAGTAAAGGATCCCCTTGGAATGAGTGACCATAACATGGTTGAATTCCATATTCAATTAGAGGGTGAGAAGGTTGGATCTCAAACAAGCGTGCTAAGCTTGAATAAAGGAGACTGAAGGTATGAGAGCGGAATTGAGTAGCGTGGATTGGGAAAATAGATTAAAGGGTAAGACAATACATGATCAGTGGTGTACATTTAAGGAGTTATTTTACAACTTCCAAAAAAAATATATTCCACTGAGAAGAAAAGGGTGTAAAAGAAAAGACAGCCATCCGTGGCTATGTAAAGAAATTAAGGATAGTATTCAACTAAAAACAAGGGCATATAAGGTAGCCAAATCTAGTGGGAGCATAGAGGATTGGGAAAACTTTAAAAGACAGCAAAAAATAACAAAAAGATTGATTAAGAAAGGGTAGATAGATTATGAAAGTAAATTAGCAAAAAATATAAAAACAGATAGTAAGAGTTTTTATAGTTATATAAAAAGAAAAAGGGTGGCTAAAGTAAATGTTGGTCCCTTAGAGGATGAGACCGGGAAATTAATGGTGGGAAATATGGAGATGGCAAAAACACTGAATGAATATTTTATACCAGTCTTTACAGTAGAAGACACTAAGAATATCCCAACACTGGACAAACAGGGGGCTAAAGGGGGGGGAGGAGCTAAACACGATCAAAATCACTAAGGAAGTGGTACTCGGTTAAAATAATGGGACTCAAGGCGGATAAATCACCTGGACCTGATGGCTTACATCCTAGGGTCTTGAGGGAAGTGGCGGTAGGGATTGTGGATGCATTGGTAATAATTTTCCAAAACTCCCTGGACTTGGCAAAGGTCCCGGCAGACTGGAAAACTGCTAATGTAACACCCTTATTTAAAAAGGGCAGTAGACAGAAGGCTGGAAACTATAGACCGGTTAGCCTAACATCTGTGGTAGGTAAAATTTTGGTGTCCATTATTAAGGAGACAGTAACAGGACATTTGGATAATCATAATTTAATAGGACAAAGTCAGCATGGTTTTATGAAGGGGAAGTCATGTTTGACAAATTTGCTGGAGTTCTTTGAGGAAGTAACATATAGGGTGGATAAAGGGGAACCAGTGGACGTAGTGTATTTAGACTTCCAAAAGGCATTTGACAAGGTGCCACACAGAAGATTATTGCTTAAGATAAAAAATCACGGGATTGGGGGTACTTTTCTGGCATGGATAGAGGATTGGCTATCTAACAGAAGGCAGAGAGTTGGGATAAATGGTTCATTCTCAGACTGGCAATCAGTAACTAGTGGTGTTCCGCAGGGGTCAGTGCTGGGTCCCCAACTCTTTACAATCTATATTAACGATTTGGAGGAGGGGACCGAGTGTAACATATCAAAGTTTGCAGATGATACTAAGATGGGAGGGAAAGTAGTGAGTGAGGAGGACATAAAAAACCTGCAAGGGGACATAGACAGGCTAAGTAGGTGGGCAGAGATTTGGCAGATGGAATACAATACTGGAAAGTGTGAGGTTATGCACTTTGGCAGGAAAAATCATAGAGCAAGTTATTACCTTAATGGCAAGAAACTGGAAAGTACTGAAGTACAAAGGGATCTGGGGGCCCTGGTGCGCAAAACTCAAAAGGTTAGTATGCAGGTGCAGCAAGTGATTAAGAAGGCCAATGGAATGTTGGCTTTCATTGCTAGGGGGATAGAATATAAAAATAGGGAGGTATTGCTTCAGTTGTACAAGGTATTGGTGAGACCGCACCTGGAATACTGCGTACAGTTTTGGTGTCCATACTTAAGAAAGGACATACTTGCTCTCGAGTCAGTTCAAAAAAGGTTCACTCGGTTAATCCCGGTGATGAGGGGATGGACATATGAGGAGAGGTTGAGTAGATTGGGACTCTACTCATTGGAGTTCAGAAGAATGAGAGGCGATCTTATTGAAACATATAAGATTGTGAAGGGGTTGGATCGGGTGGATGCGGGGAGGATGTTCCCGATGATGGGTGAAACTAGAACTAGGGGGCATAGTCTTAGAATAAGTGGCTGCTCTTTCAAGACTGGAGATGAGGAGGAACTACTTCACTCAGAGGGTGGTAGGTCCATGGAATATGCTGCCCCAAAAAGCTGTAGAAGCTGCATCATTACATAAATTTAAAACAGAAATAGACAGTTTCCTAGAAGTAAAGGGAATTAAGGGTTATGGGGAGCGGGCAGGAATTTGGACATGAGTCTAGGTTCGGATCGGACATGGCCCTGTGGGTAGCGGAGCGGGCCCAGGGGCCGTGTAGCTTGATCCTGCTCCTATTTCATGAGTCTAATTCTGTTAGATTCAGGAGATGGTTCTGTGATAGTGGATTGGCGGTTAGGATCAGATCAGCCATGATCTTATTGAATGGCGGAGCAGGCTCGAGGGGCCGATTGGCCTACTCCTGCTCCTATTTCTTATGTTCAAAACAATTAGCTTACACAATCTTATTCTCAGAGATCCTTATTCTCAAATCTTAACTTTGTTACATTTCCATACTTCTACTTATTCTTAATCCAGAATATCCACCAAAATCGAATACCTTGATTACCCGAGACTCAGAGTTGTAGGCTTACAGAGTGGTTCTGAAGCTAAGAGTTGCTTGCCCGTTTCCAGCGACTTCTGACTTTCTGTTTGCAAAGGTCTATTTTTATATTTTTTCAATGGTATCTCCTTTGAAGTTTTCTGCTGATGTAAGCTAATTATCTTTATTCATTCTTTGTGTTGACTTCTTTCTATTCTTACTGTCAATTTAGCTGCTGCGTGCATAATTATGTCTCTACCTTTAGGTGTTCCAGAAACTTATCATAAAACACTATGACAGTAGTTTTTATTTGATGCCATTCTTATCGAAGGTCTTTCATTCAATTCTTAATATTGGCTTAATTGGTTATAACCACAGACGTTGCGACTCCGTGGTGTTCCAATTTCAATACAAAAACCATGTGATTGCTGGTGTCATCTATTGAAGTCATATCTTCAAAGTGTTCTGCAGGTATCATATTTACTATATGTAAATGAAAACCACTTTAACCAGGGTGTTTCATGCATTTCTAGCTATCTCAATTGGTTGCATATTTAGGCCTAGAAATTGGGTTGGGGCACCAAAGTGGCGCAAAAGTCGCCTGAGTGCAGGATTTAGCGCAGCGTTCGCGGCTTCAGTGATCGTCCGATATTCAGTTTCATTGCCCCTCGAGGGACACGGGGCGAGGCTCGAGGTGCTCCACGTCCCTCTTAGGGCGCTGAAACTGAATATCGCAGTGCAACGTGCCGCAGCGTCACACACTGCGGCACGGCACGCTGCGGTACTGCAGGCCTTCCTCCCACTGTTAAGGGGGAGGTGCCTGCAACAGCGCGAGCCCTGATCGCGACTGCCGGCAAAAGAGCCTGGCACCAAGGAGAAGTGCCGGGCTCTCAGGAAACAGCCGGCAATGCCGCGGGGGGGGGGGCGGTTAGGAGGCCGGGGATGGAGGTGCTGGCAGGCGGCCGCCGAAAAAGGCAGCCGCCCC
The DNA here is from genome assembly GCF_052327205.1 of Somniosus microcephalus. Taxonomy (NCBI): domain Eukaryota; kingdom Metazoa; phylum Chordata; class Chondrichthyes; order Squaliformes; family Somniosidae; genus Somniosus; species Somniosus microcephalus. The sequence goes on along the minus strand of NC_140991.1, from coordinate 280,369,646 downwards.
GCACCTCCACCTTAACTTGCGCCGCTGCTGGCACAGTAAGGCCCTGTGAACCAGGCGCGGGTAGCGAACGGCGCAACTGCGGCGTTCGCTACCAAATATCGCGAATGGGGCGCTGCGCACACTGATGACATCATCGGTGGCGGTGCAGCGCAAAAGACTAATGCCACCATTATCACCCCAACTCAATATCGCGGGAGGCGCAGCCAGTGGCGCTACAGCCACTGCCTGCCTCTTTAGGCGCTAACAAGTGGTGCTACTTACCCAATTTCTCCTTAATCTTATGTTTCCTGTCTTCCAAGTTTAACATTAAAACTATTTGACCAGCAGGTGTTTCTGTTACTTGATGTCATCTTTTCAAAGGCACATGCCTCTTTTAATATTCTGTTTCTGTTTCACGTGTTAGTTCTTAACACTTTACTTGGGTCATTCCATTGTGTTTCTCCCAAACTCCAGACCTTCTGGAAGCGCCAAACTGCTATTTCAATAGGGCCATTGTTTTAGCATATTTAACCAATTCCCATTTCAAAAGCTTGTGGTGTTTACAACTTTGTTAACAACTGAATTTTATCTCAGAAGCCTGTATTTCTATTTATAGCTTGTGTCTCTGAGGTTTTTTAGATTTTTAAACCCAGTTTCTCATGTATTAATAATGTCAGAAATCTGTTCATATTATGGTGTATCTCTTGGAATATGGCTTATTCCATCACACATCTACCAGCTTATCGAACCACTTGTAATATAAATGGGGCATACAGGAATACAGACATCTGATTTATCAGATTAATCTAGCATCTGAGGCAATACTAATATTTTTACTGTAGTGCCAGGAGAAATGGCTGTGCAAAGTGCTAGAAGCTCAGAGAATATTCTCCTGTTTCAACACAAGATCATGGGGTAGAAATTCACCTTGAACAACAGCACAAAATGGGCAATATTGCATCAGCCGCATGTTATACGCCCTGCCCAATATGCAGTTCTATTGCACTCAATTAAACAGAACATTGGACGGGGCATATAACCGGTGCCCTATACGGGTGAAAAATCAGATGTGTTAAAATTAGAATGGATTGGGTATTTCACCCATTTTACCTACCAGCCTGCCCAGTTTCCGTTGCACGGGGTGAGTTAAAATTCCCACCTTTGTGTGTGTGTGTGTGTATATCCTTTACTCTACATTTCAGACCAGAAACACAATAAACAATTTCAGATGAGTATATTAATGTGGTGGCAAGCGTATATAGATTGATCCTAAAATGAGCTCACTGTTTTTGTGCAGACCCAAGAGGCTGACTGCAAAGCATTCGATTTTTGGTGTCTTGCTTCTGTATGCTCATTACCCTTCTGGATCAATCTCTTGTTTTAACTCAGTTTGTACTATAATTGTGGCTTCCCTTCAACATGAAGGCAATTTTGTTCTGACTTTTTTTGTCACGTTCCTGTTGTTTGTTATATAGTTATCCTGGGGAGTCTTTAACAGTTTGTCCGGAGATATATTCCGCTACCTAATACACAGTAGGTAACTTATGGGAGCATTCTCTGAGGCTACAATTGATTTCCAATGCATGTAATCCACTGCTGATGTATTTTGTTTAATAGGGATAATCAGATAAATGGAGCAATTTCAGTTTCAGCACTGTGCCCTATTTAAAAAGGAATTGTACTTGTGTATGCATAGTAATTTTTCTATAATTTTTTAGTCCTCTTTACTTTTAGTCACATTTTTTTCTGGTAGTCGCTAAACAACAGCCAATGCAGGTAGGGGGTAAACCAGTGTGCAGGAGAGCAAACTGGGTACAAGAGGACATGTTTGAGAGCAATGTTGGCATTTAATCATTGATTTCTTCTTTCTGATTGTTCATTATCCTTCGGGATCAATCTCTTTAATACCGTTCATGTCATTATCCTGGTCTCCATCAACCAACAGACAATAGTAGCCATTCCCCTCTCCACATCTACCAGCTTATCGAACCACCTGTAATACAAATGGGTCACACAGGAATACAGACATCTGCTTTATCAGATTAATCTAGCATCTGAGGCAATACTAATATGGTTGTGGTGATTGAAGGTCAATCATCACAGCCCCAGGACACCGCTGCAGGAGTTCCTCAGGGCAGTGTCCTATGGAACGTGGGAACACCACCACCTCCAAGTTCCCCTCCAAGTTACACCCTATCCTGACTTAGAAGTATATCGCCGATCTTTCATTGTCGCTGGGTCAAAATCCTGGAACTCCCTCCCTAACAGCACTGTGGGAGTACCTTCACCACATGGACTGCAGTGGTTCAAGAAGGTGGCTCACCACCACCTTCTCAAGGGCAATTAGGGATGGGCAATAAATGCTGGCCTTGCCAGCGACGCCCACATCCCATAAACGAATTTTTTAAATGTAAAAAATATTTTTACTGTAGTGCCAGGAGAAATGGCTGTGCGAAGTGCTAGAAGCTCAGAGAACATTCTCCTGTTTCAACACAAGATCATGGGGTGGAAATTCACTTTGGGCAACAGTGCAAAATGGGCAATATCGCATCAGCCACATGTTATACGCCCTGCCCGATATGTAGTTCTATTGCACTCAATTGAACAGAATATCGGACGGAGCATATAACCGGTGCCTTGGGACCCATATCCCAGCAAGTGTCAGAGCTTTGAGGAAAGGGGGAGAAAATTGGAAACTTAACTGATTCATCCTAGGGACTGACTAGCACAGTGGACTAGTGCAGTAGTCAAAACAGAAGGGTTTTGAGGAGGTTTTTAAAAGCAGGGAGGGAGGTGGCAATGAGAAACACAACTGGGTAGAGAATGGCTAAATGAATGGTTGCATAGATGGAGCAGAGTGAGGGTGAGGAGGTCTGGTATTAGAGAGTGCACGGTGTTTGCTGAAATATGAAGCAGAAAGAGTTCTCTAAGGTAGGATGGGACAAGGCAATGGAGAGATTTGAACACAAGGGCAAGACATTTGAAGTTGATGTACATGTGGAGCTGGTGGAACTAAAAATGGATGGGAGTACTGAGAGTTTGATTCCTCTGTAAGGATCCGATGTGAAATGGGTTTGGACGTTCTCAACCATTCCTATCATTTTCACTAATTGGCAATTTTACTCAGCACTAATCTGGCTCTGGGAAATCAAAGTTCATATTGGCGCAGTAGAAGGTTCTTTATCGAGGCTGGGGTTAATTTTTTAGGGCAATGTAAAGTGAGCCTGAGGGTGGAATTATACAGCATTCAGTACAAACTCAAGACAGCCTCCTAGAGAGAGACTCACCTCAGGGCTTTAGCGTTGGGTAATTTCCTGAGTTATACTGCTACTTTTGAATTAATGCAGACCCAAAAATACTTTTTTAACTGTGAAAGTGGTAACTGTACCCTTATTCTGTGGCTGACTAGCTCAAGTCTAAACTTACAGTGAAGATCATTCCAGATTTAAAGCCACATTGAGCGGTAAATATATTGTTCGTTTACAATATCAAACATACCGGTGTTATATAAATGGATAAACACATGTCAGATTTTATTATATTCAACAAGATCTGATTACAATTACATACTCAAAGGCATATGTAGATTTGATTTTCTTTACAAACATGGCAATGATTTGCTTTAGGACTGTACCATGCTCTGTACCAAGAATTGCAGATGTTGCTGCCTCACACTTGAATAAGTATGTACGACTAAGCAAGTAAAACTCCCAATAAATGCACACCCAAGTTCCTGATGGTGACTGTTCACGGTGCCATGCTGATTTTACACTGGGTGTGTAAATATCAATGTAGTGATCGGAAAACACCATTTTCCCAATTGCACATTTTTACGTCAAGGTGGGGGTTTAGAGAACAAAGAAGCTGCAGTATAGTTGAATCGGTATTTGAAAGAACAAAAGTGCAGATGCTGCAGTAATGACTAGGGACGATCTGACTGATGACACTGGGTTACTGGTACTCCTGCAGCATCTGTGAGTTATGATGGCCTTTCACATAGCATGAATGAACACCTGGAGCTTTCTGTCACCAGCAAATTATTCTGTTTATTCTACAGGAGTGAGTGATCCCCAGATTCTCAGTACAGCCTTGCAAGTTAATTCTCAAATACTATGCACGGCTACCAACCGAGCACTGATGATTCGCACATACACGCCGTTTTGATTTTTGTTTGTGTTAAAGGTCACTTCTCAGACACAGAAACTGTCATTCACTCTCTCCAAATAAGTAAATGATGTTAAATAAGTACAAGCTCTATAACGATAAAGCTTGTAAAAAAAAAAACCTCAGCAACAGGAAATCATTATTTTACCCCAATTTTTCCCCTTAACCCCTTCTCTTCTAAAGGTGGCGTACTGTTCCACAGGAATCAACAACTGTTGAGTATCCTATCCAAGTAAACTTCCAAGCCTGTATGGCTCAATTCCACGCCATGCAATGTACTTTTAAAGTTAATTAAACCTCTATTGTGAATAAATACAGAAAATGCTAGAAATAAACAGCTGGTCAGTCAGCATCTGTAAAGAGAAAGGACAGTTTTTGACATCTCAGGGGTATCCTCTTCATCAGAACTGATAAAGGGTTCACATCCAAAACATCATAACCTGTCTTTTTTCTTTAAAGTTGCTTACTGACCTGCTGTGTTTTCCAGCATTTTCTCTCTTTATTTCAGATTTCAGCATTTATCCTTTTTATTTAATTGTGGATAATGCAGGTTGACACACAAATCAATTAATGATACTTCCAGCATGTCTGTAAATCAATCAAATCAATAAAAATAATAGAAAAACTAGTATATGCCATAAGAAAGATTTTGGACCTGACTCCATCAACAATTCCAGTGATTCCTGCATTTTACATAAGTAGGAATGATAATTGGAATTTAAGGGGAGAAATTGAGTCATGCCCCCTTTGGGGCGCTACTTTTAGTGCCCCGGAAAATTTGCGCCCCCGCAGCCGAAATTGAGTGGTAGCGCCCCAAGAGGAAGTGGGGTGTTACTGGAAGCGCCCCGCCTCCCTCTTGGGGCGCTGCGAGGGAATATCATGCCATGCGCTGTGGCACATCGCACCGCGGTACTGCAGGCCTTCCTCCCCTTCTTAAAGGGGAGGGGCCTTGCACAACATGACCCGGGACCCAGCTGGGCCACTGGGGATCGGCGTGCCGGTAAAAGAGCCCGGCACTCAAGAGAAGTGCCGGGCTCATGGAGCACAGCCGGCACTCCGTGGGGGGGAGGGGGCGGGTCAGGAGGCTGGGGATGGCAGAGGGGGCAGGTGCTGGCAGGCGGCCAGCAACAAAAGTGGCCGCCTGGCACCTCGCCTTTAAATAGCGCCACCCCGGCCGCAGGTAGGCCCCCCTGAACCCGTCGGACATAACGTCCGGTGGTAAGTCAGGGGGCGCTACCGAAGATCGCGGTCGGGGCACAAGAGGGGCGCTGCGCACGGCTAGCGCTGCCGCTAACCTCCCGCTGACTTTCGCGGGAGGCATTGGTGGTGCTGTGCCCAGGCGCCAGTTGCTTTGCGCCCCGTTAGCACCCTCTTAGGGCGCTAATGGGAGGCGCAAAGCTACCGAATTTTTCCCCCTTAGACTCCTAATTCTGCCTGACTCCAAAATATGCTTTTAGAACATAAAATAGCAGGCCATATTGTATGTAGCACTCAAATAATATAACGTGTAAACTAAAGGGACACTGTCTTCATGAAAAAGAGAAAGCCTTGGCAACCATTTTACCTTTTGTTTCCAAATGCTCAGCCATCCAACGCCAGACCTGGCTCGACCACAACAAGCTCTATAATGCTTAACCTCTCCTCTGCCAAAATCCCTTCCCAGTCTAGGATCATCCTGAAGTGTAAAGGTAACCCCAGGCTCCTTTTCTGTACTATCTACTGCCTCCTTAAACCCTCAGCCTTGCCTCGTATACCCCCACCTCTAATAACAAATGCATGGAGCTTATGAGTTTCTTTGTCACCAAGATAAACCCTAGTCATGTTGCAGCCCCTGCTGCTACCTCCCCACTTCCCCTTGTCCACCAGGCTAAATCTTCCCTCACCCACTTCCTACTCTACCACTGAACCCCTGTCTCTCCCTAGTTTCTTTCCCATTTCCTTCAGTGCCCATTCAAAGTTCATCTCACCCATGAGACCCACCTCCTGATCCCATTAAGCCCATTCCCACTAAACTCCTAACCACTCAAGTTCCCTTCCTTGCTCCCATGCTAGCTGATATTGTTAATGTTCCTTCTCCTCGAGCACTGTTGCCATCAAAAGCACTATCATCACCTGCTTTATAAAAAAAACACTCTCTACCCCTCAGTGTTCAAATACTTCTGCCTTATCTCTAACCTCCCTTTCCTCACTAAAGTCCTTGAATGTGTTGTCACCTTGCAGATCCATGCCCCACCGCTCCTGAAACTCCCTGTTTGAATCTCTCCAATTAGGTTTCTGCCCCTCCCTCAGGACCGAAATGACCACAAATTACATTCTCTGTGACTGACCAGGGTGCCACATAAAGCTGGAAATTATTACGTGAAATATTAACAGACAAACACTTAAACCATTCATATCACATCCTGCTGTCTGCTATTTTAAGAGACGTTAACCTGTTTATTTTAATGTTATATTAAGCAATTGTTCACTAATATTGCCATTGGTAATCTATTCCTACAATCCGTACTTTCAACAGAAACAAGGATCTTCAGTGCTGGGAGCAAACCTGATGCCTCAATTATGTAATAACTTAAGACCACGTAATAGCTGTCTCACTAATACAAAAGCAAAATACTGCAGATGCTGGAAATTTGAAATAAAAACAGAAAATGCTGGAAACACTCAGCAGGCCAGGCAGCATCTGTAGAGAGAGAAACAGAGTTAATGCTTCAGGTCGATGACCCTTCGTCAGAAATAGCTGACTCACTTTGTGTTATAAAACTGTGTTCATACAAGAATGACATGAGGGGTTTACAAAACCGCCTGAGATTACACGACCGCTTTACAACATACTATTCAAACCAGATATTAGCATTTACAGTCTACACAATCTTTCTGGTTTGAGTTTGCGCCTTCTGCTGCTACTCCTCCGTGTTGCTGCAGGGTTCGACTCTTCCACAGTCACCATAAATATCGTGACATAAAACACACAGTAAGCTGCCATCACATGGTAGCAAAAGAGGTTGAGAATATGCCTCAGAAATTTTCAGGGAGGCCTTTTGGGGCTGGTTCTGGGGCAGGGGCAGAACTTCCACCCACCCCTTGGATGCGCCCCTAACCGCAGCCCATTTCCTGGGGTTAGAGGCATTTAAGTATTATGTGCGGGAGCCAGTGCCATTTGGAGTGCAGCTTGGATGACCATCTCAGTTGTTGGGGTCCGATATGTTGTACCATATATTTTCCATCATTTGCATGTCATCATAATACATCCACCCTTATGTGGACAAGGTTATTATGCAATCATCCCCAAAATAGCCAGACATTTTCACAGGCTTTAAAATGGAATTTCATCCCCATCTGCCCAGATAACACTGGCATTGTGTCCCCAAGTACCCAGAATTTCAGGAGGCTGATATAACTGCAAGGTGTAGTGGCAGCCAGTGTCTGGTAAAAATCACATCATTATCAGTCAGGGGCATTCCTTCTGCTCTTCCACATTCACTGGTCCTTGTTGATAAAACTACAAATACATAATTTCATGAAAGAATAGCTCAAATCAGTGGCCTGTCAGAAATTGTACTCTAATTATATTCATGATGAAAACACACCATTAAAAAATTCTGTTGTGAAATATTGCCACAGCAGTACTTGGGTGACATTGAAAATGTTACCCATCATAGTTCTGAAAGTCTGCAAGCATAACACAATAAACAGAGTAAAAACTAATATTATCTTTTAAGTGTGGGTGTTCTAGAAAGAGAGCAGTGGTATGGTGCATGTTCACTGCTGTTGTTTTGTTTTATTCTCTTGGTGCCTTCATGTTGTTGCACTGATTTACCATGGGCTTCAGTTCAGGATCAGAGGAAGTATGAAGGGTCATTACCAGGTCAACATAAGTTGCATGTTACACCCTTCACTCCTACATGTTAGAAGACTTGTGTTGCTCCATAAACCATTTCACAAAAGAACCGCACTCCCTATTTCTGATTACTTTCCATAGATTTAAAAGATTCACTAAGGACCATGAATGCAAGTATATTCAGCACCTGCTCCAGTAAACTTTTTTTTAAATGTATTCTTGGGATGTGGATGATGCTGACATGGCACATTTATTACCTATGCCTTATTACCCTGAGAATGTGCCGATGAGCCTCAATATGCTTCATTCCGTGGAGTGATGGTTTTCCCACTATGATGTTAGGTACGGAATTCCAAGATATTGGCCGGAATTTTGCCTACCTGGTCGGGTCCGGTGTGGGCGGTGTCCATGGCGGGTCGCGACCCCGCTGCTGGCTCCATCCCGCTGTTGAAAATGAACTTACATTAACGGGGCCTATTTAGCCCGCCTAGCGCGTTACCCGGCCCAATGAAATGGAGCGGGTCTGGTGACGTCGTTCGTGACGTGTTTTCAGCCGGGATCTTTAAAGGGACCATGGCCACATTAGATGTGAAGTTTAATGTAACATAGCGCTGTCAGTGCACTACAGCATTGGAGTGCTGCAAACACTGAAATTACTGCATAGAGGCAGAGGGCTACACCCAGGTTCTCCGATGACTCTCTCCATATGCTTATGGAGGGAGTCAGCGCACGCAGGGAGGGCCTTTTCCCTTCCCATGGGCGGAAGAGACCTCCCCAGGAGACCAAGACAGCCTGGTTGCAGGTTGCAGAGGAGGTCACCAGCAGGGATGTGGTCAGGAGGACCTGGGTGCAGTGCCGCAAACGTTTCAATTATCTTATTAGATCAGGAAGTAATAATACAAAGCCACACTCAACTGCATCCTGCTGTGCCTCTCATCACATCCCCATCACTCTGAGTTTCCTACCCTACTCCTGCACATCCTTACTCACACCAACATACCTTGTACGTCCACCCATCCCACTCTATCTACATTATCACATCGCACTAGCCACCCTTCACACTCACCCTCATCCTAGTGCAATCATACCAACTAACAACACACAAGAGTAGCCACTTGGGTGTTTTATCTAATGTTCATGCAAAGTTTCTGTTAATGTAACTCTTTCTTAAAAAAAAACCTTTTCATTCTTATCAGAAACACTATCAAGAGTTGATCCTGCATCTGAGTATTTGTTCAGTAATGAAGTGTTGAAAAAATCTTGGGAATATTGTGTGCTTACTGACTTCTAGTAGATACTTCAAATCTACATACCTATACATGATGTACATTATCAAGTACATCAAACAATGTCAGAATGTCATCATTGCTGTGAATGCCTGTCATAATGCAAGGATCAACAAAAAGGTCATTACTCTATGACCTTTTGAAGTTATAAAGGGTTAATGATGACTCCTTACTGCTGATTGAAATTAGGAGAACTTTTCTTCCTTCTGGAAAGCATAATTGTGACTTGGAAGTCTTGATAATTAATAATAAGTTAATCAGATATTTGTTCCCCCTAATTCTTCCTCTTCTGTGCTGAAGATATCGGGTAAGGTATGGATCTGTGGGAGCCAGCCATCATGTATCCGGTTTCATGGATGAGCCTAGACATGAATGTCAACAGGCTAGTCAACAATGTGGGGCATTACAGCCAAGACCAATCCTGTTCTCACTTAACATTTACACATGCATATTTCCAGCCAGAGTTGCTGGACAGTGCTCAGAAGTGGAAACCCTGGCTAACTTTTTCTTTCTCTAGTTCACTGAAGCCATTGATACTGCCCCTATTGCCCAGGGCAGACCAAGGAATAACGTGCCACCTTTCTGCTTTGTGTGGTGCAATGCCACATCATGTGACATTTCTGTTTCTCGCACTTACTTTTCCATTCAGTTCATGTTTAAACTGGTAGCATAGTGGTGCAACATTGTTCTGTTCCACTGAATGGTAGGTAGCATGTGGGTTCTCTCCGTGACAATCCAAATGGTGAAGTCCGTTCTCAGCCATAATTTCTGGAACAGACAGTGAGTCGAAATGAGGTTATGCACAGCCACCTTGTTATACCACTTTAAGTGAAACTTAGGAGCAGGCTTTCTGCTTGCCTTTTTGAACAGGGAATGATACGTGACTCACAGAGAGAAGTACTTAAAGAGAAAATATAAAGTGGGGAATTAATAAAGTTGGCACTGGAAACTTTAAATCTAGATAACAAAATTAATATTAAGCATTGTTATGAACGTTCTTGATTTGATGTGTATGTAGGATTTATTTTCTGTTGCAGAATGTGTCAGTTTATTCAATAACCCGCTGTTGCTTTTGTTATTAAACCTGAATGTGACGCCCTGAGAGTTTTTGTTCAGTACTAGTATAGATATAAAGAACGTTGTGAGTCCTGTGCTCCGAACTCATGACCGAAAGGCTACTGCATGCACCTGTTCGGCAGCCGTACATGTTCACAGAATGGGTTCCAAGGAGACACATTTGCATCTGAAATGCATGGCTTCTTTTTGGTCAAAGGGGGTACTGGGGCATGACAAGTTCATATTGTTGTATTATGACTTCTATGCTCTGCTTTGTGTTTATGCCTTATTGAATAGCCATTTATATGGATGCTTCAGTTCTTTCAGAAAAAAGACTCCTCTTTCAACTTAGTGCATACAATCTAGCCTTTTACAAAAAAAATCCAGATTGGTGACACAAGATTGCACTGTAATTTAAACTCCAGAGATTATCATATTTAAAATAATGTTCTGTTTGTATAGAGATAATTTTACTGAGTGCAACTATTCTGTCGTCGTCAACTACTCTGACATTTGACCTGATGTTGGAAATAAAGAGGAACTTTGTATATTAGAAAACAGCTGAATGAACACATGGCTTGGTCAATGAAAGCATACAACATAAAATAGTACAGATACTTAATATTGCCTCTTTGTTGTATTAGTCATTATTGGTGTACTGTAAGTTTGGTGCTATTGCTTTGCTTTCATGCAAAAACTCCTCAAGTAATTAGAGATCTGCTGGTGATATTGTTAAATGTTAAACACTGATCCTGAAAACAAGAGAAAATAACTACAAGCAGAAGGCTAAAGAGTGGAGCCCTGATTTTAACTCATTGCGAGAGTTCAGCATGGGAGTGGCAGGGCAAGCGGCGCACTTGCTCCGACTTGCTGATGTGAAGCCTGGACCATTTTAACTCCTGGGCCTCATTAGCATTATTTAGGCCTAATTCCCATGCAAATCTTGCTCCCCGTGGCCCACAAAGAAACCTTTTAAAAAATGTATTTCCTTACCTTCCCAGCCCTTAATTGGGCCTGATGCTTCTTGGCACCCCAGTGTTCCTGGTGAGGCCAGTACCGGGCACCAAATAAGTCACACTATGTTAAAATGGTGTCAGGGTCTGAATGACATCATCAGATCACGACTTCTGCATCTTAATGAGACTCTTATCTGCCTGTGCCAAGGGCCTCTGATGCTGTATCAAAAGGGCCTGTTAAAATGGTGCAGAGCGCATGCAGCTTCGACAAGGTGAGTACCATGCAGCCCCAATTTTTATCCCCTGCATGCCCCGTTCTTGTTGGGAACGGGAGGTTAAAATTGGCCGTTGGATATTTGTCAGGTACCCAATGGGATGTATCTTTAGCCACTGAATGTATAGAACCAAACAATACGCAAGTAATCCAGTCACAAATATAATATGACAACAATTGTATCCATTGAATGTCTTATCCAGCAGGTTTTCTGTTGATGCCATGAATATAAACAGAAAAGCTCTGTGTAATGCAAGAGCACACCAGGTTGATGATGCTCCAACGCATTGCACTATGCAATGCGAGGATTCCAGTCCTCAGACGTGAGTCTCCATGTGGTGAGGTTTGAATCTGTCACATCTTCAGGGAAGGTGCTGTAGGGAGAGGCCAGGCGTTTCCCACAGTAAAGGTAGCGACCAGTGAGGAAATCACCGCGACCTCCTCTCACACACCTCCTAGTGCCCAGCTGAAGAGCAAGTCATTTTAAACTTTGTGCTGAAATGATGTCCTGTTAGTCCTAATGAAAATTAAATCTTACAGCTATCATACGTGACATGAATCTTGTCATTCATGTGGAAATGACTTATGAAATAATACTGGGCAGCCTGCTGGTGGCGTTGTCACTCGAGCATGGGCCCAGCTTGTTCAGGACATTCTTTAACAGGAACTAGTGAAGGACACAACTAGATCTCCATGTTGTAAAACAGTTGATTAAAGCTTTGTTTAACGCTTAGACCAAGCGCCTAGTAGTTTTCTTACGTCAATACGATTGGGTGAATAATGCAGCCTATAGTATAAAAACTCTCTTACAAATCTGTATCTCATAAAGCTAGCAGCTCTTCTGTTTTCAAAAAAGGTATAAGTTTGTACTCAGACTTTGGATCTGACCAGCGATCCCAATAAATTGGAAATTTATGTGACAAGTTTTATTTTGGGCCCATATTTTCTGGTGAGATCATTGCATCCTGGGAATGTTAAATCCTGAGCGGCTTTCACAGCCTCAAAGAAGGGCAGTTCCTAACTTCAATCGCTGCGGCCGGGCATAGCCCTTCTAGTCAACGCTAACAGCTATATAAATTATTACCGTTGATCAGAGTGGCTCCACACTGCTGTGGATTCTGAAACTGTAATAGAGAAAACAATCAACATTTAAAGTGTTAGGTGGATTGAGAAACAGGGTGAGAGAAAAAAACTGGAAAAGGCAAAAATAAATAAAAGTAATATGGGGTGAAATTCAACTTGGGCAGTGAATCCGTGTAAGAACATAAGAAATAGAAGCAGGAGTAGGCCATTTGGCCCTTCGAGCCTGCTCCGCCATTCAATAAGATCATGGCTGATCTGCCTCATCTCCACTTTCCTGCACTATCCCCATATCCCTTGATTTCCTTAATATTCAAAAATCTATCGACCTCTGTCTTGAATATACTCAATGACTGAGGCTCCACAGCCCTCTGGGGTAGAGAATTCCAATGATTCACCCACCCTCTGAGTGAAGAAATTTCTCCTCATCTCAGTCCTAAATGGCCAACCCCTTTTTCTGAGACTGTGACCCCTGGTTCTAGACTCCCCAGCCAGGGGAAACATCCTCCCTGCATCTACACTGTCAAGCCATGTAAGAATTTTGTATGTTTCAATGAGATCACCTCTCATTCTTCTAAACTCTAGGGAATATAGGCCTCTATAATTTTCACTCCAACTCCATTACAACCACTCTTCAGCAAAGATTCATTACAGAAAGAATGTTTAAACCAATAGATGGAAAGTCATGGGAGACAGGTGCCTGAATTCTGCTACTGGTGGGAAAAGTTCCACACTGGGAGCACGATTGAATAAACTGTACCCTATAACGAAAAGATAGAGCTAGAAACAAAACAAAACACAGAAATGATGAAACCTAAAAAAAAATGGACAAAAAGAAATAGAAAACAAAAACATGGCCCCTTTCCCCATCCCACTCCTGTCCCAACTAGGGTTGTCATCCCTCCAGGATTGCCCGGGAGTCTCCAGGAATTAAAGACAAATCTGCAGGACACCGAGGAGGAAAATCAGAGGGGCTTTAAAAAATTGTTTTTAAAAAATGTCTTTGAACACTTTTGTGTTATAAAAGTAGCAGACATGAGAAAAAAGGTTGTTGATTGGATAACTCTTCACTGTCAATCAGGTAACAAAGAGTCTTTTCGCTTTCCGATTGGCGGAGGAAGGTGGTGCACCACGAGCTTGGGCATGTCGGGCGACCAATGGCGAGAGTGTGGGGGCGGGGCAGTTAGAGGCAGGAGGTCATGTGAGGAATCCTCCAGGAATATGTCCGACCAGAGTTGGCAACCCCGAGTCCCAGTCCCTTCCCTACAGCAGCGTATTGGGAGGAATTCTAACTGGGAACGGGTTTTGGACGGGTGGGGGTTGGGGTAAGCGTCAAACCTGCCTGGCATATTCAGTTTGAGGCCCGGGATATTTTAACTCTCAGGCCTCATTTGCATCCTGCTGGCCAGCTGCCTGCCGGAAACATGGTGTGGAGATGCCGGAGTTGGACTGGGGTGGACAAATGTAAGAAGTCACACAACACCAGGTCATAGTCCAACAGCTTTATTTGAAATCACAAGCTTTCGGAGCGCTGCTCCTTCGTCAGGTGACCTGACGAAGGAGCAGCGCTCCGAAAGCTTGTGATTTCAAATAAAGCTGTTGGACTATAACCTGGTGTTGTGTGACTTCTTACATTTGCCAGAAAGAGGCAGCTGTCCGGCTTCAGGCAGGTCAACATTTTGGGACCCGAGGCCACCCACTGGCACCAAGGTAAGTGGTATGAGGGAAGGGGTCAGGGCTGTTTCCAGGGTGGGAAGGCAGGGAATCCCGGGGGAGCAGAGACGCAGATGATCCTTGTGGGGCCCAGAGGAACACTCCTGCTCCTCCTGGTCCCAGTGAGGTTAGTTTTTGAGTTACCATAGAGCGCCTCCTCTCCCTTACTACCAGGATTTATAGTTGGCCCTTAGAATACCACTGGGGTTCTAGTGACATCATAGGACCCCCTATTTGCCTGTATTAATGAGGCACCCGCCTGAATCATGCATGGTGTCTTGGCCACCTAAATAAAGGCCCCAGTTAAGATGGCGGTGGGCGGGAGTCAAGTGGTAACGGGACGGTAAATTTTTGCACAGCTATTTTAACTGCATTCCAGCGCTGTTTCCACCGGGCAGGTGGATTAATATTGTGTTATACAGTATAACAGTCCTACAGTTACACAGCAATATATCGTCTGACTCACTGTGAACAATGCAGTGGGAAGTATACTAGTATCTATAATATATTCAAAATAGAGAGTGGTCTAAAAATACTGAAGATATTGCTCCATTAGTAGGCGCTGTAAACACAACATTACATGATCAATTAACCACCCCCTTCCTCGAGCAAGAAACAGAGGCCCAATGGAAAAATACAGAAGGCAAAAAATAGGGCTCCTGCACCCCGCCCCCCACACTCCAGTGAGCAGATATATCACCTCATCCATCCTCACTAAGCATCGCTGCCAAGAGGATTTTGTCCACAGTGTTGCCACGAAATATAAAAGCAGGTAGCGCAACTTTGCTTTAAGAGGTGCATTCCCACTTTAAATAGGCCTCATGCGGCCCGCCAGAAATTGGGTGGGCTTTCCGTTTACTGACGCTATCGGGAGGGCAGCCCTCAATCATATTCAAATGAGGCCTGGAAGTTAAGCCGCCCAAGTCTCACACTGACAACCTTGATTGCACTTGCCACTGATATATCTGCAGCTGTGGAATGCTGACCCAAGGATTTTACAAGCAAAAATTGTGTCTTTTTTCTCTCTTTTCGCTGATGTGCGTTAGTGCTTACTGCTGACATTACGCTATTTTTACTTGTGTTTCTACCTTTCCACTATATTTAGCAAGGAGAGGAAAATAACCTCTATTGATTCCTTCGAATATTTTTGCTTGAAGTGTGAGGGCTGACTAGATTACCCAGGGACTCCTGGCCTGGAGGAGTTACTGATTCCAACAGTGTTGATGGAGCTGAATTATCATGCACGTAACTGGAAGACAAGACAATGAAATCACCCTGAGTTAATGACAGTGCCTACTGATGAGAATACAACTCTTTTGTCCAGCCATCATCTGCACTGGTGGCACAGAAAAAGAGCAAAAACTGACTAAAAGCAATCCTTAAATTAAAGTGCGCAATTACAAAAAAAAAAGATATCATGCAGTGATTTCAAGGCTGCAATTTAATCTTAGAGTAATGGTTATAAAGCAGGAAACATCATGGCTCAGTCTGTGATATACTTTTAGTGTCATTTTTAAGTGTTTGGGAACAACATGGGGGTGGGGAGGAGAGAAGGAAGTCTGAGTCAAGAGACTGTGCATTGCCAATCAAAATTTGGTGAAAATTTAAAAGCTGTAAAAAAAACACACACGGATTAGCGGGATTTCCTATTTCCACTCCATAAGAGCAGGTGTTCTTAGTCTGCACAAGGATTTGGGAATCAATAGTAGCTACAGTTATTAACGCAGACCATTGATAAACGATGAATAGTTGTGGTGTAAATACTGCAAGCTTATTGACAAGTAATTTATCAGGAAATTCTTTGTTCGATATATATTGTGTTATGTTATATACTGACTCTGATATTTTCCCAGTGCTCAACTGTCGGCTATGGTTGGGCGGGGGAGGGGTTGGATAGCATAAAGCGGGCAGGGCACTCGCTCAACCTGCCCGATGACATCAGTGGGAGGCCCAATCAATTTTGGTAATTGGGCCTCGGGAAAATATAAGTAGCGAGCTGCCTGTGTGAATCGTGTTACTTATAGGCAGCTGGCCGTTTGGGAGGGCGGGAAATCTGGCAGGCCTGCCGCTTCTTAAAGCCAGCCTGTAGCTCTTAAAATGGAGGTGTAATTTTCAATGATGGAGCATGGAAAGCATATTGTGGGGCAGCAGGCTTAATGTCAATGGCCAGGCCACTCCAATTTTCTGACACTGTTATCCTATTGAAGAAGTCAGGCCCAGGAAGGAGGCTCTGCTTCCCTCAGTTGGCAGGCGGGTGCCTCGACAAATAAGTTGGCATACATAGAGAGAGGTGACTGAGCAATCAGCGCCAGCAGCATCACTCCCAGGACCAAGCTGCAGTGCCACAAAAGGTTTAATGACCTTATCAGATCTGCCAAGGTAAGACACATCATCAAATTCCTGCAACACCACAGTGTTCCTTCCTACACAGCGCAAGCCTCTCTTTCAATAACAACAGGACACTTCACCACATCTCCTTCTGCTCACACTCAACACCTGCTCTGGTCCTCAAAACTGGCACAAACAACATTCTGCTTTTATTTTGATTGGATGGATTAATTCTTATACTTTTGTTAAATTATTTGATACTTCAAACTGTACAGTCTCATCCAACAACTTCCCCTTCTTGCCCACATTTGCTGCTTATTCCTCCCAGGATGCACACTATGCAAAGCTGCCTCACACAGCTTCGAAACTCTTTTACACCCCACACAGTAGCCCTTGTCCTTGCAAGACAAGCTTGCACACAGCAGTCTAGAAACATAGAAGATAGGAGCAGGAGTAGGCCATTCGGCCCTTCGAGCCTGCTCCATCATTCAATGAGATCATGGCTGATCATCCAAATTCAGTACCCTGTCCCTGCCTTCTCCCCATATCCCTTGATCCCGTTAGCCTCAAGAAATATATCCAACTCTTTCTTGAATATATTTAATGAACTGGCCTCCACCGCCCTCTGTGGCAGAGAATTCCACAGGTTCACCACTCTCTGGGTGAAGAAATTCCTCCTCATTTCAGTCCTAAATGGCTTACCCCTTATCCTTAGACTATGACCCCTGGTCCTGGACTCCCCGGCCATCAGAAACATCCTTTCTGCATCTAGTCTGTCCAGACCTGACAGAATTTTATAGGTTTCGATGAGATCCCCTCTCAATCTTCTAAACTCCAGTGAGTATGAGCCCAATTGACACAATCTCTCCTCGTACGTCATTCCTGCCATCCCAGGTATCAACCGGGGGAGGTACAACCACGTCGCAAATTCTCACTCCAATGTAGGATGCTGCCACTGACATCATTGGCAGAGGGAGGATGTGTAGCGTTCGAGATGCTGAGGCTAGAGGTCACACACAACAGGGTGTTTGACCATTTTCCCTTCTTTTACTCTTTTCACTTAACTCTTTAGCTCACACACACATAGGGCTGGATTTTTCCAACCTCGGCGGGTCCATGGCGGGCGAGGTCAGTGGCGTGTGGGGACCCCACATCTGACCGATCCCGGTCTCCAACAAGATATTTCATTGACGAGGCTTGTTAAGCCCGCCCTGCGAGGTTCCCGGCCAATTAGAAGGAAGCGGGTCTGATGGTGTCATTTGGTAACGCGTCATCATCCCGTTTCCTTAAAGGGACCATGTCCACAATCATTTTGACAGTTGTGCTGTCAGTGTTCTACAGCATTGAGGTGCTGCAAACACTGACAAGCACTGCACAAAGGTGCACGACTGCACCCAGGCTCGCCCATTACTCCCTACATATGCTTATGGAGGGAGTCACAGCATGCAGGGGGGTTCTCTTCCCTTCCAATGGGCGGAAGAGACCTCCTCAGGAAATCAACGCAGCCTGGTTGCACGTTACACAGGAGGGCACAAGCAGGGATGTCGTCAGGAGGACCAGGCTGCAGTGATGCAAACCTTTCAATGATCTCAGTAGATCACAAAACATTACTGCAAAGTCACACTCAGCCTCATCCTGCTGTGCCACTCATCACATCCCCTTCACTCTGCCTCCCCTACCCTACTCCTGCACATCCTTACACCAACTTACCTCCACCCATCCCTCTCTATCTACATTATCACATCCCCATTTCACTAGCCACCCCTCACTCTCAGCCTCATCCTTGTTCAATTATACCAACTAACAACACACAAGGGTAGGCAGTTGGGTGTTATTGCCAATGTCCATGTAAAGTTTCTGTTAATGTTTGTCAAACATTGAAATCTTTATTCTCAACACTATGCCTTATTGTACAGATCTGTGCTCACCTTTGGAAGTGTCTTAGTGAGTTGCAGTGAATGGTGAGACATAACGGTATCCCCCGCAATGGTGATGAGTGTGAAAGGAAAGGCTTGGCCATTGTAGGGATGCTTTATGGTGTTGGTGTGGGGTGGCGTTAACCTGGTGTATCATGTGGCAGTCAGGGTGTACAGTGTGAAGTGAATTAAATCTGGCCATGGTGAGGCCATCCCTGGCCTCCAGGGCAGCAATGTGATCGGGTGCTGATGCCCTGTGTCCTGTGCAGCATCAGCTGATTGCGGAGAAGGTTGGTGTTGTTGTTGGTGCTGCTGGTGTGCCTGGTGATGTTGGTGTTGGGGCTGATCGTGGTGGGATTCTGAGGACCAAGGTGAGATTTTTTTAAGGGCACCGATGCTGATGGAATAGATGGCAGCTGAAGTTGAGATGACAGAAGCGATCTGTCAATGGTGAGACAGGTTGCTCCAAGGAGGTGACACTGGATAGAGAGTTTGCTCCAAACACTTCAAACCTCCATAAAGCTGAAAAGTGTATTCCAAATCCTGAAGGCTCCAGTTTCTAAGATTGGAAATTGAACAGCTGCGAAATGGTAGCTTTTATACCACTTTTGCAGCTGTCAACTATTCACAGCAATGCAGAATCATTGAGAACCCGACACTTACCTGACGTGATCCCCGAGCGCCAGGAACCTCATAAAAAACATGGAAAAATCATTAGAACCTGATAAAATGCTGCCTAAATACCTTTAAGCAGCTTCTTAAGTATCTCAATTGTCTGACCCGCCGCTTAGTGTCGGGTCTGCAAAGTGCAGGCAGAGTCGGCACTTGGGAAATTAACAAGGAGACAGGTTCAGCGCGGATTTCCGCTCCGCTGTCAATCACTGCCATTTTGACAGTGGATCCGCCTCCGAACCTGCCCTCTGAGCGCTGGCAAAATTCAGCCCATAGCCTGGGACTGCATTGATTTGCCATTCATCTGCGACTGCTTACCCTTGTCATTAGGTCCTAACCCTTATCCCTGCCCTTTTTCTGTGTCCTTCCAAGACTCTGGCCCTGCAGCTGGTCAGCTGGAGAGGGGCGACTACCCTCCCATGGACGTACTGTCACTCAATCATACCTTTCCAAGCACCAGCAAAGAGAATGGTACTCGAGCGGTATAGATAATGAGTTGAGGGGCCTGCACAGAGCGATTCACTCAGCACAAGTGAGCAGGAGCAGGTGCAAGTGGAAAGGACATTGCAGGGAATGGTGAAGAGGACAGAGACGAAGAGGCCCAGCCTTCAAAAGAAAGATGTTTTCTGTACACTAACAATTGCTCAGTACTCAGTGTATTGGACAATCTGCCAGGGAGCGACCGTCATATGGTGGAGGAGAGCTCTGACTGCAGGCTGGTGTTGCCCTCCCGCTTCTTCACAATTCTCAATGTCTTCTGTGGCATCTTAATCATCTGGTTGAAGGTCCTCATCCAAAGGTGGCTTCTCTTATTGTCCCCATTGCACAATAAAGTTATACGCTAGGCAGCAAACCACTATGATACAGGACATAATCTCAGAGCTGTATTGAAGGAAGCCCAGACCTGTTCAGACAGCAAGATTATTGTTTGGTCTCCTTTAGTCTGCTCAATGAGGGCTCGAGTCGACCTGTAGACCTAGTTGTTGCACAGTTTGATGGGCAAGCGTGGGTTTCTGAGAGATGAGCCGGTGCTGTCTTCCAACCAAATTCATGCCTGCCTGTTCAGGTGAATGTAAAAGATCCTGTTGCATTGTTCAAAGAAGAGCAAGGAGTTATCCTGGTGTCCCAGCCAACATTCGTACCTCAAATAACATACTGAGAAACAGATTAACTGGGCATTCAACTGATTTACTGTTTGAGGGAAAGTACTATGTGCAAATTGGGTACTGCTGTATTTAACAACTTCTTCTAAGGCAGTCCCTCGGAACCGAGGATGACTTCCTTCCATGTTAAAAATGAGTTCTCAGGTAACTGATGAGTCCAATGCGAGACCTACAGTCTCTGTCACAGGTGGGGCAGATGGTGGTTGAAGGGGTGAGTGGGTGGGGTGCTTGGGTTGACGTGCGTTCCTTCCGCTGCCTGTGCTTGGCTTCCGCTTGCTCCCGGCGAAGAGACTCCAGGTGTTCGGCGCCTTCCCGGATGCTTCTCCTCCACTTTGTGCGGTCTTGGACCAGGGATTCCCAGGTGTCAGTGGGCATGTTGCACTTTTTCAAGGAGGCTTTGAGGGTGTCCTTGAAACGTTTCCTCTGCCCACCTGGGGCTCTCTTGCCATGTCGGAGCTCCAAGTAGAGCGCTTGTTTTGGGAGTCTCGTATCGAGCATGCGGACGATGTGACCCATCCATCGGAGCTGATCGAGCGTGGTCAAAGCTTCAATGCTGGGGATGTTGGCCTGAGCGAGAGCACTGACGTTGGTGCGCCTATCCTGCCAATGGATTTGCAGGATCTTGCGGAGGCAGCGTTGGTGGTACCTCTCCAGTGCTTTGAGATGCAAATTGGCTACTGCTGTATTTATCAACATAATGACAGTGACTATACCTTGTAATTGATTGGCTGTGAAATGCTTTGGGATCCTTTGAGGATGTTCTGAGGTGCTATATAAATGCAAGTTCTTTCTGTTGGTAAGCTTCATTTATATACTTCAATTGACCATAAGTTGAAAGTGTTTATTTTGGTGGTTACTTATACTGAACTGTGATCAAAGTGATGATTTATTTATTTTGTGTTTGTTATGAAACAAAATATTATTTAAAAATGGTGTCATATTGTTAATTTAAGTTTTGTTTTCCACGTGGAGGTTTCAGTTCATGAGGAGCAAAGTGAAAATGAGGAAAAATAACCAAATACCAACCCAGCAAAGTAGGGAATTCAGGAAAACTGGGGGCAATATTGTGAAAGCAAGGGAGGAAACGAACACTGTTTATAGCTCCTTCTTCATCCTCCTTGGACTTAGAACAACAATAGATTACATCACAATATTATGACTGGCTTAGTGTTGATATTGGAGCCTTAGAAATCCAAGCTTAATTAACTTCCCATTTAAGAACTGTCAATTGCAATATTTCTCACTGATCTGAAGTTTTTAGCCATTAGCCTCAGTATTCCAGGGATGGAGAATTATCCCACAATTTCCTATTCCTGATGGTAATGATTCTATTAACTTGCGATCTGAAATAAAGTATTTTGTTTCTCCTCCTGCTTTTTTTTTAAATGAACCAGATGTTCATTCTGACTATTTGTAATGAGCTGCAGACAAAGCTAATAAAATCCTCCATTGAAAGTGGCCCGTGGCAAACTGCCAGAACCTCCAGCAAAACTGTGAAGTTGAATGGTGCAACATTATATCCAAAGTCAGCTGTGGCTGTATCTGTAGGAAACTTTAGCAAAGCCTTACTGCTGCATTTTCCTGCAGCAAATTAAAACCTAGCACATAAGAAAATATACGGTCGGCTTTTAACACAATCTGTTACATCATGAGCACTGGACTTGAACGTCATTTAATGCGAGGAAGGAAATAGTTTCTGAACCCACAACATCACTTGTAAAACAGATTTTTTTAAAAGTCAAGTTCAGAAAATGAACTTTCAGGTAATCAGAGATCCCCCTGGACCTGTCCAAGATGGAACTAATCTGTCAGAAAATGGCTCGTTGGTTTGAAGATTCTATGAAATTGATAAGAAAGTTCATTTAAAAATAGATACCACACTCTTTTCTACTGCAGTGTGGAATTTGAGCTTTACCAAATAGAAAATTGGCAATTATATACACACTAACAAGATGGCACTCACCAGTGAAAGGAGTATCATTGTCATTGCAGACACAGGTTGCTATGCTAGATATATGGAGAGTGTTTGGCTTGTTTGGAGCAAGTTAAATGATGACTTCTGCTCAATCAGAAAACAAGCAAGAAAAAAAGAAGTTTGTTTTGATCTAGATACGTCATGAGTGATCATGACAGGATGAAAATTAAATCCCCAGGATGGATTGTATCTATCCTCATGTAATAAAAGAGATAAAGGGTAAAATTTGTGAGGCACTGATGATCATTATGAGGGACTTGACGAACACTGTGGAAGTTCTGCTGGATTGGAAGTGGGCTAACATGGTGACCATTTTCAAAAAAGGTTACAAAACAGAACAATCAGTCTTACATCAATACCCAGAAATATATTAGAATTGGTTAACAAGGGGAAATTTAAGGATTAGCTGTGTGATAGCAACCTAGTAAACAGCAGCCAACGTGGATTCAGAAGAGGAATATGCTGCCTGACTGACCGACCTTGATATTTTTGAGGAAATACCATCTCCCAAGAGGACTGTAAAAAACCTTATGATGTAGTCTACCTGGACTTTGAAAAGGCCCTTAACAAAGTTCTGCATGAAAGACAGCTACCTAAATTTAGTTCTGACGAAAGGTCATCGACCTGAAACTCTGTTTCTCTCTCTCTACAGATGCTGCCTGACCTGCTGAGTATTTCCAGCATTTTCTATTCTTTTACCTAAATTTAAAGTGCCTTGAATTTGAGTAAAATGTGAGAATGGATAAACTTGCTGAAGGATAAAAAGTAGAAACATAGGGGGAAAAATCCAGTTGTTTGCGCCTCCCGTTAGCGCCTTAAGAGGGCGCAAAGCAACTAGCGCCCGGGCGCGGCGATGTTTGGGCCACTCGCGAAATTAACTAGACATTTTGCGGCGGCGCTAAACACTACCGCCACGATCTCCTGCGCCGGCATATCGTGACGTCAGTCGAGTGCGCAACGCCCCGGTAGCGCCCCAGACCGGATATTGAGTGGCGCCTCCTGCCTTACTGCCTGCCGCTAGAAACGACAGGTTGAGGGGAGCGTTTTGCAGTCAGAAAGGGACTGGGGGAGCGCTATTTAAAGGCGACCGCTTCCTGCCTTTTTTTGTTGGAGACATTTTTGCACCACGCATTCTGAGAGAGAGAGAGAGAGAGAGAGAGAGGGCGACTTCTGGAGAGATTCAACGCTGTGTGAAGGGGTTTTGGGTACTGAGCAGCACTTTGCAGGTTCATTTTGATTTGCCCTTCCTTGCTTCGCCAGCGCTCTGAGGTAGCGCCTCGCTCCTCGGCCTTTGCGCCTTAAGACAGGTGTGGAGCGCCTGATTTAGCGCTCCAATCACCTGTAGGGGCGATAAAAGCCAAGTTTGTCGTTGGAGGCGATAATTAGCGCCAGGCGCTAAACTTTGCACATGGCCGATAATGGCGCCCCAAATGGGGCGATACTGAATTTTTTCCCCCATAGAAACTTAGAAAAATAGGAGCAGGAGTAGGCCATTCGGCCCTTCGAGCCTGCTCCTCCATTCAGTATGATCATGGCTGATCCTCTATCTCAATACCATATTCCCGCGCTCTCCCCATACCCCTTGACGCCTTTTGCGTCTAGAAATCTATCTATCCCCTTCTCAAATATATTCAGTGACTTGGCCTCCACAGCCTTCTGTGGTAGAGAATTCCACAGGTTCACCACCCTCTCAGTGAAGAAATTTCCCCTCATCTCAGTCCTAAATGTCCTACCCCTTATCCTGAGACTGTGCCCCCTCGTTCTAGAGCCCCCAGCCAGGGGAAACATCCTCCCTGCATCCAGTCTGTAGCCCTATCAGAATGTTATATGTTTCAATGAGATCCCCTCTCATTCTTCTAAACTCTAATGAATACAGGCCTAGTCGACCCAATCTCTCCTCATACGACAGTTCTGCCATCCCAGGGATCAGTCTGGTGAACCTTCGCTGCACTCCCTCTATGACAAGTGTTTCCTTTCTTAGGTAAGGAGACCAAAAGTGCACACAGTACTCCAGGTGTGGTCTCACCAAGGCCCTGTATAACTGTAGTAAGACATCCTTGCTCCTGTACTCAAATCCTCTTGCAATGAAGGCCAACATACCATTTGCCTTCCTAACTGCTTGCTGCACTTGCATGTTTGCTTTCAGTGACTGGTGTACAAGGACGCCCAGGTCCCTTTGTAAATCAACATTTCCCAATCTATCACAATTTAAATAATACTCCGCCTTTCTGTTTTTCCTACCGAAGTGGATAACTTCACATTTATCCACGTTATACTGCATCTGCCATGTATTTGCCCACTCACTCAACTTATCTAAATTGCCTTGAAGCCTTTTTGCATCCTCCTTACAACTCACAATCCCACCTAGTTTCGTGTCGTAGTTTGTAGTTTGTAGTTGTTACGGTAGTGATGTCAGGCTGGGGTTAAGTGCTGAATGGGATTGCTATTGCGACCCCTGCTATTTCTAATTTACATTAATAACTTGGATTCAGAAGCTCAGTTCAAAATGATCAAATTCTGACACAATGCCAAATTCAGGCATAAGAAATTGAATCCGAATGGCTGTCAGCTACCGATAAAATGAATTAGACAAAAATAAGTATGAGTAGGACAGTAGATTAAATTTAGTAATTTAGTAAGGCTATAAGTATAAAGTATTAAACCTAGGAACAAAAATGGGCAACAAATATACTCCATATCTGACTTTGAAATAACTAAAAGTGAAACTGAAAGAGATCTAGGGATAATAGTAGATTGGGTGCTTAGCATTTCCAACCACTTGAAGCAGTAATCAACAAAGCAAACAGAATGTTGAACAGTAGCGTACTTAGTCAGAGGAAGTCAAACTTAAACCTTACAGTGCTCAAATCAGATCGGATCTTACTGCATAGGTTTAAGAACTAGTGTGTTTTGATCCTCTGGGAATATATCAGGGTTCCTAAGATATCTACAAGGTCAACATATTTCTCCTATCTCTCATCAATTGTCTGGATTTTTGTGAATTAGTTTAAATAACAGCATGTTATTTCCTTTGCATATATATATATTGGGTGGAAAACCCACCATTTGAATTTAAATTGAGGCCTGGGAGTTAAAATGTCCCGGCCCTGACATCTAGGCCAGTGAGTGCGTTTTGCACTCGTCCTGCCCCCGCCAGCCTGAAACCTGTTCCGGGTTAAAATTGACTGCAACCTTTTACGGAGTGATTATATGCATGGTGTTTAGACTCCCTCTGCACATGAGTGTCCATTTGGAACTGCGGCTGCGCACTCGATCTGGTCGCGCATGTGCAGCACCAAACAGTGCAGCGGCTGTGGCCTGCACCAGCATGCTTTCCTCAGCTCCGTGTGGAGAGGGTCAGGGGATCGGAATGGGCTGGGGGGGCGGGGGGGGGGGATGGGAGAGGGGAGAGGGGATTGAAGGGGGCAGTGAGAGAAGGTCGGAGAGGGGAGAGAGGAGCTCAGAGAAGGGAGAGAAGGTCAGTAACTCTGGGGGGGTGGAGAATGTCAGGAGCTCGGGGGGGGGAGAAGGTCAGTAACTCTGGGGGGGTGGAGAATGTCAGGAGCTCGGGGGGGGGAGAAGGTCAGGAACTCTGGGGGGGAGAAGGTCAGGAACTCTGGGGTGGGGGAGAAGGTCAGGAGCTCGGGAGGGGGGAGAAGGTCAGGAACTCTGGGGTGGGGGAGAAGGTCAGGAGCTCGGGGGGGAGAAGTGTTGAGTCTGTGTTTTCTAAATGTAGTTATGCTGAATAACTGTACACAGACAACAGAATACTTAAACAGGTCTTTAGTAATTGAGGGTCAGGGCTGAACTGAAATACAAACTGCTCCACAGGGTTTATATACCGGTGTGGTCACCACCGGTACTACAATATACAAGAGCCATCAGAAAGTAGTTCATCACCTTAAGGTAGTCTCTTAAGGTGGTACAGGTTACATACACTACAATTCCTCCCCTTTTAGCTTAACAGTGTACACCCCAATTTAAACATAACATGGATAACATATATACAACTTTCATACAAAACTGTTCAAAGATTCAGTCTGTACACCCCAATTTAAACATAACATGGATAACATATATACAACTTTCATACAAAACTGTTCAAAGATTCAGTCTCTGAGGAGGCCTCCTGATCCGGGCCGGATAACGCCTTTCAGGGGTCTCTGGTTCTCGTTGCTGGGGTGACTCATCCATTTGATCTCTTATGGATTGAACATCATCATGTACGTTCGAGTCTGAGGTAGATGCTACAGGCTCAATAACTTCTTCAACTGGTGTCTCTGCCGTAGACATGGGGTCGACCCTTGTTCTCGATTCCACAAGTTGGTCAGCATGACGTCGTATTACGTTCTCACCAACGTCTACCGTGTACATCAAGGGTCCTTGTCGGGCACGAATTGTTCCGGATTGCCATTTATCATTCCTATAGTCCCTGGCCAACACTGGTTGTCCTATTTCAAAACTCCGAGTGCCCTTGTTATTTACGTGCTGGAATTGTTTGTTTTCGACTTCCCTACGCACATTGGGTTTTAACAAATCCAATCGGGACCGCAACCTCCTGTTGTAGAACATTATGGCAGGGCTTTGATTTGTCACTGCATGCGTGGCGTTTCGATATGCCATCAGGAAATTGTCCACCTTGTGTTGTAGTGGAATATGGTCTTCGCTCATGGCCTTTATCGCCTTTTTGAACGTTTGTACAAATCTCTCGGCCAACCCATTTGTAGCTGGATGACATGGGGCAGATGTATAGTGTTTCACCCCATTCTTCTTCATGAATTTCTGGAATTCTTCTGACACGAACTGTGGTCCGCTGTCTGAACATATTTGTTCCGGCAGCCCATTCCTTGCAAATATGGTTCTTAGAACTGCGATCGTCTTTTCAGAGGTAGTGGTCGACATCTTAATCACTTCTGGCCATTTAGAATGTGCATCTACCGCTATCAAAAACATGGAATCCATGAATGGACCTGCAAAGTCGATATGCACACGTTGCCATGGGGTTGAAGGCCATTCCCACGGATGCAGCGGTGCAATTGGAGGTGCATTTTGAACTTTTTGGCACCCTGAGCAGCTTTTAGTCAGATCCTCTATTTGTTTGTCGATACCTGGCCACCACACATAAGCCCTAGCAAGGCCTTTCATCTTGACTCCCCCCCAGATGACCTTCATGCAGTTCCTTCAGAACTCTCTCCCTTAATTTAGGAGGAATAATCACCCTTGTTCCATACATCAATGTTCCTTGACAGACGGACAGCTGCTCTCGTCTGGCTGAGAATGCCGGTAACAGTGGCTCGCCATGTGTTGGCCATCCCTTCACTGTCAAATCGTAGACCCGAGACAGTGTTGGGTCGTTTCTGGTCTCTCTCTCAATACTCGCATTGGTGACTGGTAAGCATTCGATGATGGTCGAGTGAAATATCTCGACAGGGTCAACTGCCGGTGCCTCTTCCGCTGTAGGTAGTGGCAGGCGCGACAGCCCATCAGCATTACCATGTTGCTTTGTACCTTTGAATTCGATATCATATTGATGTGCCCCTAGGAAAAGGGACCATCTCTGAAGCCTCTGTGCCGTCATAACCGGAACACCCTTCTTAGGGTTAAAGATGGAAACCAACGGCTGGTGATCTGTCAGCAGCGTAAACCTTTGGCCTTGCAGGTAATGGTTACATTTCTTAACTCCCCACACGAGGCTGAGAGCCTCCCTATCTATCTGAGCATAGTTGCGCTCAGCGGAGGTCAATGATCTGGATGCGAACGCGACTGGCCTTTCTAAGCCATTTGGCAACTTATGTGAGAGCACTGCCCCGATACCATATGGAGAAGCATCACAAGCTAAACGAATAGGCAGCGTTGGGTTAAAGTGAGCCAACACTTCCTTAGAGGTGATCAGTGCCTTGCTTTTTTGAAAAGCCCGCTTACAGTCCTCGCTCCACTTCCATGGTACTCCCATTTGCAAAAGAGTGTTCAGCGGGTGTAACACCATGGATAAATTTGGAAGAAACTTGTGGTAATAGTTAATCAACCCAAGGAACGACCTCAACTGGGATACATTTTCCGGAGCGGGAGCTTTCACAACAGCTTTGATCTTGTCAGGTGACTTATGAAGCCCCTCCTGGTCAATGACGTGACCGCAGTACGAGATTCGCTTCTGAAAGAACTCACATTTCTGGCGATTAACTCTGAGTCCATATTCTTTCGATCTGGTGAGCACCTGCTCCAAATTCGCGAGATGTTCCTTATCATCATCTCCTGTAATCAGAATGTCGTCCAGGTAGCATTGTGTGCCTGGAATTCCCTGTAATACCTGCTCCATGGCCCTTTGCCAAATCGCTGGAGCCGATGCCACTCCAAAAACCAGTCTATTATACCGATATAAGCCCTTATGTGTGTTGATCGTGAGATACTGGCATGACACTTCATCAACTTCCATCTGTAAGTACGCCTGCGCCAGGTCTATCTTGGTGAAGTGTTTCCCGCCAGACAGCGAAGCGAAGATATCCTCAATCCGCGGAAGCGGATATTGCACCGTGTGAAGAACCGGATTAACAGTGATCTTGAAATCGCCACAGATGCGAACCTTCCCAGGTTCCCCTGGCTTGTTGCTCAATGAACGCTTCATGACGGGAACAATGGGCGTGGCCCATTCGCTCCAGTCCACCTTTGACAGTACTCCTGAACGTTCTAGCCCTTCCAGCTCTGCTTCCACAGCAGGTCGTATCGCATAAGGTACCGGTCTGGCTTTGAAAAATTTTGGGTTTGCATGTTCTTCAACCTTGATGTTTGCCGTAATTCCTTTCAGTGTTCCCAGTCCCTGTTGGAACACCTCCTTAGCATCGTCCAATATTTTGGACAGTCGTTTAGGTTTGACATCGTCCTCTTTACAGGAATCTACAGTTAGTGCTTGTAAGGAATGCCAGTCCATATTTATTCTCCGGATCCATTCCCATCCCAGTAGTGGTGGACCTCCCTCAGGTAACACATACAAGTCCATTCCCTGACTTTCTTTACCATTGTAGACCACCTTTACCTTTATCTTTCCGATGGGGTATACTCTTTGCCCCGTGTATGTTTTCAATACAATCTCCGTATCCCTCAGGGGAATGTGTGAGAATAACCTTTTGTACTCTTGCTTATTCATGACCGTCAATGCCGATCCAGTGTCCAATTCCATCTTAACTTGGACTCCTGCTATCCGAAGCATGACCCAGATAGTTTGGTGGTCTGCTGTGTTACCCACATTATGTATTTTTAGACAACCCAGTTCCTTACTGCTGGAGTCTGAATCCGTCTTTTGTTCATCTGAACTGTTCTCTGTCACCTTGTGTACTTTCTTGTACTTCTCCTGCGGCGACTTTTTGTTGCTGGTCTTCTTTCCTGACCGGCATACTTTCGCTATGTGACCAAGTCTGCCACATTTCCTGCATTCTTTATCTTTGAACCAGCACTGGTTCTGATCATGCGTTGTCCTTCCGCAACGATAACACTTTGCTGCACCCAATGCCGTTTCATTGGTGCTGAATTCCGATGGCCTTTGCTGCATTTCCGCAGTGCCTCGTGCTGCTGCCTCGTGCGATGCTGCAATGCTGAAAGCTTTGTCCAGCGTAAGATCCTTTTCCTCTAGCAGTCGCTTCTGGGTTCCTTCCTTTAGTAGCCCACACACGAACTTATCTCTCAGAGCGTCTGCTAGTCCTGTACCGAACTGACAGTACTTTGATAACTTGCGCAGTTCGATTAAGAATTCAGTGTTGCTTTCCTCTTTAAGCTGAATTCTTTTGTAAAATTTAAATCGTTCCGCTATCAGCAGCGGCGTGGGGTTTAAATGCTCTTGCAGGATAGTAACAATCTCAGCGAAACTCTTTCCTACCAGTTTATCTGGTGTTACAAGGTGCCTTAATAACCCGTACGTCTTCGCACCCATCGAGTTTAATATGGTTAGTGCTTTCTTATCCGCCGGTACCTCATTCACTGTACAGTAAACTTCAACGCGTTCCACATAAGTGGCCCAATCTTCTACATCGCTATCAAAAGCAGTGATGTTACCCGTTTTTGGCATCTTGTTGAGTTTCCTTTATTTTATTTATTTTTCCAAAATGGCGGCTTCCCGCGCTTGGCGGCTTTTCCCGCGCTTATCTTCGTCCCCCACCGACTAAAATGGCGATTACCGCGCTGTTGCCGTTCTCGCCTCCCAGCGGTCCTTATTTCCCCCGACGCTGCTGCTCTTGTTCCCCGCCGCTCCCGCGGTCCTCGTGGACATTAACGCTTTTCTGGCTGCTGCGCGTCTCTGCCCGATTGCAGTCCGGCCCTTTTCACCGGCTGCGGTCGTGTTCTCCGCCCTTTTCTTCGGTTTCCCTCCCCTTCTCCCACTGACAATTCGGCCGACTTTCTCTCCGTGTCGCTAGATCAGGCTTACCTGCCGCTGTCGTAGAAGGGATGATCACTGCCTGTTGCTGATGGTGGACTTCGTGGCCAGCAAATCCAAACCGGGTTCTTGACGTCTCCCGTGCGATGCGGTGCTCAGCAGGATGACGAGGGCGGATGCCCCTTTTCGACGCCCGTTCTGAGGACGAAGCTTCCTTGGATGCAAAACTGCCCCTAGGTACGATCAGACTCGTCACCACTGTTGAGTCTGTGTTTTCTAAATGTAGTTATGCTGAATAACTGTACACAGACAACAGAATACTTAAACAGGTCTTTAGTAATTGAGGGTCAGGACTGAACTGAAATACAAACTGCTCCATAGGGTTTATATACCGGTGTGGTCACCACCGGTACTACAATATACAGGAGCCATCAGAAAGTAGTTCATCACCTTAAGGTAGTCTCTTAAGGTGGTACAGGTTACATACACTACAAGAAGGTCAGGAACTCGGTGAGGGGGAGAAGGTCAGGAACTCGGGGGGGGGGTGGTGGTGGAGAAGGTCACTAGCTTGGGTGGGGGAGAAGGTCAACAGCTTGGGGGCGGGGGAGCACAATGAGAACAGTGGGGAGGAGGGAAGAACATGATCCCGGTCTAAAGGAGAGGGACGGGTGATGAGAGCAAGAACATGATCCAGATGGGAAGATAGATCATGTTCTCCCACCCGCTGTTAGGCCTGGATCACGTTTTTCCACCCCCACCCTCTTTACAGCTGCACCACGTTCTCCCTCTCCTCCCCCCACCTCCGCAGACCACAGCAGTTCAAGGAGGCAGCTCACTACCACCCTCTCAAGGGCAACTAGGGATGGGCAATAAATAAATGAATTTTTAAAAATGAGAGCGTATTCTGTGTTGGTCCTACAACATGCATGACATTACATTTATGTGTTATTTGCTGGACTCGACAATGTTCTCCATGTCCAGCCTGCCATCTTCCACCCTCAATGAACTTGAGCTCATCCAAAACTCTGCTGCCCGTATCCCAACACACAGCAAGCCCCAGTCACCCATTCACCCATCACCCTGTGCTTGTTGACCTACATTGGCTCATGGTTCACCAACAACATTCCCGCTAAGCTGAGCAGCCATCTGGAGGTCCTGCACAGGCCACTTACTGGCTTTTAAATGGGAGATTTTGCACATGCGTGAAATTTTGAAGAGGTCGCGCAGCCCATTAAAGGGACCGCGCAACCAAAAATAAATTAGGGGGAACGTTGTCCACCTTGATTTTATAATTCTTATCCTCATGTTAAAATTCCTCCATGGCCTCACCACTTCCTATCTGAACTCAGCAGTGTGAGCGCTGTGAGTGCTCCTAACCCAGGAGGGTGAGCCCTGTCTGTTCTCTGAAAGCAGTAGTATTAACACTTTTGGAGCTTAGCTATCACAATGAATGGATCAACTTACACATTGCAAAGATCTTGCAGGCAGCATCAAATTACACATTCCAGATAAACTGTTGGGTATGTCTTGTCCTTCAAGGGGACCAATCAGAAATCTGGTGTTGCAAACAGACACGACCTATCTTTTATATGTAACAGCTATGTAGCATAAGAATATATAACTGTAAAAAAGACACCAAATCTGTTTTAAGGCACATCTCCTCTCCCGTGGTACATGAGGAAGCCAGAGATTGGAGCGCCAATATCCCCTAAAAGGTAAGTCTGACTTTTTGACCAAACAGAAATAGTGGCCTAGGAGTAGGAGTGATGCACCGAGTTGCCCTGCTTCCACTAACAGCACCCTCCCATATCCACAGACCTACCTTAATATTGGCCAAGTTGTCATCTGGGCTGCCCAATATTGTGCCGGTCCAGAGCCCGCAGTCTGCTGCGGCGTGACCAAGTGGCACCTGCAGCCAGTCGGCCATATCGTAAGGAGGCCTGGCCCTCAAAATGGACTGAGCCTGATGTCGGCATTATCAAGTAGCATTAAAATCTACCCCTAGGTTTCTATTGGGAATATTGGGAAACTGGGGTAAACATTTTGCACTATTGAGTTATGGAAGTGTAATGTTTTGGGGTTTATACACTAGATCAATTCTCAGGTTCAGTATAACTGGCCACTCCAGTAAGTGGGCAACAGCTAATCAATGACACTGGCTCTTTCTCAACGACATAGCTGTCAGTCGGACCCACTATCCCAGGTGAGGCTTGATTCTTTGCTCCATGCTAAGTTGGCTTGGGATCAACTCTGCAGACATGCTTGCTCATAGAAATGTGATACAAACACCTTTGAAGCTGTACAGAAGCACAAAGTGATGTACACCTACATCTCTCATAATTACAATTGATCAACAGCCATCCGCGGAAAGCTGCATTACTTTACCGGTATTGAATGGGTAGCCAATCTTTGACAATGGCAAGGAAGTGCGTGATTGAATGCAATGGCTCCGGCAATATTAACCAATTTACACCGTTGCATTGTGCTTACCGTAAAAACTCATACTTAGTGAAGCCCCTGCAGTAAGCCTGTCCAGGTCTCTGAGTTGATAGCTATTCTGTTGAGAAATACTCTGCATGCCTGTGGGATTTTAACCACTTAGATGCTGATTCTAGCCATGAACAATCCAGATTAGAAATTTAATACAGGCAAAAGGTATGTTTTTGTCACAGGAACTAATCAGCACCTCAAATTATATAAAGTGTAATAAAAGTACAGAGAAAGGGAAAAACAAATGTAAAAAAATATATACTCCATATGCAGATGTTATGTATTTATGAACACCAACGTCCTTTTATAAATGGACATAATATTAATTCTGTTGAGAAATTGGATATGTTATTCCTACCGGTCATGGAGTCTATTTAATGAGGGAAGTGCCATCTTGCGAGAAATCCATTCCACATTTTCTGTGCTACATGCTTTGGCTCAGTAGATGTCTGACAGACCGTTGCTCACACAGAATGAATAGACTCCCAAGTGCAAGGCTGATAACGCGACATCCTGCCCTTGCAAAGTTACTGACTGACACTTGAATAATTAATCAGCTCACCAGGCCATAACAGCCCCTACACCAGTCTATCTGATAAAAACAGAACATAGTTCACTGCTCTGCACACTGCTGGGTCACCCAACTATTTTGATTCACAGTCCAAATGCTGAGTGATGCAGACTAAATGTCTGCCAGGGGTAAAGCAAGCCCCAATCCATTTAAGTCCTGCTGATCGGTTGAAGCATTTTTGTCTACATAAAATAGGCAAAAGGAACAAAAAACTGGAGCAAAGATGAGGGTGAAGAATTATCAGTTCAACACTCAGTCTTGATGATATTACACAAAGACCGCAAGTTAATCACATGATAGTGATAGAAAGTTGACATACCTTGATAATAAACGGGTTAAAGACAAGTGATCCTAAAGGGACCAGATTGTAATATTGTTCAGCATGCTCTGTAACATTCCAATACTGTCCCCACACCTTCATTCTCTTAACATCCAGCAATACATAGACCCTCTTACTTCTCTTAACATCCATTACTGTATAAACACAGCCATCTGTCGAACATCCAAGCCTGTATAAAAATGATTACTTCTCTAAAATTTAACCCTCTATAAACACGGTCACATAGTCCATCACAAACAGTTAGTGCTCTAACACACTGTCTTACATAAATAAGGTCACAGCTCTAATACACACTCCGACATAAACATGGCTATTTCTCTGATATCCAGTTCTGTATCAACATAGTCACTTCTCTAAGATCTAGTCCTATATTGTCACCTCGAAACCATCCAGCCCTGTATAAATACTGTCACTCAGGGCTGGACTGACTCCAGCAAAAGGGCATGGGACTCTCTGGGATTCTCATGGAAAAAGGAGGGCGCCAGCAATGTGGTGCCCTGGAACCATTCGAAGGGAACTTGGGAAATCTCCAGAATTCCTAGATCGCCAGTCCGCTCCTATTGTCACTTCTTTAATATCCGGTCCTGTATAAATACTGTCACTTCTTTAATATCCAGTCCTGTATAAATATTGTCACTTCTTTAATATCCAGTCCTGTACAAACACTGTCACTTCTTTAATATACAATCCTGTATTAATACTGTCACTTCTTTAATATCCAATCTTGTATCAATACTGTCACATCCTTAATATCCAATTCTGTATAAATACTGTCACTTCTTTAATATCCAATTCTCTATAAATACTGTCACTTCTTTAATATCCAGTCCTGTATAAATACTGTCACTTCTTTAATATCCAGTCCTGTATAAATACTGTCACTTCTTTAATATCCAATTCTGTATGAATACTGTTGACATGAATCAGTCATTCATGAAAGAAAGACTTATGAAATAATACTGAGTGGCCTGCGGGTGGTGTTGTCCAGGGAGAGTATAAATACTCGGGCAAGGGCCCAGCTTGCGCAGGACATTCTTAACAGGAACTAGTGAAGGACACAACTAGACCTCCATGTTGTAAAACAGTTGATTGAAGCTGTAGTGTATGTACCTTTAAGAGAGAACTACTTTTACAGCTCCTGTATACTGTAGTACCGGCAGTGACCACACCTGTATATAAGCCTTGAGCATGCCTCTGTACCCCAGTCTTGAGACTACCCTACTCCAGTAAATACCTGTTGATTGTTAAGTTACAGCATCCGTGTGGTTATTGAAAAACATCATACTCTCAGAATCACGGATCTAACAGTGGCGACAAGTGTCGATTCGAATCTACCTGCAACTCTGCATTTCCCTTCGAAGATTCGCTTCGGGAGGGCGGTGGAAGAAAATCGAGGCCAGAAACACGGGCGTCGACCACGAGCAACCGCCCAGTCGTCCGGCAGAGAGTGAACATCGCAGGGGAGGCCGTGGAGAGCCGGGCATGGATCCCCAGCCACGACGATCAGCAATAGACTGACGACAGGTACAGCGCAGACCCTTCCCGGACAGCGGCGGCTGGAGCTGACCGACGACGGAGAGAAAGCCGAGCAGCGTCGACGGGGTAAGACAGAGGGTGAAGCGCACAGGGCGCAGCCGGGGGTTGAAAACCGAGCGGCGTCGAGGAAAAACAAAACGGAGAGAGGGAGGGTAAAGCAACAGCCGGGTTCAGGACCGAGCGGCGGAAACGGGAAAGGCGCACAAAAAATAAATAAATAAATAAAAGGAATTCGCAGAGCACAGCCAGGGATCAAGGGCTGAACAGTGTCCGTGGGGAGAAGAAGGGAGAGCGCGGGAGACGCCATTGAGCCGCGGAGAAGAAGGAAGAGCGCGGGAGACGCCATTTTTAGAAGCCGTAGCGGAGAAGAAGGGCGAGCGCGGGAAGGAAGGAAAGCGCAGGTGACGCCATTTTGTGCCAGCGGAGAAGAAGGGGAAGCGCGGGAGATGCCATTTTTGACAGTTAAATCACACCCAGGGATGCAGAAGAGTGGCAGTATCTCTACGTTCGACAATGAAGTCGAAGATTGGGCGACATATGTGGAACGTATTGAGGTGTACTGCAGGGCGAATGAAGTGCCAGATGCTAGGAAAGCACTGGTTTTGTTAAATTCCATGGATGCAAAAACTTATGGGTTACTGTGAAACCTATTAACCCCAGAGAAGCCTGTGAACAAGAATTTCGAAAGCATAGTAGAATTCCTACAGGACCACTTAAACCCCACACCGCTGCTGATAGCAGAACGATTTAAGTTCCATAAAAGGAACCAACACAAAGACGAAAGCAATGCTGAGTACTTAACGGAACTGCGCAAGCTATCGAAACGCTGCCAGTTTGGAGCGGAACTAGCAGATACGTTAAGGGACAAGTTTGTGTGTGGGCTGCAAAGTGAAGGAACCCAGAAACGGCTTCTATCAGAAAAGGATCTTACGCTGGACAAGGCTTTCAGTATGGCAGTATCACACGAAGCAGCCGCAAGGGGCGCTGCAGAGATATAACGGAGACCGCAAGAATATGGCACCAATGAAATGTCCTATGGAACAGGGAAGTGCTATCGCTGCGGCAGAACAACACATGACCAGAAGGATTGTTGGTTCAAGGACCAAGTGTGCAGACAGTGTGGAAAAGCAGGACACATAGCAAGAGTCTGCAGGTCGGGAAAGAAAACCAACAGTAAGAAATCTCCACAGGAGAAGTACAAAAAGGTACACAAGGTGATGGACAGTAGTTCAGACGAACAGAAAAGTGACACAGACTCCGGAAGCAAGGAGCTGGGTTGTCTGAAACTACATAAGGTAACCAAAATGGAGGATCACCAGACAATCTGGGTTACACTCAAGATAGACGGAGTCCAAGTGAAAATGGAATTGGACACAGGATCAGCCCTAACAGTCATAAACCAAAGGGACTACAAGTGGCTATTTTCACATATACCCTTGAAAGCTACAGAGATTGTCTTGAAGACGTACACGGGGCAAAAAGTCTACCCCAAAGGAAAAATAAGGGTGAAAGTGATATATAAAGGCCAGGAAATACCTAAAATGGACATATATGTATTGCCAGATGGAGGACCACCACTGCTAGGACGTGAATGGATCCGGAAGATACAATTAGATTGGCATTCCATACAGGCACTTAAGGTTGAGGCCAAAAAGGATGACGACGTCACACCTGGACGACTGTCAAAAATGCTAACTGACGCAAAAGAAGTGTTCCAGGAGGGACTCGGAACACTAAAAGGCATAACAGCAACGATTAAAATAGAGGAAAATGCAAGCCCAAAGTTTCTTAAGGCCAGACCAGTGCCTTATGCGATCAGACCAGCTGTCGATGCAGAGCTGGAAGGGTTGGAACGTTCAGGAGTACTGTCCAAAGTAGACTGGAGCGAGTGGGCTACACCCATCGTTCCTGTAATGAAGAGGTCGTTGAGTAATACGCCTGGGGAACCAAAGAAGGTCCGCATCTGTGGGGATTTTAAGGTGACAGTGAACCCAGTCCTTCACATGGTACAATATCCACTTCCACGAATTGAGGATATTTTCGCCTCGCTATCTGGAGGTAAACGCTTCACCAAAATTGATCTAGCCCAGGCGTACTTGCAAATGGAGGTAGAAGAAGCCTCGAAACAATACCTTACGATTAACACTCATAAAGGTCTCTATCAATACAACCGGCTGGTGTTCGGGGTAGCATCGGCTCCGGCTATTTGGCAAAGGGCAATGGATCAAGTCCTGCAAGGGATTCCAGGGACCCAGTGTTATTTGGACGACATCCTGGTCACGGGCGAAAATGACAGTGATCACCTCGCCAACTTGGAGAAGGTGCTCACCAGATTAAAGGAGTATGGGCTATGAGCTAATTGCCACAAGTGCGAGTTTTTCCAGAACCAGATCTCGTATTGTGGCCACGTCATCGATGAAGAGGGGTTACATAAGTCCCCTGAAAAGATTGAGGCAGTAGTCAAGGCTCCAGCACCGGAAAATGTGTCACAACTGAGGTCGTTCCTCGGGCTGGTAAACTACTACCATAAGTTCTTACCAAATTTGTCCATGGTATTACACCCACTGAATACCCTACTGCAAACAGGGGTACCATGGAAGTGGAATGACGAACGTAGACGAGCTTTCCAGAAGTGTAAAGAATTGATCACATCTAAAGAGGTGTTGGCCCATTTCAACCCAGCACTACCAATTCGTTTGGCATGTGATGTATCACACTATGGTATTGGAGCGGTGCTGTCGCACAAATTCCCAGATGGGTTGGAGAGGCCAGCAGCCTTTGCGTCTCGGTCATTAACCTCAGCCGAGCGCAACTACGCCCAGATTGACAGGGAGGCCCTCAGCCTAGTATGGGGAATAAAAAAATTCAACCACTATCTGCATGGGCAGAAGTTCACCTTGCTGACTGACCACCAACCACTTGTCTCCATCTTTAATCCTAAGAAGGGCGTTCCAGTGATGACTGCACAACGGTTACAAAGATGGTCCCAGTTTCTAAGGGTGAATCAATATGAAATCGAATATAAAGGCACGAAACAGCATGGAAACGCTGATGGGCTATCGCGCCTGCCACTGCCTACTGTGGAGGAAGTACCAGCAGTGGACCCTATCGAGATATTTTATTCGTCAATAATTGAACGATTGCCAGTAACGAACGCGGATATAGAGAAGGAGACCAGCAATGATCCGACGCTGTCTCGGGTATATGATTTGACGGTGAGGGGATGGCCAACACATAGCGACTCACTGTTGCCAGCATTCTCATCCAGAAGAGAACAGCTGTCAGTATGCCAGGGGACAGTGATGTGTGGATCCAGAGTGGTGATTCCACTCAAGTTAAGGGAGAGAGTGCTAAACATAGAAACATAGAAGATAGGAGCAGGAGTAGGCCATTCGGCCCTTCGAGCCTGCTCCGCCATTCAACGAGATCATGGCTGATCATCCAAACCTTAGCACCCGGTCCCTACACCAACAGCCATCCCACCCAAGCCCTATCCCCGTAACCCCGTAACCCCACGTATTTAATCCCCCCTAACACTAAGGGTCAATCTTTTATCATGGCCAAT
Organism: Somniosus microcephalus; assembly: GCF_052327205.1. Classification (NCBI taxonomy): domain Eukaryota; kingdom Metazoa; phylum Chordata; class Chondrichthyes; order Squaliformes; family Somniosidae; genus Somniosus; species Somniosus microcephalus. The sequence continues at coordinate 280,330,382 of NC_140991.1, read as the reverse complement.
CAACCTAACCCGCACATCTTTGGACTGTGGGAGGAAACCGGAGCACCCGGAGGAAACCCATGCAAACACGGGGAGAATGTGCAAACTCCACACAGTCACCTGAGGCCGGATTTGAACCCGGGTCCCTGGCGCTGTGAGGCAACAGTGCTAACCACTATGCCACCGTGCCACCGAGCTACATGAAGGTCATCTGGGGGGAGTGAAAATGAAAAGCCTTGCTAGGGCTTATGTGTGGTGGCTGGGAATCGATCAACAAATCGAAGACCTAACCAAGAGCTGCTCAGGATGCCAGAAGGTCCAAAATGCACCACCACATGCCCCTCTACACCCATGGGAGTGGCCCTCCTCTCCATGGCAATGGGTGCATATTGATTTTGCTGGTCCATTCATGGACTCAATGTTCTTAATAGCAGCGGATGCTCATTCGAAGTGGCCTGAGGTGAAAAAATGTCCTCAACCACTACAGAGAAAACGATTGCAGTCCTACAGACCATATTTGCCAGAAACGGCTTGCCAGAGCAGATTTGCTCTGATAATGGACCACAGCTTGTGTCCGAAGTGTTTCGAAAATTTATGAGAAGGAATGGGGTAAGGCATTACACACCCGCCGTATCATCCAGCCACAAATGGATTGGCTGAGAGGTTCGTACAAACCTTTAAGAAGGCGATAAAGGCCATGTGCGACGATGAAATTCCACTACAGCATAAGGTGGACAATTTCTTATTAGCCTACCGAAACGCGACACATGCAGTTACCAACCAGACCCCGGCCGTGATGTTCTTTAACCGAAGGTTGCGATCTCGTCTGGACTTGCTTAGACCAAATGTGCGAAGAAATGTTGAAGATAAACAATTCCAGCACATCAATGAGAAGCCGACAAGGAGCTTCAATGTAGGACAACCAGTCTTGGCCCGTGACTATTGAACAGAGAAATGGCAACCCGGAATGATATGCACATGGCAGGGGCCATTAATGTACACAGTGGATGTCGGGGAGAACATTGTGAGACGCCACGTTGATCAGATCTTAACATCACAGGAACGAGTCAACCCCATGTCTTGCGTACCTGGGGATGAACCCGACACACCGGTAGCATCTACCTCCGAACCAGTAGCAGTGGAACCCGATGAACTAACCGATGAAAAGGGGTCAGAATCACCTCCACACCAAGAACAAGAACCTCAGGAAAGGCGCTGTCCCGAAAGGATCAGGAAGCCGCCCCAAAGACTGAATCTATAAATGGACTATTGTTGTTTAATGTGCATGTTAAAGTGTTAATTGTTATTTGAATATTATGGGTACTACTAATCTAAAAGGGGAGGAATTGTAGTGTATGTACCTTTAAGAGAGAACTACTTTTACAGCTCCTGTATACTGTAGTAATGGCAGTGACCACACCTGTATATAAGCCTTGAGCATGCCTCTGTACCCCAGTCTTGAGACTACCCTACTCCAGTAAATACCTGTTGATTGTTAAGTTACAGCATCCGTGTGGGTATTGAAAAATATCATACTCTCAGAATTACGGATCTAACAACAGCTTTGATTATCGGTTGGACCAAGTGCCTAGTGGTTTTCTTATATCAACTCTCACTTCTTTAATTTCCAGTCCTGTATAAATACTGTCACTTCCTTAATATCCAATCCTGTATAAACACTGTCACTTCTTTAATATCCAGCCCTGAATAAACACTGTCACTTTTTTAATATCCAGTCCTGTATAAATACTGTCACTTCTTTAATATCCAATCCTGTATAAATACTGTCACTTCTTTAATATCCAGTCCTGTATAAATACTGTCACTTCTTTAATATCCAGTCCTGTATAAATACTGTCACTTCTTCAATATCCAATCCTTTATAAATACTGTCACTTCTTTAATATCCAGTCCTGTATAAATACTGTCACTTCTTTAATATCCAGTCCTGTATAAATACTGTCACTTTTTTAATATCCAGTCCTGTATAAATACTGTCACTTCTTTAATATCCAATTCTGTATAATTACTGTCGCTTCGTTAATATCCAATTATGTATAAATACTGTCACTTCTTTAATATCCAGTCTTGTATAAATACTGTCACTTCTTTAATATCCAATCCTGTATAAATACTGTTACTTCTTTAATATCCAATCCTGTATAAATACTGTCATGTGGCAGAGCCACGAAGGGACTCGGATCAACTGTATATAATTCCCTTTAACAATGTGTTAGCTACAGCCTGAATCTGTGTCTTTGTATATATTGTTTGCATGTACAGAGCGCGGTCCCTTTAAGAGCGCGGGCAAACGCGATGACGTCACGCCATTCATCACGTGATCCCCAACGGTGGGAAAAATGTGATGACGTCATGACGCCGGCCATGAGACCGCCCAAGCAGCCCTCGTGGAGCCTCCGAACTGACTAGACCTGTATTCGTAGTTCTTGTGCTTTTGTTTGTTAAGCTCAGTTATTTTTACATTAAACATCTTTTGATTGATCGCCTGAGTCGACCTCAGTCTTTTGATAGGAATTAGACATTCCTACATTCACTTCTTTAATATCCAATCCTGTATAAATACTGTCAATTCTTTAATACCCAATTCTGTATAAATACTGTCGCTTCTTTAATATCCAGTCCCGTATAAATACCGTGACTTCTTTATGATCCAGTCTTGTCTAAATACTGTCACTTCTTTAACATCCAATTCTATATAAATACTGTTCACATGAATCAGTCATTCATGAAAGAAAGACTTATGAAATAATACTGAGTAGCCTGCGGGTGGCGCTGTACAGGGAGAGTATAAATACTCCGGCAAGGGCCCAGCTTGCGCAGGACATTCTTAACAGGAACTAGTGAAGGACACAACTAGGCCTCCATGTTGTAAAACAGTTGATTAAAGCTTTGATTATAGCTTAGACCAAGTGCCTAATAGTTTTCTTACGTCAACTCTCACTTCTTTAATTTCCGGTTCTGTATAAATACTTTCACTTCTTTAATATCCAATTCTGTATAAATACTGTCACATCTTTAATATCCAATTCTGTATAAATACTGTCAAATCTTTAATATCCAGTACTGTATAAATACAGTCACTTCTTTAACAGCCAATTCTGCATAGATATTGTCACTTCTTTAATTTCCAGTTCTGTACAAATACTGTCACTTCTTCAATATCCAGTTCTGTATAATTACTGTCACTTCTTTAATATCCAATTCTGTATAAATACGGTCACATCTTTAATATCCAGTCCTGTACAAATACTGTCACTTCTTTAATATCCAATCCTGTATAAATACTGTCACTTCTTTAATATCCAGTCCTGTACAAATAGTGTCACTTCCTCAATATCCAATCCTGTATAAACACTGGCACTTCCTTAATATCCAACCCTGTACAAATACTGTCACTTCTTTATTATCCAATCCTGTATGAATACTGTCACTTCTTTAATATCCAATCCTGTATAAATACTGTCACTTCTTTAATATCCAATTCTGTATAAATACTGTCTCTTCTTTAATATCCAATCCTGTACAAACACTGTCACTTCTTTAATATCCAATTCTATATCAACACTGTCACTTCTTTAATATCCAATCCTGTATAAATACTGTCACTTCTTTAATACCTAATCCTGTATCAACACTGTCACTTCTTTAATATCCAATCCTGTATAAACACTGTCACTTCTTTAATAACCAATCCTGTATAAATACTGTCACTTCTTTAATATCCAATCCTCTATAAACACTGTCACTTCTTTAATATCCAATTCTGTATAAACACTGTCACTTCTTTAATAACCAATCCTGTAAAAATACTGTCACTTCTGTAATATCCAATTCTATATAAATACTGTTCACATGAATCAGTCATTCAAGAAAGAAAGACTTATGAAATACTACTGAGCGGCCTGCGGGTGGCGCTGTCCAGGGAGAGTAGAAATACTCGGGCAAGGGGCCAGCTTCCGCAGGACATTCTTAACAGGAACTAGTGAAGGACACAACTAGACCTCCATGTTGTAAAACAGTAGATAAAAGCTTTGTTTATCGCTTGGACCCAGTGCCTGGTAGTTTTCTTACGTCAACTCTCACTTCTTTACTTTCCGGTCCTGTATAAATACTGTCACTTCTTTAATATCCAATTTTGTATCAATATTGTCACTTCTTTAATATCTAGTCCTGTATAAATACTATCACTTCATTAATATCCAATTCTGTATAAATACTGTCACTTCTTTAATATCCAATTCTGTATAAATACTGTCACTTCTTTAATATCCAGTCCTGTACAAATACTGTCACTTCTTTAATAGCCAATTCTGTATAATTACTGTCACTTCTTTCATATCCAGTCCTGTATAAACACTGGCACTTCTTTAATATCCAGTCCTGCACAAACACTGTCACTTCTTTAATAACCAATCCTGTATAAATACTGTCACTTCTTTAATATCCAGTCCAGTATAAATACTGTCACTTCTTTAATATCCAGTCTTGTATAAATACTGTCACTTTTTTAATATCCAATTCTATGTAAATACTGTTCACATGAATCAGTCATTCATGAAAGAAAGACTAATGAAATACGACTGAGTGGCCTGCGGGTGGCGTTGTCCAGGGAGAGTATAAATACTCGGGCAAGGGCCCAGCTTCCGCAGGACATTCTTAACAGGAACTAGTGAAGGACACAACTAGACCTCCATGCTGTAAAACGGTAGATTAAAGCTTTGTTTATCGCTTGGCCCCAGTGCCTAGTAGTATTCTTACGTCAACTCTCACTTCTTTAATTTCCGGTCCTGTATCAATACTGTCACTTTTTTAACATCCAATTCTGTATAAATATTGTCACTTCTTTAATATCTAGTCCTGTATAAATACTGTCACTTCATTAATATACAATTCTGTATAAATACTGTCACTTTTTTAATATCCAATCCTGTATAAATACTGTCACTTCCTTAATATCCAATCCTGTACAAACACTGTCACTTCTTTAATAGCCAATCCTGTATCAACACTGTCACTTCTTTAATATCCAATCCTGTATCAACACTGTCACTTCTTTAATATCAAATCCTGTATAAACAATGGCACTTCTTTAATATCCAACCCTGTATAAATACTGTCACTTCTTTAATAACCAGTCCTGTATAAATACTGTCACTTCTTTAATATACAGTCCTGTATAAATACTGTCACTTCTTTAATATCCAATCCTGTATAAATGCTGTCACTTCTTTAATATCCAGTCCTGTATAAATACTGTCACTTCTTTAATATCCAGTCCTGTGTAAATACTGTCACTTCTTTAATATACAGTCCTGTATAAATACTGTCACTTCTTTAATATACAGCCCTGTATAAATACTGTCACTTCTTTAATATCCAAATCCTGTATAAATACTGTCACTTCTTTAATATCCAATCCTGTATAAATACTGTCACTTTATTAATATCAAATCCTGTATAAATACTGTCACTTTATTAATATCAAATCCTGTATAAAAACTGTCACTTCTTTAATATCCAATCCTGTATAAACACTGTGGCCTAGAAATTCAGTTGGGCGCGCCAGCCGTTAGCGCCTTAGGAGGAGTAGATCTCGAGCGCTAGGCGCTTAGCGCCCGGGTGCAGCGCGATCTGCGCCTCGCCCCAACTTCAGTAGACATTTAGCGCCGATGCAAAGTCTTAGCGCGCGCCCTGCTGCGCGCGCAGATCATGACGTCATTTCGTCGTGCAACGCCCTTTGTGCGCCCGGAACCGGAACTTCACTCGCACCGCCCCATTGTGCGCCGGGCGGCCCTAACGACTGTGAAGTGGAACGGTACACAGCCGTGGCGGGCCGCGGGGAGCGCAAATTAAAGGGCACTTACCCTGCACTATAAAGGCCAGCCATTTTGCAGCATTCACTCTTGTGCAATGGTTTTTTGGAGAGAGACTAAGGAGGAGAGCTTACTGCTTTGGCCCAACACTAGGACAGGTATTTTTGGCTCAGGCCAGAGCTTAGCAATTATCTTTGCCTTCATTGAGATCTCAGTGTTTGCCAGCATATAATGGGGGCTGCATTGGGTGCCAACGCTGAGTTTCAGCCTTATGCCGGAAGGGCTAACAGACGCCGTGAGAGAGTGGCAGCCCTGGCTAGACGCAGAGGGGGCAACAGGCATCGCCAAGTGAGGCCTTACCCACCCAGGGTATACCGCCAGCAGTTCTCCTATCTGACCATGTCTGCCGCGCAGTGTGTTAGGAGGCTGCGATTCAGAAGGGAGGTGGTTGCAGACATCTGCCAGCTGCTGCACAGAGGTCTGCGTCCACAGCTGATGCGCAGGACGTCTCTGTCGGTCGCAGTGAAGGTGATGGTGGCTCTCAACTTCTATGCCACCGGCTTCTTCCAATCCGCTGCTGGGGACATCGCTAACATCTCCCAGTTCGCCGTGCATTGCTGCATCCGCCAGGTGACCAATGCCCTTTTCAGAAGGAGACATCAATTCATCTCCTTCCCCATGACCCTGGAGAAGCAGCAGCAGCGTGCAGTGGGATTTGCAAGAATAGCGGGCTTCCCCATGGTGCAGGGCACCATTGACTGCACGCATGTGGCTTTGCGGGCACCTCTGGAGCATGCCGAGGATTACCGCAACCGGAAGGGCTACCATTCCCTCAACGTACAGCTGGTGTGTGACCACAGGCAGTGCATCCTAGCTCTCAATGCCCGCTTTCCAGGCAGCAGCCACGATGCCTTTATCCTGCGACAGACAACTGTGGCTGACATGTTCCAGGCACAGCCTCACCCAAGAGGATGGCTTAGCGGGGACAAAGGCTACCCTTTGTGTACCTGGCTCATGACCCCGCTCCGCGCGCCCACGACCCCTGCTGAAGAGGCATACAACGAGAGCCATCATGCGACTAGGAACATCATAGAACAAACAATCGGCGTCCTCAAGCAACGGTTCCGCTGTCTGGATCGCTCCGGGGGAGTCCTCCAGTATTCGCAGGAGCGAGTCTCCCAATTCGTCATCGTTTGCTGCATGCTGCACAACCTGGCTATCCGCAGGACTCAGGCACTGCCACCTCACGTTGGACCACCACCTCAGGAGGAGGAGCAGGAGGAGGAGGAGGACGAGGAGTACCAGCCCAGGAGGGAGGCAGAAGGTCCAAGGGCCGCCCGTCGGCGGCTTATTGACCGTCACTTCTAGGCCCCCTGTCAGGGAATGGCTTGTGCCAATGAAACAACATGATTGCAGCTGCTCCGCAAGGCGTCAGCCGGTTAAGGCAACAAATACTTCAAAGATCAAACATGGACAATGTGAATAAATAAAATGCTTTATTGTACAAACTCAGGGCCCTTCCCACATGAAAACCAAAAACAGACGAAACCCCCAAAAAACACTCACACACATGACTCACTCCCACAACCTGGGGAGCATGAACAAAAGATGTAAACAAAAATGGCCTTCATCCTCGGCCTTCACAAAACACACATTCCAGAAAACACAACATTTGGACACACCCTCTACTTAGTGGCCCGCGAGGGCGATGCCTTCCGCAAACTTTGGCGGCCCCTGCACGCCCTGCTGCTGCTCCTCAAAGTGAGGCCATTGGCTGCTGCAAGGCTGGGGGCAGGCTCCTGAGGGGCACATGTCGTGACGGCAGATGCCCTTGGGGGTCGGCCTAGACGAGGTCTGGCCGTCGAGGGGCCGGCTGGTGAATGCTGCAGCTGTGGCTGGCCAGCATCAGTCGCTGCAGCAGCTCCTGGCAGCTCCACTGGGGGAGTGGCAGTGGCGGCTGGAGGAATGGGGGCAAGCTGGCGGATGGCAGGCGCTCGCTGGTCGCCTGAGACACTGGCACTTCGCCGGGCCAGCACTGCAGCATACGCACCAATCTGCCGAGGGACAGACCGCTGTGCTGCTGCAGCGCGCCGGGTGCCCTGGCGATGCCGGGCTGACACAGTGAGTGTGGCAGCAGAGAGTGCCCGTGTTGACCTGTTCAGTGACCGCATCAGAGCACCCAGTGACTGCACGGCACCACTGATCACCTGGCCACTCGCTGCCTGAGCTGCCCCGAATTCCGCCCGACTGGTGGCCTGTGAGGCCCCGAACTCGGTCACACTCCGAGACAGGGACTCGATGGCCTCAGGCAACCGTGCCACTACCCCCATGAGCTCCGTGTGCTGGCACTCCGAGTCCGCGGACAAGTCCTCGAGGCGGCGCATCTCCTCGGCGTTGGCCGTCTCCGGACTGGAGGCCGGACTCTCCCTCTGGGGAGAAGGCCGCCGAGCTGGCCGACCCTTCCTGCGTTGCTGGACGCCGCTGGGCCCAGCAATTGGACTCCCCTCTGGGGAGAAGGCCGCTGAGCTTCCACCCCCCTCCCGCGTTTCTGCAGGCCGCTGGTCCCAGGAGCTACCCTCCCCTCCGACACTTCCCCCACGCTCCCCTCCAGGAAAGACGTGTCCCCTACATTGGCATGGGTTGCCGTGGCTGAGGGTTCCCCTGATGGGCCGCCTTCCTCTTGCTCCTCCTCCTCCTCCTCTTCTGAGGGGCTGTCACTGGCAACTTCAGGGACCTCCTCCTCACCATCTGAAAGCAGGAAGGCACGAGTAGCTTTAGAGTGAGGAGAGGGCGTCAGCGAGGGATGCATGAGTGGTGGCATTCAGCGCATTGGTCGGACAGTGGCAAAGGATGTAGATCTGATGCGCAAGTGGGACGAGAGAGGTCCAAAAGGTGATGTCCTTATCATTGGTGCCCAGAACAGGGTCGGCATCTCCAGATGCAACGGGGCCAATCACCCGGGCACCCATGATGCGCTCCACGCGATGTTGCAGCTCGGTGAGCGGCTGGATCTGGGGTCCGCCTCCCCCGGTCGCATTCCGGCTCCTCTTATTATTGGCCAGCTTGGCCTGCAAGAGAAAGGACGGCCTCTAAGTACAGTGTGCAGCCCTGATCTTGTGTGCACTGCCTCCCATGGTCGAATAGCCTGGCCAGTGTGTAGCCCTGATCTTGTGTGCACTGCCTCCCATGGTCGAATAGCCTGGCCAGTGTGTTAAGTGCACAATGTGCAATTGATGTTCATGAGTGTCCCATAGCTGCTGCATGAGGGCTGGCCATTAGGGCTTTCAGGTCCCTTTGCCCATAATGTGAGGTGCACATGCAAGGATGAGGAGGACACTGGAAAGGGTACTCACCCTGACAATCCTGGCGAGGTCGTTCAGCTTTTTGTGGCATTGGACACCGCTCCTGGGGACCTCGCTGTTGGATGACACCTTGGTGGCGACATGCCTCCAGGCTCTCCGGTAGACACGGGCTGGCGGCTTCCTGCCATTGTCCGGAAACAAAATATGGCGTCTCTTCTCCACAGCACCAACCAGCACCCTCAGATCAAGCTCTGAGAAGCGCTGCGCTCGTTCACGGGCCTTCTCCATGGTTTCAGGCGCTATTTGGGTCCAGCAGCAGTGTTCAGGCCTAGCTGCAGGGCTCCAGTGTGTAGGGCGTGGCAGCAGACCAAGTCGACCCTTCCCCCTTAAGAGCTGGCCGGCGCCAGGGTGTCTGCTGTCAATCAAGAAATGGCCGCAACTGCGCTGCGCCCGGCCTTGGCGCTCTCGCTCAGCACCTCCGGCTTAGCGCCTAAAGAGAGGCGTGCATCGCCAGTTTTAGCGCTCGAGCAAACTCTTAGGGCGAAGCTAATGAATATCGGAGAAGTGGCCTCGAATTTGCGCCGGGCGCAAACTTTAGCGGCCGCCCGACTTTACCGCCCCAAAAGTGGCTATAATGAATTTCTAGGCCTGTCAATTCTTTAATATCCAATCCTGTATAAATACTGTCACTTCTTTAATATCCAGTCCTGTATAAATACTGTCACTTCTTTAATATACAGTCCTGTATAAATACTGTCACTTCTTTAATATCCAAATCCTGTATAAATACTGTCACTTCTTTAATATCCAGTCCTGTATAAATACTGTCACTTCTTTAATATACAGTCCTGTATAAATACTGTCACTTCTTTAATATCCAATCCTGTATAAATACTGTCACTTCTTTAATATCCAGTCCTGTATAAATAGTCACTTCTTCAATATACAGTCCTGTATAAATACTGTCACTTCTTTAATATCCAATCCTGTATAAATACTGTCACTTCTTTAATATCCAATCCTGTATAAAAACTGTCACTTCTTTAATATCCAATCCTGTATAAAAACTGTCACTTCTTTAATATCCAATCCTGTATAAACACTGTCACTTCATTAATATCCAGTCCTGTATAAACACTGTCACTTCTTTAATATCCAATCCTGTATAAACACTGTCACGTCTTTAATTTCCAGTCCTGTATAAACACTGTCACTTCTTTAATAACCAATCCTGTATAAATACTGTCACTTCTTTAATATCCAGTCCTGTATAAATACTGTCACTTCTTTAATATACAGTCCTGTATAAATACTGTCCCTTCTTTAATATCCAACCCTGTATAAATACTGTCACTTCTTTAATATGCAATCCTGTATAAAAACTGTCACTTCTTTAATATACAGTCCTGTATAAATACTGTCACTTCTTTAATATCCAATTCTGTATAAAAACTGTCACTTCTTTAATATACAGTCCTGTATAAATACTGTCACTTCTTTAATATCCAACCCTGTATAAAAACTGTCACTTCTTTAATATCCAGTCCTGTATAAAAACTGTCACTTCGTTAATATCCAGTCCTGTATAAACACTGTCACTTCTTTAATATCCAATCCTGTATAAACACTGTCACTTCTTTAATATCCATTTCTGTATAAACACTGTCACTTCTTTAATAACCAATCCTGTATAAATACTGTCACTTCTTTAATATCTAGTCTTGTATAAATACTGTCACTTCTTTAATATCCAATTCTATGTAAATACTGTTCACATGAATCAGTCATTCATGAAAGAAAGACTTATGAAATAATAATGAGCAGCCTGCGGGTGGCGCTGTCCAAGGAGAGTATAAATACTCGGGCAAGGGCCCAGCTTGTGCAGGACATTCTTAGCAGGAACTAGTGAATGACACAGCTAGACCTCCATGTTGTAAAACAGTAGATTAAAGCTTTGTTTATCGCTTGGACCCAGTGCCTCGTAGTTTTCTTACGTCAACTCTCACTTCTTTAATTTCCGGTCCTGTATAAATACTTTCACTTCTTTAATATCCAATTCTGTATAAATATTGTCACTTCTTTAATATCTAGTCCTGTATAAATACTGTCACTTCATTAATATACCATTCTGTATAAATACTGTCACTTCATTAATATCCAGTACTGTACAAATACTGTCACTTCTTTAATATCCAATTCTATATTATTACTGTCAGCTCTTTCATATCCAGTCCCGCAGAAACACTGTCACTTCTTTTATATCGAATCCTGTATAAATACTGTCACTTCTTTAATATCCAACCCTGTATCAATGCTGTCACTTCTTTAATATCCAGTCCTGTATCAATACTGTCACTTCTTTAATATCCAGTCCTGTATAAATACTGTCACTTCTTTAATATCCAACCCTGTATCAATGCTGTCACTTCTTTAATATCCAGTCCTGTATAAACACTGTCACTTCTTTAATATCCAGTCCTGAATAAACAGTCACTTCTTTAATATCCAACCCTGTATAAATACTGTCACTTCTTTAATATACAGTCCTGTATAAATACTGTCACTTCTTTAATATACAGTCCTGTATAAATACTGACACTTTTTTATCCAAATCCTGTATAAATACTGTCACTTCTTTAATTTCCAATCCTGTATAAATACTGTCACTTTTATAATATCCAATCCTGTATAAAAACTGTCACTTCTTTATTATCCAATCCTGTATAAATACTGTCACATCCTTAATATCCATCCAATCCTGTATAAACACTGTCACGTCTTTAATATCCAGTCCTGTATAAACACTCTTACTTCTTTAATAACCAATCCTGTTTAAATACTGTCACTTCTTTAATAACCAATCCTGTTTAAATACTGTCACTTCTTTAATATCCAGTCCTGTATAAACACTCTTACTTCTTTAATAACCAATCCTGTTTAAATACTGTCACTTCTTTAATATCCAGTCCAGTATAAATACTGTCACTTCTTTAATATCCAGTCTTGTATAAATACTGTCACTTCTTTAATATCCAATTCTATGTAAATACTGTTCACATGAATCAGTCATTCATGAAAGAAAGACTTATGAAATACTACTGAGCGGCCTGCGGGTGGCGCTGTCCAGGGAGAGTATAAATACTCGGGCAAGGGCCCAGCTTCCGCAGGACATTCTTAACAGGAACTATTAAACGACACAACTAGACCGTCATGTTGTAAAACAGTAGATTAAAGCTTTGTTTATCGCTTAGACCCAGTGCCTGGTAGTTTTCTTACATCAACTCTCACTTCTTTAATTTCCGGTCCTGTATAAATACTTTCACTTCTTTAATATCCAATTCTGTATAAATATTGTCACTTCTTTAATATCTAGTCCTGTATAAATACTGTCACTTCATTAATATACCATTCTGTATAAATACTGTCACTTCTTTAATATCCAATTCTGTACAATTACTGTCACTTCTTTAATATCCAATTCTGTATAAATACTGTCACTTCTGTAATATCTAGTACTGTACTAATACTGTCACTTCTTTCTATCCAATTCTGTATAATTACTGTCAGCTCTTTCATATCCAGTCCTGTATAAACATTGGCAATTCTTTAATATCCAGTCCTGTACAAACACTGTCACTTCTTTTATATCCAATCCTCTATAAATACTGTCACTTTGTGGCGTACCGATCACAGAAAGGACACAATCCGCTTTTCGGTCCGTAGAATATAAATCAGGCGTCATGCATTTAAGAAGGATCACACCTTTAAGAAACTCGATCTGCAACATAGTTAAGCCCAGAGCGGAGGAGGGGCAGTCGAAGCTGTGGACTGATGAAAGGCAGTCGGACTTGGTGTAGGCTCTGATGCCATTTTGTGTTCAACATGCAGTTTCAACAATTAAACCTTTTCTGTTGAACCTCTCCGAGTTCAGTATTTTTTACTAGGAGTACGTAGACTCCTACATTGGTGACTCCGACGCTCAGGACGACTCCTAAGCATAACCATGGCTGACACAAACGCAGTTTCTGTGAAGCTGCCGGAGTTCTGGGAGAACCTAGCCACCGCCTGGTTCCTTCAAGCCGAATTGCAATTCCGACTCCGCGGCATCACCGCCGACGCAACGATGTACGACTACCTCCTCGCCTCCCTGGGCAGCTCCACAATCACGAAAGTCTGGACAACACTACAAAACCCTTCGGAGGAAGGCAAGTACGCACATCTCAAGGCTGCGCTCCTTAAAAAATTCACAGCCCCCCAATTTTTGCGCAACTGCCACCTCCTCGACCTCCCAGGCCTCGGTGACTCCACGCCGTCAGACTTGCTCTCACACATGCTTGCTCTGACCGAAGAGAATCCGCCCGGCTCCCTCTTCCGCACGCTCATTATCCGCCAACTACCTCCCAGCATCCGCCCGGCGATCATGGCGTCCAGCCTCACGGACCTCGAGGCCCTGGCCGACGAAGCCGATAAGCTCCTGTCCGCCGGCTCCAACCACGCCGTCACCCCCGACCTGGCCTCCGCAGCGTCGGCGCGTGCTCCACCCTCTATCGCGCGGCCACACAGCTCAGCCACGAGGCCCCCCAGGCCCCCACATCCCCCAAGCCCTCCGACCCAGGGCTACTGCTACTTCCATACCCGGTTCGGCGCACGGGCACGCCACTGCAGCCATCCCTGCACGTTTCCAACCGCCCCCACACCGGCCTACACGATGGCCGTGGGGCAAGCAGGCGCGCTGCTGTACGTTACGGACGGCGCCTCCGGACGCCGTTTCCTATGCGACACGAGCGCGCAGCGCAGCATCATCCCCGCGTCCGCCCTCGAGATCCAGCGTGGCGGCCGCGGCCCTGCGCTGGCTGCTGCCAATGGCACCGACATCCGGACGTACGGCACCCGCACCGTCACCATCGACCTCGCAGGCCGCCGCTACCACTGGGAGTTTATCACCGCCAAGGTGCTCTCCCCGCTCCTCGGTGCGGATTTCCTGTGCGCCCACGGCCTGTTGGTCGACATGCCTCGGCGCCGCCTCGTGGACATGAACACCATGTCACCTATCCCGGGCGCCATGGCCCCCCCCAACCCGCCGAAATGGCGTGGCAGTGCCGCGCCCGCTCAACGGACGACTACTCAGCACTCCTGGCTGAGTTCCCAGCCCTCACCAACCCGACCTTCTCCGCGAAAGTTGCTAAGCACGGGGTAGAACACTTCATCCCCACCACAGGCCCACCGGTGTATGCCCACGCCCGCAGGCTGGACCCGGCCAAGCTGGAGATCGCGCGGGCCGAGTTCGCCACAATGGAACAGCTCGGCATCATCCGCCGCTCCAACAGCTCCTGGGCCTCCCCACTCCACATCGTCACCAAACCCGACGGGGGACGGCGCCCCTGCGGGGACTACCGGCGCCTAAACAATGCCAACACGCCGGATCGGTACCCCATACCACACATTCAAGACTTCTCGGCTAGACTGGCCGGCCGCTCAGTCTTCTCCAAAGTCGACCTGGTGCGCGGTTACCATCAGGTGCCAGTCCACCCCACGGACGTTCCCAAGACGGCCATAATCACCCCTTTTGGGCTATTCGAGTTCCTCCGAATGCCCTTCGGCCTCAAAAATGCGGCCCAGGCCTTCCAGCGGCTCATGGACTCGGTCCTCCGGGACCTGAAGTTCCTCTTTGTCTACCTGGATGACATCCTGGTAGCTAGTTCCTCCAAGCAGGAACACATCGAGCACCTCCGCACCCTGTTCCAGTGGCTCAGTGAGCACGGGCTCATCATCAGCCCAGCCAAGTGCCAATTCGGCCTCAGCAGGATCGAATTCCTCGGCCACCACATCACGCAGGATGGAGCCATTCCCCTGCCCGCCAAGGTGCAAGCCGTCCAGCAGTTCCCCCGGCCTACCACCATCAAAGGCCTCCAGGAGTTCTTGGGGATGATCAACTTTTACAACCGCTTCATTCCCGGAGCGGCCTCCCTCATGCGGCCCCTATACGAAGCCCTCGGGGTAAGAAAAACAGAATGGCGATCGAGTGGTCGGCGGACATGTTGACCACTTTTGACTCGACCAAAAAGGCGCTTGCCGACGCCACCATGCTCACTCACCCACAGCCCAACGCCAGGGTGGCCCTCACCACGGACGCCTCCAACCACGCGGTCGGCGCCGTGTACGAACAGTGGGTCGACGGGGCCTGGCAACCGCTGGCCTTTTTCAGCCGCCAACTGCGCCCCCCGGAGGCCAAATACAGCGCCTTTGACTGCGAGCTCCTCGCACTGTACCTGGCAGTCCGCCATTTTAGATTTCTTCTGGAGGGCCGCCCCTTCACCGCGTTTGTCGACCACAAACCCCTGACATTCGCGATGGCAAAATCTGCAGACCCGTGGTCAGCCAGGCAACAACGCCAGCTCACCGCGGTGTCCGAATTCACCACGGACATCCGGCACGTCTCCGGTCGAGACAACGTGGTGGCCGACTGCCTATCCCGCCCCGCCGTCCACGGCGCCCACCTGGCAGTGGACTATGCTCAACTGGCAGCGGAGCAACGCACCGACCCCGATCTGCTCTCCGCGCCCACAACCCTGCCAGGGCTGCGACTGATCGACGTCGCCTGCGGCCCGTCCGCCGTCGCAGTCAAATGCGACACCTCCTTGGTGCAACCCCGCCCCGTAGTCCCGGCGAAAATGGGTGTTCGACATCGTCCACGGCCTCTCACACCCCGGCACCCGCGCGTCCATTAGACTGGTGGCCAACCGATTTGTCTGGCGCGGCCTGCGCAAAGATGTGCGCGTCTGGTCCAGATCCTGCATAGCTTGCCAGCGTGCCAAAATCCACCAGCACATCAAAGCCTCACTCGAGGAGTTCACCGTGCCAGAAAGAAGGTTTGACCACGTCCACATCGACCTCGTCGGCCCCCTGCCACCATCACAAGGTCACACGCACCTGCTGACAATCGTGGACCGTACCACCCGCTGGCCCGAGGCCATTCCACTGATGTCCACCACCACCGCCGACATCGCGAGGGCGTTCATCGGTACCTGGGTCGCTCCGTTTGGCGTCCCCTCCGACATGACGTCGGATAGAGGCCCGCAGTTCACCTCTGATCTGTGGCCCGCCATCGCCTGAAACCTCGGGGTGGCCGTTCACCGCACCACGGCTTACCACCCCCAAGCCAACGGACTGTGCGAGCGATTCCACAGGTCCATGAAGGCGTCCCTCCACGCCAGCCTCGAGGACGAGGCTTGGATCGACCGCCTCCCGTGGGTGCTACTTGGCGTACGCTCCGCGGTCAAGGAAGACCTGCAAGCCTCGGCGGCGGAACTCGTGTACGGCCAGCCGCTGCGCGTACCCGGAGAGTTCCTGCCCACCGCCACGACCCCCTGGTCGGCTGACCAGCAACGCCGCGCTTTCGCCAACCGAGCACAACAGTTCGCTCCAGTACCCACCGGCCGGCACGGCGAACCAGCAACCCGCGTACCACCTAGCCTGCACATGGCCAAATTTGTTTTCATTCGCCATGACGCCCACCGAGGACCTCTACGGCCCCCATACGACGGACCCTACAAGGTACTCCAGACGGGGAACAGGTTCTTCCTCCTCCAAGTGGGCGGCAGAACTGACAAGGTGTCGGTCGACCGGCTCAAGCTGGCGCACCTAGAGCCCAACGAACCCGTTCAAGTGGGCCAACCCCCACTGCGGGGCAGACCGCCTAAGAGCCCGACGCATCCGACTGCCCAGCTCTCGACACCAACCACCAAGAGCCGTTCCGGCCGTGCCATCAAGCCACCATGCCGGTTCATACACTCCCTACTAGCGGATTCTGGGGGGAGCTGTGTGGCGTACCGATCACAGAAAGGACACAATCCGCTTTTCGGTCTGTAGACTATAAATCAGGCGTCATGCCTTTAAGAAGGATCACACCTTTAAGAAACTCGATCTGCAACATAGTTAAGCCCAGAGCGGGGGAGGGGCAGTCGAAGCTGTGGACTGATTAAAGGCAGTCGGACTTGGTGTAGGCTCTGACGCCATTTTGTGTTCAACATGCAGTCTCAACAATTAAACCTTTTCTGTTGAACCTCTCCGAGTTCAGTATTTTTTGCTAGGAGTACGTAGACTCCTACAACTTCCTTAATATCCAGTCCTGTATAAATACTGTCACTTCTTTAATATCCAATCCTGTATAAACACTGTCACTTCTTTAATATCACTTCTTTAATATCCAATCCTGTATAAATACCGTCACTTCTTTATATCCAACCCTGTATCAATGCTGTCACTTCTTTAATATCCACTCCTGTATAAACAACAGTGGACGCAGTTAATAGACACACACCAAAGAACACCGCCCAGAGAGCATGTTTCAGAACAGAAAGAACAGAGAGAGTTCTAAAAATGAGCGACACAGACATAAAACACTTCAAAAACTGTGGATATTGTGGAAACAACTGGCATGGGGAAAAGGGGCAATGCCCTGCCAAGGGAAGGCAATGTGCTAAATGTGGTAAACGGAACCACTTTGCTAAAATTTGCAGGACTGTTTTTGGAGAAGCAGTACACACAGTGAGTGACAGCCAAATGCCAGATAGAGAGCCAAATGCAGAAGAACTGTTTATTGATTCTGTGTTACAGAAAAAACAGATTTCAGAGACTGAGCAAGCCTTTGCCAAAATTGAGATAGGAAAACAGGGCAAAGAGCTTAAGTTTAAACTAAACACTGGATCTCAGGTTAATGTAATTCCTCTGAGTGAGTATCACAGCTTGAAGGATGAGTGTGAGCTACAGCCCACCTCATGCAGACTGAATGGCTATGGGGGTGAGCAGCTCATTGTAAAAGGCACATGCGTGATGAAATGCAAGTACAAAGAAAGTGACATGATGTTGGACTTTTACATTGTTGGCACTCGAGCACCTCCAGTGCTAGGTCTAAAGGCATGTTTAGACATGGACCTCAACAAGCTAGTCCTATCATTGACAGCACCAGTTGAGAAGCAGACAGTCATGGAGGAGTTTGCTGACATTTTCAAAGGAATCGGACTATTCCCAGGTGATTGCACTATTCACCTTGACCCAGCAGCAACCCCTGTGGTTTGCCCACCGAGAAGGATACCCCTTGTTCTACGTAGTCGCCTGAAGGAGGAGCTGCAGAGCATAGAGAATACAGAAATCATCGTCCGGGAAACAGGACCGACAGAGTGGGTCAACGCGTTAGTAGTGGTTGAGAAACCACGTACAGGCAAGCTCAGAGTCTGTCTCGACCCCAGAGATTTGAACAAGGCTATCAAACGCCCTCACTACCCTCTACCAACGCTAGATGACTTCACATCCAAGCTAGTGGGAGCATGTTACTTCAGTGTAATGGACACACCATCAGGATACTGGACTATCAAGCTAACAGAAGAGTCATCTAAGCTAACAACGTTCAACACACCATTTGGACCCTACCAATTTCTGCATTTACCATTTGGTCTTATCTCAGCTCAGGATGAATTCCAGCGGAAGATCGACGAAACCTATGAAGACATCCTCATCTATGGCAGGAATAGAGAGGAACATGACAGGAACCTCCGTGCGATGCTACAAAGATCACGGGAGAAAGGTATCTGGCTCAACCCCGAGAAAAGCATAATCGGATCCACCGAGATCAGTTATTTCGGGCATCGCCTCTCAACGGATGGCATTAAGCCGGATCCAGAGAAAATCTCCGCCATCAAGAAGATGGAGCCGCCAAAGAACCGCGCAGAGCTAGAGACAGTACTAGTCATGGTTAACTACGTAGCCAAGTTTGCCCCGGGCCTCTCTGAAATCAACGCACCCATGCGTCAGTTGCTCAAACAATCCAATGAGTTCCTGTGGGACAAACAACATGACACAGCATTTCAGAAAATGAAAGACCTAATCACCACAGAACCAGGACCAGTTCTTGCCTACTTCGACCCCAACAAAGAGCTCAGACTACAAGTGGACGCGTCAAAGTACGGACTAGGCGCAGTATTACTGCAAGAAGGAAAGCCCATCGGCTACGCTTCCAGATCTCTCTCAGACAGTGAAATCAACTATGCTCAAATCGAGAAAGAGCTATATGCAATTCTGTTTGGATGTAAGCGTTTCCACCAGTACGTCTATGGCCAACAAGTCATTGTGGAATCCGACCACAAGCCCCTCGGGTCAATCATGAGGAAACCACTAGCCGCAGCCCCACCAAGGCTACAGAGAATGATCCTTCAGCTACAGACGTACGACTTCACAATCCTTCACCGTCCAGGCAAAAACATTCCTGTCGCAGACACGCTCTCCAGAAAGTCTCTTAGCTACCAGGACAGCAGCCTCAGTGAAGGCATGGATGTGCAGGTGCACATGGTGTACAACAGCTTACCTGTGAGTGACTCAAAACTGAAGGAGATCCGAGCAGAAACAGAGAAAGATGCACAACTCACACTGCTGAGCAAAGTCATACATGAAGGATGGCCTGAGGAAAGGAGGAAATGCCCTCAGAGCATACCTGAGTTCTGGAACCACAGAGACGAACTGTCACAAATCAACAGAATCGCCTTCAAAGGGGAGAAACTCATCATTCCTACCAGTCTCAGAGAAGAGATGTTGACAAAAATTCATGCTGGACATATGGGCATGGAAAAATGCAAACAAAGAGCACGTGACATTATGGTTTGGCCCGGAATTTGCAAACACATTGAGGACATTGTCGGAAAATGTTCCATTTGTCTAGAATGCCGCCCATCAAATGTCAAAGAGCCTATGATACCTCACCGTATCCCAGACAGGCCCTGGCAGGTCGCGGCAACGGATCTGTTCACATGGAACAACGAGGACTACATAGTGACTGTTGATTACTACAGCAGATTTTTTGAACTGGACAAGCTTCACAGCACCACATCTGCAGCTGTGATCCACAAGCTAAAGGCAGCCTTTGCCAGGCTTGGCATGGTAGAAACTTTAGTCTCAGACAATGGCCCCCATACAAATCAAAAAAGAGTTCGAGTCGTTTGCCAAGGCATGGGATTTCACACATGTCACATCAAGCCCACATTACCCTCAAAGTAATGGCCTTGCTGAAAAAACTGTCCAGATTGCAAAAACACTCATGGACAAAGCCAAAGCGGACAAAAGAGACCCCTACATCAGTCTCCTTGAGTACCGCAACACTCTGGTTGACAGCTTCAAGTCACCAGCACAGCTGTTGATCAGCCGCAGACTTCGCTCAATCCTTCTAAGCACCAACCAGCAGCTACAGCCAGAGGTCATCAGCTGGAAGCAAGTGCATGCAAAATGTGTACAGAGACAGCAACACCAAAAGAGATACTATGACAGGTCAGCTAGACTACTGCCGCCGCTGCACAATGGAGAATCCGTCAGAATCCAGGAGCATGACTACTGGAAGCCAGCAGTCGTCATCCAGCCAACTGACACTGAGCGATCATATCACGTCCGCACCCCAGAAGGACAGGTGTACCGCCGCAATCGCAGGCACCTCCTGAACACCAAGGAACAACACCGTCATTCCGACGAGAGGATCAGTTCAACAGAGTGTGATAAACAGAGCAATACACAAAACACATCATGCTTAACTGAACCTAAACCTGAACCTGAATTGTTGACCAATTCAGGAGCATGCACAGTTCCATACCACACAAGGTCGGGACGAGAGGTCAAGCCTAGAGTTATCCTTGACTTGTGAACTGTCAAAGGGTGTAGGCGGATCGCTGCCCTAAAAAAAATACTGTACATCATTATTGAAATGTTGAGATGTTTTCAGTGCTAGTTAAATGCTGAGTTTACTTAGATGTTTATGCTACCGAGAACATTAGGTAGAAGAAAGGTTTAAAAGTAATGCATAACATTTTTCTTTTAAAAGAAAGGGAATGTAACATTTGCATATTGAATTATCATTGGCCCGCAGGCATCTGTAAGGAATACCTATTATATTCACACGTGATCACATGCTGAGTTGTCATTGGCCTGCAGGCACCTGTAAGGACTGCTATTGTTTTGAAGACCCAGTCTAGGGGTCCTAACTCCATCTTGTCCCCACTGTGCTGTATGATTGAGATCACAGACCTGATGCTTCATAAAAGAGTTAAACTGTAATACTCCATTGTCCTGCAATTTATTATTTTTGTACAAAGTGTGCAAAACAAGACACTTCTTTAATATCCAGCCCTGTATAAACAGTCACTTCTTCAATATCCAATCCTGTATCAATGCTGCCACTTCTTTAATATCCAACACTGTATAAATACTGTCACTTCTTTAATATCCTGTCCTGTATAAACACTGTCACTTCTTTAATATCCAATCCTATATAAATACTGTCCCTTCTCTAATATCCAGTCTTGTATAAATACTGTCACTTCTTTAATAACCAATCCTGTATAAATACTGTCACTTCTTTAATAACCAATCCTGTATAAACACTGTCACTTCTTTAATCTCCATTCCTGTGTAAATACTGCCACTTCTTTAACATCCAAGTCTGTATAAATACTGTTGACATGAATCAGTCATTCATGAAAGAAAGACTTATGAAATACGACTGAGCAGCCAGCGGGTGGCGCTGTCCACGGAGAGTATAAATACTCGGGCAAGGGCCCAGCTTGCGCAGGACATTCTTAACAGGAACTAGTGAAGAACACAACTAGGCATCCATGTTGTAAAACAGTTGATTAAAGCTTTGTTTATCGCTTACACCAAGTGCCTAGTAGTTTTCTTACGTCAACTCTCACTTCTTTAGTTTCCAATCCTGTATAAATACTGTCACTTCTTTAATATCCAGTCCTGTATAAATACTGTCATTTCTTTAACATCCAATTTTGTATAAATATTGTCACTTCTTTAATATCCAGTCATGTATAGATACTGTCACATCTTTAATATCCAATTCTGTACAAATACTGTCACTTCTTTAATATCCAATTCTGTATAAATACTGTCACATCTTTAATATCCAGTCCTGTACAAATACTGTGAGGGTGCCGGTTAGTTCCCTCAGTAACCCCAAGATGGCACCTTCACTTGTTTGTTTCCTTTTACTAAATTGTTACTAGTTTACTTAACTGCCTTTTATCAGGTTTATTGGTTTCACCTGTTTTTGCTTGTATTTAAGTTCTGTGGTTTCTTCCCTCTGTGCTCAGTCTTGACAAGCCGTTCGCCTAGTGGTAGCTTGTCTTGAGCTCCTATGTTTGTAACTGTTTACCTGTGTTATTCTAGTAAAGTACTTTTATTTAAGACTGCATACCTGCTTCTCGCCTCGTCTGTCTGCACTTGGGTCCAGAACCAGCCTCGCCCTGACAGCAAGACTGAGCCGGTATGGACCCAGCAGTGATGGAGGAACTTTGTTCTATTCTCTCCCATCAAGGTGCTTTCCTCGGCCACCTTGAGCAACTTCTCCAAAGCATTTCGGACAAGGTAGATACATGGACTCAGACCATTCAACACCCAGCCGCTGTGGCTTCTGCTCAGGATGTTCCTCCTCAGTCAGTTCCTTTGGGTGCTACCCCACCGGTCGCCGATCTCCAGACTCACCGAGAGCCTCACCTACCCGTGCCAGAGCGCTATGACGGTCATCCGGGCAAGTGTCACGGCTTCTTGACCCAGTGCTTCCTAGTTTTTGAACTCCAACCCTCCATGTTCCTATCACCCCGCTCTAAGGTAGCGTTCATCATATCACTACTCTCAGTAGCAGCTCTCGTCTGGGCTACCGCTATCTGGGAGCAGCAATCTTTCATCTGCTCGGACATTCTCCTTTTCGTCGAAGAGATGAGCAAAGTCTTTGACCATCCTGTGAGTGGATGGGAGGCAGCTAAGAGACTTTTGAATCTCCGCCAGGGCAACTGCAGTGTAGCCGACTTCGCCATTGAGTTCCGCACACTGGCTGCGGAGAGCCGCTGGAACAGCGAGGCCCTTCTCTCCACGTTTCTTCATGGCCTCTCCGAATCTATCAAAGATGAACTGGCGTCCAGAGAGGTTCCGGAGCACCTTGACACGCTCATCTCCCTTGCCATCAGAGTGGATAACCGCCTCCGGGAGCATGGTAGAGAGAGGAGATTCACTACTTCCACAGAGGTGAGATCTTCTGGTGTTTCGAATCTGACCAAGAATTTCCAAGTACCCCCGAGTCCACCTGTTAACGCCGAAGAGGAACCTATGCAACTCGGCAGAACTCGGCTCTTCCAGTTTGAGAGACAGAGGAGATTGAGAGAGGGGCGTTGTCTTTACTGTGGCCTGTCTGGCCATCTCAGAGCCACATGCCCTGAGCTTCAGGAAAAAGCCAGGAGGGTTGGGAATATACGGACAGATCAAATCCCTTCTCCTACCCCTTCTATCTTCCAAACCCTGCTTCCCGCTCTTCGCTCTTGGGAGGGACAACAGTACAACCTCCAGGCATTTATTGACTCCGGGGCCGCTGGCTGTTTTATCGATGCCACCCTGGTGCGCAGCCTGAAAATTCCTTTTTCCCACCTTGACAAGCCTTCAGGTCAACGCCCTCGACGGCAGGCCCTTTGGTTCTGGGCGTATTCATCATATCACCGGAGCATTACATGTCCAAGTAGGGGAGAGACATCAAGAGTTGTTGCAGTTTCACCTTATCGATTCACCTGAGCTCCCTCTCGTTCTTGGACATCCGTGGCTCTCTCTTCACAACCCTCACATTAACTGGACTACCGGGACTGTGCTGGAGTGGGGTCCTTCATGTCTAGCCAACTGTCTTAAGGTCTTCCCTAGTCTGCCCCGTCCTTCCTCTCCCGAGCCAGCTGATCAGCTGGACCTTGCTCATGTGCCCCCTGAATATTCGGACCTCCATGCTGTGTTTAGTAAGAGGCGGTCCACTACACTGCCCCCACACCGGTCCTACGACTGTGCCATTGATCTCCTGCCTGGCACTAGCCCCCCTCGGGGTCGGCTCTACTCTCTCTCTGGCCCCGAGAATGTTTCCATGGAAGAATACATCAAGGAAGCCCTCGCTACAGGTTTCATTCGCCCTTCCACCTCCCCAGCAGGTGCTGGCTTTTTTTTTGTAAAGAAGAAGGATGGTGGTCTCAGGCCTTGCATAGACTATCGGGGGCTTAACAAAATTACCATTAAGAACCGCTATCCTCTCCCTTTGATGTCTTCAGCGTTTGAGCAGCTGCAGGGAGCTACCATCTTCTCCAAACTTGACCTCCGCAACGCGTACAACCTGGTCCGCATTAGGGAGGGGGATGAATGGAAGACTGCCTTTATCACCCCTAGCGGTCACTGGGAATACCTCATCATGCCCTTTGGTCTCACTAACGCTCCTGCTGTCTTCCAAGCTCTGGTCAATGACGTGCTCCGGGACCTGCTGAACCAGTTCGTGTTTGTTTATTTGGATGACATTCTCATCTTCTCAAAGTCCCGCCAGCAGCATGTCCAATACCTCAGACAGGTTCTGCAGAGGCTTTTGGAGAACCGTCTCTTTGTCAAATCCGAGAAATGTGAATTCCACGTCTCTAAGGTCACCTTCCTGGGCTACGTCATCTCCTGTGGAAGCGTCCAGATGGATCCTAGCAAGGTTCAAGCCGTCTTGAACTGGCCGCGTCCCACGTCGGTTAAGCAGGTTCAGCGGTTCCTGGGATTCGCCAACTTTTACAGCCGCTTCATCCGCAACTTCAGCTCCATTGCTGCCTCCCTCTCCGCATTGACCAAGGGCTCGTCTTTACGGCTCAGTTGGTCTTCTGAAGCGGAACGGGCCTTCCAGGAGCTCAAACAACGTTTCACCTCGGCTCCCATTCTGGTACACCCGGACCTCACCCTGCCCTTTATCGTAGAGGTGGATGCCTCGGATATTGGAGTCGGGGCTGTCCTGTCCCAGCGCTCCCCTAAGGACCAAAAGCTACATCCCTGTGCCTTCTTTTCCCGTCGCCTGAAGCCAGCAGAGTGTAACTATGATGTCAGCAACAGGGAGCTCTTGGCAGTTAAGTTGGCCTTGGAGGAGTGGAGACACTGGTTGGAGGGAGCAGAGCATCCTTTTGTCGTCTGGACCGACCATAAAAATCTGACATATATCCAGGACGCCAAGTGCCTCGACCCTCGGCAGGCCAGGTGGGCTCTCTTCTTTAACCGGTTCAACTTTCTCCTGTCTTACCGCCCAGGGTCTAAGAACCTCAAACCGGATGCCCTTTCTCGCCAGTTTGACCCCTCGGAAAAGGACCGGACCCCAGAACCTATCATCCCCAGTTCCTGCATCGTTGCTCCTGTCGCATGGGAGATTGAGACGGTGGTGCAAGAGGACCAACGTCAGGAGGCTGACCCTGGAGGAGGCCCTCCTAATAGCCTTTATGTCCCCAGTCAGGTGCGCGCCCAGGTCCTTCAATGGGGGCACTCTTCTCGATTGACTGGTCATCCTGGGATCCATCGGACTCTCGAGTTCCTTAAGAGGAGGTTCTGGTGGCCCTCTATTGAAGCCGACACCCGGGCCTTTGTCTCTGCTTGTCCCGTCTGTGCCCAGAACAAGACATCCCAACAACCTCCGCTTGGTCTCCTGCATCCCTTGCCCATCCCCAGCCGTCCCTGGTCTCATATCGCCCTGGATTTCATCACTGGGCTACCTCCAAATGAGGGATTCACTACCATCCTAGTTGTGGTCGATCGCTTTTCCAAAGCTGCTCACTTCGTCCCTCTTGTCAAGCTTCCCTCTGCCAGAGAGACTGCCCAGCTGGTTGTCCAGCATGTCTTCCGCCTCCATGGCTTGCCCCTGGATGTCATCTCTGACCATGGTCCCCAGTTCTCATCCAGGTTCTGGAAGGCTTTTTGTTCCCTCCTGGGTGCTTCCGTCAGTCTCTCCTCTGGGTTCCACCCACAGTCTAACGGCCAGGCTGAGAGAACCAACCAAGATCTGGAGAGGGTGCTAAGAAGCTTTGTGTCCTCCAATCCTTCCACCTGGAGCAAGTATCTGGTCTGGGCAGAGTACGCGCACAATACCCTTCAGAGCTCCTCCACTGGCCTCTCACCTTTCGAATGTCAATATGGCTTCCAACCGCCACTCTTCCCTGAACAGGAGAGGGAGATAGGAGTCCTGGCTGCCCAGGGGTTCGTCCAATGCTGCCGCCGTACCTGGAGGAGGGTCCGATCCGCCTTGCAGCTCGCTTCTTCTCGGCAGAAAGTGCAGGCTGACCGACACCGCCGCCCAGCTCCTCGGTTCCGGACCAGACAGAAGGTCTGGCTGTCTACCCAGAATCTTCCGCTCCATGTGGAGTCCCGCAAGTTGGCTCCCCGGTTCATCGGACCTTTTAGGATTTTGGAAAAAGTAAACCCTGTGGCCTACCGGCTCCTCCTTCCTCGGTCGATGAAGATACATCCCACGTCTCTCACCTCAAGCCGGTACTTACCAGTCCCTTGGTTCCTGCTTCCAGACCTCCCCCTCCCCCCACCCCGCATGATTGATGGTCAGCAAGCCTATACTGTCCGTCGCCTCCTTGATAGTCGCCGGGTTAGGAGGAGCATTCAATACCTGGTCGACTGGGAGGGTTATGGTCCTGAAGAGCATTCCTGGGTTCCGGCCTGGGACATTTTGGATCCTGAACTCATCAGGGATTTTCGCCGTCGCCACCCTGATCGTCCAGGAGGAACATCAGGAGCCATTCCTAGGGGAGGGGGTCCTGTGAGGGTGCCGGTTAGTTCCCTCAGTAACCCCTAGATGGCACCTTCACTTGTTTGTTTCCTTTTGCGAAATTGTTACCAGTTTACTTAACTGCCTTTTATCAGGTTTATTGGTTTCACCTGTTTTTCCTTGTATTTAAGTTCTGTGATTTCTTCCCTCTGTGCTCAGTCTTGACAAGCTGTTCGCCTAGTGGTAGCTTGACTTGAGCTCCTATGTTTGTAACTTTTACCTGTGTTATTCGAGTAAAGTACTTTTATTTAAGACTGCATACCTGCTTCTCGCCTCGTCTGTCTGCACTTGGGTCCAGAACCAGTCTCGCCCTGACAAATACTTTCACTTCTTTAATATCCAATTCTGTACAATTACTGTCAATTCTTTAATATTCAATTCTGCATCAATGCTGTCACTTCTTTAATATCCACTCCTGTATAAACACTGTCACTTCTTTAATATCCAACCCTGTATAAATACTGTCACTTATTCAATGTCCAATCCTGTATCAATGCTGTCACTTCTCTAATACCCAGTCTTGTATAAATACTGTCACTTCTTTAATATCCAATTCTGTATAAATACTGTTCACATGAATCAGTCATTCATGAAAGAAAGACTTATGAAATAAAACTGAGCAGCCTACAGGTGGCGCTGTCCAGGGAGAGTATAAATACTCGGGCAAGGGCCCAGCTTGCACAGGACATTCTTAACAGGAACTAGTGAAGGACACAACTAGACCTCCATGTTGTAAAACAGTTGATTAAAGCTTTCTTTATCACTTAGACCAAGTGCGTAGTAGTTTCCTTACATCAACTCTCACTTCTTTAAAATCCAGTCCTGTATAAATACTGTCACTTCTTTAATATCCAATTCTGTATAATTACTGTCACTTCTTTAATATCCAATCCTGTATAAATAATGTCACTTCTCTAATACCCAGTCTTGTATAAAAACTGTCACTTCTTCAAATAAAGAATAGATTTGCCTTCCAAAGCTAGGCTTTATTAACTTTAAAATCTGCAGCACATCTTCCCACATCCAGTCCCAACCAAAGCTGGAAAAGAACTGAATTTAAGGTGGCCACAACACATCATGTGATCATCAACTACCAATGAGATTACAACATATATCCCAAGGCAGTTAACAAACAACCAATCACAATACTTTTACTAAACAAGGAATAATCACCACATTCACCCCTCCTTTTAAAATATACTCCAACCTAAATAACCTTTACAATTTATAATTAATTATTTACAACTAAAACTATGCACAACAAGAATAAAACGGTTCACATGACACAATACTAAGTGAACAACAACAAATAATAACATTGCACATAAGTATTAAGTATCTCTCAACTAAAACAATATACTATAATATTTCAACAATTTTAAAACATTACTATCAATTTAAAAGTCCATTTTCAATCGGTCGACCGGATATCTTGTTCGTGTCAACCTTCTTAACCTTGGTGAAATTCCTTGCCCTCCCACACCAGAAGGCACAGAAGTATCTTCAGCAGGAAGGCTATCCATATCCCGATTTTCAACGGTTTCCGGATTAGAAATCCCATCAGAAGGTAAACTGGGACGGTCATAAACATCTATCAAGGGCTGACTAATAGAAGTATAATTATCTGCAATCGGATTGGAAATATTCGTAGTATCTGTAACAGCATCCACATTATCTGAATCATGACTATTGTTAATATCCTCAGAAGAGGGCTGGCCCCCACAAGGAGCCAAGTCTTTAATTGAAACAGTACTTTCTTTCCCACCTTGGAATCGAATATGAGCATATTGGGAATTTGCCTCCAACAGCTCCACCTCCTCCACCAAAGGATCATATTTTGACAATCTAACATGGCGTCGAAGCAGCACAGGTCCCTGCATAGTAAGCCATGAAGGTACCGAATATCCCGTAGTAGATCTCCGCGGATAGTTAAAGAGCCTTTCATGGGGGGTCACATTAGTAGCCGTTGAAAGCAATGATCTAATGGAATGCAGGGCATCAGGCAGTACCATTTCCCACTGTGTATTCTTAAGGTTCCGGGATGTCAAAGCCAACATAACTGCCTTCCAGATCACCCCATTGTATCGTTCGCACTGTCCATTACCCTGGGGATTATACGGGGTAGTTCTACTAGTAGAAATTCCCCGACTCTGAAGGTATTCCTTCAACTGGGGAGACATAAAAGAACTTCCCTGATCCGAATGGATATACGCAGGCATCCCAAAGATGACAAAAAGTTGAGTCAGACATTTAATAACTGTAGCAGCTGATACATCTGCACAAGGAAAAGCAAAAGGGAACCTTGAAAACTCATCCACAACAGTAAATATATATCGGTTTTGAGTAGTTGAAGGAAGAGGCCCCTTAAAATCGACGCTCAAACGTTCAAAAGGAGAAGTAGCCTTTATAAGATGAGCTCGTTGAGGCTTAAAGAAATTCGGTTTACACCGAGCACAGATAGAACACGATGAAGTCATCCGCTTGACGTCTTCAACTGAAAAAGGCAAGTTCTTACTGCGTACAAAGTGTATCACCCTCGTAACCCCAGGATGACATAAGGCATTGTGAAGATTAATAAGCGTATCTCCGTGAATCACAGAACAATAAGCCCTCGACAGTGCATCAGCAGCAACATTATCCTTCCCCGGACGATAAACTATGTCAAAATGGTAACATGCCAACTCAATCCTCCATCTCATTATTTTATCATTTTTGATCTTTCCAAAATGTTTAACATCAAACATAAAGGACACAGATTTTTGATCAGTTACCAACGTGAAATGTCGCCCCGATAAGTAATGTCTCCATTTACGCAATGCTTCTACTATTGCGTATGCCTCTTTCTCTATTGAAGAATGTCTTTTTTCACTATTGTTCAAAGTACGTGAGAAAAAGGCCACAGGTCTTCCATTTTGGTTCAGAGTAGCCCCAATTGCAAAATCCGAAGCATCCGTCTCGATCACAAAGGGAACCTGCTCATCAATAGAATGCACAACTGCTCCTAAAATATCCTTTTTAAAATTCTCAAAACATGTCCTGGCCTCCCATGATAGAGGATATGTCGTAACCCGAATAAGAGGCCGGATCTTCCATGAAAAATTTGCAATCCAATTAGAATAATAAGAAAACAGTCCAACAACTCGTTGCAAAGCCTTGGAATTAGTAGGACAAGGTAAATCAATCAATGGTCGCAGACGTTCTGGATCTGGTTTAATCTTGTTTCCCGAAATATACCCCAATAGATTTACCTCAGTAGTCGAAAAGATACATTTCTCTTTGTTAAAAGTTAAACCAACTTTTTCCGCAGCTTGAAGGAATCTTTTTAAATTAGAATCATGCTCCACCCTTGATTTGCCACACACTGTGATGTCATCTAAGTATGAAAAGGTGTCAGAGAGGGAGTTATCACTTATAAAAGCATCCATTGCCCGTTGAAAACAAGCAACACCAAATGGTATTCGGCAAAACTGATACAGCTTTCCACCAGCCTCAAAGGCCGTATATGGTTGATCCTTAACAATAGGAATCTGATGATAAGCACTCTTTAAATCAATAGTGCTAA
This sequence comes from Somniosus microcephalus, assembly GCF_052327205.1. NCBI lineage: Eukaryota > Metazoa > Chordata > Chondrichthyes > Squaliformes > Somniosidae > Somniosus > Somniosus microcephalus. The sequence continues at coordinate 280,300,076 of NC_140991.1, read as the reverse complement.
AAACCTTATACTGAGATACTTTGTTGATAAGCTCATCAATCTTAGGCAAAGGGTACGCATCTAATTGAGTATACCTATTAATAGTTTGGGAATAGTCTATCACCATTCGTTTCTTGTGTCTCTCGTTAGTCGTGACAACTACCTGTGCTCGCCAAGGCGAACAACTAGGTTCAATGATTCCTTCCAATAAGAGACGTTGAACTTCAGAATTAATAAATTCTCTATCCTGACTACTATATCTTCTTGACTTGGTAGCAATTGGCTTACAATCCGACATCAAATTGGAAAAAAGTGATAATGGAGAAATAGATAAAGAGGTTAATCCACAAATAGATAAAGGTGGCTTAGTCCCTCCAAATGAAAGACTAAGAGACTCGTGTAACTGAAGCACATCATGTCCAATCAAAATATCCGCACAGAGATTAGGCAAAACAGATAGGCGTATATCAGTATACGTATTACCTAGAAGAATCATTTTCACAAAGCAACAACCAGCTATTTGTGAAGTAAGGGTCGTCTGAGCCATACACACCTGATACGTAACAGGCGAAATTTTCAAATGCTTCTCCTTCGCAAACTGAAGACTTATAAAACTCTCAGTACTGCCCGTATCTATAAGGGCCTTCACTTCCAACCCATTAACTTGAGCCGTAACTATAGCTTTGTTTAGGCCATGAGCAAATGCAGCAGAAATTGATGCAATAAACGCCCTATCTAAAGGCTGAATAGTCACAGAGGAGGCAGTGGAGAAGGGGCCTCCCACACCAGGAGAGGAGGAGGTAATTGAACCTGATGATTTGCACACGCGTGCATAATGACCTCTCTTGCCGCATTTACTACACACAGCCTCCCGAGCAGGACACTTCAGACGAGGGTGCCGGATATTCCCACAAAAATAACACTTCTGAATCCTAGAGGCAACAGCCGCCGAAGTAGAAACTGTTTCAGAATCTAGTAAACCACTCCCATTAAGTCCACATAATTCCTTTTCATCCGAAACTGCCGAAACCATAGTCGCAGGCCGATTAAAAAGAGCATAAGAATCTGAACTTCTCTGAGCCACATCCAATGTAGAAGCTTGCTCAAAAGCACTTTTAAGATCCAAAGTCTTATTTTCTAACAACCGCTGACAAATTGATCTAGACAGTAATCCATTAATAAAAGCATCCCGTACCGATTCTTCCTTATATTCTTCAGCCGTCACGGCCTTATAATTACAGTTAACACTAAGGCACCGAAGTGCTTGTAAATAAGTATCCAAAGATTCTCCCACCTGCTGCCTACGGGCAGATAGAAGGTGACGTGCAAATACCTCATTCTTTGGTTTAACAAAAATCTTTTCCAATGTAGAAATAGCCACTTCATAAGTTTTACAGTCCAAAATATATTTATATACATCCGGAGCAATGTAGTTGATCAGCATATTCAGCTTATTTAGAGACTCTTGATCCAACACGCCCAAAAAGTTTTAAAATGTACAATACCAATGTTTCCATTTATCATCCACTCCAGCAGAATTGGGGTCAGCCTTGAATCGTTCTGGTTGAAGATATCGCTCCATTCTAACATAAAGTTAATAAATTGAAATAAAGAATAGATTTGCCTTCCAAAGCTAGGCTTTATTAACTTTAAAATCTGCAGCACATCTTCCCACATCCAGTCCCAACCAAAGCTGGAAAAGAACTGAATTTAAGGTGGCCACAACACATCATGTGATCATCAACTACCAATGAGATTACAACATATATCCCAAGGCAGTTAACAAACAACCAATCACAATACTTTTACTAAACAAGGAATAATCACCACACTTCTTTAATAACCAATCGTGTATAAATACTGTGACTTCTTTAATATCCAGTCCTGTATAAATACTGTCACTTCTTTAATATCCATTCCTGTATAAATACTGTCACTTCTTTAATAACCAATCCTGTATAAAAACTGTGAATTCTTTAATATCCAGTCCTGTATAAATACTGTCACTTCTTTAATATCCAATCCAGTATAAACACTGTCACTTCTTTAATATCCAATCCTGTATAAATACTGTCACTTCTTTAATATCCAATCCTGTATAAACACTGTCACTTCTTTAATATCCAATCCTGTATGAATACTGTCATGTTTTTAATATCAAATCCTGTATAAATACTGTCACTTCTTTATTATCCAATTCTGTATAAATACGGTCACTTCTTTAATATCCAGTCCTGTATAAATACTGTCACTTCCTTAATATCCAGTCTTGTACAGATACTGTCACTTCTTTAATATCCAATTCTATATAAATACTGTTCATATGAATCAGTCATTCATGAAAGCAAGACTTATGAAATAATACTGAGTTGCCTGCGGGTGGCGCTGTCCAGGGAGTGTATAAATACTCGGGCAAGGGCTCAGCTTGCGCAGGACATTCTTAAGAGGAACTAGTGAAGGACTCAGCTAGACCTCCATGTTGTAAAGCAGTTGATTAAAGCTTTGTTTATCGCTTAGACCAAGTGCCTAGCAGTTTTCTGACATCAACTCTCACTTCTTTAATATCCAGTCCTGTATAAATACTGTCACTTCTTTAATATCCAAATCCTGTATAAATACTGTCACTTCTTTAATATCCAATCCTGTATAAAAACTGTCACTTCTTTAATATCCAGTCCTGAATAAACACTGTCACTTCTTTAATATCCAATCCTGAATAAACACTGTCACTTCTTTAATATACAATCCTGTATAAATACTGTCACTTCTTTAATATCCAGTCCTGTATTAATACTGTCACTTCTTTAATATCCAATTTTATATAACTACTGTTCACATGAATCAGTCATTCATGAAAAAAAGACTTATAAAATAATACTGAGCAGCCTGCGGGTGGCGATGTCCATGGAGAGTATAAATACTCGGGCAAGGGCCCAGCTTGCGCAGGACATTCTTAACAGGAACTAGTGAAGGACACAACTAGACCTCCATGTTGTAAAACAGTTGATTAAAGCTTTGTTTATCGCTTAGACCACGTGCCTAGTAGTTTTCTTACGTCAAATCTCACTTCTTTAATTTCCAGTCCTGTATAAATACTGTCACTTCTTTAATATCCAATTCTGTATAAATATTGTCACCTCTTTAATATCCAGTCCTGTATAAATATTGTCACTTCTTTAATATCCAATTCTGTATAATTACTGCCACTTCTTTAATATCCAATTCTGTATAAATACTTTCACTTCTTTAATACCCAATCCTGTATAAATACTGTCACTTCTTTAATATCCAATCCTGTATAAACACTGTCACTTCTTTAATATCCAGTCCTGTATAAATACTGTCACTTATTTAATATCCAATTCTTTATAATTACTGCCACTTCTTTAATATCCAATTCTGTATAAATACTGTCACTTCTTTAATACCCAATCCTGTATAAATACTAGTACGATAGCAAAATACTGCAGATGTTGGAAATCCGAAATAACAACAGAAAATGCTGGAAAAACTCAGCAAGTCAGGCAACATCCGTGGAGAGAAATTTGAGTTGACGTTTCGGTTTAAATACTGATGGTGTGGAGATGCCGGTGTTGGACTGGGGTGGACAAATGTAAGAAATCACACAACACCAGGTTATAGTCCAACAGCTTTATTTGAAATCACAAGCTTTCGGAGCGCTGCTATTCGTCGGGTGAAGTGGAGAGATGCATAAAAACACAGCTTATATAGTCAGAGAATAATGTCAGATGTTTACAGGTAATCTTTCTAACAACCATTTATCACACCTCGGCAGAGAGGTAATCACAGCAATCAAAGGTGTAAATGGTGTCCAAACAGGCCAGTCAGGAAAACAGTACATCAAAGAACAATGAGGTGGGTCACAAGGGGTCAAATGTTGCAGATGCTGGGGTCTGTATGAAAAACAAAAAAACAGACAAATAAAGCTGTTGGACTATAACCTGGTGTTGTGTGATTTCTTACATTTGTATAAATACTGTCACTTCTTTAATACCCAATCCTGTATAAATACTGTCACTTCTTTAATATCCAGTCCTGTATAACCACTGTCACTTCTTTAATATCAAATTCTGTATAAATACTGTCACTTCTTTAATATCAAATTCTGTATAAATACTGTCACTTCTTTAATATCAAATTCTGTATAAATACTGTCACTTCTATAACATCCAAAACTGTATAAATACTGTCACTTCTTTAAAATTCAATTCTATATAAATACTGTCACTTCTTTAATATCCAATCCTGTATAAACACTGTTATTCTTTAATATCAAATGCTGTATAAATATTGTCACTTCTTTAATATCCAGTCCTGTATAAATACTGTTACTTCATTATTATCCAATTCTGTATAAATACTGTCTCTTTTTTAATATTCAATTCTGTATAATTACTGTCACTTCTTTAATATCCAATCCTCTGTAAACACTCTCACTTCTTTAATACCAAACCTGTATCAATACTATCACTTCTTTAATATCCAATCCTCTGTAAAAACTGTCAATTCTTTAATATCCAATCCTGTATCAATACTGTCACTTCTTTAATATCCAGTCCTATACAAATACTGTTCACATGAATCAATCATTCATGAAAGAAAGACTTATGAAATACTACTGAGCGGCCTGCGGGTGGCGCTGTCCAGGGAGAGTATAAATACTCGGGCAAGGGCCCAGCTTGCGCAGGACATTCTTAACAGGAACTAGTGAAGGACACAACTAGACCTCCATGTTGTAAAACAGTTGATTAAAGCTTTGTTTATTGCTTAGACCAAGTGCCTAGTAGTTTTCTTACGTCAACTCTCACTTCTTTAATTTCCAGACCTGTATAAATACTGTCACTTCTTTACTATCCATTCCTGTATAAATACTGTCACTTCTTTAATATCCAATTCTGTATAAATACTGTTGACATGAATCAGTCATTCATGAAATAAAGACTTATGAAATAATAGTGAGCAGCCTACAGGTGGCGCTGTCCAGGGGTAGTATAAATACTCGGGCAAGGGCCCAGCTTGCGCAAGACATTCTTAACAGGAGCTAGTGAAGTACACAACTAGACCTCCATGTTGAAAACAGTTGATTAAAGCTTTGTTTATCGCTTAGACCAAGTGCCTAGTAGTTTCCTTACATCAACTCTCACTTCTTTAATTTCCGGTCCGGCATAAATACTGTCACTTCTTTAATATCCAATTCTGTATAAATATTGTCACTTCTTTAATATCCAGTCCTGTATAAATACTGTCACTTCTTTAATATCCATTTCTGTATAATTACTGTCACTTCTTTAATATCCAATTCTGTATAAATACTGTCACATCTTTAATATCCAGTCCTGTACAAATACTGTCACTTCTTTAATATCCAATTCTGTATAATTACTGTCACTTCTTTAATATCCAATCCTTTATAATTACTGTCACTTCTTTAATATCCAGTCCTGTACAAATACTGTCACTTCGTTAATATCCAGTCCTGTATAAATACTGTCACTTCTTTAATATCCAATCCTTTATAAATACTGTCACTTCTTTAATATCTAGTCCTGTATAAATACTGTCACTTCTTTAATATCCAGTCCTGTACAAATACTGTCACTTCTTTAATATCCAATCCTGTATAAACACTGTCACTTCTTTAATATCCAATCCTGTATGAATACTGTCACGTTTTTAATATCAAATCCTGTATAAATACTGTCACTTCTTTATTATCCAATTCTGTATAAATACTGTCACTTCTTTAATATCCAATCCTGTATAATTACTGTCACTTCTTTAAAATTCAATTCTATATAAATACTGTCACTTCTTTAATATCCAATCCTGTATAAACACTGTTATTCTTTAATATCAAATGCTGTATAAATATTGTCACTTCTTTAATATCCAGTCCTGTATAAATACTGTTACTTCATTATTATCCAATTCTGTATAAATACTGTCTCTTTTTTAATATTCAATTCTGTATAATTACTGTCGCTTCTTTAATATCCAATCCTCTGTAAACACTCTCAGTTCTTTAATACCAAACCTGTATCAATACTGTCACTTCTTTAATATCCAATCCTCTGTAAATACTGTCAATTCTTTAATATCGAATCCTGTATCAATACTGTCACATCTTTAATATGCAGTCCTGTATAAACACTGTCACTTCTTTAATATCCAGTCCTGTATAAACACTGTCACTTATTTAATAACCAATCCTGTATAAACACTGTCACGTCTTTAATATCCCATCCTGTATAAATACTGTTACTTATTTAATATCCATTCCTGTATAAATACTATTGAGGGGAGGCGGTGGCGTAGTGGTTATGTCACTAGCCTAGTAAGCCAGAGGCCCAGTCAAATGCTCTGAGAATATGGATTCAAATCCTGCCATGGCAGCTGGTGGAATTTAAATTCAATTCAATTTAATTCTGGAATTAAATGTTAGTCTTAATAATGGCGACCATTGTCGATTGTTGCAAAAACTCATCTGGTTCACGAATGTCGTTTAGGGAAGGAAATCTGCTGTCCTTACCTGGTCTGGCCTACATGTGACTCCAGACCCACAGCAATGTGGTTGACTCTTAATGCCCTCTGAAAAGGCCTAGCAAGCCACTCAGTTGTAAACAACTGCTATGAAAAACAATAAGAATAAAACCGGACGGACCACTCGGCAACGACAACGGCAAACCCAGCCCTGTCGACCCTGCAAAGTCCTCCTTACCAACATCTGGGGGCTTGTGCCAAAATTGGGAGAGCTGTCCCACAGACTAGTCAAGCAACAGCCTGACATAGTCATAATTACCAAATCATACCTTACAACCAATGTCCCAGACACCACCATCACCATCCCTGGGTATTGTAAAGTCTGTAAGTTGTGCAGTAAATAACTTCAGAGACTTTAGGAGTACAAACAAAACAGGTCTTTACTATTCAGAGGTCTGGGCGATTTCTGCCCTAGTTAACGTATCACAACCCTTATATACTGGTGTGGTCACTATCGGTATTACAGTATACATGAGCCAATAAATAGTGCCACCCTGAAGTAGTGCTCTTAAAGGCGAACGGTCACATTCTATAGTTCCCTTAAAGGTAAACGGTTACATACACAACACTCCTCCCTTCCTAGCTTATTACTTACAGAATCCCGTTAAACATACAATCTTCAATTTTATATAAACAGGTTGCAGATATACTCTCGATGGAGTCAACGTCATATAACAATTTACAGATATACTCTCGATGGAGTCAACGTCATATAACTTCATGTTTAACATAACATAATAACATATATATCTTCATGTCAAAACAGATCACAGATTCAGTCTCTGTGGAAAACAGTTCATAGATTCAGTCTCTGTGGTGTAGTCGGTTCACATTGCTGGAGTGACTCATTCAATAGTCCTTCCATGGGTTTAACAGTTTGAACTTCCGAACTGAATTGGCTCCGTTCGGAGGGACCACGTGTGTGATCTGGTAGAGGTAATCATGGTTCAGCTGGGTCATCTTCTGTTTCGACTTTTCCTTTTCTGCTTCTTGGAGACTCTCTGGGCTCCACTGTCAGCTGCCAGCTGCATGCGCAGTTCCTCCTTCTCTTCCTCCTTTTTCCGTAGTAGAGCCACCTTCTCCCGATGTTCCGTAGACTTTCGGTGCTCCTCCATGATTTCTGTATGGTGGGAGTCGAAGTTACAAGTTGGGCAGGACAGGACATAGTAATATTCGGAGTCGTCCTGAGCTAGGCCAGCGAGAGGGTCTTCTATGTCCTCCCTACCCAGCTGGACGTCAGCCAGCTTTTGTTCCAAATCCAGACATCTTTCCTGAAGAGACTTCTTCACGTGTTCCGCTTCCTCTAACTTTTTCTGGGCTTTCAGCAAGTTGTTTACTAATGACCTCATTTGTGATTTTAATACTTCAACTTCCTTTGGAGATTGATTGATCGGACTATTCAATCCCTCTACCGGAGCAGTTGTTTCAGCGTTCTGTTGTTCAACCTTGACATGAGTCAGCGTACTTTTGGTATCTAAGGGTTGCTCTGCTGCCATCTTCTCAGTCTGTGTTGCAACCTCGGCTATTTCAATAACTTTTGAGAGCTCCAAACCCTTCTCCTCTGACGATTTAAGCTCATGTTCATGGCCCATTCTTACGGTCTCTGTGTTTCTTACAGTTCCCTTTTCTTCCACTGAAAAGATTTCCAGTTGCATCTGTTCTTCAAGTCGTTGGACCTCGGCCATTGCCGCTTCATATTTATTTTGTGTTTCCTTTAATAATTTAACGAGTTCTTGGACATCCTGTATTCCCTGTTCTGGTATGTCTTCCACCACTAATTTTTTTCCTATGGATTGAATCCCTAACGATGAGTCAGCCTTGGCCTGAAGCTCATCAAACATTTCCTGCAGACTTTGTAATTCTTGCTTATGGTCAACCTTTAGTCGTTCATGTTCTTTCACTAACACGAGCTTTTCGGAAGTTGCCAAGTTAACCCCTTCCAGGATTGTAGTCCGAGCCTGTTCATACTGTTCTTTCAACTCGTTACACTCTGCTTGCAACAAGTCGTAGAGGTGAACTGGAATACCATCCTGACTTCCTGAAGATTCCTCTTCCTTTGGATCGTTCTGTGTATATTCTAGTTCCTGAACAGCCTCAGGGAGATGTGATTGGTACTTGACCATGATGGCTCTATGGTCGCTCTCTGCTTGAGCGGGCTGTCTCTGTTGTCTTTCCAGGGACTCCCATTCGGTGTCCCAGAACTTTTTCACCTTTTCCATCTCTTGTAGGAGACGGGCACTCAACTGTTCTAATTGTCGTTGTACTTTGACATAACGTTGAGTTCTAGCCCGGTGTTCCTCCGTAATGCATCTGTCTGTAGCTTGAACAGACTCAGAATTCTCTGTCTTTATGCACGCCATCGATTTCCCAACCTTAGTCCGTGAGTTCATGTTAATCTTGTTTTTCATACATAAGCTGGACTTATCGTCTTCCGGCTCGGAGTCTGAGCTGCTTGTCTGCACCGAGTCCTCACTCATCATTGCTTGTCGGTAGTGCCATTCCATGTCTATTTTCTTGATCCACTCCCGTCCCAGAAGTGGTGGTCCTCCCTCAGGTAGTACGTACAGATACATTCGTGGGTGTTCTTTACCCCTATCTCTCACCTTGACTCGTATTTTTCCCAGGGGGTATACATGATGCCCCGTGTATGTCTGTAATACGAATTTTGTATTTCTTAAGGGTATGTGAGAGAATAGCCGGTGATAGTCCTTTTGGTTGATGACGGATACAGCTGATCCCGTGTCCAGCTCCATTCGTACTTGGACTCCCGCTATTTTTAGTGTGACCCAGATCAACTGTAGATCAGTTACTTTACCCACATGGTGGATTCTCAGACTATCCAGCTCCTGGCTGTTTGGGTCTGAGTCTGAATTTTGTTCGTCTGAACTCTTTTCAGCCACCTGATGCACCTTGTTGTACTTTCCTTGTGGTGGTGGCTTCCTTTGCTTGTTGGTCTTCTTTCCGGACCTGCATACCTTCGCGATGTGACCCAGTTTGCCACATTTCCTGCACTCTTGATTCTTAAACCAGCACTGATTCTGGTCGTGCGTTGTCTTTCCACAACGGTAGCATTTGGGAGTGCTTGTTGTAATTTGGTCCACCCCGAGTGCCGCCGCCTTTAGCTGCATTTCCGCCGTCCCTTTCGCTGCGGCTTCGTGCGATGAAGCTATGAGGACAGCCCTGTCCAGTGTGAGGTCGTTTTCTTCCAGAAGTCGCTTCTGCGTTCCTTCTTTGGCCAAGCCGCATACGAACTTGTCCCGCAGCGCCTCTGTCAAATTCCCTCCAAACTGGCAGTATTTCGCTAGCTTACGCAGTTCGACTAAGTATTCCGCATTGCTTTCATCTTGCCTCTGGGTTCTGGCGTAAAATTTAAATCGTTCAGCCAGCATCAACGGTGTGGGGTTCAAGTGATCCTTCAACACTGTTACGATCTCTTCGAAGGTCTGGTCCACTGGTTTAACTGGTGCTATTAGATGTTTCAAAAGCCCGTATGTTTTTGCTCCCATCGAATTTAACAAAGTTATTGCCTTGTTGTCATCCTCAATTTCGTTGGCTACGCAATATATTTCTATGCGTTCCACATACGTGGCCCAGTCTTCTATTTCTGCATTAAAGTCATTAATATTTCCTCGCTTAGGCATCTTCTTCTCTTTTTGAGAACAGTACAAGTATTACTTTACTTATTATTAATTTTCTTCTCTCTTCTTGAGAACACACCAGCCTTTCTGAAAAATCTTATTACTTTTCTGAAATTCTTAATAATTTCCAAGATGGCGGTTTCCCGCTTCTTCCTTCTTCTTCGGCGGTTTTCCCGCGAAAAATGGCGGCTTTCCCGCGCTTCTCGGCTCTCCCCGCCCACTTTAATGGCGGTTTTCCCCGCGCTTTTCTGTTCTCCCCGCCCACGGCAATGGCGGTTTCCCGCTTCTTCCCCTGGCGGGAGGGGTACACTTTCCCCCGCGGGCGACGGCCGCTGGCTACCGGTCCCCAGCCTGTGCGTCGGCTTCAGCGCTCTCCGCTGGCTTTCAGACCCCCAGCCCGCGCGTCGGCTTCAGCGCTCTCCGCTGGTTTTCAGATCCCCAGCCCGCGCGTCGGCTTCAGCGCTCTCCGCTGGCTTTCAGATCCCCAGCCCGCGCGTCGGCTTCAGCGCTCTCCTTCCCGCGGCAGGCAACCGGCTCCGGGTACCCCCGATGACGATGGACAGTTACAGCCTCTGAACTGGCTCTCGGCCAATTCCCGATTTCTCGGCTCTGTCTCACCCGGCCTGCTCCCGGTCTCAGCGCCTCTGGACCCGACTTTGTCTGGCTCCTTTCCCCCTCGACCGTGGTCGAGTGTACCGCCCTTATCCTCTGGTTTTACTCCTTCCTTATTTTCTTTTACTGTTCCCTTACTCACAGTCCGTGGCAGCCTTGCCTCTCTTGTCGATCGGCTCGCTCCTCACTGTGGCAGAAGGGACCGTCAGTGCCTGTTGCAGATGGAAGTTTTCAATGCCAAAATCTTCCTCTTTGCTATCGCTGCAGCCTCGAGTTTTCACCCAGCAGAACGACGAGGGCGGGTGCCTCACTTCGACGCTCCTTATTTGCTTAGGAACTACTGTTGCCGCAGGGTACGATCGGCCTCGTCGCCATTGTAAAGTCTGTAAGTTGTGCAGTAAATAACTTCAGAGACTTTAGGAGTACAAACAAAACAGGTCTTTACTATTCAGAGGTCTGGGCGATTTCTGCCCTAGTTAACGTATCACAACCCTTATATACTGGTGTGGTCACTATCGGTATTACAGTATACATGAGCCAATAAATAGTGCCACCCTGAAGTAGTGCTCTTAAAGGCGAACGGTCACATTCTATAGTTCCCTTAAAGGTAAACGGTTACATACACAACAGGTATGTGTTGTCCCACCGGCAGGACAGACCCACCAGAGGTGGTGGCACTGTGGTATACAGTCGGGAGGGAGTAGCCCTGGGAGTCCTCAACATTGACTCAGGACCCCATGAGGTCTCATGGCATCAAGTCAAACATGGGCAAGGAAACCTCCTGCTAATTACCACCTACTGCCCTCCCTCAGCTGATGAATCAGTACTCCTTCATGTTGAACACCAATTGGATGAAGCACTGAGAGTAGCCAGGGCACAAAATGCCCTCTGGGTGGGGGACTTCAATATCCATCACCAAGAGTGGCTCGGTAGCACCACAACTGGCCGAGTCCTAAAGGACATATCTGCCAGACTGGGTCTGCGACAGGGGGTGAGGGAACCAACAAGAGGGAAAAACCTACTTGATCTCATCCTCACCAATCTACCTGTTGCAGATGCATCTGTCCATGACAGCATTGGTGGAAGTGACCACCGCACAGTCCTTGTGGAAACGAAGTACCGTCTTCATGTTGAGGATACCCTCCACCGCGTTTTGTGGCACTACCACCGTGCTAAATGGGACAGATTTCGAACAGATCTTGCAACTCAAAACTGGGCATCCATGAGGCGCTGTGGGGCAGCAGCAGAATTGTCCGCAACCTCATGGCCCGGCATATCCCTCACTCTACCATTACCATCAAGCCGAGAGATCAACCCTGGTTTAACGAAGAGTGCAGGAGAGCATGCCGGGAACAGCACCAGGCATACCGAAAAATGAGGTGTCAACCTGGTGAGGCTACAACACAGGACTACTTGCATGCCAAACAACGGAAGCAACATGCAATAGACAGAGCTAAGCGATCTCACAACCATCGGATCAAATCAAAGCTCATGCGGCCCTGCCACATCCAGTCGTGAGTGGTGGTGGACAATTAAACAGTTAACAGGAGGAGGAGGCTCCAAAAATATCCCCATCCTCAATGATGGTGGAGCCCTGCACATGAGTGCAAAAGACAAGACTGAAGCATTTGCAACTATCTTCAGCCAGAAGTGCCGAGTGGATGATCCATCTCGGCCTCCTCCTGAGGTCCCCAGCATCACAGATGCCAGTCTTCAGCCCATTCAATTCACTCCACGTGATGTCAAGAAACGGCTGAAGACACTGGATACTGCAAAGGCTATGGGCCCTGACAACATTCCGGCAATAGTACTGAAGACTTGTGCTCCAGAACTAACTGCGCCACTAGCCAAGCTGTTCCAGTACAGCTACAACACTGGCATCTACCCAGCAATGTGGAAAATTGCCCAAGTATGTCCTGTCTACAAAAAGCAGGACAAATCCGACCCGGCCAATTACCGTCCCATCAGTCTACTCTCAATCATCAGCAAAGTGATGGAAGGTGTCGTCGACAGTGCTATCAAGCGGCACTTACTCAGCAATAACCTGCTAACTGACGCCCAGTTTGGGTTCCGCCAGGGCCACTCAGCTCCGGACCTCATTACAGCCTTGGTCCAAACATGGACAAAAGAGCTGAACGCAAGAGGTGAGGTGAGAGTGACTGCCCTTGACATCAAGGCAGCATTTGATCGAGTGTGGCATCAAGGAGCCCTAGCAAAACTGAAGTCAATGGGAATCAAGGGGAAAACTCTCCATTGGTTGGAATCATACCTAGCACAAAGGAAGTTGGCTGTGGTTGTTGTAGGTCATTCATCTCAATCACATGACATCACTGCAGGAGTTCCTCAGGGCAGTGTCCTAGGCCCAACCATCTTCAGCTGTTTCATCAATGACCTTCCCTCCATCATAAGGTCAGAAGTGGGGATGTTCGCTGATGATTGCACACTGTTCAGCACCATTCGAGACTCGTCAGATACTGACGCAGTCCGTGTCCATATGCAGCAAGACCTGGACAACATTCAGACTTGGGCTGACAAGTGGCAAGTAACATTCACACCACACAAGTGCCAGGCAATGACCATCTCCAACAAGCTAGACTCTAACCATCTCCCCTTGACATTCAATGGCATTACCATCGCTGAACCCGCACTATCAACATCCTGGGGGTTACCATTGATCAGAAACTGAACTGGACCAGCCATATAAATACTGTGGCTACAAGAGCAGGCCAGAGGCTGGGAATTCTGTGGCGAGTGTCTCACCTCCTGACTCCCCAAAGCCTTTCCACCATCTACAAGGCACAAGTCAGGAGTGTGATGGAATACTCTCCACTTGCCTGGATGAGTGCAGCTCCAACAACACTCAAGAAGCTTGACACCATTCAGGATAAAGCAGCCCGCTTGATTGGCACTCCATCCACCACCTTCAACATTCACTCCATCCACCACCGGTGCACTGTGGCTGCAGTGTGTACCATCTAAAAGATGCACTGCAGCAACTCGCCAAAGCTGCTTCAACAGCACCTTCCAAACCCGCGACCTCTATCACTTAGAAGGACAAGGGCAGCAGACGCATGGGAACATCACCACCTACAAGTTCCCCTCCAAGCCACACACCATCCTGACTTGGACCTGTATCGCCGTTCCTTCACTGTCGCTGGGCCAAAATCCTGGAACTCCCTTCCTAACAGCATTGTGGGTGTACCTACACCATATAGAGCGCGGCGATTCAAGAAGGCGGCTCACCACCATCTTCTCAAGGGCAATTAGGGATGGGCACTAAATGCAGGCCTAGCCAGCGACGCCCACATCCTATCAATGAATTAAAAAAAAAAAATACTATCACATCTTTAATATCCAATTGTGAATAAATACTGTTGACATGAATCAGTCATTGATGAAAGAAAGACTTATGAAATAATACTGAGCGGCCTGCAGTTGGCGCTGTCCTGGGAGAGTATAAATACTCGGGCAAGGGCCCAGCTTGCGCAGGACATTCTTAACAGGAACTAGTGAAGGACACAACTAGACCTCCATGTTGTAAAACAGTTGATTAAAGCTTTGTTTATCGCTTAGACCAAGTGCCTAGTAGTTTTCTTACGTCAATTCTCACTTCTTTAATTTCCAGACCTGTATAAATACTGTCACTTCTTTACTATCCATTCCTGTATAAATACTGTCACTTCTTTAATATCCAATTCTATATAAATGCTGTAGACATGAATCAGTCATTCATGAAATAAAGACTTATGAAATAATAGTGAGCAGCCTACAGGTGGCGCTGTCCAGGGGTAGTATAAATACTCGGGCAAGGGCCCAGCTTGCGCAAGACATTCTTAACAGGAGCTAGTGAAGTACACAACTAGACCTCCATGTTGAAAACAGTTGATTAAAGCTTTGTTTATCGCTTAGACCAAGTGCCTAGTAGTTTCCTTACATCAACTCTCACTTCTTTAATTTCCGGTCCGGCATAAATACTGTCACTTCTTTAATATCCAATTCTGTATAAATATTGTCACTTCTTTAATATCCAGTCCTGTATAAATACTGTCACTTCTTTAATATCCAATCCTGTATAAACACTACCACTTCTTTAATATCCAGTCCTGTACAAATACTGTCACTTCTTTAATATCCAATCCTATATAAATGCCACCACTTCTTTAATATCCAGTCCTGTACAAATACTACCACTTCTTTAATATCCAGTCCTGTACAAATACTGTCACTTCTTTAATATCCAATCCTGTATAAACACTACCACTTCTTTAATATCCAGTCCTGTACAAATACTGTCACATCTTTAATATCCAATCCTGTATAAATACTACCACTTCTTTAATATCCAGTCCTGTACAAATACTGTCACTTCTTTAATATCCAATCCTGTATAAATACTACCACTTCTTTAATATCCAGTCCTGTATAAACACTGTCACTTCCTTAATATCCAGTCCTGTCCAAATACTGTCACTTCTTTAATATCCAATCCTGTATAAATACTGTCACATCTTTAATATCCAGTCCTGTACAAATACTGTCACTTCTTTAATATCCAATCCTGTATAAATACTACCAGTTCTTTAATATCCAGTCCTGTACAAATACTGTAACTTCTTTAATAACCAATCCTGTATAAATACTACCACTTCTTTAATATCCAGTCCTGTACAAATACTGTCACTTCTTTAATATCCAGTCCTGTACAAATACTGTCACTTCTTTAATATCCAATCCTGTATAATTACTGTCACTTCTTTAATATACAGTTCTGTATAAATACTGTCACTTATTTAATATACAGTCCTGTATAAATACTGTCACTTCTTTAATATCCAATCCTGTATAAATACTACCAGTTCTTTAATATCCAGTCCTGTATAAATACTGACACTTCTTTAATATCCAGTCCTGTACAAATACTGTCACTTCTTTAATATCCAGTCCTGTATAAATACTGCCACTTCTTTAATATCCTGTCCTGTATAAACACTGTCACTTCTTTAATATCCTGTCCTGTATAAACACTGTCACTTCTTTAATATCCAGTCCTGTATAAACACTGTCACTTCTTTAATATCCTGTCCTGTGTAAATACTGTCACTTCTTTAATATCCTGTCCTGTATAAATACTGTCACTTCTTTAATATCCTGTACTGTATAAATACTGTCACTTCTTTGATATACAACCCTGTATCAATACTCTTGATGCGCTATCAATTACTCATAAAAGACTGAGAGTTAAGAGAGTAACTAAAGGCTTTTATTAGCAAAGAACAGAGCATGCCTCTCGTGGTTGACTGACTTCCAAGAAGCCAGGGGGCTGCAGGTCAATCACCTTTATACCTGGGCCTGTGTGGGTGGAGCCAGCCGAGACATGTTGAGGCATGCATAGGTACAACAGTGTGTAACAACAACAACAACAACAACAACAGTGGTTTACCACATTCACCCCTTGTTTAAAATTGAGTCCGGTGGGGTGAAGTGTACTAAAGGTTCATGTAAGTAAGTCTATCAGGTGGCCTTGTATGCCATCCTGATCGTCGTGGTGGCGGCGGTGATGGTGCAGCATCCAACATTGAGTCTGGCGTCTCATTGAGTGGTTGGGTGGTCAATGACGGGTCCTGGGGCTGCGGCATGCCGTCTAGCGGGGTTGGGTTGTGGGTAGTGGTGGATGGCAATGGTAGTGTTTCAGGGGCACCCAAAGATGCGAGATCGCGTGTGGGGGCTGTGTCCTCCCGCCCGTCCGGGTACGCTACGTAAGCGTACTGGGGGTAGGCGTGGGTAGTGGTGGATGGCGAGGGGGGTGTTTCGGGAGCACCCGAAGGTGCGAGGTCTCGTATGGAGACTGTGTCCTCCCGCCCGTCCGGGTACACCACGTAAGCATACTGAGGGTTGGCATGGAGGAGGCTCACCCTCTCAACCAGGGGGTCCGTCTTATGGGACCTCACGTGCTTCCGCAGTAGGACGGGTCCTGGAGAAGTCAGCCATGTCGGTAACGAGACCCCCGACGTGGACTTCCTGGGGAAGGAGAACATTCTCTCGTGAGGGGTAGCATTGGTGGCTGTACAGAGCAGTGACCGAATGGAATGGAGCGCCGCAGGGAGGACTTCCTGCCAGCGAGAGGTCGGAAGGCCCTTAGATTTCAAGTTTAAAAGGACTGCCTTCCAGACCGTCGCATTCTCCCTTTCCACCTGGCCATTCCCCCGGGGGTTGTAGCTGGTGGTCCTGCTTGTCGCGATACCTCTCGAGAGCAGGCACTGCCGGAGTTCGTCGCTCATAAAGGATGAGCCCCTGTCGCTATGAATATAGCTCGGGAAACCGAACAAGGCGAAGAGGTCATTCAGACATTTAATGACCGTGGTACTGGTCATGTCTGAGCAAGGGATGGCAAACGGGAAACGGGAGTACTCATCAATTATGTTGAGGAAGTACACATTGCGGTCGGAGGAGGGGAGGGGCCCTTTAAAATCGACGCTCAGCCGTTCAAAGGGGCGCGTGGCTTTGATCAGGCTTGCTCTGTCTGGCCTATAAAAATGCGGTTTGCACTCGGCACAGATTTGGCAGTTCCTGGTCATGGTCCTGACCTCCTCGATGGAGTAGGGCAGGTTACGGGATTTGATGAAGTGAAAAAACCTGGTGACCCCCGGGTGGCAGAGGTCATTGTGGAGGGTCTTCAGTCTATCGACCTGCGCGTTGGCGCATGTACCACGTGATAGGGCATCTGGGGGCTCATTGAGTTTCCCGGGCCGGTACAAGATATCGTAATTGTAGGTGGAGAGTTCGATTCTCCACCTCAAGATCTTGTCGTTCTTGATTTTGCCCCTCTGCTTATTATTAAACATAAAAGCTACTGAACGCTGGTCAGTGAGCAGGGTAAATCGTTTTCCGGCCAGGTAATGCCTCCAATGTCGCACAGCTTCCACAATGGCCTGGGCCTCCTTTTCGACAGAGGAGTGTCGAATCTCGGGGCCCTGGAGGGTCCTTGAGAAAAAGGCCATGGGTCTCCCCGCCTGGTTAAGGGTTGCAGCTAGGGCAAAGTCGGATGCGTCGCTCTCCACTTGGAAAGGGATGGACTCATCCACTGCGTGCATTGTGGCCTTCGCAATATCTCCTTTTATGAGAGTGAAGGCTGCACAGGCCTCTGCTGTCAGGGGGAAGGAGGTGGATTTGATGAGGGGTCTGGCTTTGTCCGCATAGTTGGGCACCCACTGAGCATAGTACGAGAAAAACCCTAGGCATCTCTTCAGTGCTTTTTGGCAGTGGGGGAGGGGGAGCTCCATAAGGGGGCGCATCCTGTCGGGGTCGGGGCCGATGACTCCGTTCTCCACTACACAGCCAAGAATGGCAAGGCGCTTGGTACGAAACATACATTTGTCCTTGTTGTATGTTAGGTTCAGCCGCTGGGCCGTACGGAGGAATTTCTCTAGATTAACATCATGGTCCTGCTGGTCGCGGCCGCAGATGGTGACGTTGTCTAGATAGGGGAAAGTGGCCTGGAGCGCGTTCTGGTCGACCATCCGGTCCATCTCCCGTTGGAAGACTGAAACCCCGTTGGTGACGCCGAAGGGAACTCTGAGGAAGTGGTAGAGACAACCGTCAGCTTCAAAAGCTGTGTACTGGTGGTCCTCAGCCCTGATGGGGAGCTGGTGGTATGCCGACTTCAGATCAATCGTCGAGAACACCCGGTATTGTGCTATCTGATTGACCATGTCAGATATGCGGGGGAGTGGGTATGCATCTAGCTGGGTGTAGCGATTGATCGTCTGGCTGTAGTCAATAACTAGGCGCTGTTTTTCGCCAGTCTTCACTACCACCACTTGTGCTCGCCATGGGCTGGTGCTACTTTCAATAATCCCTTCCTTCAGGAGTCTTGCTACCTCGGATTTAATGAAGCTCCTATCCCCGGCACTGTAACGCCTGCTTTTGGTAGCGATGGGCTTACAGTCGCGGGTGAGGTTAGCGAACAAGGAGGGGGGGGGACTTTAAGGGTGGAGAGGCTGCAAATGGTGCACGGCGGGCGATTTAAAAGCTGCTGGCTGCAGACTGTGAGTGGGGGGAGGGGTCCGTCGTACGCTAATGTGACACTCTTAAGGTTGCACTGAAAATCCAACCCCAGTAGAACGGCAGCGCAAAGATGGGGCAGGACCAGGAGTTTAAAATTTTTGTATTCTGTGCCCCTTACTGAAAGGGTCACTACACAATAGCCACCGACGTCCGCTGACTGGGCTTTGGAAGCCAAAGAGATCCGATGTCGCGTCGGCAGGACCGGGAGAGAGTAACTGCGCACCGTGTCGGGGTGGATAAAGCTTTCCGTGCTCCCGCTGTCAAAAAGGCAGGTAGTGGCGCGGCCGTTTACCTTAATGTCCATCATGGACCTGGACAGTTGATGAGGGAGAGATTGGTCCAGCGTATGGTCGAGCGAGTCGATGTGATCGTCAGATGAGGCGGTGGTTGAGTCCGGGTCCCCCGTGGTTGAAGTTGGAGACGTCCGAGATGGCGGACAAAATGGCGGCGCCCATGGTCCCGATCCCCACGCGGCTGGGGGAGCCCAAGATGGCGGACAAGATGGCTGCCCCCACGGTTCGCACGCGGCGCTGCTGGCGTTAGCGGTTTTACCTTTGCAGGCGCTGACATAGTGTCCTTTCTTCCCGCAGCCGGAGCAGGTAGCGTTTCTCGCCGGGCAGCGTGCTCTGGGGTGTTTTGCCTGGCCACAAAAATAACATTTCTGTGCCTTGGACATCGCAGCAGCAGTTGAAGGTGACGGTCCCATGACCCAAGGTTGTGGCGTCCACGTTGCGGAGCGGTTAGGGGAGAAGGCGTCCATATTCCTGTGGGCCGCGTCGAGCGAGAGTGCGAGGGACACTGCCTTTCTCAGGTCCATTTCTCCCTTTTCCAACAGTCTCTGCCGGGAGAAGTCGGACCTTAGACCCGCAACGAAAGCATCTCGGATCAGTCCCTCCGTGTGTGCTGCGGCTGATGCTTCTTTGCAATCGCAGTCTCGGCCGAGTATCTGTAGTGCCCGTAGGAAGGCCTCCACCGATTCCCCGGGCTGCTGTCTGCGGGATCTTAAGAGGTGCCGGGCATAGACCGTATTTACCGGGCGTGCGTATTGCCCTTTTAGCAGACTGATAGCCGCCGCGTAGGTCGTCGCGTCCTGGATTATTGTATAAACTTGGTGGCTCACCTTTGAGGCCAGGATTTCCAACTTGTTTTCGTCCAGGGTCACAGTTGAGGCTTGCAGGTAGGCCTCGAAGCAACGCAGCCAATACACGAATTTGGTAGCCGAACCCGCTTCTTGGGGGTCTAGGTCCAGGCATGTTGGTCTGAGGGCTCGCAGCAGCTCCTGTTGCTCAGCGTTTGGTGCAGCAGCCTGCTGTTCAGCGTTTGGTGCAGCAGCCTGCTGTTCAGCAAATGTCGACATTTTGTTTTTGCTAATAAAATTGATGCGCTATCAATTACTCATAAAAGACTGAGAGTTAAGAGAGTAACTAAAGGCTTTTATTAGCAAAGAACAGAGCATGCCTCTCGTGGTTGACTGGGTTCCAAGAAGCCAGGGGGCTGCAGGTCAATCACCTTTATACCTGGGCCTGTGTGGGTGGAGCCAGCCGAGACATGTTGAGGCATGCATAGGTACAACAGTGTGTAACAACAACAACAACAACAACAACAGTGGTTTACCACAACTCTCACGTCTTTAGTATCCAATCCTGTATAAACACTGTCACTTCTTTAATATCCAATCCTGTATCAATACTGTCTCTTCTTTAATACCCAATCCTGCATCAATACTGTCTCTTCTTTAATATCCAATCCTGTATAAATACTGTCACTTGTTTAATATCCAATCCTGTATCAATGCTGTCACTTCTTTGATATCCAGTCCCGTATAAGCACTGTCACTTCTTTAATATCCAATCCTGTATAAATACTGTCACTTCTTTAATATCCTGTCCTGTATAAACACTGTCACTTCTTTAATATCCAGTCCTGTATAAACACTGTCACTTCTTTAATATCCAGTCCTGTATAAACACTTTCACTTCTTTCATATCCAGTCCTGTATAAATACTGTCAGTTCTTTAATATCCAGTCAAGTATAAATACTGTCCCTTCCTTAATATCCAGCCCTGTATCAATACTGTTTCTTCTTTAATATCCAATCCTGTATAGTACTGTCACTTCTTTATTATCCAGTTCTGTTTAAATACTGTCACTTCTTTAATATCCAATCCTGTATAAATACTGTCACTTCTTTAATATCCAATCCTGTATAAACACTGTCACTTCTTTAATATCCAGTCCTGTATAAACACTGTCATTTCTTTAATATCCAATCCTGTATCAATGCTCTCAATTATTTAATATCCAGTCCTGTATAAACACTGTCACTTATTTAATATCCAATCCTGTATAACTACTCTCATTTCTTTAATATCCAGTCCTGTATAAATACTGTCACTTCTTTAATATCCAATCCGGTATAAACACTGTCACTTCTTTAATATCCAATCCTGTATAAATACTGTCACTTCTTTAATATCCAGTCCTGTATAAATACTGTCACTTCTTTAATATCCAATCCTGTATCAATACTGTCACTTCTTTAATATCCAGTCCTGTACAAACACTTTCACTTCTTTCACATCCAGTCCTGTATAAATACTGTCACTTCTTTAATATCCAGTACTGTAATAATACTGTCACTTCTTTAATATCCAGTCCTGTTTAAACACTGTCACTTCTTTAATATCCAGCCCTGTATTAACACTGTCACTTCTTTAGTATCCAGTCCTGTTTAAATATTGTCACTTCTTTAATATCCAGTCCTGTATAAACACTGTCACTTCGTTAATATCCAGTACTGTAATAATACTGTCACTTCTTTAATATCCAGTCCTGTTTAAACACTGTCACTTCTTTAATATCCATTCCTGTATAAACACTGTCACTTCTTTAGTATCCAGTCCTGTTTAAATACTGTCACTTCTTTAATATCCAGTCCTGTATAAACACTGTCACTTCTTTAATATCCAGTCCTGTTTAAATACTGTTACTTCTTTACTATCCAGTCTTGTATGAACACTGTCACTTCTTTAATATCCAGTCCCCTTTCCTGAGGTTATATTCTGCGCTATGTATGACGTAAGACTAATATCAACAAGTATAACTCTGACGAAGTTGGTGTTGCTTTATTAGGACTCAGATTATGTTTATCTTAGTTTATGTTTTTATGCTGAAATGCAATGGTTTTGAACCTGAAAACCATCATGGAATGTATACTCATCTCTCTAAACTATGGTTATCGTCACTTGTGAATGTGCCACGTTGACACTGCATTGCACGTATGAAGTTAAGGATTGTAAATGAAAGGCATTGATTGTTGTAACTTAATGTATATTAAGACTGGGATTTGCAAAGCGCCCACGCTATTTCTTTATATTATTTGACCAATTTTTTCTGGCCAGTATTTTAGACTAATCAGTCTGCATTGCAGTGATCCCACCACTTCCAAGGCAAATGACATAGTTCTAACATTCACAGTTCTGGGGATTTTCCATTTAGAAATTTATCCTGTTACCATACAGCCTTCATGTAATGCATCATATATTATAATTGTTCTGACTGCTTGCTGTGAAGAGAATTGTGTGTGCTTGATTACTAGGAGCACTGATACTTACGTGACACTCTTAATTGGAAAATACAAATGTAGAATAATACTGTAAATGAATGTAAAAACACTCACTGTAAATTTGGTGCACCTCAAAGCATTGGGATTAACTTAATTTTAAGCTGGTGCAGCACAAAGGGAGAGTCGCTGGGCAGAAACGAGCTGCTTTCCACAGAGAGGGAATGTTACTCCAGGTTGCTTTTGTGTATATCCTAGAGGCCGATTCTCAAGAGGAGCCAGTGGAAACTAAGGCCGCGATTTTGCTGGCACTCAGAGGGCGGGCTTGGAGGCGGGTCAGAAGTTAAATTCATTTTGATTGACCCGCCTCCATGCAACTTTGCAAAGTGGGAGTCCCGATCAGACCCGACACCAAGTGGCGGGAGAGGCACTTAAGGCAGTTAACAGCTTGTTAACTGCCTGCATAATTCGATTTTAGCAGGCTCTTCCCATTTTACGACATTTTCAGCATGTTCCACGCCATTCGCAAAACACACCAGCTGATTCTGCCGGGTTCAGCAAGTACGCAAATTCTTGACAGCTGCACCTGCAGCATAAAAGCGGACCTGTAACATGAGTTCACTTTCAGATGGCAGAACATTGTTTTTTGAGGTGTTGGAACACTTTTTGCAGGTCTATTGAGCTTGTGAGTGGTTAAGCTGAGATCCATATGCACTGTGACCTCCTTAGAAAAGCTTCTCCCCACATTGCCTGAGCGCTTATAACATCTATTCCTCAACTGAGATATATACCAGCGGAATGGGAACCATTTATACCCTCTCATCCTGGTCCTCAGAATCAGGGGAAGAGCAGCTGTGGCAGCAGCAGAACCAGGCACAACAGCAGCAGCAACAACAGGAGCGGCAACCTCCTCCTCAGCCACCTGATGCTGCACAGGGCAGAGGGCGTCAGCGCAGGTCTGCACCTTGCCGCAGGAGATACCCCCAACACAGGGTTTACAGGCCGAGGATGAGCTTCCTCAACATGACTGAACAGCAGTGCCAAAGGAGGCTGAGACTTTCACGAGAGGTAGTCGCTGAAATCTGCGCAATGCTGCACCAACACCTGGAGCCCAGAGGATCGGGTGGACACTCCTTACCAGTGGCTGTCAAAGTCACCACCGCACTCAATTTTTTTGGGGTCCTTCCAGGAATCATCAGCAGACATCAGCGGCATATCCCAGTTGGCCACACACACTTGCATCACGCAGGTTACCGATGCCCTCTTTGCAAAGGCATACAATTACATCCACTTCTCCACGGATGAAGCAAGTGTAACCACGTGTGCAGTTGGCTTTACAAACATGGCAGGCTTCCCAAGGGAGCAGGGTGTCGTAGAGTACACACATGTGGTCATTAGAGCACCCCATCACAACCCAGCTGTATTTGTGAACCACTTCCACCCCCTTAACATCCAGCTGGTGTGTAACCACAGGAAGAACATTATGCATGTTTGCGCCAAATTCCCTGGCAGTTGCCATGACTCGTTCATCCTTCGGCAGTCTACTGTGCCTCAGCTCTTCAATCCGCCAACCCAACTTTCCAGATGGCTACTTGAAGACAAGGCCTATCCCCTGAAGACGTGGCTAATGACGCCGTTGAAGAGACCATCAAACGAAGCTGAGGAGCGCTACAGTGCAAGCCACATTTCCACCAGAGGCATCATCAAACAAACCATTGGCTTGCTCAAAATGCGATTCAGATGCCTCAACAGATCAGGTGGAGCCCTACAGTACTCACCAGCCAGGGTCTCCAGAATCATTGTGGTCTGCTGTGCACTGCACAACATCGCACTGCAGCACGGCTTACCGCTGCCTGAGGAACAAGTGACTCAGCACACAGCCTCCTCAGAGGAGGAGGAGGGGGAGGAGGAGGAGGAAGACCTTGCGGAGGCAGAAGTGCTAGTTCCACCAGCACGCGAGCACATTGCTGGCCGTGATGCAAGGGATGCACTAATCCATGCCAGATTCGCTTAAGTTTACGAAGCAAACACATGTGGCTCCCACCTTCTTAACACACCATACACCATCTGTACAATAAACTGTGGGTTCCTATCACTCTCACCGCCATCATTACAGATGAAAGGCGCCCTGACACCTCACTGTGACACTTCCATTTCTGGGCACACATAGGCCAACTCTTTGAATGTTTGCCATCGCATTTCTTTATTACAATTGAAATGACGATGATAATCTTCAATTTGTATTACATCAAAACACCCAAGTGACTACCCTTGTGACTATTTGTGTGTTAACTTTCCTTTACACGTGCTTCTACGTGGTGCTTCCCCTGTGGCTTCAGCAGATGTGGAGGCCCCTTGCTCACTTTCATGCTGCTCCTGCTTTAACACCTTTGGCGGGCTTCCTCTGGGTTTGGGAACCTGGGAGGGCTCGTCAACAGTCTGCACTTCCTGCGATTGTGCAGGGGCTGAGACGGCCATCTCAGTTGGGGGAGGAATCAGAGGCTCTGACTAAGGGCTCCGCAGTGGCATGGTCGTGTGAGCATTTGGAGAGGAGCCCTCACTTCCTTGTTGTCGACCACCAACATCCCTCTTATGGGTCACCCGCACTTCACTGCTGGCAAGTGGCTGGAGAGCACGTTGCTGCACATCAGTGAGGCCATGAGGACTAGTCTCTGTACTGACAGTCCTCATAACGGGGATGTCCATGTGCCTCTGTTGTCTCTCCTCAATAGCTGCCCATTTATCCTCCATAGCAGACCATCTATTTAGAAGGGTCACCATACTCTGTTGAGTCTGGCAACTTATGTCCTCCAAAGAGGTTGCCACCCTCTCCATGGTGGCACGTTCATGCGCCATTGCCTCCACCATGGCATTGCTTATGTTTGAAATGGACTCCTCCATTCTCTGCACACTCGCAGTTACCGTGGATGCAAAACCTGTCAGAGACTCCTGCACTTGTTCCTGAAGTTCCAGCGCCGCTCTCTTTCTGGATGGCCCCAGAGGCACAACGTCCACCACATATAGCTGAGCAGAACTAGGAGTGTCCAGCGTCCAGCGCCCTCCGACGAGGACTCTCCGCTGCTGCCCCTGTCTCCACTGTCTGCTGATGCTCACTTGTGAGCTGTGATGCACCAGGTGACAACACTAATCTATCTCACGAATGACCCACCGAGGTGTGCGTCTCTGCGCTGGTGCTGGGTGCGCTCAATTCTATTGACGCTGCGCCCTCAGAGGTTGCAGCTTCTTCTGAGGAGTGTTCTGGCTCTTCCTCCTGGACAGTGGGGAGGGGGGCTTTTGATGGTCCTGTGGGGGAGTAAAGGCATGAGTTAGACATGTGATATTAACGTAGCAGACACAGCCCATTGTGCAGATGATCAGGACTCAATCTGTATGAACACCAGATGCCATATCAGTCACTCATGCAATCTAAATGAGAGGGTTGCAAATCTATTCTGTCACCAGCTTGCTCTACTGTGCCCGTCTCTCCATCCCCCACTTCCAGCTCCTCAGCACCAGCGGGCTCAGCAGGCCAATTAAGGGACACCTGGTTACTGGTGAGGTCAGCGATTGACATTTCATCTGTCAAGAGCTTTTGACAGATGAAAAATCAGCGTTTGACAGCTCTGTGAGGCTGTCAAACACTGACAATCTGTCTGCTAACTTGAGTCCTTCTACTCAGACTCAGTCAGAGATCTCTCCAGACCAGAAAGCAGAGGCTGCAGCTTTTGACAGTTCAGCAGCCATTCTGCTTTCTGTGCCGGTGAGCTGAGGGACTCCCGAGAACTGAAGGAAGGAAGCCTGCAGGAGAAAGTAAAGGTAAGTAAAACTTATTAAAACACTTTACACTTACTTCACACACTTACCCCTGCACACATGCACCCATCACTCACCTGCACAACGGACATCTCAACCCCTCCATTCCTTGCAGATCGACGGTCCACCTCGTTAACTTGGCGTGGTTCGGAGCCGTCGGACAGCCCACACTTCAGGGCTAAAAATAGGGATTAGGCAAAAAACTGCCTGTTAACTACCTGTTAACAGGCAGTTAATTGGCACTAATCCCCTTCCTGCCTTGGGGCGGCGGCTCCCAGCACAGGTCGGGTACCCGCCTCCTGGGACATTGGCACGGAGGCGGGTTGGGGGTGGGATGGGTTCCTGCCCCCCCCGATTCTGCAATTTTCCCACCACTCCCGCCTCCAAACTCGCCTCCTCGGGGCTTGGAAAATCGAGCCCATAGAGTCATAGGGCTCAATTTTGCCAGGCCCGAGGAGGCGGGATTGGAGGCGTGTGAGTTGTTAAAATTGCCAAAAATGGCGGGCGGGCCCAATAAGGCCTCCATCCCGCCTCCAAGCTATTTTCCCAAATGTGTGTTTTCTGATCCGCTTTCCATCCCACCTCCAAGAGGCGGTATAGGCCCTTAAGGCCCTTAACAACCATTTAAATGCCTCTATAATCCCATTTTGAGAGGCCTTTCTGATTTTAACACATTTCCCCCATCCTACACGCCTCCTCTGGAACACGCCATGTAATGCTGGCAGCCTCACAAGTGGATTGCTTACGAACAGCTGCAGCTCCACCATTACAAAGGAGTTTTCACCAACGATCGTTTGCAGGTGGCAGAATTTTGTTGTTTCAGGTCAGGGGGAACTTTTAGCAGGCCTTCTCATTGTTGTGGAAGTTTGGAGCCTGACACCCATCTCCAGTGTGATCTCCTGGGAAACCTCTCTCCCCACCTTGACTAAGCGCTTCTTCAACTGAGGCATATACCAGAAGCATGGGAACCATTTAATTCCTTTCCTCCTGGACATCAGATTCAGATGAAGACCAGCCGCGGCAGCAGCAGAACCATGAGCAACAGCAGCACCAACAGCAGGAGCATCAACAGGAGTGCCAAGCTGCTAGTCACCCACCTGAAGATGCACAGGCCAGAAGGCGCAAGAGCGTGACCATATTGCTGCCCGGGATGCAAGAGATGCACTCATGTTGGTCACGTTTGCTTAGCCTGTACAATCAAACACTTTTGCCTCGCACCTTCTTACCAGAGCATCGACAATGGACAAGAACCTGCGGATTCCTATCACTCTGACCACCATACTGACAATTGCAAGTTGCCCTAAGCTCTCGATGTGGAAGTTCCATTTGCAAAATGACACAGGCCACAACTTCAACAGTTTAGCAACAGAATTTTTTATCACAACAAGCAACTGGTGGCATTTCACCCAAGTGACTACCCTTGTGACTACTTGTGCATTATCTTCCTCTTACGTGTGCTCCTACGTGATGCTTCCCCTGTGGCTTCAGGAGATGTGGAGGCCCCTTGCTCATTTTCTTGCTGCTCCTGTCTCGGCACCTTTGGCAGCCGTCCTCTGGGGTTGCGAACCTGTGAGGGCTCGGCAACAGTCTGCTGTTCCTGCGGCTGTGCAGGGGATGAGACGCCCATCTCAGTTGGGTGAGGACTCTGGTGGGGCTCTGACCGAGGGCTCTACAGTGGCATGGTCATGTGAGTGCTTGGAGAGGAGCCCCCACTTCCTTGTTGTCTGCCACCAACATCCCTTTCATGGGTCAGCCTCATTTCAGAG
The DNA here is from genome assembly GCF_052327205.1 of Somniosus microcephalus. Lineage (NCBI taxonomy): Eukaryota > Metazoa > Chordata > Chondrichthyes > Squaliformes > Somniosidae > Somniosus > Somniosus microcephalus. The sequence continues at coordinate 280,272,081 of NC_140991.1, read as the reverse complement.
CTAGCAAGTGGCTTGACAGCACCTTGCTGCAATTCAGGGGGGCCATGAAGACCCGTTTCTGCACTGGAAGTCCTATTCCAGAGGACTTCCATGAAGGTCTGGTTTCTTTGCTCAATAGCTGACCATCGCTCCTCAAGAGATGCCAGTCTATTCTGAACAATGACCATGTTTTCTACACTCTGGTGACTTAGCTCCTCCATGGCCGCAGCCATCCTCTCATCTACTGTAGCCATCCTTTCCACGGAGGTTGCCATCCTTTCCGTGGTGATGCATTCATGCACCAATGCCTCCACAAATGCTCTGCTCATGTTCACGATGGACTTCCCCATTCGCTCGACGCTCGCAGCGACCCTGGAGACAAAACCTGACAGAGATTCCTGCACCTGTTCCTGGAGTTCCAGCACAGCTCTCCTTCTGGATGGACCCGGAGGCAGAGGGTCGACATGCAGCTGAGCCGAGCTGGCAGAGTCCTGCGCCCTCCGACGAGGACTCTCCACTGCTGTCCCTGTCTCCACCATCTGCTGATGTGCACTTGTGAGCTGTGATACACCAGGTGCCGACACTACTCTATCTCGCGAATGTCCCACCGAGGTGTGAGTGTCTGCGCTGGTGCTGGGTGCGCTGAATTCTGCTGACGCTGCGCCCTCAGAGGTTGCAGCTTCCTCTGAGGAGTCTGGAAGCTCAGGCTCTTCCTCCTGGACAGTGGGGATGGGTGTGGTGTATGTAACCTGTTCCACCTTAAGAGAACTACCTTAAGAGATGTACTACTTTCTCTTGGCTGCTGTATACTGTAATACTGGTGGTGACCACACCGGTATATAAGTGTTGTGTAGGGATTTGCTGGGCAGTTCAGCCCTGACCTCCGAATAGTAAAGACCTGTTAAAGTTATCCTTGTGGTCTGTGTCCAGTGATTTATAATAAGCTTAACTGGGACACACAGACTTAACAGTGGCGACGAGTCCGATCTTACCCTGCGGCAGTTCTACATCCAAGGCAGCTTCGTCCTCAGAACGGGCGTCGAGAAGAGGCATCTGCCCTCATCATCCTGCTGAGCACCATCGCACGGGAGGCATCGAGAACCCGGGTTAAAAAGAAAATTCTGACCACGAAGCCCTCCATCAGCGACAGGCAGTGATCATCCCTTCTACCACGGTGGTGGGTAAGCCGATCAGCGACACGAGCAGAAAGTCGGCCGCGTTGACTGTGGAGTGGGGGAGGGAAAACGGAGGAAAAAGGGCAGAGGACTCGACCACGGCCGGTAAAAAGGGCCGGGCTGCAATCGAGGCTGAGAGGCGCAGCGACTGGGGCAGCTTAAGGCACGAGAGCCGCGGAGAACTCAAACGCAGCCGGTGTAAAGGACCGGGCTGCAAGCGGGGCTGCGAGGCAAAGCAGCGTCGGGGAATTGAGAACCGCTGGGGAGGCGAGAACGGCAGCAGCACGGCAATCGCCATTGCAGCCAGCGGGGGAAGAAGGCAAACGCGGGAATCCGCCATTGTAGTCGGCGGGGGAAGAAGACGAGCGCGGGAAAGACCGCCAAGCGCGGAAAGCCGCCATTTTAGTAGGCGGGGAAGAAGACAAGCGGGGGAAGCCGCCATTTTGAGAAAAAGAAAAATTTAAAAACTTGCAAGGATGCCTAAACATGGGAACATTAATACCTTTGATAGCGATATCGAAGATTGGACCACGTATGTAGAATGCATGGAAGTTTATTGTAAAGCAAATAAGGTACCAGATGATGAGAAAGCACTAACCTTATTAAGCTCAATGGGTGCGAAGACATATGGGCTATTGAAGCACCTTCTATCACCAAATAAAGCGGCGGATCAGACTTTCGCGAATATTGTTACTGTCCTGAAAAATCATTTAAACCCCACGCCGCTGGTGATAGTGGAACGATTTAAATTTTACAGAAGAACGCAGCTGAAAGACGAAAGCAACGCTGAATTTTTAATTGAACTGCGTAAGCTAGCAAAGCACTGTCAGTTTGGAACAGGACTAGCAGATGCGCTGAGAGATAAATTTGTGTGTGGATTGTTAAAAGAAGGAACACAAAAGCGACTGCTTGAGGAGAATGATCTTACGCTTGATAAAGCTGTCACTATTGCCGCATCGCACGAAGCCGCAGCGAGAGGCACGGTGGAAATGCAGCTACGGTCACCGGAACTCAGCACCAATCAAATGGTCTTGGGTACAGTAAAATGTTATCGTTGTGGAAAGACAACGCATGATCGGAACCAGTGCTGGTTCAAAAATCAGGAATGCAGAAAATGTGGCAGGCTTGGTCACATAGCTAAAGTATGCCGGTCAGGAAAGAAGACCAGCAACAAAACGTCACCGCAGGAAAAGTACAGAAAGGTACACAAGGTGACAAAGAACAGTTCGAATGAACAGAAGTCAGATTCAGACTCCAGCAGTAATGAACTGGGTAGTCTAAGAGTACACAATGTTGGTAAGGAAGCAGACCTCCAAACAATTTGGGTCACACTTCAGATAGCAGGAGTCCAAGTGAAGATGGAATTGGACACTGGATCGGCATTGACGGTCATGAATAAGCAAGATTACAAAAGGTTATTCCCACATATTCCCCTACGGGATACGGAGATTGTATTGAAAACATACACGGGGCAAAGAGTATACCCCATCGGGAAGATAGAGGTAAAGGTGGTCCACAAGGGCAAAGAAAGCCGAGGAATGGACTTATATGTGCTACCTGAGGGAGGTCCACCACTACTGGGACGGGAGTGGATTAGGAAAATAAATATGGACTGGCATTCCTTAAAAGCACTAACGGTAGATTCCGGTAAAAAAGATGTCAAACCTAAACGATTGTCCAGAATATTGGACGATGCTAAAGAGGTGTTCCAACAGGGACTGGGAACACTGAGAGGAATTACGGCAAACATCAAGGTTGAAGAACATGCAAACCCGAAATTTTTCAAAGCCAGACCGGTACCTTATGCGATACGACCTGCTGTGGAAGCTGAGCTGGAAGGGTTAGAACGTTCAGGAGTACTGTCTAAGGTAGACTGGAGTGAGTGGGCCATGCCCATTGTTCCCGTCATGAAGCGTTCATCGAGCAACAAGCCGGGGGAACCGGGGAAGGTTCGCATCCGTGGAGATTTCAAGATCACTGTTAATCCGGTGCTTCACACGGTGCAGTATCCGCTTCCGCGGATTGAGGATATCTTCGCTTCGTTGTCTGGCGGGAAACACTTCACCAAGATAGACCTGGCGCAGGCATACTTACAGATGGAAGTTGAGGAAGAGTCATGCCAGTATCCCACGATCAACACGCATAGAGGCTTGGTTTTTGGAGTGGCATCGGCTCCAGCAATTTGGCAGAGGGCCATGGAGCAGGTATTACAGGGAATTCCAGGCACACAATGTTACCTGGACGATATTTTGATTACAGGAGATGATGACGAGGAACACCTTGCAAATTTGGAACTGGTGCTCACCAGATTGAAAGAATATGGACTTCGAGTTAATCGCCAGAAATGTGAGTTCTTTCAGAAGCGGATCTCGTACTGTGGTCATGTCATTGACCAGGAGGGGCTTCATAAGTCTCCTGACAAGATCGAAGCTGTTGTGAAGGCTCGCGCTCTGGATAATGTATCCCAGTTGAGGTCGTTCCTAGGGTTGATTAACTATTACCATAAGTTTCTGCCAAATTTATCCACGGTGCTGCACCCGCTGAACGCTCTTTTGCAGAAGGAAGTACCATGGAAGTGGAGCGAGGACTGTAAGAAGGCCTTTCGCAAAAGCAAGGCATTGATCACCTCAGAGGAAGTGTTGGCTCACTTCAACCCAACGCTGCCTATTCGTTTGGCTTGTGATGCTTCTCCATATGGTATTGGGGCAGTACTCTCACACAAGTTGCCAAATGGCCTGGAGAGGCCAGTCGCGTTCGCATCCAGATCATTGACCTCCGCTGAGGGCAACTATGCTCAGATAGATAGGGAGGCTCTCAGCCTTGTGTGGGGAGTAAAGAAGTTTAATCATTACCTGCAGGGCCAAAAGTTTACGCTTCTGACAGACCACCAGCTGTTGGTATCCATTTTTAACCCTAAGAAGGGTGTTTCGGTGATGACAGCACAGAGACTCCAGAGATGGTCCCTTTTCCTAGGGGCACATCAATATCAGATTGAATTCAAAGGTACAAAGCAGCATGGTAATGCTGATGGGCTGTCGCGCCTGCCACTACCTACAGAGGAGGAGGCACCGACGGTTGACCCTGTTGAGTTATTTCACTCGACCATCATCGAATGTTTACCAGTCACCAATGCAAGTATTGAAAGAGAAACCAGGAACGACCTGACACTGTCCCGGGTCTACGAAGTGACAGTGAAGGGATGGCCAGCACATGGTGATCCACTGTTACCGGCATTCTCAGCAAGACGAGAACAGCTGTCCGTCTGTCAAGGAACATTGATGTATGGAACAAGGGTGATTGTTCCTCCTAAGTTAAGAGAGAGAGTTCTAAAGGAACTGCATGAAGGTCATCTGGGGGGAGTCAAGATGAAAAGCCTTGCTAGGGCTTATGTGTGGTGGCCGGGTATCGACCAACAGATAGAGGATCTGACGAAAAGCTGCTCAGGGTGCCAAAAAGTGCAAAATGCACCTCCAATTGCACCGCTGCATCCATGGGAATGGCCTTCAACACCATGGCAACGTGTACATATTGACTTTGCTGGTCCATTCATGGACTCCATGTTTTTAATTGCGGTGGACGCACATTCTAAATGGCCAGAAGTGATTAAGATGACTACCACTACCTCGGAAAAGACGATCGCGGTGCTAAGAACGATATTTGCAAGAAATGGATTGCCAGAACAAATATGTTCAGACAACGGACCGCAGTTCGTGTCAGAAGAATTCCAGAAATTCATGAAGAAGAATGGGGTGAAACATCATACCTCTGCCCCATATCATCCGGCTACAAACGGGTTGGCCGAGAGATTTGTACAAACGTTCAAAAAAGCAATAAAGGCCATGAGCGAAGATCAGATCCCACTACAACACAAGGTGGACAAATTCCTACTGGCATATCGAAACGCCACTCATGCAGTGACAAACCAAAGTCCTGCCATGATGTTCTATAACAGGAGGTTGTGGTCCAGGTTGGACTTGTTAAAACCAAATGTGCGGAGGGAAGTTGAAAACAAACAGTTCCAGCATATAAATAACAAGACCACTCAGAGTTTCGAAATAGGACAACCAGTGTTAGCCCGGGACTATAAAAACGAGAAATGGCAATCTGGAACAATTCGGGCCAGACAAGGACCCCTGATGTACACGGTAGATATTGGTGAAAATGTAATACGACGTCATGCTGACCAACTGGTAGAATCGAGAACAAGGGTCGAACCTATGGTTACGGCAGAGACAACCGTGGAAGAAGTTAGTGAACCTGAAGCATCTACCTCAGAAGTGAATGTACCTGATGATGATGTCCAATCCATAAGAGACCAACTAGATGAGTCAACCCAGCAACGAGAATCAGAGACCCCTGAAAGGCATTATCCAACTCGAATCAGGAGGCCTCCTCAGAGACTGAATCTTTGAACTGTTTTGCATGAAGTTGTATATATATATATATATGTTATTATGTTATGTTAAATGGGGATATAACTGTTAAGCTAAAAAGGGAGGATTGTGGTGTATGTAACCTGTTCCACCTTAAGAGAACTACCTTGAGATGTACTACTTTCTCTTGGCTGCTGTATACTGTAATACCGGTGGTGACCACACCGGTATATAAGTGTTGTGTAGGGATTTGCTGGGCAGTTCAGCCCTGACCTCCGAATAGTAAAGACCTGTTAAAGTTATTCTTGTGGTCTGTGTCCAGTGATTTATAATAAGCTTAACTGGGACACACAGACTTAACAATGGGGGCTTTTGATGGTCCTGTGGGGGAGTAAATGAAAGAGTTAGAGATGTGAGGCCAAGGTTACATGAACATTGAATAGTGCAGATGATCATAAGTCAATCTGTTGGAGCATCAGGCTCATTATCAGTGACTCATACAATGTCAATGAGAGAGATGCCAAACTATTCTGTCACCAGCTTGCTGCAATGCGTCCATCTGTCCGTCCCCCACTTGGGAATCCTCCTCGATCCCGGCGATTTCCAGGGCCGCCTCCTCCCAGGCAGTGAGCTGGGCTACTGAGGGTGGCCCTCCTCATGCCATGGCTCTTTCCCTCTTACTGTGGGCTCTCTTTGCCTGCAATGAGGGACACAAGTGGAGTTTGAGTGAGAATGAAGGAGTGAGTGTAAAGAATCCATAGCATAGATGCTTAGAAGGATACAAAGGACCCTCCCTGTGTGTTGAAAGTTGTTGTTGTCATGGCATCACAGTGATAGGGAGTGTGAGGGCTGCATGGTCGAATAGTTAATTGAATGTGACCTCAGAGAGAGAGGGAATGGGTAAGGGTGCAGGGATATAAGTGTCAAGTGGGATGTGGAGGAAGAGGTTGGCAAAGCAGAGTGCTGGTGAGGAGAGGCGATGGGGATCAGATTGAGGGTGATGGGAAAGTCATACTCACTTTTCCTGTGCGGAGAAGGTCATGAAACCTCTTCCTGCATTGTAGCCAGGTTCTGCGGCTCAGCGAAATGGAGCTGACCTCCTGGGCCACTTGTAGCCACACAGCTTTTGTCTGCTGGGGTGGCTTTTTTCTCCCTGAAGAAGAGAACAGCACCTCCTTATTGCAGCTGGCTCCGTGCACCAGAGCTTGGAGGGAGGGCTCATCAAATCGAGGAGCACACTTGCTTGATCGTGGACATTGTCGGGAAATCAACTCCCCCTTCATACAATTTGCAGAGCCTTTGCCGTCTCCAGAAGAAGCAAGGCTGCTTGTAGGTCTGAAATCCAGCAGCATTGATGATGTCATCGGAGGCGACTTTCTGTATGAAAAGACTCAATGGGCCAGGGGTTCCCACACACAGGAAATCAATTGCCCAATTAGGGGAAAATCCCACTTTTTCAACACTTCACTTAGGAGTCGGGGTCCTGACACGATTTCCACCTGACACGCCCCAGCCCGCCCACACTGACAAAATCCAGCTCATAGAGTCATAACGGCACAGAAGGAGGCCATTCGGCCCATCGAGTCCGTGCCGGCTCTCTGTAGAGCAATCCAGTCAGTCCCATTCCCCCACTCTATCCCCATAGCCCTGCAAGTTTATTTCTCTCAAGTGCCTATCCAGTCTCCCCTTGAAAACATTGTTTCCGCTTCCACCACGCCTGTTGGCAGTGAATTCCAGGTCATCACCACTCGCTGTGTAAAAAGGTTTTTCCTCACATCCCCCCTGTATCTCTTGCCCAAAACCTTAAATCTGTGTCCCCTAGTCCTTGTGCCATCAACTAGTGGGAACAGCCTTTCCCCGTCTAGCCTATCCAAACCCGTCATAATCTTGTACTCCTCTATCAAATCACTCCTCAACCTCCTTTGCTCTAATGAAAACAAATCCAGCTTCTCCAACCTGTCCTTGTAGCTAAGATCCCCCATCCCCGGAACCATTCTGGTAAATCTCCTCTGCACCCTCTCAAGGGCTTTCACATCCTTCCTAAAGTGTGGTGACCAGAACTGGACACAATACTCCAGTTGTGGACTAACCAACGCTTTATAAAGATTCAGCATAACTTCTCTACTTTTGTACTCTATTTATGAAGCCCAAGATCCCATATGCTTTGTTAACCACTTTCTCAATATGTCCTGCCACCTTCAGGGACCTATGCACATTAACTCCCAGCTCCCTCTGTCCCTGCACACTCTTTAAAACTGTGCCATTAAGTGTATATTGCCTCTCCCTGTTCCTTCTGCCAAAATGCACCATCTCACACTTCTCTGTATTAAATTCCATCTGCCACTTGTCTGCCCATTCTGCTAGCTTTTCTATGTCCTGTTGCAGTCGATTGATATCATCATCATCACTGTTTGCCACACCCCCAAGTTTGGTTTCATCGGCAAATTTAGAAATTCTACTCTGTATTCCAATATCCAGGTCATTTATATATATCAAAAAAAGCAGTGGCCCCAGCACTGACCCTTGGGGAACACCACTGTCTACCATCCTCCAGTCTGAAAAACAGCCATTTACCACAACATGCATGCCAATTATACTGTTCCAAAAAAAGGATGATAAGATGCAAGATACCAGAGGCCCAAGCAAGGAATAAATGTTTATCCTTTTTATTAGCGCAGGAACAAAAATATACATACTTAAAAAGAAAGTCCAGTTCGTGCTTCAAGGTGACTGCCAGTGTGAGTAATGGAGATCTGGTAATGGTAACTGCAGCAATTACTCAATGTTTAATTTATCCCAGTATTTTTGTTTCTTCTTTGCTGAGATAAAGAGGTACATATTTGGACTTGGTGTTTGTTGAAAAGTAAACAACTGAGTGATGTTAGCCACATAGCTCAGGAGTTCAAAGGCCAATGTCGGCCCAATTCACAGGTAGTCTATTTTCAATAAACTACCCAAACATAATTATGTATTATTGACACCATACATTCAATGATTATTCAATGCACATTCAGTCAGTTTAGAAAAAATATGACAACATAATTGAACAGACATTTAGCATTGTGGAAAACTGCTGCATACTCCATGATAGCTATATTGTGATGAGGCCGTGTGGCAATGGCTGAGTTCAGCATCAAAGCAGGCTGACTGGTAGGCACATGGCAGAGCCGGGGAGAGCCGGATTCAGATTTTTGGGGGGCTCTGAGCACCAAGAATATTCGGGGCCCTCTGATCCATTGAAACACAAGTGTGTCATAAAACGCAGGAAGAAATATGCCCCAGAATGTTTACACACTGCATTACTAATCAAAGCGAATCATATCACAATACACTGAACTTAGATGAAGCGGATCCAGTGCTTGTGTGCAGTTTTTACACGTTATGATCAGTTTGTCTGGGGCCCCTGGGTCTGGACTCCATGGGCCGTGTGTTATTCGCCCCTTGGAAATGAGAAGTAGTCGACAATGTTTTCGACATTGTGGAGGAAAGTGTAATTGGAGAGATTTGATAGGAGAGAGACAGAGGCAGAGGTAGAGAAAGAAAAGCACAGAGACAGAGCATAGAGAGTGACAGAATGACAGGGGGCATTTACATGAGGACTCCGACCAAGGTGGGCGCTGCAGTTCATGGTTAATAGCCGGCTGGAGGGCAGTTTCAAACGTTCCCATCGCTGGGTGGCACATGCGTGAATTACAAGGGATCTTGGCACATTTTCACAAGTCAGCAGAAGAGGCTGATTCCGAAATAATACATTGGTTACTTGGACCATATCTCACGTGCGGTGTAAGCGGTTGTATCTCACAGTTAAGCAGACCTGCCCTTAAATTAAGCTGATGTGAGCTGGCCTGGGCATGAAAGTTGTATGGTCCACACTAAAATGTTGAGAATTAGCAAGTGTAGTGTAATCAGAGGCAAATTATCCCGATAACCAAACCATTATTTTTTGGGAAGCACGAACTGAAGATGCTGGAATAACTCAACAGGTCAGTCAGCATCGATTGAGAGAACAGATTAAGTTAAGGTTTGAGGTGTGGGTCCTTTGGATTCAACTGTTTCATTTTCTCAACTTTCTCTGGTTTTCTTTCAGATTTCCAGCATCTGCAGTTGTTTTGCCTTTTATTTGCATTATACGTGGGGACAGACAAATGTTCTGTGTTAAGCAAACTATGTTCAGTTAACTGTGGTAGGTTTTGGTAGATTGTTGAAAGGAAGCACGACATACTCAATGAACACGGCCTTGACAAGGCGTGTGCTCTGCATTCATCTACATTTGAAATAATTAAACTAATTAGAACCCCTGCACCACAGTGTTGAGTTGAATTTATTACAAAGGAACGTTTTTATATGTGCAAAAAATAGAAAAGATGTCTGACTTAATCTTCAGGGGATTTTTTTGTCGTATTAAAAACAGATTTAGCAGCCTTGTGTAACTGTAGATTTAAAGTACCGCTAGGCACGTAATGTTCATTCACTGAAACCTGCAGCAGAGAGCAAACAGTTCTTAAACACGGAGACAGAAATGGGCTTTAGCAAAGACTGCGGATGAAGTCAGATTATATGACAATTGTGGGGGATGTCACGCATCAGTTGCCACTGTTTTTCTTACTTGGAGACTTCTTAACTACAGTATCCGAGGGGAAGAGTGCATCCGAGGGTTATTAGAGACCTGGACATCTGCCCAGTGTTTCCTTCACGGTTTCCTAGGAGTCTGCTGACTCCCCCTGCTGTAAATCAAACAGTGCTTTGATTGTACAGGACTTGGTGTCTCCCGGGGCCTCCAAGGGATCACCTCATTACCTGCTCTCTCAGAATTCTACTTTCACAGGGTCACCGGCTCGGGGCTCCTGCAAGCTGCTTGGATCCTGACCTTTGAGTGAAGCCTCAAACTGTAGAGGCGAGAGAAAGGGAGGAAGGCAAAGTGCGTGTGTGTGGCGGGGGTGGGAATATTCCTTCAAGAAGTGTTATATTCTGAAGTGGTTTTCCATATATCCGCCTGGGGGTGTTGGAGGGAGCACACAATCACTCAGGGTTGAGGAGATAGCAAACTGGGCTGAAAGTAAGGTCCATGGGTAAGAGTGTAAAGTAGTGAGGGTCCACGGGTAAGAGTGTAGAGTAGTGAGGGTCCATGGGTAAGAGTGTAGAGTAGTGAGGGTCCATGGGTAAGAGTGTAAAGTAGTGAGGGTCCACGGGTAAGAGTGTAGAGTAGTGAGGGTCCATGGGTAAGAGTGTAGAGTAGTGAGGGTCCATGGGTAAGAGTGTAAAGTAGTGAGGGTCCATGGGTAAGAGTGTAAAGTAGTGAGGGTCCACGGGTAAGAGTGTAGAGTAGTGAGGGTCCATGGGTAAGAGTGTAGAGTAGTGAGGGTCCATGGGTAAGAGTGTAAAATAGTGAGGGCCCATGGGTAAGGGTGTGAAGTAGTGAGGATCCATGGGTAAGAGTGTAAAATAGTGAGGGCCCATGGGTAAGGATGTAAAGTAGTGAGGGACCCTGGGTAAGACTGTAAAGTAGTGAGGGTTCATAGGTAAGAGTGTAAATTAGTGAGGGTCCCTGGGTAAGAGGGTAAAGTAGTGAGGGTTCATGGGTAAGGGTGTGAAGTAGTGAGGGTTCATTGGTAAGAGTGTAAAATAGTGAGTGTCCATGGGTAAGGGTGTAAAGTAATGAGGGTCCATGGGTAAGAGTGTAAAATAGTGAGGGCCCATGGGTAAGGTTGTAAAGTAGTGAGGTTCCCTGGGTAAGAGTGTAAAGTAGTGAGGGTTCATGGGTAAGAGTGTAAAGTAGTGAGGGTCCATGGGTAAGAGTGTAAAGTAGTGAGGGTCCACGGGTAAGAGTGTAAAGTAGTGAGGGTCCATGGGTAAGAGTGTAAAATAGTGAGGGCCCATGGGTAAGGTTGTAAAGTAGTGAGGTTCCCTGGGTAAGAGTGTAAAGTAGTGAGGGTTCATGGGTAAGAGTGTAAAGTAGAGCGGGTCCCTGGGTAAGAGTGTAAAGTAGTGAGGGTCCATGGGTAAGAGTGAAAAGTAGTGAGGGTCCATGGGTAAGAGTGTAAAGTAGTGAGGGTCCCTGGGTAAGGGTGTAAAGTAGAGAGGGTTCGTGGGTAAGAGTGTAAAGCAGTGAGGGCCCATGGGTAAGAGTGCAAAGTAGTGAGTGTTCATGGGTAAGAGTGTAAAGTAGTGAGAGTCCCTGGGTAAGAGTGTAAAGTAGTGAGGGTCCATGGCTAAGAGTGTAAAGTAGTGAGGGTCCATGGGTAAGAGTGTAAAGTAGTGAGGGTCCCTGGGTAAGAGTGTAAAGTAGTGAGGGTCCATGGGTAAGGGTGTAAAGTAGAGAGGGTTCATGGGTAAGAGTGTAAAGTAGTGAGGGTCCATGGGTAAGCGTGTAAAGTAGTGAGGGTCCCTGGGTATAGTGTAAAGTAGTGAGGGTTCATGGGTAAGAGTGTAAAGTAGTGAGGGTTCATGGGTAAGAGTGTAAAGCAGAGAGGGCCCATGGGTAAGAGTGCAAAGTAGTGAGGGTCCCTCGGTAAGAGTGTAAAGTAGTGAGGGTCCCTGGGTAAGAGTGTAAAGTAGTGAGGGTTCATGGGTAAGGGTGTAAAGTAGTGAGGGTTAATGGGTAAGAGTGTAAAGTAGTGAGGATCCATGGGTAAAAGTGTAAAGTAGTGAGTGTTCATGGGTAAGAGCGTAAAGTAGTGAGGGTCCCTGGGTAAGAGTGTAGTGAGGGTTCATGGGTAAGGTTGTAAAGTAGTGAGGGTCCATGGGTAAGAGTGTAAAGCAGTGAGGGTCCATGGGTAAGAGTGTAAAGTAGTGAGGGTTCATGGGTAAGAGTGTAAAGTAGTGAGGGTCCATGGGTAAGAGTGTAAAGCAGTGAGGGTCCATGGGTAAGAGTGTAAAGTAGTGAGGGTTCACGGGTAAGAGTGTAAAGTAGTGAGGGTTCATGGGTAAGAGTGTAAAGTAGTGAGGGTCCATGGGTAAGAGTGTAAAGTAGTGAGGGTTCATGGGTAAGAGTGTAAAGTAGTGAGGGTTCATGAGTAAGAGTGTAAAGTTGTGAGGGTCCCTGGGTAAGAGTGTAAAGTAGTGAGGGTTCATGGGTAAGAGCGTAAAGTAGTGAGGGTCCCTGGGTAAGAGTGTAAAGTAGTGAGGGTTCATGGGTAAGAGTGTAAAGTAGTGAGGGTCCCTGGGTAATAGTGTAAAGTAGTGAGGGTCCATGGGTAAGAGTGTAAAGTAGTGAGGGTCCCTGGGTAAGAGTGTAAAGTAGTGAGGGTTCATGGGTAAGAGTGTAAAGTAGTGAGGGTCCATGGGTAAGAGTGTAAAGTAGTGAGGGTCCATGGGTAAGAGTGTAAAGTAGTGAGGGTCCATGCGTAAGAGTGTAAAGTAGTGAGGGTCCCTGGGTAAGAGTGTAAAGTAGTGAGGGTTCATGGGTAAGGGTGTAAAGTAGTGAGGGTTCATGGGTAAGGGTGTAAAGTAGTGAGGCTTCATGGGTAAGAGTGTAAAGTAGTTTGGGTCCATGGGTAAGGGTGTAAAGTAGTGAGGCTTCATGGGTAAGAGAGTAAAGTAGTGAGGGTCCATGGGTAAGCGTGTAAAGTAGTGAGGGTCCCTGGGTAAGAGTGTAAAGTAGTGAGGCTTCATGGGTAAGAGTGTAAAGTAGTGAGGGTCCATGGGTAAGAGTGTAAAGTAGTGAGGGTCCCTGGGTAAGAGTGTAAAGTAATGAGTGTCCATGGGTAAGGGTGTAAAGTAGAGAGGGTTCATGGGTAAGTGTGTAAAGCTGTGAGGGTCCATGGGTAAGAGTGTAAAGTAGTGAGTGTACATGGGTAAGAGTGTAAAGTAGTGAGGGTCCCTGGGTAAGAGTGTAAAGTAGTGAGGGTTCATGGGAAGAGTGTAAAGTAGTGAGGGTTCATGGGTAAGAGTGCAAAGTAGTGAGTGTTCATGGGTAAGAGTGTAAAGTAGTGAGGGTCCCTGGGTAAGAGTGTAAAGTAGTGACGGTTCATGGGTAAGAGTGTAAAGTAGTGAGGGTCCATGGGTAAGAGTGTAAAGTAGTCAGGGTTCATGGGTAAGAGTGTAAAGCAGTGAGGGTCCATAGGTAAGAGTGTAAAGTAGTGAGGGTTCATGGGTAAATGTGTAATGTAGTGAGGGTCCCTGGGTAAGAGTGTAAAGTAGTGAGGGTCCATGGGTAAGAGTGTAAAGTAGTGAGGGTTCATGGGTAAGAGTGTAAAGTAGTGAGGGTCCATGGGTAAGAGTGTAGAGTAGTGAAGGTTCATGGGTAAGAGTGTAAAGTAGTGAGGGTCCCTGGGTAAGAGTGTAAAGTAGTGAGGGTCCATGGATAAGAGTGTAAAGTAGTGAGGGTTCATGGGTAAGGGTGTAAAGTAGTGAGGGTCCCTGGGTAAGAGTGTAAAGTAGTGAGGGTCCATGGGTAAGCGTGTAAAGTACTGAGGGTCCATGGGTAAGAGTGTAAAGTAGTGAGGATCCATGGGTAAGAGTGTAAAGTAGTGAGGGTCCATGGGTAAGAGTGTAAAGTAGTGAGGGTCCATGGGTAAGAGTGTAAAGTAGTGAGGGTCCATGGGTAAGAGTGTAAAGTAGTGAGGGTCCATGGGTAAGAGTGTAAAGTAGTGAGGGTCCCTGGGTAATAGTGTAAAGTAGTGAGGGTTCATGGGTAAGCGTGTAAAGTACTGAGGGTCCATGGGTAAGAGTGTAAAGTAGTGAGGGTCCATGGGTAAGAGTGTAAAGTAGTGAGGGTCCCTGGGTAATAGTGTAAAGTAGTGAGGGTCCCTGGGTAAGAGTGTAAAGCAGTGAGGGTCCATGGGTAAGAGTGTAAAGTAGTGAGGGTTCATGGGTAAGAGTGTAAAGTAGTGAGGGTCCCTGGGTAAGAGTGTAAAGTAGTGAGGGTTCATGGGTAAGAGTGTAAAGTATTGAGGGTTCAGTGGGTGAGGGTGTTAAGTATTGAGGGTTCAGTGGGTGAGGGTGTAAGTATTGAGGGTTCAGTGGGTGAGGGTGTAAGTATTGAGGGTTCAGTGGGTGAGGGTGTTAAGTATTGAGGGTTCAGTGGGTGAGGGTGTAAGTATTGAGGGTTCAGTGGGTAGGGGTGTAAGTATTGAGGGTTCAGTGGGTGAGGGTGTAAGTAGTGAGGGTTCAGTGGGTGAGGGTGTAAAGTATTGAGGGTTCAGTGGGTGAGGGTGTAAGTAGTGAGGGTTCAGTGGGTGAGGGTGTAAGTAGTGAGGGTTCAGTGGGTGAGGGTGTAAGTATTGAGGGTTCAGTGGGTAGGGGTGTAAGTATTGAGGGTTCAGTGGGTGAGGGTGTAAGTAGTGAGGGTTCAGTGGGTGAGGGTGTAAGTACTGAGGGTTCAGTGGGTGAGGGTGTAAGTATTGAGGGTTCAGTGGGTGAGGGTGTAAGTATTGAGGGTTCAGTGGGTGAGGGTGTAAAGTATTGAGGGTTCAGTGGGTGAGGGTGTAAGTATTGAGGGTTCAGTGGGTGAGGGTGTAAGTATTGAGGGTTCAGTGGGTGAGGGTGTAAGTATTGAGGGTTCAGTGGGTGAGGGTGTAAGTATTGAGGGTTCAGTGGGTGAGGGTGTAAGTATTGAGGGTTCAGTGGGTAGGGGTGTAAGTATTGAGGGTTCAGTGGGTGAGGGTGTAAGTAGTGAGGGTTCAGTGGGTGAGGGTGTAAGTATTGAGGGTTCAGTGGGTGAGGGTGTAAGTATTGAGGGTTCAGTGGGTGAGGGTGTAAGTATTGAGGGTTCAGTGGGTAGGGGTGTAAGTATTGAGGGTTCAGTGGGTGAGGGTGTAAGTATTGAGGGTTCAGTGGGTAGGGGTGTAAGTAGTGAGGGTTCAGTGGGTGAGGGTGTAAGTATTGAGGGTTCAGTGGGTAGGGGTGTAAGTATTGAGGGTTCAGTGGGTGAGGGTGTAAGTATTGAGGGTTCAGTGGGTAGGGGTGTAAGTATTGAGGGTTCAGTGGGTGAGGGTGTAAGTATTGAGGGTTCAGTGGGTGAGGGTGTAAGTATTGAGGGTTCAGTGGGTGAGGGTGTAAGTATTGAGGGTTCAGTGGGTGAGAGTGTAAGTATTGAGGGTTCAGTGGGTGAGGGTGTAAGTATTGAGGGTTCAGTGGGTGAGGGTGTAAGTATTGAGGGTTCAGTGGGTGAGGGTGTAAGTATTGAGGGTTCAGTGGGTGAGGGTGTAAGTATTGAGGGTTCAGTGGGTAGGGGTGTAAGTATTGAGGGTTCAGTGGGTGAGGGTGTAAGTATTGAGGGTTCAGTGGGTGAGGGTGTAAGTATTGAGGGTTCAGTGGGTGAGGGTGTAAGTATTGAGGGTTCAGTGGGTGAGGGTGTAAAGTATTGAGGGTTCAGTGGGTGAGGGTGTAAGTATTGAGGGTTCAGTGGGTGAGGGTGTAAGTATTGAGGGTTCAGTGGGTGAGGGTGTAAGTAGTGAGGGTTCAGTGGGTGAGGGTGTAAAGTATTGAGGGTTCAGTGGGTGAGGGTGTAAGTATTGAGGGTTCAGTGGGTGAGGGTGTAAAGTATTGAGGGTTCAGTGGGTGAGGGTGTAAGTATTGAGGGTTCAGTGGGTGAGGGTGTAAGTAGTGAGGGTTCAGTGGGTAGGGGTGTAAGTATTGAGGGTTCAGTGGGTGAGGGTGTAAGTAGTGAGGGTTCAGTGGGTGAGGGTGTAAGTAGTGAGGGTTCAGTGGGTGTGGGTGTAAAGTATTGAGGGTTCAGTGGGTGAGGGTGTAAGTATTGAGGGTTCATTGGGTGAGGGTGTAAGTATTGAGGGTTCAGTGGGTGAGGGTGTAAGTATTGAGGGTTCAGTGAGTGAGGGTGTAAGTATTGAGGGTTCAGTGGGTAGGGGTGTAAGTATTGAGGGTTCAGTGGGTAGGGGTGTAAGTATTGAGAGTTCAGTGGGTGAGGGTGTAAGTATTGAGGGTTCAGTGGGTGAGGGTGTAAGTATTGAGGGTTCAGTGAGTGAGGGTGTAAGTATTGAGGGTTCAGTGGGTAGGGGTGTAAGTAGTGAGGGTTCAGTGGGTAGGGGTGTAAGTATTGAGGGTTCATTGGGTAGGGGTGTAAGTATTGAGGGTTCATTGGGTAGGGGTGTAAGTATTGAGGGTTCATTGGGTGAGGGTGTAAGTATTGAGGGTTCAGTGGGTGAGGGTGTAAGTAGTGAGGGTTCAGTGGGTGAGGGTGTAAAGTATTGAGGGTTCAGTGGGTGAGGGTGTAAGTATTGAGGGTTCAGTGGGTGAGGTTGTAAGTATTGAGGGTTCAGTGGGTAGGGGTGTAAAGTATTGAGGGTTCAGTGGGTGAGGGTGTAAGTATTGAGGGTTCAGTGGGTGAGGGTGTAAAGTATTGAGGGTTCAGTGGGTGAGGGTGTAAGTATTGAGGGTTCAGTGGGTGAGGGTGTAAGTATTGAGGGTTCAGTGGGTGAGGGTGTAAGTATTGAGGGTTCAGTGGGTGAGGGTGTAAGTATTGAGGGTTCAGTGGGTGAGGGTGTAAGTATTGAGGGTTCAGTGGGTGAGGGTGTAAGTATTGAGGGTTCAGTGGGTGAGGGTGTAAAGTATTGAGGGTTCAGTGGGTGAGGGTGTAAGTATTGAGGGTTCAGTGGGTGAGGGTGTAAAGTATTGAGGGTTCAGTGGGTGAGGGTGTAAGTATTGAGGGTTCAGTGGGTGAGGGTGTAAAGTAGTGAGGGTTCAGTGGGTGAGGGTGTAAGTATTGAGGGTTCAGTGGGTGAGGGTGTAAAGTAGTGAGGGTTCAGTGGGTGAGGGTGTAAGTAGTGAGGGTTCAGTGGGTAGGGGTGTAAGTATTGAGGGTTCAGTGGGTGAGGGTTTAAGTATTGAGGGTTCAGTGGGTGAGGGTGTAAAGTAGTGAGGGTTCAGTGGGTGAGGGTGTAAAGTAGTGAGGGTTCAGTGGGTGAGGGTGTAAGTAGTGAGGGTTCAGTGGGTGGGGGTGTAAGTATTGAGGGTTCAGTGGGTGAGGGTGTAAGTATTGAGGGTTCAGTGGGTGAGGGTGTAAGTATTGAGGGTTCAGTGGGTGAGGGTGTAAGTAATGAGGGTTCAGTGGGTGAGGGTGTAAAGTATTGAGGGTTCAGTGGGTGAGGGTGCAAGTATTGAGGGTTCAGTGGGTGAGGGTGTAAGTATTGAGGGTTCAGTGGGTGAGGGTGTAAGTATTGAGGGTTCAGTGGGTGAGGGTGTAAGTATTGAGGGTTCAGTGGGTGAGGGTGTAAGTATTGAGGGTTCAGTGGGTGAGGGTGTAAGTATTGAGGGTTCAGTGGGTGAGGGTGTAAGTATTGAGGGTTCAGTGGGTGAGGGTGTAAGTATTGAGGGTTCAGTGGGTGAGGGTGTAAGTATTGAGGGTTCAGTGGGTGAGGGTGTAAGTATTGAGGGTTCAGTGGGTGAGGGTGTAAGTATTGAGGGTTCAGTGGGTGAGGGTGTAAGTATTGAGGGTTCAGTGGGTGAGGGTGTAAGTATTGAGGGTTCAGTGGGTAGGGGTGTAAGTAGTGAGGGTTCAGTGGGTAGGGGTGTAAGTATTGAGGGTTCAGTGGGTGTGGGTGTAAGTATTGAGGGTTCAGTGGGTGTGGGTGTAAGTATTGAGGGTTCAGTGGGTAGGGGTGTAAGTATTGAGGGTTCAGTGGGTGAGGGTGTAAGTATTGAGGGTTCAGTGGGTGAGGGTGTAAGTATTGAGGGTTCAGTGGGTGAGGGTGTAAGTATTGAGGGTTCAGTGGGTGAGGGTGTAAGTATTGAGGGTTCAGTGGGTGAGGGTGTAAGTATTGAGGGTTCAGTGGGTAGGGGTGTAAGTATTGAGGGTTCAGTGGGTGAGGGTGTAAGTATTGAGGGTTCAGTGGGTGAGGGTGTAAGTATTGAGGGTTCAGTGGGTGAGGGTGTAAAGTATTGTGGGTTCAGTGGGTGAGGGTGTAAAGTATTGAGGGTTCAGTGGGTGAGGGTGTAAAGTATTGAGGGTTCAGTGGGTGAGGGTGTAAGTATTGAGGGTTCAGTGGGTGAGGGTGTAAGTAGTGAGGGTTCAGTGGGTGAGGGTGTAAGTATTGAGGGTTCAGTGGGTGAGGGTGTAAAGTATTGAGGGTTCAGTGGGTGAGGGTGTAAGTATTGAGGGTTCAGTGGGTGAGGGTGTAAGTAGTGAGGGTTCAGTGGGTGAGGGTGTAAGTATTGAGGGTTCAGTGGGTAGGGGTGTAAGTATTGAGGGTTCAGTGGGTGAGGGTGTAAGTATTGAGGGTTCAGTGGGTGAGGGTGTAAGTATTGAGGGTTCAGTGGGTGAGGGTGTAAGCATTGAGGGTTCAGTGGGTGAGGGTGTAAGTATTGAGGGTTCAGTGGGTGAGGGTGTAAGCATTGAGGGTTCAGTGGGTGAGGGTGTAAGCATTGAGGGTTCAGTGGGTGAGGGTGTAAGTATTGAGGGTTCAGTGGGTAGGGGTGTAAGTAGTGAGGGTTCAGTGGGTAGGGGTGTAAGTATTGAGGGTTCAGTGGGTGAGGGTGTAAGTATTGAGGGTTCAGTGGGTGAGGGTGTAAGTATTGAGGGTTCAGTGGGTGAGGGTGTAAAGTAGTGAGGGTTCAGTGGGTGAGGGTGTAAGTATTGAGGGTTCAGTGGGTAGGGGTGTAAGTATTGAGGGTTCAGTGGGTGAGGGTGTAAGTATTGAGGGTTCAGTGGGTGAGGGTGTAAAGTATTGAGGGTTCAGTGGGTAGGGGTGTAAGTATTGAGGGTTCAGTGGGTGAGGGTGTAAGTATTGAGGGTTCAGTGGGTGAGGGTGTAAGTATTGAGGGTTCAGTGGGTAGTGGTGTAAGTATTGAGGGTTCAGTGGGTGAGGGTGTAAGTATTGAGGGTTCAGTGGGTGCGGGTGTAAGTATTGAGGGTTCAGTGGGTAGGGGTGTAAGTATTGAGGGTTCAGTGGGTGAGGGTGTAAGTATTGAGGGTTCAGTGGGTGAGGGTGTAAAGTATTGAGGGTTCAGTGGGTGAGGGTGTAAGTATTGAGGGTTCAGTGGGTGAGGGTGTAAGTATTGAGGGTTCAGTGGGTGAGGGTGTAAAGTATTGAGGGTTCAGTGGGTGAGGGTGTAAGTATTGAGGGTTCAGTGGGTAGGGGGGTAAAGTATTGAGGGTTCAGTGGGTGAGGGTGTAAGTATTGAGGGTTCAGTGGGTGAGGGTGTAAGTATTGAGGGTTCAGTGGGTGAGGGTGTAAGTATTGAGGGTTCAGTGGGTGAGGGTGTAAGTATTGAGGGTTCAGTGGGTGAGGGTGTAAGTATTGAGGGTTCAGTGGGTAGGGGTGTAAGTATTGAGGGTTCAGTGGGTGAGGGTGTAAGTATTGAGGGTTCAGTGGGTGAGGGTGTAAGTATTGAGGGTTCAGTGGGTAGGGGTGTAAGTATTGAGGGTTCAGTGGGTGAGGGTGTAAGTATTGAGGGTTCAGTGGGTGAGGGTGTAAGTATTGAGGGTTCAGTGGGTGAGGGTGTAAAGTATTGAGGGTTCAGTGGGTGAAGGTGTAAGTAGTGAGGGTTCAGTGGGTGAGGGTGTAAGTATTGAGGGTTCAGTGGGTGAGGGTGTAAAGTATTGAGGGTTCAGTGGGTGAAGGTGTAAGTAGTGAGGGTTCAGTGGGTGAGGGTGTAAAGTATTGAGGGTTCAGTGGGTGAAGGTGTAAGTAGTGAGGGTTCAGTGGGTGAGGGTGTAAGTAGTGAGGGTTCAGTGGGTGAGGGTGTAAGTATTGAGGGTTCAGTGGGTAGGGGTGTAAGTATTGAGGGTTCAGTGGGTGAGGGTGTAAGTATTGAGGGTTCAGTGGGTAGGGGTGTAAGTATTGAGGGTTCAGTGGGTGAGGGTGTAAGTATTGAGGGTTCAGTGGGTAGGGGTGTAAGTATTGAGGGTTCAGTGGGTGAGGGTGTAAATATTGAGGGTTCAGTGGGTAGGGGTGTAAGTATTGAGGGTTCAGTGGGTGAGGGTGTAAAGTATTGAGGGTTCAGTGGGTGAAGGTGTAAGTAGTGAGGGTTCAGTGGGTGAGGGTGTAAGTAGTGAGGGTTCAGTGGGTGAGGGTGTAAGTAGTGAGGGTTCAGTGGGTGAGGGGGTAAAGTATTGAGGGTTCAGTGGGTGAGGGTGTAAGTATTGAGGGTTCAGTGGGTGAGGGTGTAAGTATTGAGGGTTCAGTGGGTAGGGGGGTAAGTATTGAGGGTTCAGTGGGTGAGGGTGTAAGTATTGAGGGTTCAGTGGGTGAGGGTGTAAAGTATTGAGGGTTCAGTGGGTGAGGGTGTAAGTATTGAGGGTTCAGTGGGTGAGGGTGTAAGTATTGAGGGTTCAGTGGGTGAGGGTGTAAGTATTGAGGGTTCAGTGGGTGAGGGTGTAAGTATTGAGGGTTCAGTGGGTGAGGGTGTAAAGTATTGAGGGTTCAGTGGGTGAGGGTGTAAGTATTGAGGGTTCAGTGGGTGAGGGTGTAAGTATTGAGGGTTCAGTGGGTGAGGGTGTAAGTATTGAGGGTTCAGTGGGTGAGGGTGTAAGTAGTGAGGGTTCAGTGGGTGAGGGTGTAAGTAGTGAGGGTTCAGTGGGCGAGGGTGTAAGTATTGAGGGTTCAGTGGGTGAGGGTGTAAGTATTGAGGGTTCAGTGGGTGAGGGTGTAAGTATTCAGGGTTCAGTGGGTGAGGGTGTAAAGTATTGAGGGTTCAGTGGGTGAGGGTGTAAGTATTGAGGGTTCAGTGGGTGAGGGTGTAAGTATTGAGGGTTCAGTGGGTGAGGGTGTAAGTATTGAGGGTTCAGTGGGTGAGGGTGTAAGTATTGAGGGTTCAGTGGGTGAGGGTGTAAGTATTGAGGGTTCAGTGGGTGAGGGTGTAAGTAGTGAGGGTTCAGTGGGTAGGGGGGTAAGTATTGAGGGTTCAGTGGGTAGGGGGGTAAAGTATTGAGGGTTCAGTGGGTGAGGGTGTAAGTATTGAGGGTTCAGTGGGTGAGGGTGTAAGTATTGAGGGTTCAGTGGGTGAGGGTGTAAGTATTGAGGGTTCAGTGGGTGAGGGTGTAAGTAGTGAGGGTTCAGTGGGTAGGGGGGTAAGTATTGAGGGTTCAGTGGGTAGGGGGGTAAGTATTGAGGGTTCAGTGGGTAGGGGGGTAAAGTATTGAGGGTTCAGTGGGTAGGGGGGTAATGTAGTGAGGGTTCAGTGGGTAGGGGGGTAAGTATTGAGGGTTCAGTGGGTAGGGGGGTAAAGTATTGAGGGTTCAGTGTGTAGGGGGGTAATGTAGTGAGGGTTCAGTGGGTGAGGGTGCGGGAGGAGCCAGAGGTGATTTGTCAGGATGTGTGTGCGCCTCCCCCGGCCGCTCAGACACAGAGAGGGAAAGAGCGAGCCCTGGTTCAACCCCCTTGTCACTGTGCCAACAACACACCAGCACAGAGATTGCTCGGGGCCGCCGCAGCCGCGTCAGTGAAAGCCGAGCAGGATATTTATACACCGCTTGGTGCCATCTGGAGCCGAAAAGGTGTTGCTGCCTTCACTGTGTCAGCGCGGCTCGCTGACTGGGACTAAGTCAAGGGGAGAGTGCGAAAGGATCTGTGTCTGCTGAAAACCAGCTCCCGGGCTGCTCTGAGGCTGACCTGCAGCTAGTTAGGGAGAAATCTTGTGCAGAAAGAGCGGGTTCATTATATTTATATATATATTTTTTCCTTTCTGGATCTTGGCCAGCAGGGGCTCCTTTTGTAGTTTGATGTCTCCCAGAGTTTGAAAGCAGAGCCCCGCTCCCCTCCCCCGGAGTCTGTGACCGGGACCCATTCCTTCCCCTTGTTGAAACGGCGAAGCAATGTGAGGAACGCGACCCCCCTTCAGCGTGTCTTCATGCTGCCGCTTGACTCCTCGCATCATTCGCTTCCTTCTTGTTTCTGTTTGTTCTCTCTGTCTGCCTGGCTGTCTGTCGGGGACCTCCAGCTGACTTGAGAGGGCAGCAGAAGCCTTTCTCCTCGCTGCTCCGTCCCCTGCCCCGCCAATCTCTGCTCGGACGGCCGCCTGCTTGCGAAGAAACCCTCTCGGATGCTTTGTTCGCAGAATTATCAAGGTTTGATTTCCTCTCCCACCACCCTCTGCAATTAAAAAAAAAATCTTCCTTCGGGTTATTTCTCTGTTTACCATGACAAAGATGTGCTGAGAAGGAACATGTTCGGATTAAAATCCTCAACGTACTTCTTCACAGGTAAGATCAGTTTCAGTTCCTTACCTCGGACTCAGGGCATGTTAGTTTCGCTGCTTTGACTGGAGTTTTTTTTTAAACATAAATAAATCCCCGTTAAGCCAATAATTACATTTATTAATTCGTGAGAATGGAACCGTGTTCAAATAATCTTTGAAATTAATACAAAATCCGGCACCAATAATGTTGGATGCGTCATTTATTTGTCTCTGTTTTAAGAGCGTTTGGGGGAGGCAGATGAATCCACAGGCAGTGTACACAATAGGGGCGAGCACTTTATAATCTGTTTGAGAAGGAGGTTTGAGCAGGAGGAGGAAGAGAGAAAAGCAAATCCCAAGCGGATAGAAAGATGAATGGTTTGGTATGTTAGGTCACTTTATCCCTGCGCTCATTTTCAGCAACTTACAGTGCTGTTTAAACGCTCCTGTTTGCCTGGTTAACTAGAACAGTGCTGTGTGTGTGTATTACCGGTGTCAAAATGGTCACATTTGTGTATTGATGAAATGCATAGTCGCTTAACCTACAGCGCGACTGTCGGTAATACCGCCGCACATTTCTAAATGCAGCCTCCAGGAGTTTGTACTTTACAACCCTGCTGAGAAGGGTTAGCTGACTCCCCGCTCCCCCCCCCCCCCACAAAAAAACCAAACAGCAGGTCGATTACTATTGTGAAAACAGATGATGAAGGTGTGATATTTATGTAAACATTTTGCTTTGGAACCTTCATTTATCATGTCTCGCCTTTCCCCTGCTAGATAGTGGCAGCCGTCCTGTCGAGGTTGTCAGGACCTGATTTGTAAATGAGCTTAAACTGCGCTGAGCACATAGATGTAACCTAGAAAGTGGCAGTTTTCCCTTCAGAAATGCGAACATGTTGTAACCTTCGAGAAATCGCTGGACTACAATTAGGTGAATTTTTTTTTTCTTGTTACAAAATTTCTATTACATTTCAGTTGTGACACAGACTTTGTCCAAACTTCTTCCTGGAGGTCAGTCCAGGTCGGATGTGTTACAAGAGAAAGGCATTGTTAGATTTTTCCTATTCCAGGTGGGATTGTTTTCTCGCTGAATTTGACTGCTTTAAATGGAGAGAGCTGAGAAACCTGCCAGCATCGCTGACCTGAACATCTTAACCTGCCTCTGCATAGCTGGGACCCAGATCAGCCATGATTGAATTGCCCCATCTAACTAGCCATGTATTTATCCTTCAGATGGTCTGTCGTGACTGCACTGGAACAAGTCAATCTGTTCAAGTGTGAGAAGAAAATAATATATTCACAAACCTGTTCCCACTTTTTAAAATACATCAAAACTGTTCTTGTGCACAGACTGTAACTGTATGCAATTGCACTTATTGTGTGCAATCTCGTTAATATAGATAAAGCATTATGGTATCGAGCGATTATTGCTGGTTTCCACAGCAACAGTATTTAAAACTGCAATGTAGGAGGTTTGTCTTGTGTGATGGGTCAGAGCATGAAGTACTTTCCTGTAGTGCCTAATTAAGAGGTAGAAAACCTTTTTTTCCTCCTATTTTTCTTCTAATAGCTTTTGAGCATGTGCATTAGTAATGTGTCAGAGCAGTTGAGCAAAGGATCCAGCTCCATTAGCAAAGGGCCGTGGAATACAAATCCTGGAAAGTGTGATGTACAAGGTAAAATCTTGATGTTAAGGGAAATGGGTAGGCTGAATCTATCCTCCTAATTAAAGTAATACATGAGGCAGGCTGACAAGATGACAGCAAGCACTGTGGAATTACTGTGCAGGGGGGAGTGACCTTTCTGCTTTCGTAACTTAATTAAGAACAACACACACTAAAGTACACATGCACTTACCATACTCTTCATATACTTCATTAAGCAGGTGGTTGTAAAGGTATTAACCTCTTAAACGCTGATGGCAATATACTTGCCTCACAGGTTAACAAAGTTGTATTATATAATTTTAAAATGTTTCAAATATAGCACAATTGTGGTCCATTGTCTCCCATCGCCTTCCCCAAGTGATTCTCTGTAGTGTGTTTCCTTTGGTAGGAGGGCAGGATGATCTCAGTCAGGGGCATCTCCTCGGTCACTCTTGATGGTGCTGCATGATTGGTTGACAGCAGGTGCTCTTGTAGTGGTGTATGTCAACTGTGTGAGTTCCACCCCACAGCACAGCTCTTCATCTCATGGTCCAGTAACTCAGTGGCAAACTAATGACTCTCTTGCAGCAGTGGCAAGCTCGCTTGTATTCCAGGCAGCCCCAGGACCTCAAACTATGATCACCTAGGTGGGAGGCAGATGTTCCAGTGACTGTGCTGCCAGCCATCCTTTGACAAACACACAGGACTGTTCCACTTCTCAAATTTAATAAGCTGGAAACTGGAGCAAACAGTATTTTAGAGGGACAAGTACAACAGTGTACTAATGCTGAAAAGGATGTATTTTCAGCATATAGAAAACATAGAAACATAGAAAAATAGGAGCAGGAGTAGGCCATTCAGCCCTTCGAGCCTGCTCTGCCATTCAATATGATCATGGCTGATCCTCTATCTCAATACCATATTCCCGCTCTCTCCCCATACCCCTTGATGCCTTTTGTATCTAGAAATCGATCTATCTCCTTCTTAAATATATTCAGTGACTTGGCCTCCACAGCCTTCTGTGGTAGAGAATTCCACAGGTTCACCACCCTCTGAGTGAAGAAATTTCTCCTCATCTCAGTCCTAAATGTTCTACCCCATATCCTGAGACTGTGACCCCTCGTTCTAGACCCCCCAGCCAGGGGAAACATCCTCCCTGCATCCAGTCTGTCTAGCCCGGTCAGAATTTTATACATTTCAATGAGATCCCCTCTCATTCTTGCTACTTATTACCCTCTACTGAGAAAGGTTCCCCTGTTGACTCAGTCAATGCACTGCCCAGTGCTGAACTGAGCCATAAGGACCAGGAAGGTCTCAGGTGTGTGTTGAATAGTAGTGTGGGAAGCTGCAATTCACTTCTGGTTCCTATCCAGTTACTCCTGTTGTAAAGTGTGTGGACGACAGGTGAGGAAAGGATCAGGCACACATGACGAATAGCCACTTGGTTAAGGTGTTGGAGCGCAGTCAATTTTCGTGAGACAATATCCTGACATAAGTTAATGCCAGCAGCAGAGGAGAGGAGAAAATTGGTGTAAAGGAGAAAAAAAATTCTGAAGACCAGAGAGGAATTAACATTACTCTAACAAAGTTAAAACTGTTATATTGATAGCACTAAAATCATTTACAATGTTGCAGGTAAATTATGTTTCAAACATAGTACCAACAACAACAACTTGCATATATATAGCGCCTTTAACGTAGTAAAATGTCCCAAGATGCTTCAAGCCATATAAGGAGATATTAGGACAGGTGAGGTAGGTTTTAAGGACCGTCTTAAAGGAGGAAAGAGAGGTAGAGGTGGAGAGGTTTAGGGAGGGAATTCCAGACCTTAAGGTCTAGGCAGCTTAAGGCACGGTTGCCAATGGTGGAGCAATTAAAGTCGGGGATGCGAAAGAGGCCAAAATTGGATGAGTGCAGAGATCTCGGAGGGTTGTAGGGCTGGAGGGTAAAGCATACCTTTGCACAGATTTTTATGACCTGCAAACTTGGTGATGTAACTTATATATTCAACATTTTGTCTCTGACTGGCTTCTGACATTAAAGTAACAGGTGTAAACTTTACACTATTGTGAACAGTAATGCTGATACCAATGTGATTTACAGTAAGTATAAATTCATTCTGCCAGTGGATTATAGGGGTTAAATTATAGCAATTGCAATGTATTTTGGGATTTGAAGCTTTCATGTCTCACAGTAACCCTGTAATTTCTGTTTTCTTGCTGTATGAGCAGGAGCTAAAGATGTCTACCTGACTGCATGGGCCATTATGTGGTTATTCACGTTTTCACAGTGGAGGTCATTTTCAGGAATGTAAGGGTTTCTGTGTTCACACCACTGACCTCTGCCCTTTGCCCTGGACACTGGTTCTGTGATTTGCAAGAGCCATGAGGCACGGAATGGGCAACATGAAAATAAAATAAACGATGTATTCCTGACAATCTCTGTTGTTAAAAAAAGTGAATACCTCCACAATGAACATTATTGCATTAAATAATTTTAACAGGTAGACCTTTTCAGTTTCTACATATATACTGGGAGAATATAACTGCAGTTTTAACTGGCTTTTTTTTTTACATCAAAGTTTCTTTAATATTTCCTACATTAGAACTACACTATGTCCAGTTCATTATTCCTCCACTCTTTTCTGATTGGAACCAGGTCTTAGCAATTCCATATCTCTCCACCTATTTGATGTATTGTTACTGTACTGCTTCCAATTTATTTCCCCCATTCACTTACATATTATGCATTAAAGTTGGACCACCCCGCAATTCATTTTCTTCCCCAATGTTTAGTGAGACTGTACTATTGTGAATTCATCATCTCCCCTGCTCTTTTGTGCATCAGGACTGCTCTACCCAATTTATTTTCTCCTCATCTTTTGTCCATTCGAAATCTAGTTTCTCTAATACTTGATCGCCCCATCTGCTTCATGCATTAGAACTGTTCTTTCTTCAAAATTTTTTTTAAACCGGTGTGAAGAACAACTGATCCCACCAACGCTGAAAGGGGAAAGAGTGATGGTGAGATAAATCAAGAAGTACTGGTTTGGTGATGCCAAGCCTGGCCATTAAAAACATGTAGGTAGAAGGGGGATAAGAAATGCTATACTTTTGAGACCCTGGGAAAGAATAAGCTAGAGTAGGAGATAGTGTTAAGATTTCAAAACAGGAGAAAGACAAAAAAGGAGGATGGTCATGTGAGATGACATATTTGGAACTTCAGAAGATTGACAGAAGAAATTTCAGAGGCGCACTGACCGTAGTAGTATTGCTAATATAGATAGACAAGAAAGGTTGCGAACAAGAGAGAGATTGGCATCAGAGGTGAGAAAAGAATTGACAAGGAGCTTTTTTTTGTATTTTGCCTAGGAGTGAAAGATAGGTGTTTACAGAGACTCTCAGATATGGGAGCAATATCCAAGTCTTGAAATGACTTGGACCTTAATAGAGTTGCTGTAGGAAAAAGAAGAGTTTGGCATGAAAGAGGAAACCTAGATGTTCCTAATTTGTCATCTTCCAACTCCCTTTTCGTATTAGAGCTGTACTATTCCTAGTTATTTCCTTTACCGCTCCTTGAACGTGGAACTATAATTATGCCTATTCATTATCTTCCCCATGTAGTTGTGCATTCAGTTTTTGAAAATCATCACTTTTTGTGTTTAAAATTCTGTTGGAAATCATAGGAACATAGGAAAGTACAAGAAACGATTGTACAATACCCCTCAATTGTTCGCCCCCTCAAATATCTCCCTTAAAATTTCCCACACTATCTGCCGCCACTGCCTCCCTGGGTATTTCATGCCACACCCTCAGCTCCCTTTTTGTAAAGTGTGCAATCTAAACAGTCTGTGCCCCTTCCCTTTTCTAAGCTTGAGCTATGTTCCTTGGTTCTAGAGCTTGTGACAACATGAGCATATTGTCAAGGTTCAATTTATCTGTTTCCTTAAGTAACTTGAACACTTGAATAATATCATCAAGCAAATAAACCACCAAGTCTTGTGTTTACACTGCCATTTATGCAATATAAAAAATAAAGGATTCTAGTTTAAGACCAAGGGTAAACCATAGTCATTGGGAATCCGTGCAGCAAGGTCTTCAGCAGTTTGTCTAATCTCAAAGTTACTGGCAGCTAATGGCCCAGAAATTCGGGTCGGAACCTCCGACCTGCACTTACCTAGCGCGCCGGCCGTTGAGCTGTGGGCCCGCGTGGGATTCCGATCCTGGGCCTCCTCCAACTGCCGGCGTGCAGTGCTTGCATATCCCAGGGGCGCAGTTAGTTCGATGCGTCCCCTGGGATCACGTGGGCCATGGAGAGCCAATGGTAGCAGGGAAATGCCCATTCATAAAATTGACAGGAAGAGTTGTCAAAACTATAAATACGATAAGCCCTAAAACATCACTAAAACTTCAAATACATTTTTTAAAAATCACGGCCTAGAAATTGGGTATAGCCCCGCCAGCTCGTTTGCGCCGTAAATTTTGCGCCCGCCGCGGAGCCAGTTGTGCCCGCCCCATATTCACTTTCAGCGCCCCAAAGCGGAACCGGGCGCTGTTCCAGGGTTTGGCCGCCCCGCTTGGGGCGCTGAAAGTGAATTTCAGCGCTGCCGGTCCCGCTGCGCCACCCGATGCGGTGCGGCAGGCTGCTGTACTGCAGGCCTCCCCCTTCTCTTAAGGGGGAGGTGCCTGCAACGGCCGGAGCCCCGATTGCAAGTGCCGGCAAAAGAGCCCGGCACAATGGAGAAGTGCCGGGCTCCACGGAAACCAGCCGGCAATGCCGCCGGGGGGGGGGGGGGGGGGGGGGTTGGAGGAGGCCGGGGAAGGAGGTGCGGGCAGGCGGCCGCCGAAAAAGCGGCCGGCCGCACCTCCACCTTAAAGCGCCCCGCTAAGGCGGCTGTAAGGACCCGGTCTCCCGATGTTGTTAGCGGCCGCCACGGATGAGGCGGCCGCTACTGAAAATGGGGATCGGCGTGGTTTCGGGCGGTACCGGGGCACTGCGCACACCGATGACGTCATCGGTGCCGGCGCAGCGCTACCGGCTAACGCCGATGTTAGGGCCCACCTAATTTCGGGCGCGACGCAACTTCCGGCGCAACCCACTCTTTCGCCCCTAATTGGGCGCAAACGCAAGTGAATTTCTAGGCCCACATTTTTAAAATAACTATAAATTACATAAAATAACTATTTTAAACAATAATTTAAATTTTTGAAAAATTTAATTACATTTTCTAACGGGGCTAAAAATAAACTTACCTTTCTTTAAAGTATTTAAAAATCATAAACCTGTGGAAGAAATGTTTTAATTTGAATTAATTCACCGCTTACCTTGTTAAAA
The DNA here is from genome assembly GCF_052327205.1 of Somniosus microcephalus. Taxonomy (NCBI): domain Eukaryota; kingdom Metazoa; phylum Chordata; class Chondrichthyes; order Squaliformes; family Somniosidae; genus Somniosus; species Somniosus microcephalus. The sequence continues at coordinate 280,242,501 of NC_140991.1, read as the reverse complement.
GCAGGCCTTGCACCTGCTTTTTACATGTGTAACTCCTGGAGACTTACCCTCCTGGAGAAACCTGCAAAAAAAACGTAAGTTCCATGCGCACGCGCTGTCTCTCCGGCGTACGCGTTCGACCTCTGAACCCCTTCCTTTAAGGGAACGAAAGTTCCGGTTTCCCGCGCATGCGCAGTGCATGCACGAAACCGGCACTTCCATTGGGCCTACGGGTGAGTACCCCGTGCGTACTCACCCGTGGAGACCTGAATTTCTGGGCCTATGTTTTATAATCCAGACTTAAGTTTTAACACTTTAAAACAGTAATGTTTTGATATAATTTGAAAATGTCATTAAGTGAAATGATTTGCAGAGCTTTTGAGTTGCGTTGCTCTTGGAGAAGGCATTCTTTTTTTTTGTCATTGCAAATAAGAGGAGTACTGTCATGGGCAAAATGTGGCTTTATACCCTCACTCTCCTATCATTTTTCAATAGGCATGTTATAAATAAATACCTGAATATGTCTTCTGTGCAAAATGGCTTATTTATTTTTCTTAGCTGTAGGCATGAATTCTTTAAAATATGGAAAAAAAGGAGTTTTGACATAGTTGCAGAACATGGATTTAAATCACAACATCCATACACATTGATACATGGGTGATTGCCCCTCTTAGGAACTTGCTGTTTATCTCATTCAATGCATAGACATGCCATTTGGCATCATTCCCACAGCAGTTCCTAGTCCTGGGAAGGCACCAGACGGCAGCTGTGCAGAGCGGATGTGGGCTATAACAAGTGACATCATAGTGATATGTTCTAGTTAATGAGTCAAAATAAATCTCCTCATTAGAGCAATTCTTCCCCTCCCCCACTTCCCATGATCTGCATTCATTTTTGAATCAAAGAAAAAAGGCAAAGTCCACACAGGAATTTCAGGTAAGAACAAATTTCCAGTTGAAAATTCCTCCATCTCACTGGCTACTGCTATTACAATATTGAATTATCATAATATGTAAAGTGCTTGATTATTGGACCATCTGTTAAGTCCTCCATCTTGATTATCATGAACCATGAGAATAAGAAAACTGGTAGATTAGCAGCAAATGGATCTTAAAAGACTGACTGGAATTCCAGGAAAATAAACAATTATTGACATTTCACAACATTGTGATTATTTGTATGCAGTGCTGAGGCAATTTTTCACAAGATCATAAGATAAAAAGGCTCGGCGGGCCGAATGGCCTCCATGGTAACCATTCTATGATTCTGTGAAAAACCTAGAAGATGATTTTGAGGACCCACACCTGGCAGGAACAGAGCAATAGAGCCCCGAAAATTGCAGCACAATACTTACTGCCCCGTTCTCAGTCCAGATCCACCCTACCGTCTTCGCCAGCGCGGCCCAGGGATCCGCCTGTTTCAGGGAGGAGCCCATTTGTAATATGCTACACATAGGACCCCAATGCAATTTTGAGGTACCAATGGGTAGGGGATGAATACTCCTTCTGGCCCCACTAAAATGTTGCACCAGCTGCTGGACTGTCGGTGCAACCCTGCCCCCTCCATCCGCCCTCGATTGACTCCTCTCCCCCCCTCCGACCCCCCTTAACTTGTTACTTCTGGCTCAGCTGTGTGGAGGGGCTGCTGGGTTTCCCATCCCTCCCGACTGGTGAGCTGCCTGTGAACATTCACAGCTCCACCACTTGTAAGAAAATGAGGTCGATCCCTCAAAATGGCTTGGGCCTTCCGCCAAGGAAATAGGGCGGCTGCACAATCACACCACCTGCTGCCCGTCCGTTGTTCCCACAAAGACACACCCCTCCCCCAGACACAGGATCTAAATCTCTTTTAAATTATTACAATGCTCTTGCCTCCATTACGTTACCTTCACTCTTTGCGTGAACAGGAATACCTTTACGGAGGTGCTAAATTTGTCTTTCACCGGCTTAAACCTATGGCCACCTTGTCCTGTTTTCATGGCATAGCTTGAAGTAGTGCTCTGAATTTACCTTTTCTGTAACATTTACACTGGGAATTTCCTCGGAGCTTTTCCCGCTCCACTGCCATAACTTTGGCAGAAGCCCCACGTTTACGTGTGTAGACAGAATTTCCGTTGAACTTCCACCAAAGTTACGGTGGTGGAACAGGAAAAGCCCTGAAGAGATCCCTGACATTACTAGGGGTAAATAGAAATTAAACCAGTGGAAATGAAGATCAGGTGGTGTCTATAATGGGCAGCCAATTCGCAATGCCAGTTTTTTTGCCTGGATATAAGTTGAAAGTCTACCCTGTAGTTTATATATCTCTTGTTAAGATCCCCTCTCAGTTGCCTTACTTCAACAATAAAGAGCCCAATTTCTGCATTCTGTGCTCAGAATTCAATCCTCTGACATTAAAAATCAGCCTCCTAGCCACATAAAAATATCTTAAACAAACCGGTACTTACCTTTATCTGAGCAGCCTTTATGGACCGATGATTAGGCTGGTTTACGCCTGGTACCAATGGCAGAGTGTGCACTGTGCACGCCCTAACCATTGGTACCTCAACATTACAGTGGGGTGCCGTGTACATCATAGGACCACGATTAGCATATTGCAAATAGGCTCCTGCCTGAAACAGGCAAGTGCCTGGGCTACCCATGTGAAGGCCCCAATGAAAATTGCAACGGCTATACCAGAAGCATGAACAGGACGGTAAGTGGTGCACTGCCATTTGCGGCCTGCTATCCCCGCCCCACCCCACCCCTCGTTCCTACTAGGCAGGGGCTATAAAAAGCAAAATAATTCAAGATATGGTTTGACCAGAGCACTGTACAGCCTAGCTTATAATAATTCAGCATTCTATTTGCTTTGTTCATTGTTGCTCTATATTGACTGAATATGTTAATTGCCAAGCCTGCTAACAACCCTAGGTCTTTTCAGTTTTATAGTTCAACATAGAGTACATTCATTTCCCATTTTATTCTTCCAGTGTACAGTACCTTATGCTTATCCATACTGAATTTCATCTGCCACTGTTATGTCCATTTACAGATTTTGTCCATCTCCTTTTGTATATCCATGAATGTCTCATCAGATTCGACTACTCCAGCCCGCCCCTCTCCCCTAGTTTAGTAACTTCAAAATTGACCAAATTGGATTAACTTTCTGAATCGAAGTTGTTGATGTAAGTTAGAAACAGTACGGGCCCTTACATCATTCCACAGAGCACTCCACTTAGTACTTCTCCCCACTTCAACGTCACTTCCCAACAAGCACATACTTCACACTTTTTACTTTCATTGACCCAATTTCTTACTGATATCCAAGTTTACTGTGAATTCCCACTGCTTTAAGCTTCGGTAGCAGCCCTTCATGAAGAACGTTGGCCATAAATTAAAGCATGCCGTGTCCTAAGACTTTCTAGAGCTCATTGGAATGTCACTTCCTCGAAAAGGTCAAGGATGTACATGATATTTCCCTTCTGAAGTCTGTTGGCTGCTATTTACAGTACATGCTGTCTTCAAATCTGCTTTTGATAATCAATTTTCTTACTTTGCCAGTTTTTGATGGAAGACCAAGGGTCTGTAGTTGCCTGGGCCTATTTTCCCACCTTTTATGATTATGATTATGAGTACTTAATTCAATACAGTTGGACCTCATCAGCACAAATCAACTCCCTTATGGTGATCAGTGTTCAGAAATCTCCACATCTCTCTTAGTAACCCTGAGATAAGTACTATCATTCCTGGGGGTTTGTTTAGAACTATCGTATGCTATCTGAGTCGCTTACTATTACCAAACTGAGCTGAGTGCTGCCTCTTTCACACAATAACGATAGTGTGACATTTAGGAAATGGCTGTTTTACAAGATAAAGGATGCGTTTTCTTGGCACCTTAGAGATAACCATATGCTAAAGCTTAACAAAAAGGAGTGCAAATGTGACAAGGCCAATGAGAGTTGGATGGCAATAGTCATGGAAACCAGTGATGTAACCAAACCACAGCCAGTGATGGAACTTGCTTCTTACTTAAGGTTTTGAGGCTTCCGTTTTGTTTCATTTATTACAAAGTTAAGCAATTTCCTTCAAGGAAATTTTCCTCGCACTAGCCTGTGTTGAACAAAAAATATACTCCGAATTGTGTTCTTCAGCCCCTGGAGATCTGACTGTTGCTGTACAAGACTGAGATGAGTGATTATGGGAAGTGAGTTAAACGCCTCTATTGTGAGGTCACCATTAATTTTAGCCTATTTCTAGACCTAGACCCCGACTACCATGCAAAATGCTAAATGGAAACAGAGAATAGGAACAAGACTGGCGCAGACTTTACCAAGAAGTGTTGGCATGCTTTCTGTACCTCCTTTTTCATAAAGTTATCCCCCCTCCACTTTACATTATCTTTTTTCTCTGCATCTGCTAAGTTTCATTCCATTTTGTGGCTGAGATGATGATCAGGTGACCTGTTAGTAAGCCTCCACTAGCACTCTCCTGCAGTTGGCCACCAACAGGGACTTTGGGATGGGGGAATCTGCCCTCAGAGTTTCTTGTGGGGAAACTCTTTGACTTAGCATCTTCCCTGGGGGCATGGGTCACAATCGGGAATCTGGCATGTGGGAATTGTGGGCACAAAGGCATATCCTACCACTCTGTGAGACACAGTGCTGCTCCACTGTGCCACCAAGGGATTTTTGAAATGCTAAAAGTACATGTCTATTGGGCTGCTACACAGTATAATCTACCAGCGGATATGGTATTGCTTTTATCAAAAAGCCTGCTGTGTTGCAGTTATTTACAGTTCAACGGTAGCACTGGGTTTGGACTTTTCAGGGTCAAAGGTGAGGCAGCTTTTTGTGCTTGTTGTTGCTAGGTGCTTGACCTGCTGACATTCTTTTATTTTTATTATTAGTGGGGATAATGGCAGGTTGGTGGTTAGCCAGGTGTCAGTGATATTTCTTGGAATAATATACAACATGAGTTATCCTGATGAAAGTTCCAAAGGGGAGAGGTATTAAAAGTTCAAAGTGAGGTTTGAATAAATAGATAGGGCTGAATTTTACCGGCGCTCAGAGTGCAGGTTTGGAGGCGGGTCCGCTGTCAAAATCTAAATAATTGGCAGTGGGTTGGGAACCTGCTGCGAACCCGCCTCCATGTAAGTCTCCAGAGTGTTGGGTCTGCGATTTCAGAACAGACACGACACCAAGCGGCGGGGGAGGCATTTAAGATACTTAACTGCTTGTTTACTACTATTTTGCCAGCCTTTTTCTATTTTACCACATTTTTAACGGGTTTCACTTCGTTCGGAGATCACGTCAGGTAGATAGGTCGGGTTCTCTATGTCTCCCCATTGCTGTGAATAGGTGGCAGCTGCAGAAGCTGTATGAAAGCAACCATTTCACAGCTGGTCACTTTCCAATGTCAGAAGCTTGAGCCTTCAGGACTTGGAAGACACTTTTGAGCTGTATGCAGTTTGGAAGTGTTTGGAGTAAACTCTCTATCCACTGTCACCTCCTTGGAGCAAGCTCTCTCACCATTGACAGATCGCTTCTGTCATCTCAACTTCAGCTGCCGTCTATTCCAGCCCTTGAAAAAATCGCACCTTGGTCCTCTGAATCCCTCCATGATCAGCCCCAACACCAACATCACCAACAACAACAACAACCTTCTCTGCAATCACCTGATGCTGCACAGGACACAGGGCATCAGCACCCGACAGCATTGCTGCCTGGGAGGCCAGCGATGGCATCACCATGGCCAGATTTACTTCACTTGACACTGTACACCCTGGCTGCCACATGATGCGCCAGGTTAACACCACCCCACACCAGCACCATAAAGCATTCCTACAATGCCCAAGCCATTCCTTTCACACTCATCACCATTGCGGGAGATACCGTTATGTCTCACCATTCACTGCAACTCACTAAGACACTTCCAAAGGTGAGCACAGATCTGTACAATAAGGCAAAGTGTTGAAAATAAAGATTTCAATGTTTGACAACACATTAACAGAAAATTTACATGAACATTGCATAAAACACCCAAGTACCTACCCTTGTGTGTTGTTAGTTGGTATGATTGGACTAGGATGAGGGTGAGTGTGAGGGGTGACTAGTGAGATGGGGATGTGATAATATAGATAGAGAGGGATGGGTGGAGGTGCACGGTAAGTTGGTGTGAGTAAGGATGTGCAGGAGTAGAGTTGGGAAGGCAGAGTGATGGGTGGACACTCCTTACCAGTGGCTGATGGGGATGTGATGAGTGGCACAGCAGGATGAGGCTGAGTGTGACTTTGCAGTAACGTTTTATGATCTACTGAGGTCATTGAAAGGTTTGCACCACTGCAGCCTGGTCCTCCTGACCACATCCCTTCTTGTGTCCTCCTGTGCAATGTGCAGCCGGGCTGCGTTGGTCTCCTGAGGAGGTCTCTTCCACCCATTGGAAGGGATGAGAACCTGTCTGTGTGCTGTGACTCACTCCATAAGCATATGGAGGGAGTCGTGCGAGAGCCTGGGTACAGCCCTGTGCCTTTGTGTAGTGCTCGTCAGTGTTTGCAGCACCTCAGTGCAGCAGAACACTGACAGCACAACTGTCAAAATGAATGCGGCTGTGGTCCCTTTAAGGAAACCGGCTGATGACAGTGACGTCATCAGACCCGCTTCCTTTTAATTGGCCAGCAAACACGCTGGATGGCCTTAACGAGCCCTATTAATGGAAAATCCTTTTTTACAGAGCGGCTGGAGCCGTGAGCGGGTCCGGATCCGGCCGACCACCTCTCCCGATGCGATCCTGCCTCCGCTGGCGAAATCACAGCCATGGGGCTGGATTTTCATTGAGGAGGCGGGTAGGAGGCGGGACTACAACTTTTGGGGTTGTAGTCCCGCCTCCATCGAGTTCTAGCAGCCCACGCGATTTAGAATTCATTGACCTTGTTGAGCCCACCCAGCGGGCTCAACAGGCCAATTAAGGGCCACCCAGGAACAGGTGACGTCACAGATTGAAATTTCATCTGTCAAGACCTTTTGACAGATGAAATATCAGTGTTTCACAGCTGTTTGAAGCTGTCAAACACTGACAATCTGTACTCCAAGTTAATTCCTTCCTCTCAGGATGATTTAGAGATCTCTCCGGAACAGAAAGCAGAGGCTGCAGATTTTGACAGATCGCGGCCATTCTGCTTTCTGTGCTGGTGAGATGAGGGACTCCCGAGACCTGAAGGAAGGAAGGCTGTAAAGGTAAGTAAAGGTTAGTAGAACTTCTTTAAACACTTTACACAGACCAAACACACTTACCTCTGCACCCATGCACCCATCACTCACCTGAACACCGGACATCTCAAACCCTCCAAGCCCTTTATCCCGACGGCCTGCCTCGCTAACTTGGCGTGGTTTGGAGCCGTCGGGAATCCCACATTTCAACAATGAAAATAGGGATTAGGCTAAAAACTGCCTGTTAACTACCTGTTAACAGGCAGTTAATTGGCACTAATCCTCTTCCTGCCTTGGGGAGGCGGGTCCCAGTGCGGGCGGGTACCCGCCTCCTTTGAAACTGGCATGGAGGTGGGTTGGGGGCGGGACGGGGTTGGGACCCCCGATTTCGGGATTTTAAACCCCCACACGCCTCCAATCCCGACTCCACGGCCCAATGAAAATCCAGCCCTAAGTATTTGTGGTAAATTAATTGTTTTGCTGCTATTGTAAAGCAAGCAACTATAACCCGGTACCCAAGAATATAATTATTATTTTAGTTTTGTTTATCACTTCAGAATCACGGCAGCTTCGGCATGTATTTTCCACCCCAAAAAATGTAAAAGATACATCTTACATCTTTCAGTTTATTTGAAGAGTAATCTTAACAAACACTCTACTTTGTGTTTTTTATTCTCTGCATCACTTATAAGGAACTCTGGGCTGACTCATTAGTTCAAACTCACTGATCACCCAAAAGAAATTAATTAAATCAACGGAAAAATAATGAGAAATGTATAACACAGAGACCTTTGACTCTGTTCGGCCTCAGACTGGTAAAATTGCTGTAAGATGTAACAATGCTAACACTGAAATGTATATTTATTAGTTAGTTTATTAGTTGTGCTGCTGACCTATGTACAGCTAAGAAATGTAATCTGAATGAGCTGAAGTTCATTCAGGCTAATGCTTTACAATCCACAATACAACACATTGAACCGGGTGGAGACACCAGTCTTGCGAGAATGCTAAATTGTTTACCCAAAGGGTATTGGTGTTGTGGAATAAATTTATCATAGAAGGCTACTGAAGCAGCGAGTATAATTGGATTCAAGAGGCAGTTACATCTCAGAAGGGTTTGACGGTTCTGGTGCTAAGACAGAGAGGTAGGGTTAATCTTTAACGAAGGAATAGGCTTGTTAGATTAATGGAATTTACCTATTCCTAAAATTAGCTGTGCTTTTATTTTCTTGTTCTCTTGTACAAGTGTTTTCATTGTCCTTGGAAAAAAACTAGGTCCTGAAATTACACAGTAGGGTACTAACATATGAATGCTGGAATTTTCCCATAACAAAATAGAGGTAAGTGGCTTTATACCTAGCTCCTGGATCCAGGGTCCCTAACTAACCCACCCCCCACGATTGGAGACTCCCCCACGAGGCCTCCGATCACCTCCTAAAGCCTCCTCCCCCCACCAGTGATGATGATAAGGCTGGCCACGATCCTTTGGTGTCCGACCCCCCTGCCAATCCTCTGCCTCCCCCACCGCGATCCCCGATTCCCCCCCGCTATCCCCACACTTGCCTGCCGATCTCCGACCCCCCCCCCGATCCCTAACCACCCCCCATCACCTGCTGATCCCGTACCGATCCTGTAAACCCCCCCAGATCCTTTTGCCCCCGGCCCGATTGCCGACCCCCTCCCAATTGCTCTCCCCCTCCCAATTTTTGACCCCCGCTGATCCTCTCTCCCCCCTCCCGATTGCCAACCCGCCCCCCAATCGCCGACACCTCTCCCAATCGCCGACCCTCTCCCCCCCCGACTGATCCCGAGCCCTCTCCCGCGATCCCTCCCCCGGACCAACCCCTCGTAACTGAGGCCTACCCACCCGCAGCCAGCCTCTCAAGCTGGCTGGCTGCAGGCGGGAAACCAAGGCCTCACATTCAAATTAGGCCCTGCCGGTAAAATAGGCAGGGCTTGCGGGAAACTCAGCCTCCCGGGTTTCCTGCCCGCCTTGGAGTCCCCCCCCCACCCAACCGCCTCCCCACCCCAACCCACCTCCCCGAACAAAGTTCCGGCCGACGTGTCAGTATCCCATAATATAATTTCAGGACCATAGATTTGAAGCCGCTTTCCATGTCCGGGAGATGTAGTAGGAAGCCATTTTAATGGCCGGGTATTATTAACATTCTGTCGGTCAGCTGCCTGCCCAACACGGGAGTCTAGAGGCAGCTCGCTGGCTTTGGGCCTGTGAAAATTGGGCAGCCCAGAAGCCACCGGGCCAGCAGTCAGGTAAGGCGCAGTGGGGTTCAGGTGGTTTTCACAGATCAGAATGGGAGTGGGGGGCAGGGGGGTGAGGGAACCCAGGCTGGCCGCAGCCTAAACTTTCTTTGTGGGGCCCGGATGTGCACATCATAGTACCTCAATTTACATTTATTCATGAGGCTCCCACCTGAGTCAAGCGGGCAGCTCAACCGCCCAAGAAAACAGCAACTTTAAAATGGTCGCGTGGCAGAAAACGATTGGTAAGTCCACCACTTGGATTTTAACTCCTATTCCATCTTACTACCACCAGGCGAAAAGAGTTAAAACGCTCCCTTTGCATTCAGTATCTCTAAGGTCAAAATATGCAGATTGTTTCCCTATAAGTTTATACATGCAGCATATAACACAGTTTTAATGATGTACAGGTAATATCATGCGTCCATAGTTCTACATCATCAGTACCTCTTTGCTTAGTCGGCTCAGCACAGGTTTTTTCTTTCAGGAATCAAGAAATGCAGAAAAGGAATTTGTATGTATTTATGTGTCCTAGGCGTATCTATAGACATATAAGCAGTTTTGCAGCTTGTTACCGAGTGAGCCTTTGGCTTAGTGGTAACATTCTCTGCCTCTGGCTCAGGAAATTGCAGTGTTTCAAACCCCACTGCAGACAGTGCTGGTGAGTTGCAACTGGAGGTCCAGCTCTGAATTCTGCCTGACATCAGTAGTGGGGAAAATGCTAGAGTCCATTATAAAGGATGTAATAGCAGAGCACTTGGAAAACAGTGACAGGATCGGACAAAGTCAACATGAATTTACAAACGGTAAATCATGCTTGACTAATCTACTGGAATTTTTTGAGGATGTAACTGGTAGAATAGATAAGGGAGAACCAGTGGATGTGGTGTATTTGGACTTTCAGAAGGCTTTCGATAAGGTCCCGCTTAAGAGATTAGCGTGTAAAGTTAAGGCACATGGGATTGGCGGTAAGGTACTGACTTGGATAGAGAACTGGTTGGCAGACAGGAAGCAAAGAGTTGGAATAAACGAGTCTTTTTCCGAGTGGCAGGCAGTGACTAGTGGGGTACTGCAGGGATCGGTGCTAGGACCCCAGCTATTCACAATATATATTAATGATCTAGATGTAATATCTCCAAGTTTGCAGATGACACAAAGCTGGGTGGGCATGTGTGCTGTGAGGAGGATGCCAAGAAACTCCAGTATGATTTGGACAGGTTGGGTGAGTGGGCAGATGCATGGCAGATGCAGTATAATGTGGATAAATGCGAGGTTATCCACTTTGGTGGCAAAAACAGGAAGGCAGATTATTATCTGAATGGCAATAGATTGGGAGAAGGGGAAGTGCAACAAGACCTGGGTGTCCTTGTGCATCAGTCGCTGAAGGTAAGCATGCATGTGCAGCAGGCGGTTAAGAAGGCAAATGGCATGTTGGCCTTCATAGCGAGAGGATTCGAGTACAGGAGCAAGGATGTCTTGCTGCAGTTGTACAGGGCCTTGGTGAGACCACACCTTGAGTATTGTGTGCAGTTTTGCTCACCTTATCTGAGGAAGGATGTTCTTGCCATGGAGGGAGTGCAGCGAAGATTCACCAGACTGATACCTGGGATGGCAGGAATGACGTATGAGGAGAGATTGGGTCGATTGGGCTTATATTCACTGGAGTTTAGAAGAATGAGAGGGGACCTCATTGAAACTTATAAAATTCTAACAGGACTAGACAGACTAGATGCAGGAAGGATGTTCCCGATGGCGGGGGAGTCCAGAACCAGGGGTCACAGTCTAAAGATAAGGGGCAAGCCATTTAGGACAGAGATGAGGAGGAATTTCTTCACCCAGAGAGTGGTGAACCTGTGGAATTCTCTACCACAGAAGGCAGTTGAGGCCAATTCATTAAATATATTCAAGAAGGAGTTAGATATATTTCTTAAGGCTAAAGGGATCAAGGGATATGGGGAGAAAGCAGGGACAGGGTACTGAATTTGGATGATCAGCCATGATCTCATTAAATGGCAGAGCAGGCTCGAGGGGCCAAATGGCCTACTTCTGCTCCTATCTTCTATGTTTCTATGACATCCAGTGTGATGCTCATGCCTGGTGAGTAAAGGGCGCCCCCCCCCCACCCATGGGTTGTGGGAGCCCATAAAACCCTCCCACCATATACGACTAACCACTCTATCAACTGGTGTAAAGATGGTGGTGGCAATGGCAGGGCCAGTCATGTTGCGGCCTGTCAGACTGTTAGTCGACCTGGAAATCCTGCCAGTACTTCACACTGTTCTTCAAGGGAAGAATATGAAAACAATAACAACCCCAATGTTTATTATTCCATTTCTAATGTGATTGTAACAAGCCTTTTTGTTTGTATGCACTGGAATACTACTGTACATTTCTTCATACCATGTGTGGTTGCAATCTGTGTAATGGGGAAGCCCCCACAAAAGTAAGCTTTTTAAAAATTACTTTAAAATTATTGGCTAATCATTTCTCAAATCATTTGCATATATATGAGTCCAAAGCAATAATGTGCACACCTATGTAAATGAGAAACACGAGTCTGTACATGTGCACTAACAACATTCAGCTTTTGCTACTACAATAGCAAAATACTGCGGATGCTGGAAATCTGAAATAACAGAAAACGCTGGAAACACTCAGCAGGCCAGGCAGCATCCGTGGAGAGAGAAACAGAGTTAACATTTCAGGTCTGGGACCCTTCATCAGAACTGGGAAAAGCTGGAGATGTAACAGATATTAAGCAGGTGCAGCGACAGGGAGGGGGGCCGCTTCACTCCCACTCTGATCTCTCTGACCTCGGCCTTTTACATTGTTCCAACGAAGCTCAATGTAAGCTCGAGGAACAGCACCTCATCTTTTGATTAGGCACTTTATAGCCTTCTGGACTCAACATTGAGTTCAACAATTTCAAACTATAACCCCTGCCCCATTTTTCATGCTGTATGATTTTGCCATTCCCATTTGCAACATTTTATCTTTCCTGCCTCTTAACTAAGCACAGTATATTCCTTCAATTCCCTCCACCTCCCTGTCTCTGCACCTGCTTAAAATCTGTTACATCTCCAGCTTTTTCCAGTTCCGATGAAGGGTCCCAGACCTGAAACTCTTTCTCTCTCCATGGATGCTGCCTGGCCTGCTGAGTGTTTCCAGCGTTTTCTGTTGTTAATTCAGCTTTTGCTCTTTGTCTAGGTTTGATTTATTATATTTTTTTATTAAGTCCGTGCATAACCCACGAAATCTGTCTTTTTCCAACTGTTGACATTTGACTGAAAATCCTGTAATGCTCTGGTCATGAGATATGTTTGAAACATCATTATAACCATAAGTAGATAGAGCTAATGTTCCTTTGGTTAATAAAAACATATTCTTAAAAGTCAAGGATATGTGGAATTGCATTTGATCACTGAACCCGTTATAAGAACACTAGCTTTTATAACACATTAATGCCCACTCTCCCAGCCAAAACAGTCTCTCGGGATCAATAATGTATCTAGCAGTGTCTCTGAATATTTAATTAATTGCTTCAGTAATTCAATAGAATAATTGATTATTGCAATAATTGGTTGAACCCTACAGTTAGGATTTTTTTTACTGAGTTACTTTTGTACAGATAATAACATACAGCATATCTGTGAGGAATCTATGGTAAAAGAAGTTTGATCAGTATCTTCAATTGTTACAGAAGGAGAGGTATAAGACTGTCAAAAAAACTTAGAAAAATTTAGTTAGGATTGTAGCTTAAGCACATGTAGTCCTTGTTGATGTTAAATAAATAGTTTCCGATTTTGCAAAGTGCAAATGGAAATTTTATTCTCAAAAATTATATAATATTACTTTGCTTATCAAACTCTTGCTGGATGCATTGGGCTGTGACACATTGATTTGGCATTTCTAGCAGTCTGTCCTAGGAAGAATGTGTCACAGTTTTGTCTTACTTGATAAAAGGGACCGTATTTCCATGAAGCATCCCTGAAAAAGCCTGATGCTTTCTTTGTGTAATAACCACCTGGTCTGGCAATGCCTGTGAGCATATAGGAGATATTGCACATGCACCGAAAACATGCTGTATAGACTCCGTACAGCGCAGCGAGTTGTCCAGTTTTTCCAGTTGTGTTTTTTTTCCAAGTGCCTCATTTACTGTAGAGAAAACTGTATGCAGGTTCTGAAACTATTCTGAGTCAATCTCCAATAATGCTGCACATGGGGAATCAAGACCAGGTGTAGTCTTCAGGTGAAATGGGCAAGAGGCCAGGTGGTATTTGGATCAAGGTGAGCCATAATTCAATCCCCATTTTAAAGTTGTGCAGGCTGTCTTTATTTTTATATTTCAATTATAAATTCCTGTGTCTACATTTCTAATGGAAACTGCCTACGTAGCCTTGTCACTCTGTAATTACACATCCCTGCTACTGGTCATACTAACACCACCTCTGGGGTGTGATTGCATTGTGATAAGTTTAATAGACAGTTTTCATTAAAAATGTGGACCTAGAAATTTATAATGGATAAAGTTGACAGGAAGATATAGAGTGGACAAAAAGGAGCTCTATATGTTAGGGACACCTGGGAGGTAAAAGAAGTTGATTTTGAGGGGGTAGAAAACTACTAAATGAACTACTCTGGGCAGACACCACTAATTCCCAAAATACAAAACTAACACTGGGAGTATGTTATAAACCATTAAGTCACCATAAGATGGGGGACAATTTGTTCTATGAAGAGATAGAATGGGGATATGAGAAAAGCAAAGTTACTTCAATAGGAAACTTCAATCAACTAAATATTAACTGGGGAAACCAAAGTTGTGCAGAGCCAGAGGTGGTAGATGTGGTTCATGACTGCTCCATGACCCTCTGGAATAAGGAGGCCTTCTTGATGTGGTGTTTGTAAATGACCCAGAAAATGTACAGGAAATGGAATTCGTAGCATTGCGGAGGTGGGGGGGGTGGGGAGCACAGAATGATACAGACTAACATGATCTCAGAGTCAGAGATACCTAAGACCAGGAGCTAGGTACATAACTTTAAAATGGCCAAGTTCATGGAAATGAGGAAGCAACTAAAACGAATAGAGTGAGGGAGGTTGTTCAACACTTCAGTAAAAGACAAATGGAACGCCTTTAAAGGTTTAATGCTGAGCATGCAGGATAAATACATTCCCAAAGTCAACAAGCTCACTCTATACAACGCTGATGCTAAATGGATCATCAAAACAATTAAAATTGAGATAAAGAGAAAAAATTACATGTACAAATCCTGCAGCAAGAAAGGAGAAAGGGCCCCCTGGGGTGAATACAAGAAACATGTTAAAAAGGTGATCTGTAAAAAAGGCATAGCACCTAAGGCTAAACATTGTAGTAAACCATAACATTAGCAAATGGACTTGAAATTGAGGAGGAGCACAAAATAATAAATATTCTGAATTAATACTTCCTCAAAATATACATAAGGGAAGACACAGGCAACCTGCTCTCTCAAAACAAAGATATCCCAAGTAAAATCAATGGCTTTGTTTTAAATGAGATGGAAGTCCTAGACAGGCTGATGTGCTTCAAAACAAATAATGCTAAAGGGATAGATGGTGATTATTCCAGGGTGCTGAAAGAGATTAGGGAAGAGATTTGTGAAGCATTGACATTATTATGAGGGAGTCACACTGGGGAGATACCAGAAGATTGAAAAAAGGCTAATGTGGTGCCCATAGTTAAAAAGAGTGACATTACAAACACAGGTGACTACACACCCATTAGCCTTATTTTCATTCCATGTAAAATAATGGAATTGATTATCAGAATTAAAGTTAAGGACCATCTATACAATAACAATCTAGTAAACAACAGTCAGCATGGATTTAGAAGGGGAAGATTATGCTCAACCAAACACCTCGAGTTCTTCGAGGAAGTGATACACAAGCAGACTGGTAAGTCCTATGACATGGTTTACCTTGGCTTTGAAAAGGGTTTTCACAAAGTTCTATCTGAAAGGCTATTAAACTCAAAGCTGTGGGGTGTGGTGTATGTAACCTGTTCCACCTTAAGAGAAATACCTTAAGAGATGTACTACTTTCTCTTGGCTGCTGTATACTGTAATACCGGTGGTGACCACACCGGTATATAAGTGTTGTGTAGGGATTTGCTGGGCAGTTCAGCCCTGACCTCCGAATAGTAAAGACCTGTTAAAGTTATTCTTGTGGTCTGTGTCCAGTGATTTATAATAAGCATAACTGGGACACACAGACTTAACAGTGGCGACGAGTTCGATCTTACCCTGCGGCAGTTTTACATCCAAGGCAGCTTCGTCCTCAGAACGGGCGTCGAGAAGAGGCATCCGCCCTCATCATCCTGCTGAGCACCATCGCACGGGAGGCATCGAGAACCCGGGTTAAAAAGAAAAATTCTGACCACGAAGCCCTCCATCAACGACAGGCAGTGATCATCCCTTCTACCACGGTGGTGGGTAAGCCGATCAGCGACACGAGCAGAAAGTCGGCCGCGTTGACTGTGGAGTGGGGGAGGGAAAACGGAGGAAAAAGGGCGGAGAACTCGACCACGGCCGGTGAAAAGGGCCGGGCTGCAATCGAGGCCGGGAGGCGCAGCGACTGGGGCAGCTTAAGGCACGAGAGCCGCGGAGAACTCAAACGCAGCCGGTGTAAAGGACCGGGCTGCATGCGGGGCTGAGAGGTAAAAGCAGCGTCGGGGAATTGAGAACTGCTGGGGAGGCGAGAACGGCAGCAGCACGGCAATCGCCATTGCAGCCAGCGGGGGAAGAAGGCAAACACGGGAATCCGCCATTGTAGTCGGCGGGGGAAGAAGACGAGCGCGGGAAAGACCGCCAAGCGCGGGAAGCCGCCATTTTAGTAGGCGGGGGAAGAAGACAAGCGGGGGAAGCCGCCATTTTGAGAAAAAGAAAAATTTAAAAACTTGCAAGGATGCCTAAACATGGGAACATTAATACCTTTGATAGCGATATCGAAGATTGGACCACGTATGTAGAACGCATGGAAGTTTATTGTAAAGCAAATAAGGTACCAGATGATGAGAAAGCACTAACCTTATTAAGCTCAATGGGTGCGAAGACATACGGGCTATTGAAGCACCTTCTGTCACCAGATAAACCGGCGGATCAGACTTTCGCGAATATTGTTACTGTCCTGAAAAATCATTTAAACCCCACGCCGCTGATGATAGCGGAACGATTTAAATTTTACAGAAGAACGCAGCTGAAAGATGAAAGCAACGCTGAATTTTTAATTGAACTGCGTAAGCTATCAAAGTACTGTCAGTTTGGAACAGGACTAGCAGGTGCGCTGAGAGATAAATTTGTGTGTGGATTGTTAAAAGAAGGAACACAAAAGCGACTGCTTGAGGAGAATGATCTTACGCTTGATAAAGCTGTCACTATTGCAGCATCACACAAAGCCGCAGCGAGAGGCACTGCGGAAATGCAGCTATGGTCACCGGAACTCAGCACCAATCAAATGGTCTTGGGTACAGTAAAATGTTATCGTTGTGGAAAGACAACGCATGATCAGAACCAGTGCTGGTTCAAAAATCAGGAATGCAGAAAATGTGGCAGGCTTGGTCACATAGCTAAAGTATGCCGGTCAGGAAAGAAGACCAGCAACAAAAAGTCACCGCAGGAAAAGTACAGAAAGGTACATAAGGTGCCAGAGAACAGTTCGAACGAACAGAAGTCAAATTCAGACTCTAGCAGTAATGAACTGGGTAGTCTAAGAGTACACAATGTTGGTAATGAAGCAGACCTCCAAACAATCTGGGTCACACTTCAGATAGCAGGAGTCCAAGTGAAGATGGAATTGGACACTGGATCGGCATTGACGGTCATGAATAAGCAAGATTACAAAAGGTTATTCCCACATATTCCCCTACGGGATACGGAGATTGTATTGAAAACATACACGGGGCAAAGAGTATACCCCATCGGGAAGATAGAGGTAAAGGTGGTCCACAAGGGCAAAGAAAGCCGAGGAATGGACTTATATGTGCTACCTGAGGGAGGTCCACCACTACTGGGACGGGAGTGGATTAGGAAAATAAATATGGACTGGCATTCCTTAAAAGCACTAACGGTAGATTCCGGTAAAAAAGATGTCAAACCTAAACGATTGTCCAGAATATTGGACGATGCTAAAGAGGTGTTCCAACAGGGACTGGGAACACAGAGGAATTACGGCAAACATCAAGGTTGAAGAACATGCAAACCTGAAATTTTTCAAAGCCAGACCGGTACCTTATGCGATACGACCTGCTGTGGAAGCTGAGCTGGAAGGGCTAGAACGTTCAGGAGTACTGTCTAAGGTAGACTGGAGTGAGTGGGCCACGCCCATTGTCCCCGTCATGAAGCGTTCATCGAGCAACAAGCCGGGGGAACCGGGGAAGGTTCGCATCCGTGGAGATTTCAAGATCACTGTTAATCCGGTGCTTCACACGGTGCAGTATCCGCTTCCGCGGATTGAGGATATCTTCGCTTCGTTGTCTGGCGGGAAACACTTCACCAAGATAGACCTGGCGCAGGTGTACTTACAGATGGAAGTTGAGGAAGAGTCACGCCAGTGTCTAACGATCAACACGCATAGAGGCTTGTACCGGTATAATAGACTGGTTTTTGGAGTGGCATCGGCTCCAGCAATTTGGCAGAGGGCCATGGAGCAGGTATTACAGGGAATTCCAGGCACACAATGTTACCTGGATGATATTCTGATTACAGGAGATGATGACGAGGAACACCTTGCAAATTTGGAACTGGTGCTCACCAGATTGAAAGAATATGGACTTCGAGTTAATCGCCAGAAATGTGAGTTCTTTCAGAAGCGGATCTCGTACTGTGGTCATGTCATTGACCAGGAGGGGCTTCATAAGTCTCCTGACAAGATCGAAGCTGTTGTGAAGGCTCCTGCTCTGGATAATGTATCCCAGTTGAGGTCGTTCCTAGGGTTGATTAACTATTACCATAAGTTTCTGCCAAATTTATCCACGGTGCTGCACCCGCTGAACGCTCTTTTGCAGAAGGGAGTACCATGGAAGTGGAGCGAGGACTGTAAGAGGGCCTTTCACAAAAGCAAGGCATTGATCACCTCAGAGGAAGTGTTGGCTCACTTCAACCCAACGCTGCCTATTCGTTTGGCTTGTGATGCTTCTCCATATGGTATTGGGGCAGTACTCTCACTCAAGTTGCCAAATGGCCTGGAGAGGCCAGTTGCGTTCGCATCCAGATCATTGACCTCCGCTGAGGGCAACTATGCTCAGATAGATAGGGAGGCTCTCAGCCTTGTGTGGGGAGTAAAGAAGTTTAATCATTACCTGCAGGGCCAAAAGTTTACACTTCTGACAGACCACCAGCCGTTGGTATCCATTTTTAACCCTAAGAAGGGTGTTTCGGTGATGACAGCACAGAGACTCCAGAGATGGTCCCTTTTCCTAAGGGCACATCAATATCAGATCGAATTCAAAGGTACAAAGCAGCATGGTAATGCTGATGGGCTGTCGCGCCTGCCACTACCTACAGAGGAGGAGGCACCGACGGTTGACCCTGTTGAGTTATTTCACTCGACCATCATCGAATGTTTACCAGTCACCAATGCAAGTATTGAAAGAGAAACCAGGAACGACCCGACACTGTCCCGGGTCTACGAAGTGACAGTGAAGGGATGGCCAGCACATGGTGATCCACTGTTACCGGCATTCTCAGCAAGACGAGAACAGCTGTCCGTCTGTCAAGGAACATTGATGTATGGAACAAGGGTGATTATTCCTCCTAAGTTAAGAGAGAGGGCTCTAAAGGAACTGCATGAAGGTCATCTGGGGGGAGTCAAGATGAAAAGCCTTGCTAGGGCTTATGTGTGGTGGCCGGGTATCGACCAACAGATAGAGGATCTGACGAAAAGCTGCTCAGGGTGCCAAAAAGTGCAAAATGCACCTCCGATTGCACCGCTGCATCCATGGGAATGGCCTTCATCCCCATGGCAATGTGTACATATTGACTTTGCTGGTCCATTCATGGACTCCATGTTTTTAATTGCGGTGGACGCACATTCTAAATGGCCAGAAGTGATTAAGATGACTACCACTACCTCGGAAAAGACGATCGCGGTGCTAAGAACGATATTTGCAAGAAATGGATTGCCAGAACAAATATGTTCAGACAACGGACCGCAGTTCGTGTCAGAAGAATTCCAGAAATTCATGAAGAAGAATGGGGTGAAACATCATACCTCTGCCCCATATCATCCGGCTACAAACGGGTTGGCCGAGAGATTTGTACAAATGTTCAAAAAAGCAATAAAGGCCATGAGCGAAGATCAGATTCCACTACAACACAAGGTGGACAAATTCCTACTGGCATATCGAAACGCCACTCATGCAGTGACAAACCAAAGTCCTGCCATGATGTTCTATAACAGGAGGTTGCGGTCCAGGTTGGACTTGTTAAAATGTGCGGAGGGAAGTTGAAAACAAACAGTTCCAGCATATAAATAACAAGACCACTCGGAGTTTCGAAATAGGACAACCAGTGTTAGCCTGGGACTATAAAAACGAGAAATGGCAATCTGGAACAATTCGGGCCAGACAAGGACCCCTGATGTACACGGTAGATATTGGTGAAAATGTAATACGGCGTCATGCTGACCAACTGGTAGAATCGAGAACAAGGGTCGAACCCATGGTTACGGCAGAGACAACCGTGGAAGAAGTTAGTGAACCTGAAGCATCTACCTCAGAAGTGAATGTACCTGATGATGATGTCCAATCCATAAGAGACCAACTAGATGAGTCACCCCAGCAACGAGAATCAGAGACTCCTGAAAGGCGTCATCCAACTCGAATCAGGAGGCCTCCTCAGAGACTGAATCTTTGAACTGTTTTGCATGAAGTTGTATATATATATGTTATTATGTTATGTTAAATGGGGATATAACTGTTAAGCTAAAAAGGGAGGATTGTGGTGTATGTAACCTGTTCCACCTTAAGAGAACTACCTTAAGAGATGTACTACTTTCTCTTGGCTGCTGTATACTGTAATACCGGTGGTGACCACACCGGTAGATAAGTGTTGTGTAGGGATTTGCTGGGCAGTTCAGCCCTGACCTCCGAATAGTAAAGACCTGTTAAAGTTATTCTTGTGGTCTGTGTCCAGTGATTTATAATAAGCATAACTGGGACACACAGACTTAACATGGGGATTTTGGGCAAACGCTGGGAATGAATAAGAAACTGGTTGAAGGGTAGGAAACAGTAAGTAATCATTGGTGGAGTTCTGTCAGAGTGGAAGGAAATACTGAGTGGGGTGCCTCAGGACTCAGTGTGGGACCACAACTGTTTCTAATTTTGCAAAAATGACCTGGATTCAGAAACTCAATGCAAATTTGTCAAATTTGCAGATGATACTAAACTAGAAGGGGCACAAGTAGCTATTGCAGGAGAGAGATGGTAACATCATCTAAAAGGTAATTGAATAAGTACTTGAAAAGGGAAAATATAAAAGCATACAGAGAAAGGGTAGGGGAAAGGGACTAGAGTAGATAGCTCTCTTGAAGAACTTGCACTGGCACAGGTGCAATGGGCTGAATGGCCTCTTTATGTGCTGTAATTTTTATGATTTTATGATTCTGGAAAAAGATGCAAGTGTTTCCCTGATTTGTGTCCAGATGTAATATCTGACATGTCGATGCCTTATGATCACATGTCCCATTACCACTCAGATCAGTGATTCTGAAATTATCATAGAAGCTGTTTAAACTGCACCTTCCTGACCTGATGAGCAAGACTTGCAACCTGGGGCTGTCCCAAGGTGTCGGGCGAGAAACGATTGTGGTATGCAGTTAATTTCTTTCCCCCAAAACATGTTGAGGGAGATATTTATAGGTGTAAAATAGGCGCAATGAGGGTCAAATTTGGGACCAACATCCTGTGCTCAAAGGACAGCTGAAAGATGTCTGACCCGACATTGGGTCAGGCCATTTGTCAGGCATCCTTGAGGCCTGCCTAAAACAGGTGTTAGGCCCCTTACATATGTAAATAAGGGGCGTAACACTTGTTTTAGGCCCCCTCTATCAAATGGAACTGCGATAAGTAGAGCAGGTGATGGACCTCTGGATTCTTAAACAGTTGCTCCCCCCCCCAACACCACAGAACTCACAATCCAACCCCCCCCCTCTTGGGACTTACTTTAGAGTCGCTGCCTGTGGAGGGGCATCATTGGGTGAAGACACAATTCCTATTAATGTCCCTTTGATTTTTCTCCTGGGCTGCTTGTAGCAGTGTCCTGGAGATTAATCTTCAATTTCTGGAGACTGCAGGACAACACTGAATGGCTGGCAACCCTAACCCCCACAGAGAAAGGTAAGGCAAGGAACAGCCCACAGTGAAAGACAAGGTAAGGTCCAGCCCACAGTGAAAGACAAGGCAAGGACCAGCCCACAGTGAAAGACAAGGCAAGGACCAGCCCACAGTGAAAGACAAGGCAAGGACCAGCCCACAGTGAAAGACAAGGCAAGGAACAGCCCACAGTGAAAGACAAGGCAAGGACCAGCCCACAGTGAAAGACAAGGCAAGGAACAGCCCACAGTGAAAGACAAGGCAAGGACCAGCCCACAGTGAAAGACAAGGCAAGGACCAGCCCACAGAGAAAGACAAGGCAAGGAACAGCCCACAGTGAAAGACAAGGCAAGGACCAGCCCACAGTGAAAGACAAGGCAAGGATCAGCCCACAGTGAAAGACAAGGCAAGGAACAGCCCACAGTGAAAGACAAGGCAAGGAACAGCTCACAGTGAAAGACAAGGCAAGGAACAGCCCACAGTGAAAGACAAGGCAAGGAACAGCCCACAGTGAAAGACAAGGCAAGGAACAGCTCACAATGAAAGACAAGGCAAGGAACAGCCCACATAAGCAGTTGTCCCCGTGATTTGTCAGACAGCATACTTTCGTTCGAATTACATTTGCAAAGTGGCCATTGGTGGACAGAAAGTAGAAGAGAAAATCAAGGTAAATTGCGGTGGGGTGTGTGTGGTGGGAGTGCGGGGGGGGCGGTGGGTGAGGGGGGTGATAGTGGGTCCAGCTCTCCGTTTGCCACGTTCTAAGAGAGCATCAGGCCAACAACATGCTCCCAGAAATCTGCCAATGTTACTATGTGAATGGCCACAAGGAGGTGTACAAGATTGTCCCCAAGTGACCCTTCTGATTTCTACTCCTTGTGTGAAATTCCCAAACTTCTCTTGGCATCTCTCTTGAGTGGTGAAGCTTGGCCACTGACCCATCAGTAACCCATAGTAGTTGAGAGGTTCTTTGTGAATGAAGACAACAACTCCACATTATCATGCAGGTTTTTTTGCCTTACTTATAATTCAGATTTTTTTAATAAACATATTGATATACTGACAGGATTATTAAATATTGTTTGATAATTTCATTACTGCAATTAAAATCCTGTTTTCTGAATTTTGCAGAAGATTTGCCTTTGGGATGTACCACTGAAACAGATCTGACTTTAGCTTATTCACCATAAACATTCTGTTGTCCAGCTTGGTCCCTTTTGTGGTTTTAATTTGTTCTTGAGAAGGTTGCGTAAGCAGGAGTACAGCCAAAAACATATGAAAGAGTTGACCGTTTATAGATAAGGAGCATGAGATTGTAAGATCCTGCAGTTCAGTAGTGAAATTCCTTGAGCCTCTGTGAGCATTACCTTCAGTAGGAAATGTAATACCTTAGTGGTTTGGTTAAATATGCCGTGAAGCCACAATCAGACTTTTGTGGCAGAGGTTAATGCACAATAGTAAATTCTTCACCGGCTCCTTGGCTTCATTTGACTCTCGTCCATCGCAGTGGACACTTTTGCCCAACGGCAGGGAAGTGCTGAGTGGTCCTCTAATAATGATAGCTAATTCTGCCCAAAGGTAATCTGTCATTCACTAGTGAAGTGTGAATTACTGTAATAATGCTGTTCATTCTGTCTTGCGCAAATATTTTAATAGTATAAAAGGGGAACAAAAACATTAAGAAATGGACTATAAATTAACCTGTGGGTCAGACTAATAAGTCACCGTGCCTGCAATTGCTTTGAGCACCTGGAGAGCAGCTGCTGTGGTGGGTTAATGACAAGATCACATGTCCCCACCCCACGCCCCATGATGATAAATACCCTCTATTGAACAGAATTTGTGATTTGTAAACCAGAAATTACTCCTGACCAAACATCATCACACAATGTAGTTCCTAATGAGAAAGTAGCTAGCTGTAAATATTATTAAAAATAGTGATCACTTGCACCATGATCATTTTTTTCAATAATATCTGAACCATTTCTAAATTAGTGAGGGGGTTTTTTTGTCTAGATGTCAGCCTGCTTGTGAAGGTTACAGGCCAAAAATTTAGGTGACCCCCGAGCTTTCAACGAATGACAATTGTGCTTGATTTCGAGAGGTGATTTTCATTAACTGCAGACCCCCAGAGAATCTGTAAAGGAAGCTGTAATAAAGATGTGTTAAAAATCTGATTGACTTGTTTCCCCTAGTGATAGCAATACACTGGTGAGATGAAGTCCTTGACAGTATGAAAGCAATATTTTAGGAGTGTTCTGGGTAGCGTGCATTGTTAGGACATGGCTTGTTTTCAGTAATGAATACTTTTTAGATTAAGCCGCTTAATGATACAATGAGTCGCAAATGTAATGGTTTCCTCCTTTAAAAACACTTATTTTTCCACCTCTTTAAATCATACACCATCCCCCAAACGCAGCATGTGCTGATGACCCAATCCCAGGCCTTTTCTAATTCTGTATGAATGGACTCTCATGCATGAGGTGTACAAGAGTCCATTCAGGCGACTAATCCTCTGACTTACTTCCTTTCCCTGTGGGGAAGCACCTGCCTTTTCTCCAGCACTTCCTGCTAGCAAAAGAACTTAATGTGTGGGGATTGCCAGTATGAAACTGTCTCCTACCACTTGCTGCCTAGGAGGTTGGAGCACTGGGGCTGGATTTACCGGAATACACCCCACGAGGGTTGGGCGGAATTTCTGCCTGCTGTGACCTTGGTCCAGTTTCTGGATTGGATGTCAGTAGGTATGCAAGGTGGGCTCCTGTTGGGATGCCTGCTAACAAGCGGGAGCCCTCACCCTGCCAGCCTGGAATTTTCGAGTTGTGCTGTAGCGGGATCACCGCTGTAGTACTTGAAGAGGAAAAGACCACATAAAGGGGGCAAAACAGCCCCAAAGATCAGAGAGGTATTTATTGTTAGGCCTCGGACTAAGCTGAGGTATAAAAGGCGCGAAATGCGGTGCATTTACGCCTCCCGTTAGCGTCTCTGGGGATGCTAACGGGGCGCAAACGACTTTTCGCCCGGGTGCGGCGCCACTAACGACTTCCGCTAAATTCAGCAGGAGTTTAACGGCGGCGGTAACCAGTCGCACCCCACTCTGCTGCACAGGCAATGATGACGTCATCACCGTACGCAGCGCTCCGTTTTCACCCCGCCTGCAAAATTGGCCTGCGCCCCCTGAATCTGCGCTGGGCGATGACAGTGACCGATTCGGGGTGCGGGAACCGAGCGGCAGGAGGCTCGCGGAGCAGTAAGTAAAGGGGAGGTGGCCGGTGGGGGAAAAAAAATCATCCGTTTTACTTGCCGAAATCTGGCAGCCCAGCACCCCGCTCCCCGGTGGTCCAGGTAGGGCCCCGCAGAGTTATGGGCTTGGGCCCTTCCCTTCAATGGGAGGAGGAATCCTTCCATGCAGCAGCGCTACGTGGCCCAGTGCGTAGCGCTGCAGAACGCACCACCCCGATATTCGTGGTTAGCGCTCTAAGAAGGAAGTGGAGCACTTGAATTAGCACTCCACCTCCCTCTTGGGGCGCTAAAACTGAAGCTAGCGATCGCCGGCGCTATTTTGCGTGGGCGCTAAATTGAACACCCAGGCGATGTTAGCGACCCAAAATGGTCACTAATGAATTTTTCCCCCTAAGTGTTTGAGGACCGAGGGAAGGGAGAGGCCTCCTCTAATGGATTATCTCCCTCTAAAAGAGATATCAGTGTCAATCCCTCTCCGGGCAGTCCCTAAAGACAGCAGGATCAGCAGCAGAAGGCAGGGAAATGGGGTGGCTTAGCGAACCTGCCTCCCTTGCCATTATTTACATGCAGTGGCCAGGGTAGGGTAGGATCTAGTGTTTGAGAAACAATGTTGGGGAAACAAAAGGTTCATTTGAGTAGAAGATTGTGTGGTGAACCTTGATTTCAACACAGTAAGAATGTAGAGAGGAGGAACATCTTGTAGGATAGTGTTTGGAGCTTAATTTACTAACCTGACAGCTGCAAATGTTCTATGAAAGCTCCCATTTCATAGGTCTTCACTTTCCAAGTTTAGAAGCTGTTCATGCATTTGGAAGACATATTGACCATTATGAAGCTAGCAAGTGTTTGGAGCCAACACACTATCCAGTGTCACCTCACTGGAACAACCTCACTCTCTCACCTAGGCAGTCCCTCGGAACCAAGGATGACTGGCTTCCATGCTAAAAATGAGTTCTCAGGTGACTGATGAGTCCAATGTGGGATCTACAGTCTCTGTCACAGGTGGGGCAGACGGTGGTTGAAGGGGCGGGTGTGTGGGGTGCTTGGGTTGACGTGCGCTCCTTCTGCTGTTTGCGCTTGGCTTCCGCTTGCTCCCAGCGAAGAGACTCGAGGTGTTCGGCGCCTTCCCGGACGCTTCTCCTCCACTTTGAGCGGTCTTGGGCCAGGGATTCCCAGGTGTCGGAGGGGATGTTGCACTTTTTCAAGGAGGCTTTGAGGGTGTCCTTGAAGCATTTCCTCTGCCCACCTGGGGCTCTCTTGCCGTGTCGGAGCTCCGAGTAGAGCGCTTGTTTTGGGAGTCTCGTATCGGGCATGCGGACGATGTGGCCTGTCCATCGGAGCTGATCAAGCGTGGTCAAAGCTTCGATGCTGGGGATGTTGGCCTGAGCGAGAACACTGACGTTGGTGCGCCTATCCTGCCAATGGATTTGCAGGATCTTGCGGAGGCAGCATTGGTGGTAGCTCTCCAGTGCTGTGAGGTGCCTGCTGTACATGGACCATGTCTCTGAAGCATACAGGAGGGCGGGAATCACTACTGCTCTGTAGACCATGAGCTTGTGCCGGGTTTGAGGTCCTGGTCTTCAAACACTCTCTTCCTCAGGTGACCAAAGGCTGCACTGGCACACTGAAGGCGGTGTTGGACTTCATCATCGACGTCTGCCCTTGTTGACAGTAGGCTCCCGAGGTATGGAAAGTGGTCCACGTTGTCCAAGGCCTCGTTATGGATTTTGATAATTGGGGGGGGGTGGCAGTACTGTGTGGTGGGGGTAGGTTGGTAGAGGACCTTTGTCTTACGGATGTTTAGTGTAAGGCCCATGCTCTCGTATGCTTCGGCGAAGGTGTTGACGATGGTTTGGAGTTCGACCTCCGAATGTGCGCAGACGCAAGCGTCATCTGCATACTGTAATTCGATGACAGAGGATGGGACGACCTTGGATCTGGACTGGAGGCAACAGAGGTTGAACAGTTTCCCATTTGTTCTGTAGATTAGCTCCACTCCAGCGGGGAGCTTACTGAGGGTGAGATGGAGCATTGCAGCAAGGAAGATCGAGAAGAGCGTTGGTGCGATGACACAGCCTTGCTTGACCCCGGTCCATACGTGAATTAGGTCTGTGGTGGATCCGTTGATCAGGATCACGGCTTGCATGCTGTCGTGAAGCAGGCAGAGGATGGTGACAAACTTTTGGGGGCAGCTGAATTTGAGGAGGACACTCCATAATCCCTCACAGTTGACAGTGTTAAAGGCCTTTCTCAACAACCTATCTCAACATTGACAGATTGCTTCTGTCATCTCAACCTCACCTGCCATCTATTCCATCAGCACCGGTGCCTTTGAAAAAATCTCACCTTGGTCCTCAGAATCCCACCACGATCAGCCCCAACACCAGCATCATCGGGCACACCAGGAGCACCAGCATCCACACCAACCTTCTCTGCAATCAACTGATGCTGCACAGGATAGAGGGCATCATCACCCAACCACATTGCTGCCCGGGCGGCTAGGGATGTACACTGTACACCCTGGCTGCCACATGATGCGCCAGGTTGGCACCACCCCATACCAGCACCATAAAGCATCCCTACAATGTCCAAGCCATTCCTTTCACACTCATCATCTTTGGGGGGGTGCGGGGGGAGGAACGTTATGTCTCACCATTCACTGGAACTCACTAAGACACTTCCAAAGGTGCACACAAATCTGTCCAAGAGCGCAAAGTGTTGAAAATAAAGATTTCAATGTTTGTCAGCATATTACCAGAAACTTCACATGAACATTGGCTAAACCACCCAAGTGCTTACCCTTGTGTGTTGTTAGTTGGTATGCTTGCAGTAGGATGAGGGTGAGTGTGAGGGGTGGCTAGTGAGACGGGGAAGTGATAATGAAGATAGAGAGGGATGGGTGGAGGTGCAAGGTAAGTTGGTGTGAGTAAAAATGTGCAGGAGTAGGGTAGGGAAGGCAGAGTGATGGGGATGTGATGAGTGGCACAGCAGGAAGAGGTTGACAGTAACGTTTCATGATCTACTGAGATCATTGAAAGGTTTGCAAAACTGCAGCCTAGTCCTCTTGACGACATCCCTGCTTGTGTCCTCCTGTGCAATGTACAACCAGGCTGCGTTGGTGTCCTGGGGAGGTCTCTTCTGCCCATTGGAAGGGAAGAGGACCTTCTTGCATGCTGTGACTCCCTCCATAAGGATATGGAGGGAGTCATGGGAGAGCCTGGGTGCAGCCGTGCACCTTTGTGCAGTGTTTCAGTGTTGCAGCACCTCAATGCTGCAGAACACTGACAGCACAACTGTCAAAATCAATTTGGTCATGGCCCCCTTTAAGGAAACCGGCATCATCAAATGACATCAGACCTGCTTCCTTTTAATTGGCCGGGAATCTCGCTGTGCTGGCTTAACAAGCCCAATCAACGTAAAATCACATGGAGAGAGTGGGTTGGGACCGCACTACCAACCCGGCCACCCCGGACCCGCCTCGGTTGGTGAAATCGTGGCCCTTGTTCTAGGGTAGATATAAATGTAAGAAAACTGATATTTTTCTTTTAAAATCAATCAAAATTCAGAGACATACTTGTGTTAAATTCTTGCCTGCACTAGTTTAACACAGGCATTAACCCGCTCAGTGGTGCTGTTGTGCCGGTTGCTGTTCCAAGGTTGAGTACACATGGTACTGCAATGCAAGCTCTGCTTTATATCTGCCTTGAGCTATATTTGGCCTGGGAGTGCTTGATACCCTCGCTAAGCTCCACTCCTAAATGCTATTATGTCTCAATCTAAGCATGTAAATAAAACTGGTGGTTCAAATCAGGTACTTCTAAATGTAAGTGGACATAGGAGCAGCAGTAGGTAAATAGGACATAAACAGGACTGGTATGCAATCAGAAAGGCCACGCCGTGTGTAAAAATGGGGACTGCCAAAGTATAATATAAAAATTAGCCTTTCATATTCAATTGAATGCAGGTTAATTGAAAATTATTTGACAGCTTTTGACTTTTAAAACTCAACAGAAATTCTTAAGTGGGGTCGGTTTGCTAACCTGAAAGGCAATCCATCTACACAGGCCAACTCAAAAGTTCTTCCTCAGAATGTACATTCTTAATTTAGTTTCCTTGATGATTAATAATGATGCGTTCTTTATTTACTTCCACATGTACTACATATTAATACTGTCAGGCTAATTATAATGCATCGTGAGCTCACTGGAGTCTTTATTTTAATTGTAAGAACAATCACCTCAGGACAGCATCAATAATGCAGAGCTACATTGTGTTGTAATCAGAAATTCATCAGTCAGAGTCACTGGGTTGGAACCAGTGGTGACCTAAGCCTTACCAGCTAGTCAATCAAAACCTGTACTGGTCCGTTCACTTCACTGATTAGACATTTGGATCATTAACCCAACATTCAAAACACCTCCAACAGCAAGAGAAACAGATGGAACAGATTACCGGCAGCCTTCTGAAGCTTTGAATGAGATTTCGAGCATCATGAGGGCCTCCATGCTTGTGCAAAGTTAAAATATATTCAAACATTTCCATCTACACATGGAGAATAATGAATTAATTTGCACAACACGGTGAAATGGAGAATTTGACTACACTGAATTCTAAATACCGAATATGTTCATTTGACTTATTTTACAACAGCAATAAAACATACAAAATGCACCATGGAGCATGCAGGTACTAGGCCGGAACACCCATTGACCTTTGATCTTAGTGCAATCCCCGGATCTGCCCACCGGGAAGCTTTGGTGATCCTGCCAGAGCAAGCAAGGCCAGGGAGAGGTTCCTTTATTATCATAATAAAGCTGACGGGCAGCTGTGCCGCTACGGGTGCATTTCAGGCGCCCAGCTGAACAGGGGGGCATGAGAGGCAGTGGAGGGCAGTACACCAGTGGCCCCAGCCCAAGCAGCCTTTTGCCAGGGAGTCGATTATCAAACACCGGAAGCTTGAGTTTTCAGGGGTCCAGTCTTGAACCCCGTGGGTACCATCTCCACTGGCCAGGTCAGTATGCTTTCTCTCACACACTGTCATGTAGTGCCCAGGGCCTTAGACTCCCCTTCCCCAGCTACACGCTCCCTGGGTTTTGGGAGGGGATTGGAGGAGCAACCCCCAATGGTTTTGCAGATACTGGCAACTCAGCACAGATTGGGGATCGACGCTGGGAGCTTTCTGGTTTGTATTGCTAGATATCGTATTACTTGTTCACTTACCCAAGACGCCTGTTTTTTAAAAGTATTTTCTTCAGTTAACCCACGCCTGGGCTTCACTATATCACAATTAGAGCAACCAAGAGGACAAGCAGGAGACTTATATCTTCTCTCCATCCCCGCCCCTCACCCCGCCCACCCATCCCAGTACAGGAAACTTTTTTTTTATCCGGCACCGATGGGACCGGCGTGGTGCCGGTTGATCAAAAAGTCCGGGAGTCCAAGGTAAGAGAGCCCCGTACACGGCCACAGGTGCAGGAACCCCGGTTACACGGCACTTGTGCAGGAGTCCTGGTTACACGGCCACAGGTGCAGGAACCCCAGTTACACGGCCACAGGTGCAGGAACCCCGGTTACACGACCACTAATATATAGTAAAACTTACCTGAACCTACTCCTGAATTTTGCTGGTTATAAAAGAGTTTCCTGTACATGGCAATAGGGGGTGTGTGGAGGAAGGGGCATCATTAAAAAAGAGGTTCTTCCAGATTAATTCTATGTAAAGGAGAAAAAAGTTTAGCAAGACTCCACACTTTATTTGCCAATATGGTCAACTGAATACACAATGATATAAGAAGATCTCCGAACACTCATATCAGGGTAATTTAAAAAATACATATCTGTAATATATTGAAGTCTGCCATATAGTGCTCACTTCCTGTAACTGTCGAACTTACTTCCTATAACACTTTCTCCATCACATTTTGTTAATAATACCCCGATTGTTATAAAGCAGTGTAACCTCCAGCTCACAGTGCACAACACGAAGGGAGGTCTGCTAGTAGTTACAAAACTTCATTTATTTTTGGCCAGAAAACTCAAACTGCAGCACAGGTAGTCTGATGCTGTGCCAGC
Source organism: Somniosus microcephalus (assembly GCF_052327205.1). Taxonomy (NCBI): domain Eukaryota; kingdom Metazoa; phylum Chordata; class Chondrichthyes; order Squaliformes; family Somniosidae; genus Somniosus; species Somniosus microcephalus. The sequence goes on along the minus strand of NC_140991.1, from coordinate 280,211,413 downwards.
TATTCTCCAAGGATTTATTTGGGTGCAAACTTTTTTGGGGGTACTGCATTGCAGGAACTGAGGATAACTATGAATAACTCCCTACAGTGATGACATAATTTCTTCAATTTGCTTTCTTGTTTTAGTTTTGAATTTGATTTAAATTCCACGTTATTCTGTTTATAAAGGACAGTCTAATATTTTAAAATCTATCACAAACATCTATTGAATTATTTTACAAAGTACGATATTAAATATCTCAATAATTAAAAAAAAACCTACTGAGCTATATGCTTACTCCCCTGATAATCAGTGTTATAGTATAAGATGTTTACCGTGTCAAATTTAGCTTTTAATATCATTACAAAGCAAATACAGATAGGAAGTAGAGTATCAAAACAATCTAGTTGTCAAAAATTGATTTATTTGGGGATTTCAAGGATTAAAGTGATGATGGTAGGCAAGGGAATAAGGAAATGCTTTCAAAGAGAAAGAGGAGCGATCGCATGACCCAGTGTAGGAGAAAGGGGTAATACTAATGCCACAAACTACAAGGCTATACATGCAGATTAAAACAGCAATGAAAGAAAATGACGGAATCCAAACTGTATGTGAAACTTAATACAGGGCATGCTACACCAGACTCAGGAGTAGGCAATGTTCCATGCAGGGTGACACTGAAGTAACCCAGGGAAAGATAAGAGGATGTACAATAGCAGAGATTGTGCTCAAATTCATTTTATTTTAAAGTTGAGCAACATTGGCTTGAGCAGAAGTAGGACTGATGTTGCATAATTTGTTCCAACGAATAGTCCAATGAGAGCGACAGCTGCTGAAATATTCATTACAGATGTGTTTATCAAAAGATGACAAGGTTTCTGGGATTAGGCAGTTTGGACCCTTAGGCAATGATCACGTAAAAACAATATATACCGTACTTTAGGCATTGCAGTTTGTTTCTAGCAAAACTACAGTAATTGTGGCTGCCAGTATAGCAAATACACATAAAAGTGAAGTATTTTACCCTGGTTATATTCAGAGTAGTATTTTTTTTTGTAAATGTATTCAATTTGTAATCTAAGTTTTGTAATAATTCAGATGAAATATATATTGACCACTTGGCTGCTGAGCCTTTGTTAACTCAGTTAATGCATTTGTTTTGCAATACAAAAGTTGTTCACTCCATGGTGGCACGGTAGTGCCTCAGCTTTGCGTCTCGCAGCACCTCATCCTGTGCTGCAGAGAAACTCCTTTGTTCCAACCAACTCTACTTCTTTGATTACCATAAATTGGCTATTTAACGATAAATCTATTTCTATAATATATTAAGAAAAACTTACGTCTGCACGCACTTCCTATCTGTGCCATTTTACTTTATATTGTCACTTTATTCTGTTATAAATTACTATGTCCACATTTATAATAGAAAACCCCCTCTGTACTCTTGAAAGAAAAACCAGGTGCAATACCCTGCGATACAATATTAGCTTCCTACAATTTTTAGCAGTGGTGCTATCATTGTGACTCTAGATACACCCTGCATTGCCTACCCCTTGCATTATTACCCTCTCTCTCTCTGTATATATCCTCAAATCCAACAGAAAAGCTTAGTAAATTGGAAAAGATGCTGGAATGGGTACACATGAATGATAAAGCCAGAATAGTGTGTCATTTAGACAGGTTAAGCAGCGCCTCGGTTTCAAAATTCTCATCCTTGTTTTCAAATCCCTCCATGGCCTCGCCCCTCCCTATCTCTGTAATCTCCTCCAGCCTCACAACCTCCTGAGATATCTGCGCTCCTCTAATTCTGCCCTCTTGAGCATCCCTGATTATAATCGCTCAACCTCTGGTGGTCGTGCCTTCTGTTGCCTAGGCCCTAAGCTCTGGAATTCCCTGCATAAACCTCTCCACCTTTCTACCTTTCTTTCCTCCTTTAAGATGCTCCTTAAAACCTTCCTCTTTGACCAAGCTTTTCGTCACCTGCCCTAATTTCTCCTTATGTGGCTTGGTGTCAAATGTTTTCATCTTGTAATACACCTGTGCAGAGCCTTGGGACATTTTACTACCTTGATGGTGCTATATAAATACAAGTTGTTGTTGTTATACAATCCCCAATTATTGCATACCATACACGATCAGAGAGAGAGGCAAATTCTCTAGTATCTTGCTTATTGGTTAAATGCCACTCCAAATGTGGCTTTACCCCAGGAGCTTAATTAGTTCCATCTGTTCCATCTAGATACATGGCTATTTTGTGTCTGTTGAAGTAAAAATATGTTTGCTTTGAATTCTGCAGTGTGAACTCTTTCACTGAGATCCATGTTGGGCCATTTTCTGCCCCTTCATTAACAACATGTCACAGAAATGGTGCATTGCTGCAAAGGAGAGGGAGCAAAAAATGTTCCACAAAAATGACCAGAAACTGCTACATCACTTCTAATGGTGCGGCACTGGGGATAAAGGAACTCGCATTTTCAATTCACATGTATTAGCCGATCTCCTGTGACATTGCTCACAGATAGTCTGGGGTCTGAAAGGTGGCTACAATGTTTAGCTGTGAACGTGGCCTTCCCCTTTAAGGCCACTGCTCAAATACTCCCTGTGGGCAAGTGGTATAAATAGGCAAACCCAGGGAAAGGTAGTTGCTTGTAACCACCTAAGGTCAATCAGAGGAATATTTTTGATTCCAGGCTTTCTTCATTTCTTTTAAAGATTGTTTGATTGTTTCGTCTTTGTAACAAAATGTTGACATTTTGAAATATGATATTTGGAGTGTGACAGATGCTCACTGGATGCAAGACTTTTATGTATTTATTATGTGTGTGTGTGTATCTATACAGGATTGTAAATTCATGGATTTGTGTTACTTACAGGAATGTGTCTTGATGTAAAATAAAATCATGTTGATGCAGTAAACTGAAAAATATATAGCTGAAAGATGTTAATGAATGCCCTCTCAAACCCTGGAACTTGCAACTGAATGAAACCCAATCCTGCATATTTGTTATCAAGGTACAACATTAAAAAGGCAGCTTAGCAAGGAAAAAATTCAGATTTATAAGAGGTAATGAAACTGAGCAATAACCTCAAGTAATTGTTCCCGAGAAACCTGGACAAAATAAGATTGTGTATGGACTGTTGTACCACACATTGAATTTTCATTCGAATGGTAATACAGAAATAAAGGTGCTTTGTTTGTATTACATTGCCGCTACTGTAAATACTTACCTTCGTCCTTAGATGTATTTAGCCTGACAGAGTTTGTGAGGAATGTTAGACAGAGTAAAATAAAATAATTCCGTTTCTGTCAAGAGATTTTTATAAACAGGAAACAAAGCCAAGCAACATAATGCGAAGGATGTATTAGTGCAGACACATCCTGCAGTAACAGTACAGTCTCAGCTCTAATGCTTAGCTTTTATCTTCAAATGGACAGCACAAAGCTACTTAGTACATTTGCAAGGGAGGAAGACTGGAAGTTGAGGGAATAGAGAGAGGACAGTGCAGATTCTTTAGGTTGCTGCCTGGTATGAGGAAATACAAATACAAAGGAAGGGTTGAAAAATTGGGCCTGTTTGCATTAGAACAGAGGAGATTATTGGGCTGATTTATAGAGACTGAAGGGATGTGACAGGATAGATAGAAACATGGGGAGTAAACTTCAACATCAGCGGAGGTGGAAACTGGAAGTATCGGACCAGCCGCCCGCTGTACACCCCTCCTGATTTTCCTTTCTGTTGACTTCAATGGAAAGTGACCTCCATGCTTCACAAAACCAGCCTGGACTGCTGACCCCCTTCCATTGAACCAACCTTCTTCCGGCTCCGTGACTGGGCTGAGCCACTCACTGTTGCAGAGGACCAGAGCAGGCCGGGCTCTCATTTTCCATCTGCAGCCCGCCAGCCAAATGCTATTAATGCCTAGCCCTCAAATTGGACCAGGCATCCCAATGTCCAGCTGCCCAACTCATGAGGGAAAGGGAAATCCACCCCATTAACTCTTGTTAGTCCTTTTCTAATAGTTATGAAAGGATTACCTTGCAGAAAGAAGACTGTTAAGGTGAAGTGTGTTTACTGTGCCTGTCCCTTTAAGATCACATCGTCCAACTCATCAGATTCTCCATCTGCTCAACAACTCCCTATGGGAAAGTATTGTAAATAGGCGCAACCTGAGATAAAACCGAGGCTTTTGCGCAGGAAAGTTTGTCTGTGAAAAATATTGGAACCTATTTTCAAGGTGATATTTGTTAGTGGGCAGAAAATCATCAAAGTGTCTATTGACACCACTGTGTCATCCAATGAGTTGGAGGCGGGGCGGGACTTACAGAAGACTATTTACTCAGCAGAGTCTATTTAAAACGAGTCTCCACAAACTACAACAAACAGAACTCATAACCGAACCTACAGCACAGTCTCCCATTAAAAGCAGGATAATTTCTCCAGCAAAATGCATTGAGTGAAGATAGTTACATAATACAAATTTTGTGCATAAAATCAATCCCAGTCACTTAAAGCAACCCTGGAGTTATTGACAGGGGAATTGCCTAATCATCTCACTTGGTCGGGAATAATAGGGGGCGATTTTGTCAATGAGGGCGCGTTGGAGGCGAGACTGCTGCTTGTCAGGTTTTAGTCCCGCCTCCATCGACTTCTGGCCAACCCACGCTAATTTCCCTTGATTGACCTTGTTAAAAAATTTTGACAGATGAATTGTCATCGTTTGACAGCTTTGTGAAGCTGTCAAACACTGACATTCTATGTTGTTTGATGAGTCCTTGTATTTAAGACTCATCAAACCACTTTTGTGAGCAGAAATTAGATGGTTGTTGCATCGGAGAATGCAGCAGCCATCTCTCATCTCTACCGGTGAGATGCGAGACTCTCCGCATTCCCAACTGTTGAAGCCTGCAGGAAGAAACAAAGGTAAGTAAACATTTTCTATCACTTTTCACTCACCTCACATACTCACCTCTCCACATTTGCACCCATCACTTACCTTCACAGTGCAGTTTGCACCCCTCCGATCCCCGCAGACCCACTGCTCGCCTCGGTGACCCTGGCGGGGTTCCCCGACGTCGGGAAACCCGCGCCTCTGATGGAAAAATGGGGATAATCATCTTAACTGCCTGTTAACTATCTGTTAACAGGCAGTTAAGTGGCTGTAATCCCCATCCCGCCTCCAGGATACGGGACCCAGCGCGGGTTGGCTACCCGTCTCCTGGGAAGATGGCACGGAGGTGGGTTGGGGGGCGGGATGGGCACCCGCCCCCAGATTCTGCCATTTCCCGGCGGTCCCGCCTCCAAACCGCCTCCTCAGGGCTGGCAAGATCGCGCCGTTGGTGTCACTTTATGCAGCTGAAAATCATGGGCAGTACTCGCTTGAATTCCCTTTAAGTGCTCCTGGTGGGCAAAGCTCCATGCTGGGAAGTGCAGATTTGTAAAATGATTCCTTATAAGGAGCCATGGCCACATTGCATTTGAAGGTTCATCTAGGATTGTGCAATATTGGAGCATTGGAGTGTTGCAAAGCCTTGGAAACATGACTGCACAGAGGCAGAGGGCTGCACCCAGGTTCTCAAATGACTCCCTCCATAGGCTTGCGGAGGGAGTCAGAGGACGCAGGGAGGTCCTCTTCCCTTCCGATGGGCACAAGAGACCTCCCCAGGAGACCAAACGAGTCTGGTTGGAGATTGCAGAGGAGGTGAACAGCAGGGATGTTGTCAGGAGGACTTGGACGCGGTGCCGGAAACGTTTCAATTATCTCATTAGATCAGGAAAGGTGAGTGCAAAGCCACACTCAACTTCATCCTGCTGTGCCTCTCATCACATCCCCATCACTCCGCCTTCCTTACCCTGCTTCTGCACATCCTTACTCACACCAACATAACTTGCACGTCCACCCACCCCTCTCTCTCTATCTACATTATCACATCCCCATCTTACTAGCCACCCCTCACACTCACCTTCATCCTAATGGAATAATACCAACTAACACCACACAAGGAGGCCATTTGGCATTGCCACCCCACTCCCTCATAGTCACCCTCTACAGATGTAACCCATCCATTCCTTACACTCATTCCATCACTCTCACTCAAACTTCTCTTTATCATTGGCCACCTTAACTACAGCAGAGGAGGCTGCATTGGAAGTAGCAGGAGTCACAGAGCAGCTGGAGGTGGGAGATGGAGAGAGGGGGACATCTTAGCAACCTGGTGACAGAATTACATCTCGTACAGCCACATGGCATACAACAGTCACTTATATGAAAAACAGTGGTTCCCGAATTTGCTGAAAACACTTGCAACCTTTGTAAAGCTAAATCTGTGCTGACAATGCACTCAGCAACAGCACCTGCCTTAGGAAAGTAAGCAGGTGTCAGGTGGAAATATCTATTGAGCTTTTCTTGCTGTGCAGTAATGAGTTCCATCACTGGCCACTGAACTTCCACCTCAGGTTCACAGACGTGGTTCCCAGGCTGCATAATTCCCGTGCTCACGCAGTGAAAGTGGAAAGGTAGGGTTAAAAAGATGCTTAAGGGTCTAACAAGTACCTAATAATGAGCTAAATTAGCTCGGCCGCCTCTGCCGTTCAGGTCGCAGCCCCGCTGGCAAACGCGCCCGAGTGAAAGACACGAGGAGGCGGGATGGCGGCAGGTTCCCGACCCGCTCCAGTTTATTTCAACTTTCACTCCCGACCCGCCTCCAATAGAGACAGGAATTTTCCTGAATCCACCTAAGGGTTCATTTCCTTTCTGCACCCCAACCCGAGAGAAAAAATAATGGACTTATTCAGGAATTATTATAGCACACAACCAATTAATGTGATCAATTTACATCCCCCCATAAAATGTGATAATTGCGTGTATCATTTTACCACTTAATTAGATTAATTACAAACAAGATCAAGTAAGTCAAACTCACAAAAGCTTGTACTTATCTCAAAGCAGTAGCAAGCAAATAAGACCGCAAAGAAAGTTGTGTGGGCAAATAATGTTATCTGTCTTTCACCCCTCACATTGCACTTCCATCAATAATGCTCATTCAAGGTCAAAAGTCATCAATTAGGCTCATTGCCCAGCTACTCTTGATACCAGATGACTGGAAACTTTTTTTTAACAGAGGTTGAACACATGAGAAAAACAGATACGAGCAAAGCGAAGTTGAAACGTTTTTAAGTTTCAAAAAGAATCTGTGTTTGCGCCTCCGTGCAGAAACGTTTGGGGTTTTAAGGGACATCACAATAGTATAGTGCGGTTCCTCCAACAGCCCATAACAGTTTAGTTTCAAAAGCTCTGCTTCACAGCCATCTTATTGATGCTGGGAAAGGTTTATGCTGTAGCTTGAACAGTTGCAGTCAGTTTTCTGGGGCATTAACCTTTGAACTTTTGCAGCGTGTCTAAAGCAGCAGACACAACCCACATCACCAGTCCCACTACTTTGTACCTCTGCTTAGAAACCCCTGACAGAATGACATGTAAATCACTTCATCATAGCAATGGTCATGACTGTGATGCCATTTATGAAGGAAGAAGCTAAGATGATGTCATTGCTGTAGTGCCTGCAGAAGACTCCACCTCCGGTAAAGGACTTCACCACTTCAGTCTAGTTCGGGATGATTATATGGACATCGTGTGAATGGGATGTCCATTAGATATAAATGATTAGAGTCATGTGTTTCCACAATGTTTCTGCAGAACGCTACCACTGCAGGAATAAATATTTCTCACAGCTTCCATTGGGAACCTGCTGTAATTGCTTAGTCTCAGAGGCCGGATGCTCATTTTGATCATTTCTACACTCCTGCAGAATTAAAAACCAAGTTTTAAACATGAGCTAACTTGTCACTGCTGTGAGTCTGCTTTATCATTAAGGCCTATGTTCTTTGGAGCTGCTACAAGGCGAGCTGCTGTAGACCCAGTGGTTCTATTTCCTGTGCTTGGAAACTTTAATCTAGCCCTGAAAGATCACAAATCCTGCAGACCTCCTGGGATCTGGCTCACGACTGCAGTTTCTCTTTGCAGAGCTGTTAAAAAAAAAAGTCAGGGAGGGAAGTGGGTCGAAAGTTATTTGCTGTAGGTTAGACCTGTGTTTCTTTTTCGCCTATTTATTTTGCCGTTGAAAGCAGCTGAAAGATGAGGAACCCCAATCTACCAGAAAAACAAAACAGACGTGGGCAGCAATGTTCCCGTCAATTTTTTTTTGGGTGCGTGGTTTTTCCCATTTAAAAGCCGCTGAGCCGGCTGCGCAGGAGCTCCGGAGCACTGTGCGGCCGCGCAGCTTAAAGAGTGTGCGGTGCCAGTGGGGCATTAATAAGGCAGTGACTTTTTCAGCCAACAGCTCTTTCCATTAGCATACTTTTGGCAGACTGGTGCTCAGATATCACGGAACTGCTGGTGCCAAAAAATGAATCTGATTCAGTTTTCCACTCCTTTTGGTGGGGTAAAGGAGCTGATTTTTAAAATGTTTACACAAAATTTAAATATTTATCCTCTTTAGAGTACATCCCCCCAACCCATTATTGCCATCCACTTTTCCCCATCCAAAAAGGAATGCAACTTGCTTACACGTTTCTGTCTAGGGTGATTGGAATTGGCTGTTGGAAGGTTTGAGAGAGGGGTCTGGATTAATTCAACCTTGTGAAAACTCAAAAAGTATTTCATTAAGTGCTTTGGGACATCCTGAGGCCATGAAAGGTGTGCTATAAATAAAAGTTCTTTCTGCTTTCTTCCACGATTTTTCTTTCCTTCCTGCATGACTGCCCACATGACTCTGCTCCCCTTACATAGCATCGTCGGGTTTGGGAGTTCCCCAAAAAAGAGTATCTTAAATGTACTCTTCGTGGCAGCCTGTGGAGTGAATGAGTGAGTGAGATGATCCGTGGCCCACAGCAACCACATTTAATATGTAATTATTCCACTTTGCACTGAAGTAAATGAAAAGTATTGGCCCGGAATTAGTGGTCAGCGGCAAAGCGATGGTGCTCGCCGCTGACCTCGAAGAAAGCGGCCCACAAAGATCTTGCGATCTCTGTGGCGTCGATTTCACCTCTCCCAACCTCAAGCGAATCTCCTGTGACTACACCAGTGATGTCATCAAGTTGGCTAAGCAGCCAAACAGATTGAAGATTTCTCACAGATAGCAAACCAGGAAGTAAAATGCACAGATTCTAATTTACTTTTTATAAATTTTACAGAGAGCGAAATAAAGATTGGGACCTACATATAGAAATAAGGTAGAAGCTGAAATATCATAAACAAACATTTTTAAAAATTATTATTTTACGAACCATGTAACTCTTAATCATATTAATGGAAACGTTTGACATTCTACAAATATAAAATTAGTTTTTCAGGGCCAGAACAGTTGTTCAGCAGTCAATACACTGTTAAAAAACCCAGTTACACCTCTTTCAACAAGGCTTAACTTTTTTGGGGGGTGGAGGGGGGGCATTTAACAACAATATTCCAGTGTAATAGGTGAAGTTTTCATCCTTATATGTGATCTCAATTGATTGCCGGCTCTGGGCAGTTCCACAGCGCAACCTGTGGCGGAGCAGTGAATGACTGACCGCAACTTCAGGATTTCCGCGTTTATCTGCGCCCGCGCTAAATCCTGAAGTTGCGGTCAGTTTCAGAAGGGTAATGATGGGGAACGCTGAGAGTTTTGCCGTCATTACCACCGCAAAATCCAGGCCAATATGTTGTACAGTGCTGGTAATAGCATAGTAACAGTTTGGGGATCTCAGACAGTAGGAGTCATTTCCTGTATCATCAAAGCTATTTTACAGACATTTGGACAAGGCAGACTATCAACGAAATTCTTTTGAGTTTTATCAAAATCCAGGCTCAACTTGCATTCAAATTGAAGTGTTTAAGCTGTGGTCAGGCCGCCTTTGAAGTGTTTTGACCTCTAGTATTCGTGGGCTCTCTCGGTTTTTTTTCCCAGTCTACATTTTCAGTTGGAAAATGAACTCCAACAGGAAATGTCATGAGGAGTGATGATGTTCGACTGACCTAATATTGATGCTGGAGCCTGTCTAGTGTGACATGCTCTATCTATGGAAGTGTTCAGAATGTTCTGAGATGTTATGACTGACTTGAGCAACAAAAATAGTTTTAGAATGGGAAGAAAATAAAACTGCTGTTTCCTATGCAATACACAGTAGCACATAGGGACAAATGAGTCACCGGTAGCAGTGATTTTAAAAATACATCAGGGGTTCTTTGCAGTTTGCAAAATTAGAAAAACACTTATTTGTTTGAATTTAGTACATGCAAAATGCAACTAAATTAAGCTAAATCTTAACTCCATTGTCACTGGTTCTGAGCCAGCAGCTTCATTCACTGTTCAATGGACCTTGATAGTATTGTTGAAAGCTACATTAGTATGTTGTTATACTTGCAGTTTGTCAGGATTTACTCTACATTGGTTGCCCCAATGTAGGTATCCAATGATATTCATATTGACAGAAAAGTGTGGCGATTATGTAGAAGGGGGATTTTTCTTTGCCATATTTGTGAGGAACATACATGTTACTAGTTTAGCTGAATATCTGAGGGAAAATATTTGCGGAAAAGATTCAATAATGGTCTTAACTTCAAATTTCCAACTTGAAATCACAGTTGTTAATTTTGTTAAGACATTTCTTTACTACTTCCAAATTTGATAAGAAAAATATATGTTAGTGGCTGGCCTTGCAGCTGTAGCTGATATGTTCAGAGAGACTGATGTGTTGGTCCCCTGTCTGGTTTTCCCAGTCTCTCCTATCACATTGCAATTTACCTGAAGCATCTCTCAGGTATTCATCTTCATTCACCCACCTTTATGATGATAGGATATCCACATTGTGGCTAAACACATTGGTAGAGTAAATCCTGACAAACTGCAGGTATAAATACATACTAATGTAGTCATTGCTTTCAACAATACTATTTCTATTTTGGTGAATTGAGGCTGTATATAAGTATGTGTGCTGTGTACATAATTTCAAAGGGAAATAAGTACCACACTTTGCTTACTGTGTCCAACCACAAGAGTACTTAATATCAGATGGTCACAGCTATGGGACCCTGTGCCTTCTCAATAAAGGAGGCTTTTAAGAGGCAAGTATTTGTTTTTCGGGTGTCTCTGTGTGGGGGGGTCAAGTGGATTCAATAGCTAGAAAAATGATACAATATTTGCTGAAATAAGCATGTTTATATTTTTTAAGTGGTGAATTCTTTTGTGCTCATTAAAGCAAGGGATCGTGCTGCTGACTAATGGAAGGATTGCCCCATTTCAGGTACATAGGGTCAGCATCAAGCACTCCCAAGGTAACCATAACTATGGGTGAGAGATAGAGGGGGAGAAATTTGGTGGAGCCGCAAACGGGGCGCCCAGCTCGCCTGGGCACCGGAATTACCGCTGCGATCGGAGCAGTTGTGACCGCCGGAAATTCAGCTTGTGCGCCCCAAGAGGTACACGGGGCGCTGCTCGAGGCGCTCCGCGTCCCTCTTAGGGTGCTGAAACTGAATATCGCAGCGCAACGTGCCGCACGGCGCGCTGCGGTACTGCAGGCCTTCCTCCCATTCTTAAGGGGGAGGGGCCTGCACCAGCGCGATCAGAGAAGCACCGAGGAGAAGTGCCGGGCTCTCGGAAAACAGCCGGCACTGCCGCGGGGGGAGATCAGGAGGCCGGGGACGGAGGTGCTGGCAGGCGACTGCCAAAAAAACCGGCCGCCCCGCACCTCCACCTTACTTTGTGCCACTCCCGCCACAGGTAGGCCCCGTGAACTGGGCACGATTTGCGAATGGCGCTACAGAGGCGGGCACTGCCAAATATCGCGATCGGGGCGGTAGCGGGGCGCTGCGCACACCGATGACATCATCAGTTGCGGTGCAGCGCAACAGGCTAACGCCGCCATTAGCGCCCCAGCTAAACATCGCAGGAGGCGTGGCCAGTGGCGCTAAAGCCACTGAGTGCCCTCTTTAGGCGTTAACTGGTGGCGCAGCCCACTGAATTTCTAGGCCAGAGTTAAAGTCCCTGTCCTCTGACCCAACAATCTGTGTTAGAACCTACTGTAACAGCGTGAGCTTTCCATTTCCTACACCAGCTATATGGTTCCGAGTAAGGTTTACCAGCTTGGTGTCAAATTTAAGGATAGTGCTCTTGTGGACCCATATCTACTTGGAGTTGGTTTAAGACTGACACTTATAGCCAATAGAGAGAGGAAACTTCTGTCCCATCAGTGTAAGCTTGATTCAAATCTAGTGTAAGAACTTGTCATGTTTCCATTTGTATGAATGTAGCAGAAACTTATCAGAATTAACTTTAAATGAAATCTTTACATCTGTCTGTGCAACTATTTTCTGAAGCTTGGTTGGCTAATATCAAGAGTGGCTTGAATCACTGATGTTAATAAATGAATGTGGCAGCATATCCCAGGTCTAATCTGTGTAGTTTGCTTACATTATAACAGTGACTACATTTCAAAAGTATTTCAGTAGTGAAGTGCTTTCGGATGTGCCAACACAGAGCAATCCGCTGATGTGTTTCATTTCCAATTCACCACCTTCTGAGTTCTGCTTCCTGAATGGCCTTCAGTGGGACAACTGCGATCTTCGGGGCGTTCATTCCTTCAAGGTGCCTCATCAGATCTTCTGGTGCTACAGCGGCATCGGAGGAAAGTGGATCAGGGCTGGGGCAGGTACAGAGGGGTGAGAGGAAGGTCCGACCCACCACAACTCTGTCTTGAGACACATTCCTCACCCCTCTCCCCCTCGCCCTCCCGCCCCCTTCCCTCAGTGTCTTGTTTACATCTTAGATAACCCACTCAATGACTGGACTGTACAGCTGACAGTTGAATAAGATAGTCTTATTCTGAATGGGAATGTGTGCTTCGAGTTACTGGCCTACCATGCTTTTTGCCAGTGAAGGTTGTCTCAGTACTTTCCATAATGGAGGGATATATAGCGAACACCTTAGGTCATCCTATTATGATGTGAGAACTTGTAACTCATGAGCATTCCAGGCACAGGTGAATTATGATGCTCCTTCCTTTCAATTATTCTGTTCATTCTATGGACCTGTCTCCTGGTACAACGTTAAGTGCATCCTTCAAATAAATTCTGACACCCCTGCAAATTGCTGCTGGCTGTTAAGTGTTATATTGCTTGTGTGAATTATTGATGATTTTCTCACTGCTTTGAAATATGGATCCTTCAAACAGTGAAATTATCAATCGTATTCATTGAATTAAAAGCACGTGTGCTGTTTCAAATAAAGCGCATTTGACCATGATAACAAAACTGCTGCTTGCGTATTAATAAAACTCATAAGATAACAGGAGAGTACAAATGTGTCACGCTATATGCCGTAGGTCAGGGCAAATAAAACAACATCTTCGAATAAGATGTGTTTGTTACTGGAATGAAGGATATCAGCAGTAAATGGAACCTCTAGTCACAAAACTGCTCCTGACTTGTTAACATGTGGCGCCCACAATCATTCCGCGAGTGACAAATTTCTTCCACAATTATTAATGAACAACTGGCCATGTGTGAGTAACTGAGTTTCCTTCTTCATTCCTCATCCCCCACAGATGGTAGGAGTATAGTTTAGCTCGACAAGTTCTGGGGAAACCACACGGCCAGACACGCACGTCAAAATGCCGTCATGTTGCTGAAGACTAGCAGTGCTGTACAGGGTTTTCCTACTCCCCCACAATATAAAACCTCAGGACCCGCTCCACTCCACCACTTTGTTTTACCTCTCCACACAGGGTGGTGGAGGTTAGATTAGACAGAGATTAGAGTATCAACTGTTCTGTTAATTAATTCAGCCAGCCCAGACTTTTGTCTTTTCAATCTTTTCAGGAGACTTAAGACATCAGCCCCAATGTGATGAACCTCTGAAAAATATCCACCAGGACTGGGTGTTGGAAAGCAAATATGGCTGCTTCACACGCTACATTGCCGTGGGGGCAAATCAGGCGGGAATTCTGATAGCTGATGTCATCTTGCCAGTCCCATCTCTTCGAACTCTGCATGGAGCAAGAAGTGCCGGCCCCCATTAACAGCACAGTTTTGAACAAGAAAAAGTGCAGAGGCCCATCATAACCAGGTCCAGCCCCAAATTCTGCCTCTGCCTGCCCGATAATGACATTGGTACACCCCGGCCCTAGGAATTTCAGCCCATTTATCTTTAGTGTGTATAGGAATATCCTTACTAAGTGTCAGCCTTTGTTCAATGTTAGCACTCTTGCCTCTGAGTCAGAAGATTGTAGGTTCAAGCCCTACTCCAGAGAAGCAAGCACATAATCTAGTCTGACACTCCCAGTGCAGTACTGAGGGAGTGCCGCACTGTCGGAGGTGCTATCGTTTGGATGAGCCATTAAACCGAGGCCCCATTTGCTCTCTCAGGTGGATGTAAAAGATCCCTTTATTTTGAAGAAGAGCTGGGGAGTTCGTCCCAGTATCCTGGACAAAATTTAACCCTCAACCAATATCACTAAAACAGATTATCTGGTCATTGACACATTGCTGTTCGTGGGCCCTTGTGCACAAATTGGCTGCCACGTTTACTACATTACAACAGCAACTACACTTCAAAAGTATTTAATTAGTTGTAAAGCACTTTGGGGCATCCTAAGGTCATGAAAGGTGCTATATAAATGCAAATCTTTCTTTTCTTTTCTACCCTAAATTAATTAAGCACCAAATCCAGTACAATCGTGTGTATGAGTAGCTTTGGGTATGTTTTTCTGACTGGCAATTTGGTGATTATTTCAGCTAGCCAGGCACCTAGAAATTGGGAGTGTGACAATTACACTGGTTCTACCACATTTGACAGTGTTTAGTAGATTTGTTGTTCCATGGATCCTTGAAAGTTACTGCAATTGGATCTCACTATAATGCTCCACCTCGTCCTAATCTCCAGTACACCTGGTGTATTGTTTCTTCACTAATAACCAATCCATGTAAAACACCCCTTTATAACCTACTGCACTTAATTAGACACATTTTATGTGGCTCCCAAAGATAGCCTTATAAAGAGGTGGGTCCTACTGCAATTTGTGATAATTCATCTTTCATTTAGTTGCTCAAAAGAAAAAATACACAGGAACATAAGAACAGGGGTCAGCTTTTCAGCCCCTTGATTCTGTTCCGCCATTCTATTAGATCATGGCTGATCTGCAGCTCAACTTCACTTTTTCCCCTTAACACCCTTACCTAACAAAAATCGAATGCCCTCTGTCTTGAACATTTCAATTGGCCCAGCACCCATAGCCTTTTGGGGGAGACAGTTCCAGACTTCCACTAACCTTTGTGTGAAAAAGTGCTTCCTGATTTCACTCCTAAATGGCCCAGCTCTAATTTTAATTAATTGGTTATAATAATCTCTCATTCTTATATAGTTGCTGTAACATGGGTTTCGTTTTATAGTGTTCAGAAATAATTATCTGCACTTAATTGAAAATGGCTGTAACTAACGTCAAACAATAGATGTAATAAATCTCTCTCAAAGGAGTGCTTGTGAAATATTTCCTGACAAACTGACCCAAAGTACTACAGATAGAGATTAAAGGCATCATCCCACTATCAGGCAAATTCTGTTGGCAAATATTTAACTGACAGCCAGAGATAGGAAATCGCTGGGTCAATATCCTGGAATTTACTACCTATTAACCATTGTAGGAGCACCATCACCACAAGGACTGGGGCAGTTCAATAAGAAGGTCAACCACTGCCTTCTCATTGCAAATTAGGATGGGCAATAAATGCAGCCCTGCCAGCATTGTCCACACCCGAAGACAAATAAAAAAAATACGGCTGTGTTACCTTATTTTATTGATGTTATGAAAGGAGTTTCATTAAAATTGAAATAAGAAACAGAAATTGCTGGAAAAACTTAGCCGGTCAGGCAGCATCTGTGGAGAGAGAAACAAAATTTAACATCGCAGCTCATCAGAACTGGAAGATGTTAGCCATGAACAACTTTTAAGCAAATGCAAAGCCATGGAAAAAGGCGGCAGGAAAAGAACAGAAGGGAGAAGTCTCTGATAGGGTGGAGGGCAGGAGTGATTAAATGACAAAAGGGACGACGGTGCAAGGCAAAAGTGGTTAGTAATGAGACAAGTATAGAAACAAAAGGTGGATCCAGAGGAGGTGTAAATGGTCACAGCAGAAGAGCAGCGGAGGGAAGCATGGAAAATCTGGCAAAGAGGAGAAGGCTTCCTTGGCCTGGGAATGTGGCGGAAGAAAGGAAGATAGACCCCAGAGATCTGCATTAACCCTGTTTCTCGCTCCACAGATGCTGCCTGACCTGCTGAGTGTTTCCAGCACTTTCTGTTTTTATTTCAGATTTCCAGTATCCGCAGTGTTTTGCTTGTGTTTTATTAATTAAAACTGAGTTGATCATGAATTTCACACATTCAGTTCAATTGCTTTTTTCTCTCTCCTTTTTCAATTTTACTCAAGCAGACATTGAAAGAGGATTTCTTTTTGAAGATTGAGATAACAATCTCCCTTTGTTCCTCAGTCATCAGGAGATGTGCTCACAGCAGGGGGAGACAGATCGAGAATTGATTTTCTAGGGCTAAGCACTCCAAATAGCCAGGGAACCGATAACGCTCTTCCCTAATGGAGCATACCTGTAGATCATGACCATGTAGCTCATGCATGCAAATTTCCACTTCTCATACTGGAGATCAGAGGCTACTTCTAAGTGGCAACAACTAATCTGTGGTTAGGAAAGCATGTTACAGTACTACAATTTGCAATCATTAGGTTATAATATGTGTCCAGTCTCCTCCTCTTCTTAGGCAGTCCCTCGGAACCGAGGATGACTTGCTTCCATATTAAAAATGAGTTTGCAGGTGACTGATGAGTCCAATGCGGGACCTACAGTCTCTGTCACAGGTGGGGCAGATGGTGGTTGAAGGGGCGGGTGGATGGGGTGCTTGGGTTGACATGCGCTCCTTGCGCTTGGCTTCCGCTTGCTCCCGGCGAAGAGACTCGAGGCGTTTGGCGCCTTCCTGGATGCTTCTCCTCCACTTTGTGCAGTCTTGGGCCAGGGATTCCCAGGTGTCGGTGGGGATGTTATACTTTTTCAAGGAGGCTTTGAGGGGTGTCCTTGAAGCGTTTCCTCTGCCCACCTGGGGCTCTATTGCCGTGCCGGAACTCCAAGTAGAGCGCTTGTTTTGGGAGTCTCGTATAGGGCATGCGGACGATGTGACCCGTCCATCGGAGCTGATCGAGCATGGTCAAAGCTTCGATGCTGGGGATGTTGGCCTGAGCAAGAACACTGACGTTGGTGCGCCTATCCTGTCAATGGATTTGCAGGATCTTGCGGAGGCAGCGTTGGTGGTACCTCTCCAGTGCTATCTCCAGTCCGGTATGCCACCTGTAAATCTAACTATGGAGTACTTAAGGTGATTGAACCCCATAAAATTCTGAAGCAGATGCCTTAACCATTACAGCATTAGACAGCCAACGACAACATTTTAAAAATATTATTGATTTGTTTCAATTATTTTGATCATTTTGTTTCCATTTCCACTCACATTTCTTCCTCACTGGGCTCTACCTCCCTCTGCAGAACGTTCTTCAGCTGAGATTGTGGACAATCCTGGTGACCATCCCACAAAGGGCAGAAACAGTCGTGGGATGAGGGAGTCATGCCAACCTTTCTTCCTGAGAGGGGTGAAATACGCTGCTTCTGCCTGGCCTGGCACCTGGCAGCCAAGCTGAGGACAAATTACATTCCTCGTGACAGTGGCATAGTATATTTATTCAACCACTTGTCAATCTGCTATGGTGTTGCATATGGGTAGTCAAGGCTTCAGGTGAAGAGGGCAGGGGATAAATGAACCAGGGTGTGCAGGCATATTTCAGTCCCCATGTTAAAATCATGCATTCTGTTCTCATTTTTATATTTCCATTATAAATGATGTCCACATGTATAAGAGAAACTTGTAATCACACCCTCCTGCTGGTTGTAGTGCCACAGCACCACCACTAGCAGAAGTGTATAATTTCAGCAAGAAAAGCTTAGCTAAGCAGTTTCCAGTCAAAATGTGGACGTAGTTATCCGTAATGGAAAAAGTTGACAGGAAGTGCATTCAGACATAAGATTTTATATAAATAATAGATATACAACCTTGGCATTCAAAGCTGTGGCCATCTGAGGGAGCTGACAGACAATGGTACCGAGTCATTTTGTTAAATTGAAGACCTTTTGACATTGTTTAAAATACATGGGCTCATTTACTAGTTTTAGGATACCACTAAAAGAGTTTAGCAATGTGTATCTTGTCTTACCATACCAGGGACACTGGTAATAATTGATTTTGGCTGAGTTATGAAAATTGGAGGGGAAAGACACCTCAATCGACTCCTGTTTACCTTCAGAGGGCCAGGCAGCAAGTTGTACACAGCCTCAGCTGCAGAATGATGCATGGCCGAGGGAGATGTGAAGAGAAAATCTAATATTTAAAAAAAACACCCCAATATCAGTTGTTGAGAAGTCGGCAGCCTTCATCATTGATTTCTTTACTCTCAGAACCCAGTTAACCCGGCGCAAATGTCAAACTTTCCCATCTGCAGCTTTCAGGAATTTCCAAAGTTTTCAATGGCAATTGAAAGCTTTTGCTTTTCATTCAAAAATGATGTTCAGTGAAAGGATTGAAAGAGCCCAAGTGGCAAGAACAAATGTCATCCTTGTCTTATGTCACCAGTTCAAAGAATAGGAGAAAGTTTAAAACTAACACCTAACTCTTCACTGTATATATAAGAATAAAACGTTGGTATCAGTTTAAAAAGACTTCAGGAAGCTTCAGGATTATTGCGGCCGTGAACCGTCCATCATGTGACTGACTGCTAGTTATATACAGTAAACCTTAAGGTGATTAAAGGAGTGAGGCATGAAGCGTGGCCTTTGTTTGCTAATCAGCTGTTTCAGCTCTGTAAGCACTCGAAGGATTTCCTGAGTCTGCTTAAACATGAATACCGTGAAACTGTTGTAAAACAGAAGTCTCTTAAACTTGGGTCGACACTTTTGCCAACTTGAAACTTGAGGGGAGTGTTCTGCTTTATAGAATCTTTCCTCTGTATCATAATCCTGCCAAAGTCTGTAATCCATTAAAACAAAGAAAGGAAAAAAATTCTAGCAAATGTATTGAAATTAGTTTCAGTAATGTTTTTTAGGATCTAAAGCAAGAGGGTTATGTTGTGATTGTCTTTACTTGCAGGCATGAGCCATGAGCCAAAGTCATCATCCCTCGGTATGATCTCAGCAACACAGAGGACCACAGCAACTGTGAACCCTCTAACTCCTTCCTCGCTGAATGGACCAGTTGTTACAAATGGGAGTCAGTCGGCTCACGGGACACCAAATGCCCGAGGAGGTCATACAGCCAGCTTCGCCGCAGCCCTTAGAAAACTGGCCAAGCAAGCAGAAGAACCAAGAGGTATAGTTCAGCAATAAGTAGCAATCTGTCAAACCTTTCACTGGCACAAATACACACACAGGTCTAAAGTGGGAGGATCTAGACTACCTGCACTTACTGCATTGTTTATTTCCTTACTATTGCTCAAGCAGGAAAATTGCACACTTGCATGACATTCTGTGAACGAAATGAGTATGATATTGGCGCAGTCAGAATGAATTTTAACAGAATTATAAAGAAATTCCCCGTAGTTATCCAGGAATGTAACATGGACACTGAAAGGATGGTCACGGTGGTGGAATCGTGGATTACGCCAAAGAGGTGAAACTAGGTGTTGGCAGCATACAACAACAACTTGAATTTATAGAGTGCCTTTAATGTAAAAAAAACATACCGAGGCGTTTCACACATAGCCAGAGTGAAAACAGAGCCCGAGCCATGACCGAGGTGTTTCACACATAGCCAGAGTGAAAACAGAGCCCGAGCCACTAAGAAAGAGATTGTGGGGGGGGGGGGGGGGGGGGGCGGCGGGGAGGAAGGTGGTGATTGAATGCTAAGTTGAGAGATGGGTTTTGAGGAGGTTTTTAAAGTTGGAGAGAGAGATTTATAGGGGGAGACATTTAGGGATGGGGTTCCAAAAGGTAGGACTGAAGCAGCTGAGGGCTGTGCCACCAAAAGTGGGTTCAAGGGGAGAATGCACAGAAGACTGGAGTCAGAGGAATGAAGTGTTCAGGAGGAGACATAGGGGTGCAGGAAATAGCAGAGGTAGAGTGGGGCAAGGCCAGGGATTTTGAAATGAATGCACTGGGGATTGGGACTCCAGTATCGGTCAGTGAGGACAGGGCTCATGGGTGGGCCGGACTTAGTGTGGGAGAGTATATGTGCTGAGGGTAGAGGATGGGAGGCTAGCAAGGAGTGTGGTAAGTGTAGTCAAGTCTGGAGATGACAACGGCATGTTTAAGGGTTTCAGTAGCAGAGCAGCTGAGGTAGAGTTGGAGGCGTTGAAACCCTTCCATGTATATGGATGCTGATCAACTGATTAGAGTAATGTAAGCAAGCATTGGGCCAAGGAAAGGTAGTTGAGTGATCTGAAGCTGGATTGATAAGAGTTTCAGAGGAACAAGAGGTGGCCTTGTGGAGTGAATGAGCCTGCTGAGGGATGGGAAATGCCACAGTGTGCTGCCACCGAATGTTGTGGGGTCAGTGCTGGGCTAAGGGAAGAACTAGGGTTATCAAGAGGTGGAGGAGGAAAACAAGGCTGAGGCAGCCAAGGAGATAGCCTCAATGTTGGAAACAAAGATACGCACAAGGTCCTCACACTTGGCTTGAGAGGTGAGGATGGCAGGACATGAGAAGAGGCAGAGAAAAGGAGTTTTCGAATGATCCTAAAGTGGTCACAGGATTTGGCTGTATTAATATTTGGTTAAGAATTAGAAGCATGCCTAGATGGCCAACCTGGTATCAGTAATGGTCGCTGAGCTTCTGAGACTATGGAAATGCCATCTGTGACCAATTTCAGTGTTAAAAAATAAAGTTTATAATGTTAGACTGAAATGCTATATTTGCTCGAGGGTCAGTGAGGCTTTTCACAGCTTTTCCATTGAACATTTAACTCCCTTAGACTATGAAATAAACTGGGTATAGTCCGTGATAGGGCATATTGAAGCCCCCCAGTTCTGCCCAACGTTTTACCCAAATATTCTAGTGTTTTCCCACATCACTTTAAACACCTTCCCATGTATTTCTCTTATTTACTGCCAAAAGCTAAATGGCCAAATGAATCACAGAATAGTACAGCACAGAAGGTGGCCATTCGGCCCATCGAGTCTGCACCAGCTCTTTCGAAGAGCGACCCAGTGAGTCCCACTCCCCGCTCTTTCTCCACATCCTTGCAATTTTCTCTCCTTCAACTATTTATCCAATTCCAAATGTTTGGAAATGTTTGCAATTGTTATTTTGCGAAATAAAAATAGTTTCACAGTTAATTAATATTAACAGTTAATTTGTACGGGAAACCCCAACGAACTGGACCTCATGCAAACCATTATTGCCTAAATGGAGTCTTTGCATTGTCAAGCAGAGGCTGACTTGTTAGTTGTGGGAGGATTTGTCGGACTGAAGGATTAATGACTACAATATAGTCAACTTCTTCTTCTTAGGCAGTCCCTCGGAACCGAGGATGATTTGCTTCCACATTAAAAATGAGTTCTCAGGTGACTGATGAGTCCAATGCGGGACCTACAGTCTCTGTCACAGGTGGGGCAGACGGTGGTTGAAGGGGCGGGTGGGTGGGGTGCTTGGGTTGACGTGTGCTCCTTCCGCTGTTTGCACTTGGCTTCCGCTTGCTCCCGGCGAAGAGACTCGAGATATTCGGCGCATTCCCGGATGCTTCTCTTCCACTTTGTACGGTCTTGGGCCAAGGATTCCCAGGTGTCGGTGGGGATGTTGCACTTTTTCAAGGAGGCTTTGAGGGTGTCCTTGAAGCATTTCCTCTGCCCACCTGGGGCTCTCTTGCCGTGTCGGAGCTCTGAGTAGAGCGCTTGTTTTGGGAGTCTCGTATCGGGTATGCGGACGATGTGACCCATCCATCGGAGCTGATCAAGCGTGGCCTGAGCGAGAACACTGACATTGGTGCGTCTATCCTGCCAATGGATTTGCAGGATCTTGTGGCGGCAACGTTGGTGGTACCTCTCCAGTACTTTGAGGTGCCTGCTGTACATGGACCATGTCTCTGAAGCATACAGGAGGGCAGGAATCACTACTGCTCTGTAGACCATGAGCTTGGTGCCGGGTTTGAGGTCCTGGTCTTCAAACACTCTCTTCCTCAGGCGACCGAAGGCTGCACTGGCACACTGAAGGCGGTGTTAGACTTCGTCATCAACGTCTGCCCTTGTTGACAGTAGGCTCCCGAGGTATGGAAAGTGGTCCACATAATCAACACAAATATTTTGAGTGATAATCAGCAATAGATCAGTATATATTAGACAATAACAAATACCTAGATGTTTATGCCAAACATTAAATATATATGGATCAGTAAAGTATTTTTTACCAATTCCCTCCTGTAACTTCACAGATCTTTTAGGGTTGATGGATTCGTAAAATGCGATTCTCTCCAGATTTTGGTATAAAAACTCTTAAATACTCTCCCCGTCTTTGTGATGTAAATCAGGTCCCAAGGTGCGCACGCATTAGTGACAGTATCACGTATGTTATGTGATGTGTATTACATGCTCATGTCATCATGCGCACTGTGCCATATACATGCTGTACATCACTAATGTAACACGCACATTTTGGCAGCCGGTTTTCAGTACCAAATCAATGGAACATTGAAGTGAGTTCTGAGTTTGAGCGGCGATTGTTTTTATCGACTCTTTCAGTGATGAGCTAATGAGGTGGTTCTGATCAGATCGGGCATCAGCGCGTCTGAAGTAGCTTTGGGTGCAGAAATGCATTTCTGTACAATAATGAGGAGCTGCAATGCCTTGGCTGACAACAGTGAGGCTTGTGATACCAGGCCGCATATCAAACCTGGAGAGCAAACAGTGCCGAGAAATATTGTTGCAGGAGGATCAGCACTTAGGTGTCCTGTTGCCATTATCCAGGGTCAGAAGCTTCTTTTAATCTGCATGGTGCGCTGAACATACCCGTGGCAGAACTTTTAGTCTTCCACTGAGGCACATAAAAGTGGTGTCTGTGAACTGCTCAAATAATTGTGGGTCATCATTTACTTTAACGCTGTCTATTTTTACTCCCTTGATTGCCTTCTTTACTCCTAACAATGTTCCAAATAAAAACTGATTTTTGCTGGTCATCTTCAAATTAACCCGGGGTTTTCGGGGTCCACTTTCGCCCCCGCTTTTCTCCCAGTTTTTGACCTTCAAAATAGAACCTGATTTTTTTTTAAATTGACAATACAAAGTGTTTCTAATGATCCTTAATTACCGAGTAGAATAAATCTTCAGGCAGGTTTATGCATGGAGCCAGTGCAGTTCAAGGCTGTGTGCTGTTATCAGTGGCAGAACGTTGCAGGCAGTGAATCTTCACTGGTTGTGTGCAAGATCCTGTTTGGACCTCACTAATTTTTCCCTACTGTATTTCAATTAATACCAAATTATCACTGGGCCAAACTGGATATATGATATTGAGCCCAATCATCGGGCATTCAGTTCCTCGGCATTCAGTGGGAGCTAGTTACGGAATATTGTGGCAGTTGGGTGTATTGTCTTATAATTTATTCCACCTGAAGTCTAGATGATTGTAGTCAAATAGTGTAAGACTCCCAGCAGTCTAGACTGGCAACTATATGGCACATCTGTCAATGGATTTCACTGACTGAAACAAGGCTTTGATGTTTGTCCCTGGAGACTGCTGGATGCTGATAGTTTTCACACGCTTTCATCGGAACAAAAGAAAATTGCATGATTTTCCTCTCTCCCAGTGGAGAAATGCCCTGACCCAAGCTCAGCACCGCCCCATAATGACACGGCTGAGATCGACACCTTACCATGAGGGTAATCGCAGTGAATACCCGATATTTCACTGAAAATCAATGTTTCAGTTCCCACCTACTAGTCACGTAATATGTCGAAGACCCAATTTGGTAACAAACTGTAGCAGTTCAACTAATAGGAGTTGCAACTTGTATAAATAAAAATCAGAGCTATGTACATTAATGAAAAGAACAGATGGGAAGCTGTTAAATGCAGATAATCTGCATACAGAGCAAAACCAGGCACTAATTGCACTCAGGAAAGACAGAGCTGTCTTTTGTTACATACGTGGAAAACATTTTAGAGTTTTGCACCTAATGCTAATAATAAAATTTAATGACACGTGCCCGTTTGAAAACAATCCCCCATCTTATGACTATTCCTTTAGGTCTTGGGAATTTCATGGAGCATTCCTCCTCATAGTTATTATCCAATCTCACTTTGGCTATCTAACTGCAGCAGGAGACATTTTTAAATGTTAAATGCACACATTACAAACTGTGTGTGTGTTGCGGTTTTTCTTGTAAGGTCTAGCTGTTGTAAATATGAAGCACAGTGCAATTACACCAGGTGGTGAAATCCTGCTTTAAATAAGAGACTTTAAGAAACACCAAGAGATCAGGCAGCTTGTATATTTAACTGCCTTGTATGTCTCCTTTATTGTGTTCTCTTCTGTCATATTTCCATTTACCACAGACAGGTCATTTTCCAATTTCTGCATTGAAACATTGCTTGACGCCGGTATTAGAAGCAAGCAGATTTATTAGTAACTTGATATATAATCTTCCAGAATTACTCTCTCACTAGCCATTCAAATCTAACTGTTAAGAGTCATAAATGGCTTTCCCAGAACCCAGGATTGTGCAGTTCCTGCATTTCAGCAATTCACTGCGAAACTTATCAAGTGACTCCTTTTCTTTTAATGGTGTAATAAATCAGCAAGAGGTCATTTTTCATCCCTGTCTTGTAATTGTAACTGGCACAGATATGCGCTGCTCCATTGTTGAAAGCATAAAAACACAGCGCATTATTTAATCAAACTACAGCATGCCTCACTGTAAGTCTGCTCGTGTGCGAAAGCGTATAAATTTCTATGATATTGTCATATAAATCATATCTGCAGCTCGGTATCATGGATGTGGTAATGCACTGATAAAAGCTCTAAAACAATTAAGTTTTTATCTTTGTTTCCTTGTTTTTCCATCATTATCCTGCATTGTGCATCATCTCCTTCTGAAGAGGCTGGGTGTGCAGCTTGCTGTGGTTGCTGCCTATGTTTCTGTAGGTTTGGCCACTAGGAGAGATGTGCAAGCAGCAATCCTCCATTCCTCCCTCTCCCCTCCCCATAATCAGTCACCTGGTTGGTGCTTGCCCACAATGGCAGGACGACTCACCAGCACGCTCGCAGGTGCAGACCACACCTAATCAATACACGGCATCAACCCTCACGTTTATTTCATTCGGGATGGTTGCCAAGGCAACATCTTCACATTTATGGAGAACACTTGTGTAGTCTCCATGTTTCTACATGTAAAATCATATATTACATATACACAACCTGGACATAAGCAAATGAATACTGTATATAATGTATAATAGATGTCCGAAAGTGTGTTACAAAGAATCAATGAGCTCCAAATCATAATAAATCGCAAGCAGTTTATAGAGTTGCCTAAATAGAACTTGTTCCACACTCTCCACATCTTCTGTTTCACATCTTGATGTGTATACAAGGCTCTCTTTTTGAGATAACTGAAACAGAAACAGAAAATGCTAGAAATACACAGCAGGTCCGTTGGTATCTAAAAGAGAAATTACAGGTTGACGTTCCAATGTAAACCCTTCACCAGAACTGGAAACTGAAAGATAAGCAAGCACTCCAGTAGCAATCTGCTCTCTGTTTCACAGGTGCTGACGGACCAGCGGTGTAATTCCAGTATTTTCTGGGTTTGTTTCAGATTTCCAGTATTTACAGGTTTTTTTCCCCCTTTTTCTCCTTTAGGGACGTTTTAAGACTCAGTGTTAAGGCTGAGTGTTGTCTCTGACCGTATCAGTATTATTTTTTGTGCAACGTGCTGGCGATTGTTCTAGTTATTCGTGAAGTTCAGAGTGTACTGAATTGTGACAAAAGCAAATAATGCAAGATAACCATATGACAAGTGCCAGGGTGTCACAAGGTTTATTTTGTACAATGTGATGCTTTTGTTTCTCAGTACTTTGTAAAGAGCGCATTGTATGCAAATCATTACTGAATCCCAATTTTGCTTCTTACTGTCGGTAAAACTATAGATAGCCTGGTAAATACGAGTCTGCTTATATAACATTATTTTGTTTTTAAATCTACAACTTAGATATAATAGGACTGCACTGTGCTTCATTCTATAAATCTAAAATGGGAAATTCTTGCTGATTGATTGAGGGCCTATAGACAGTGACAGGAACACCACTGGTGCAGCGCATGTACTATTCATCAAGGACCATCTGCTACCCCATTGCAGTGCCATATAGGTCACGCCAACAATGGGCTCAGCCCCACAAATACTGCTGTTTTATTCTATCAAATGTGGCATGTTAAAAATGGGGCCAAGGTTGGGAGCGCTGTGGTTTTATTGTGAAATAAATAAGCGGAAACTGAACTGGAACAAAATGGAACAAAATCAAGCCACTAAGCCTACACATCACAAGATCGATACAGACAATTCGTCCATCTTAGCTCATTTCTTCAGAATAAAGAATAAAATCACCTTTCCTCCCCTTCCCTCCTTCACGTCATCCAACTGTCTCTTGAATGAGTCTAATCATCTGTACACAATATAAGCAAGTGGGCTTTATATTTACCTTGCCTTCAGCCAAATGCTAAACATGACAAGGTGGAGATCTCTAACATGCATGCTAAGTGATGTCAAGAGACAAAAGTGTTCGGTGTGCGTCTTTAGTTGCCAATCAACCAGAGAACAGACCAAAAGTGTATGTATAGAGACCCCATCACCCAGTTTCCAAACTCCGTTTGCGGCCTATTTTACAATTAAGTTGCTGTTCATGAGACAAGTCAGACCATTCCACTAAGAATTACTGTGCTCCTTACAGCTCAGATTACTTCCTGAGAGTTGCTGGTCATTTGTGTTTGTCTGACTAGGTCTTTGAGTCACTTGTAACAAATCAGTGGCCTCCAAAAGCAGTGCAGCAAGGATATAAAAACAGAAAATGCTGGAAATACTCAGCAGGTCAGGCAGCATCTGTGGAGAGAGAAACAGAGTTAACATTTCAGGTTGATGACCCTTCGTCAGAACTGGACAAAGCTAGAGATTGAACAGGTTTTTAAGCAAGTGTAGGAGCAGGGAAAGGGGGGAGGGAAGGACAGAACAAAAGGGAAGGTCTGTGATAGGATGGAAGGCAGGAGAGATTAAGAGACAAAAGGGATGATGGTGCAAGGCAAAAGGAGATGGTAATTGGACAAGTTAAGAAACAAAAGATGACTCTAGATGAGGTGTAAATGGCAATGGCAGAATGATCGACAGCTGCCACATGAGAGGGAAAAAAAGGGGAAAAAAGGACCACGGTGGCATAGTGGTTAGCACTGTTGCCTCACAGCGCCAGGGACCCGGGTTCGAATCCGGCCTCGGGCGACTGTCTGTGTGGAGTTTGCACATTCTCCCCGTGTTTGCGTGGGTTTACTCTGGGTGCTCCGGTTTCCTCCCACAGTCCAAAGATGTGCAGGTTAGGTTGATTGGCTATGATAAATTGACCCTTAGTGTTAGGGGGATTAAATACGTGGGGTTACGGGGATAGGGTGGGATATGTGTCGGTGCAGGCTTGATGGGCCGAAATGGCCTCTATCTGCACTGTGGGGTTTCTGTGATTCTGTGAACCTCTACCCCTATCTATTTTTTCATTTTTTTTCCTCACATGGCAGCTGTCGATCATTCTGCTGAGTATTTCCAGCATTTTCTGTTTTTATTTCAGATTTCCAGCATCCGCAATATTTTGCTTTTGTAGCAGTAAGGATATAGTTGGGGCAAGTGCTTCATGTACCTTTGAAATAAGAGCACTGCAAATAAAGTAATGCAAATAAAGTAGCAACAGATTGGTGAATATTTTGGCTGCAGAACGGGAGCCAAAAGCTCCAATTTCCCGGGGTTGTCTCCTGAAATACATCGATCCCATATTGGCCTTAGTCCCCTTGCATATGTTAATGAAGGGCCTAACGTTTGTTTTAGGTCCCCTCTGGGAAATTGGGCTGCTGAGCTCTAGGCCTGATCCGCTTGGGGATTTTCTGATGTGGATGTGGCTTCGCAAGTGGCTGCCACCAGAAAGTTAAGTAAAACATTTGTTTTAAAGCTTGATGTGGAGCCGGGAGGGACAGGAATGCGCCTCTTAGCTCCACAGCACTCCGGAGGGCTGCTGCCGGCCTGTAATCGGTCATCCTCCCAGGATGTACCTGAGAGCTGCTAAGGTGAGGCAGTAGGCCCAAATTGGAATTCTGGTAATGGGCGAGCTCCCTCAGGAGACGCAGCGGGCGACATCAGCTCTCCAAAATTATTCCATAGAGGCCTGAGGCCTAATTTCTGGCGAGCCTCAAAAGGGACCATAACCAATTTTTATTTCCATGTTGCAACTGAAAAGCTGTATAGATGAGCATAAAGTATGAATGAAAAAAGGCAAAGGCCAGTTGGCCGTACAAGCCCATTCCTTTCAAACAGACAGTTTAAGCTGTCACTGACTCTTTAATCTTCAGAGGTTCAAATTATAAATTTTTAATGGGAGTAAATGAGTTCTAGAAGAGTTTTTTAAAGTTCTAATATTAAAAGGTTACAGTGCTACAAGAAGACATCGATCCATGTAGTATGCTTTACTACACATGCACATGTGGCCAGCTTTAAGTTCCTCGGAGTCCACATCACGGAAGACCTCTCCTGGTCCCTCAACACCTCCTCTCTGGTGAAGAAGGCCCAGCAGCGCCTATATTTCTTGAGGAGGCTGAAGGGATGTAATCTGTCACCCCCGATCCTCTCTAACTTCTACCGCTGCACTATAGAGAGCATCCTGACAAACTGTATCACGGTATGGTACGGCAGCTGTAGCTCCCATGACCGGAAAGCCCTGCAGCGGGTAGTCAAAACTACCCAACGCATTACCGGCACCCGGCTACCGACCATAGAACATATATATCAGAAACGCTGCCTACGGAGGGCACGGTCCATCATCAAAGACCCTACCCACCCCAGCCACAGTCTGTTCACCCTCCTACCATCTGGAAGACGCTACAGATGCATTCGCACCTGTACGACCAGATTTAGGAACAGCTTCTTTCCCAGGGCTGTCATCCTACTGAACTCCACAAATAAACACTAAAGCCTGCACATCTGCCGATGCACTTTATTATGGTCATATTTATGCTAATATATATGTACAAATGTATGTTGAAATGTTTAAGTGTCCTAATCCAAATTGTACACTCTCGGGAGCCGCAAGCCTACATTTCGTTGTACTGCACTTGTGCACTAACAATGACAATAAAAGTTGATTTGATTTGATTTTGATTTGATTTGATGCTATATCTAATTCGAGGGTTCAGCCAATATGCTGGCGATCAGAGAGAAAAAACAAAAGAAGGAAAGAAAGACTTGCATTTATATAGCACCTTTCATGACCTCAGGACATCCCAAAGCGCTTTACAGCCAATTAAGTACTTTTTGAAGTGTTGTAATGTAGGAAACATGGCAACACACAGCAAGTTCCCATAAACTGCAATGTGACAATGACCAGATAATCTGTTCTTAGTGATGTTGATTGAGGGATAAATATTGGCCAGGACACCAGGGATATCTCCCCTGCTCTTCTTTGAAATAATGCCATGGGATCGTTTACATCCACCTGAGTGAGCAGACAGGGCCTCGGTTTAATGTCTCATCCGAAAGATGGCACCTCTGACAGTGCAGCAAGGGAGGCCGCGCAGTAATGGGAAAGGTCCCGTGCAGGTCGCTCACCGGCTTTTACATTGTAAATGCCACTCAGGGCCTCCAACAACACAGCACACTCTCAGTACCGAACTGAAGTGTCAGCCTAGATTGTTATGTTCAAGTCTCTGGAGTGGGACTTGAACCCACAACTCTGACTCAGTGGCAAGAGTGCTACTAACTGAGCCACAGCTGACACAACTAAGCCAAGGCTGACGATTTGGATGCTGAATTTGACACTACATTATTTATATTGCATTAAAGCAAGTACCAAAATAATATTATGATTCATCTTCAGGTGCACAGATTTGGCCTGCACTGGTGTTCAATAACTAAATTAAAAATAATTTGGCTGTTTACCATCTGGACTGTGAAATAAATCAAAATGCTTGGCTTCAATTAAAATCAAATTTGGACTTATTAAAGCCATCAGAAGAGGAGGTTCTGACATTTGTGCATTGACAACTTCAATATAACAGCAACCCGCACCTAATGTGCTGCAGGCTCTTTTGGAGCCTGTTATTGGTGCGAGCTTTTTGTCTACTCGTATTTTCCCCTACCCAAAATGGGTGTATATAGAATGCTTAAAAATGTCATTTCGAATTTTGTTTTGTCAGTTAGCAGAATACTTTTACCAGGAATCAGATTCAAAATAATCCGTGGAGAGAAAAAAAAGACATAAAATCAGGCCCATCGTCTCCCCCACAAGGCAAGGTGGCTGAGTGGACACCGGGATGTGTTTACACTTCAAAGACAGATTTATGCTTCAGAACTGGCGACAAAAACATTAGAAAGCACCTCTGACCTCTGGCACTAATCCCAGTGTGTCTGGCATGGATCCAGACAGCAGTCACACACTACAATGAGCTGGAAAATATCATCATGGACACGCTGTTCTGAATCTGGGTGCTCAAGTATGCCTTCATTTTTTTCACATTCACTTAGTCTGCATCTGAGCCCTGATTTATACAAACGTTGGGAAATGAATTTAGCCAACTTGATTGCAACTAGCAAACCTCAGTGGCTTCCCTGGTTTACAAAGCAGACGCAGGAAGGCTTTGATAAAATTAGACATGTTATCATGTTCAAAGTAACTGCTGAATTTAGAAAAAATACAATTTTAGACCTCGGGGTCATTCATGGTTTGAAGCTTTGTGCTGTGGGATGTGTTTTAAACCCTGGATGCATACTTGCAAATGGCCACGTGTTCTTTTTTGAGAGACAGTCTTCATTTTTATGTTTTTGGCCTGTATTCTTGATTTGATTGGAATGATTTCACGATCAGGCACACCTAGCAATTAGTAGCGTTCGCAAGAAGCACAAGTCAGGAAATCTCAGTCCCACTGTCCTGTCCATGATAGTTATTAGCGGTGATGTCTTTGCGTCGTCAACCATTCATTTAAAGATAAATAAATTTAAACATTCCAAAAGGTCACATTGCTGCAGTGTGAAGTTGCCATGCTGACACTGAGAGAGTTTTCAGAGTTTGTCATTTCTGCTATCTACCCAAAATCAATGTCCCTTTGATACACTGAATAGTTCAAAAATATAATTAATTAAATATTCTTTTTCTCAATTTGTGATCATATCACATTCCACTGGGTATTGATTATATACTAATTAGAATTTGTGCTTACAGTGTTAGCAAATTTCAGTGGTACACAGTCTCACACTGCATATGATCTTATGTTCATTTACAGCCTCAAAAAGGCATTCTCATAGGCTGCATTTGAAGTGAATGCATTCAGTTCAGGTTGCAACCAGGCAGCAGACTCGATTTTATTGTATTTTACAAGGTCTAGCGACTGTGCTGATCTGCAGTTGTTAAATTCAGTTTGGGACTGGGCAGTGGAGTGGATTAGCAACATCACTTTTGGGACCTGGATTTTATCCATCCGAGACTGATAGGATGAAAGTTTCTTGTTTGCTGGTTGGAAGAGATCTGCAGGAAATAATCTTGGGTAATCTCATCGTAGTTTCCATAGAGACACATTACATCAGTCTCTGATATGGTATTAATTAGCACCATAGTGACAATTTCACCGATGGGCAAAAGGAAAGTGTCACGCTGGTGCCAGAGGGTGTTCTTTTAACATTGTCACTATTGTAACAGAGCAAAAGGTGCTTAACTCTGCAGCTACCTGTACTTGGAGTGCTTTATACTGACATTGAGTCGCTGAAATGGTGCGATCTTCCATCTCCCAATCTAAACATGTCTATTAGTGCAAAACTTAAATGCTACTTTTTAAAACAAGATCGATAGCTAGTTCTGAATCAATAATATCCCTATAAGGATCAAACAGGAAGTGAAATATATTAGAATGTACAATGGTGATGTAATTGCATCCCTGATATGCCAGAACTCCAGGGCACTTTACCCCCGATTCATGGTCAGGGTTTCTGAAACATTGAAACATTGACGTTTCTGTAGCTGTTTACTACGCGGAATCCTTGCAGAGCTCAAACAGACCTTGTAGCTCTAATGGGGAACACTTCAACAGCAAACTTTATTAAAGAAATAACTTACCTGACATAACCAACAGATAGAGGCAGGAGCTGGGAGCATGTTGAATTCCCAAAGTGCCTTGTTGCCAATTGATGCTGTTTTCTTTTGTTTAGACAAAAGGCCTAAACCCGAGTGTTAATTTATTACCTAATGTTCATGTCAAAAGGCCAAGGAAACGTCTATTTTGAACTTCCTGTAAGAATTTACTTGGCAACCAACCTGGCACGCCACGCAAAACCTATTTAATTATGTTTACATGGGCTGACATTCACCCAGCACTTCAAAAGAGGGATTTGTTAAGCTATATTCCAATTCCAATAAAATACCAGGTACTTATTATATGACGTAGCTGACTGAAATATATGTAACTTACAATGCGCCTGCTGTGATATAGTAATTGAACTTCTCATTTGTGTTGGCTTATACATTACAATACTAAATTTTCTACATATCGGGGTTGTAAAAGTCATTTTTGTGCATTCGTGCCTCTAAAGTGTATGTATATGCTAAGGTGATGATTTGAATTTTTCCCTAGACAATGGAAAGTGCCTCTTGTTCAATTTTGGCACTGATCATTGGTGGCAATCTTGGACTGCTTTCTAATACTCTGGCAATGCAAACTTAGCAGCACCCACAATATCTTTCTTTACATAAATCCCTATCAGTGTAATAGGTTAGCAGATAGTGTTAGGCAGAAACATGCGAGACTAAATTCTACTTAATACAGGGTTAACACCTACACAAATTGCAATTCCAGGAAACCTGGTGAAAAAAATGTCATTTTTATTTGACGACCCTATGTATAGCAGAGATCCATCATGTGTCAAATAGGGAAAATGTCTGTATTTTTTTATACGACTTTAGTCAGACCGAGTGATGTAGATTAAAGATTGCTTTTGGATCAGCGGTGTCTTTAAAAGAGTTTCTTTGTGTCAGCAAGCAGCCAATACATAAAACACTCCTGGTTCTGTTGTATTTCAGTAAGATTCATCAGTCTGTCTTCTGATGGTATTCTTCATTGATATTGTTGCCTATATTGAGAAATATATGAGAAAATATTTGATGTCTGTGTCATTCCTTTTGAGGTGTTAATGTATATGAGTTTGTAGACGCGATGAATTCAGAGTGGAAGGGAAAGCTTGGTGTGCTTCCAGTGCGTAATACCATATTTAAAGAGTAAACTTAGTTCAGTGGCACGCTATCTGCTCCTAATGGACAGTGCCTCTTTACTGAGTTGAGTGTGTGGAGGAAGCCCAAATCACAGCAACATATTAACAGCTAAATTGAAACTAATGTTCATTGCGGCTCTGCGTCTGAGCTGTGGCCTTGTTTTCAAATCCATCCATGGTCTCGCCAGTCCCTATCTCTGTAATCTCCTTCAGCCCCACAACCACCAGCCCCGCCCCCCCCCACCCCCCGCTCGCAAGATATCTGCACTCCTCTAATTCTGCCCTCTTGAGCACCCCTGATTATAATCGCCCAACCATTGGTGGCCGTGCCTTCTGTTGCCGAGGCCCTAAGCTCTGGAATTCCCTACCTAAACCTCTCCGCCTCGCTACCTCTCTTTCCTCCTTTAAGACACTCCTTAAAACCTACCTCTTTGACCAAGCTTTAGGTCCTCTGCCCTAATATCTCCTTCTGAGGCTCGGTGGCAAATTTCTTTGTCTTATAATCACTCCTGTGAAGCGCCTTGGGACGTTTTACTACGTTAAAGGCGCTATATAAATACAGGTTGTTGTTGTTGTTGAGCTCCAATTGTAGGCTAACGTCCTTGCAAGGCTCTAGGAACACAAAGGCAAAACATAATGGCCCGGAATTTGCGGTCGGGATGATAGCGAACTGGCAGCGTTCGCCGTCATTGCGCTTTTGAAACTGACCGCAACTTCGGGATTTGCCGCATGTGCAGGCCCATGCAGAAATCCCAAAGTTGTGGTCTGTCAATGACAGCTCCGAAACTGGCTGCGCTGTGCCCGCCCCCACCCCCCATAGAGCCGGCAATCAGTGAAATCTCATAAAATCATTGAAACTGACGAAAACATCAGTTCTTCCGCAGTAAGTACGCTGTTAAATTCCCCACTAAAGGTTCGACCCAAAGGGATTAGGTGTAATTGGGGTTTTAACAGCGTATTGACTGCTAAACAAAGGTTAAGGGCCTGGAAAACTCATTTTAACTTTGTGCAGTGTGAAATTTGTCCATTTTAATTAAAAAATTAACATTTTTAAATAACTTTTCAAAATTTGTTTTTAAATGTTTTCTTAAGTTTGTCCATCTTTATTTCAGGTTTGCCTTTTCCCCATGTGGGAGCTCCAATCTTTCTTTTGCTCCCTCTATCTATTTAAAAAAATTAGAATTTTAAGAGCTTATTTACTTCCTTGGTCGTTGTCTATGAGAATACTGCCTTTTGATTGGCTGCTTAGACAACCTGTTGATATCACAGCACATCACACAAGGGAATCCCCACTAAACCCCGTTGAATTGAATTGATGGTCGGAAAACCCGAATTTCTCGACACAGGGATTGCGAGATCCTTGTGCGGAGCGTACTCCGGGGGCCAGGAGTGAACGCCTTCATTTCGCTGCTGACTACAAATTCCGGGCCAAAGTGAATCGCAATAGTAGGATGACCACTGGGAACCCCCTAAGCCATCAGGGTCAGTGGCACTTGGGCGAAAAATGTTTGGTTGTAGCTTTCAATTTCAACAGTAAATACTATCACTCCTTTGCTGCATCCAGCATGGTTAGATTGACAGTAAGGGGTTAAGCAGAGTATGCCATCCTCCTCCTCCGCACCCCCTCTTCCTCCTCCTCCTTCCCCTCATCCTCTTCCCCCTCATCCTCCTCCACCCCCCCTCTTCCTCCTCCTCCTCCCCCTCCTCCTCTTCCCCCTCATCCTCCTCCTCCTCCCCTCATCCTCCTCCTCTTCCCCCTCATCCTCCTCCTCCTCCCCTCATCCTCCTCCTCCTCCCCCTCATCCTCCTCCTCCCCTCATCCTCCTCCTCCCCCTCATCCTCCTCCTCCCCCTCATTCTCCTCCTCCTCCCCCTCATCCTCCTCCTCCTCCCCTCTTCCTCCTCCTCCTCCCCCTCATCCTCCTCCTCCCCATCATCCTCTTCCTCCTCCCCATCCTCCTCCTCCTCCCCCTCATCCTCCTCCTCCCCATCATCCTCTTCCTCCTCCCCATCCTCCTCCCCCTCATCCTCCTCCTCCCTGCCTTCCTCCTACTCCTCCCCCCTCCCCACCACCTCCCCCTTAACCCCCCTCCCGCTCCTCCCCACTCATAGGTAATCGGTGCTAGCAAAAGCTATTTGACTGCAGGAGCCATCATTGCCGACCCTGCTCTACACGATTGTGAACTTTGCAGCAGGACTTCCTGGGCAGTAACCATGAGCAGGCCTGTTTCTGATTTGTTTTTTTATTTAACCCTTCCTTCCCCACACTTTTGTTACCCCAAAGGCACTGAAACCCGACCACATTGTCTCCTGGTATTAGCCCCGGCCGGGATCAGCCAGATCGGTTCAGGTTGAAGCCGCGAAAATTTCCCGGTTTGTGCTGAGCCACCAGGGACAGCATCAGTTTCTCCTGCTATAGGGATGTTGGCACACCGCACCTTGCAGATCTCTAACCCCCCCCGCCCCGCCCCGCCCCACCACCACGTAACTGACTGGGGAGCAGCAGAATAAGGGGGGTGAGGTGGGCAGTGATGTTTTCTCCCCTCTTCACTGGTTCACCAGTCCCGTCTGTGTGCTGACGGTCAGGCTGTTTACGCCAGGGAGCGAGAACCGCACAACTGGGGGTCGGCTGCAATCCTCGTGTGTTTCCCAACTCCAATTTTTTTCTTCTCCTTTCCTGAAGCCTCATACTCAATACTAGGGTAGAACTGCTGGACTCCACAGGAAGCACCTGGTTGAGTTTAACATTTGATGTATCTTTTAATGTTTAATGCCTTTGTTACTACAGGGTTATAGCCTATGAAACCCAGGCAGAGAGGACCTGCGGGAAGGAGGGAGGAGGACAGTAGGAGTATGTTTGTGTGTGTGTGTGCTAGGCTGATGTAGCAGAGCCTGGTCTCCAATCGTCTTGGATCCCCTTGCCATTGGACCAAGACCTTACTCTGTCAAGCCCATGTGGTAGCTGGTGTGCAACGGCCACCCCATGTTAAAATAATTCACGCACAGGCATCTTCCACCCTTTAAAATGAAGTTCGGGACCTGGAACATCAGGACCCTCATGGACAACCCCAACAGCGACAGAGACTGTAGGTCCCGCATTGGACTCATCAGTCACCTGAGAACTCATTTTTAGTGTGGAAGCAAGTCATCCTCGGTTCTGAGGGACTGCCTAAGAAGAAGAAGATTTTGTTGGTAGCTTTCCCTCCTCTGTATTGGCATTTCCATGCCTTCTTCCTAGTGATGGATCTCAATACCTTCCCTTACCAATGGTAAGGAATGAGAGACGCTGCCTGGTTTTCATGACAATAAGTTCCACTAGAGATCCAGACTGTGCCATTGAAATACTTAACAGCACTACCAAAATCAAGCCTGGCAAAATTCTGTTCCCCATTTCCAACTATTAAGTAATATTCACACATGTAGTTCTGACACTGGGGGTAATTTTAACATTTTTCATTGAGCGAAAAATGAGTGATAGCAAATTGGCAGCCAGTTTTACACCAAAAACGGGCTGCCAATTTGCTATCACTCATTTTTCGCTCAGCGAATAAAGTTAAAATTACCGCCACTGAAACTATTTAGAAGCACATTGAAGAAAAATTGAGCTTGCATTTATATAACACCATTCACATCCTCAGGGCATTCCAAAACACCTAACAGTCAATGAATTACTTTTGAAGTATAGTCACTGTTGTAATGTAGGCAAACACGGCAACCAATTTGCACACAGCATGATCCCACAAATGGCAATTAAATAAATAACCAAGTTTTTAGTGATGTTGGTTGATGGATAAGTATTGATCAAGTCACCAGGACAACTCCCCGGCCCTTCTTCGAAATAGTACCATGGAATCTTTTATGTCCATCTGGCCACAATGAGGGTCAAGGATACACAAGGACATTTGGATTTTCTTTTGTTTTTAGGATATAGCTTCATGTACAATAAAGCGTTGGGGGTTGATTCTTGTATTGTAATGATACTTTCAAGCATTATAGATTGATTCTTATGATGTAAAACTTACTATTCATTCAGCCCATCTAAACTTAGTATTGTGTCGCCAACCAAAACCAATTTTTTTAGCTGTGCAATGCCCTTATTGGCATTAACAAATTACAGAAAGTAAATATTCTTATAGCAGCTGTAGATTCGAATATAATAAACCACCTGAGGGCTTTTAGCCAAGGCTTGCAAAAATAATCGCACAAGTTGACATATGTCAATTTTTGAGAAACAAAAATTAGATTGGTATCTTAAATTCACTGGTGCTTTATGGCAAATGTAGACCAAATTGTTTTTTTATCAAACTATCAGATCTTCTGTGACATTGCTCACAGTGAATCAGACATTAGCTATTTATATGTTCCACCAAAGAACATGACTGGGGGAGTCCCCAGGAAATTCCACCGATGGCACCTCCAAAAGGCCCACTGAGAGCAGGCGTAGGTTCCGTTGTGGGCCTAGTGAAGGCCTCAGAATGTCGGACCACAGATAACCATGGGGCTGCTGGTTGGATCAAACAAACAGAAGGTGATACTCTCTGAAAAGATCTTAATAAAGTAGGCAAATAATTTCTTGCTAAATGGTTGAGGTAAAGTGACGTTTTTATTTTTGAAATTGTACAGGGTATTTCCTTTTTTGATGTTAAAGTTGCAGGTCTGATTGAGGCTAAGCTAAACATAGTTGATTGATGGAAAATTGAGCCCATTACTATTTCTTAATGCATTTATATTTTAAACTGATTTTTCTTCAGGTTTTGATTGTAGTGTACAGTGAATGGCTCATTGCACTGTGTACCGCCTTCTCTCTTGCAGCTGTGAACCTGGCAGTCGTGATGCTACCAACCATCACCACCACCCCCCTACCACTCTGTTACTGAACACATCCACTTTGTTGTCACCCTTGCCCATCTTGTTGTGACCCGCTGCATTTTTGCTGCTCTCACTGGCCTTTTTGCTGCCCTACCAGCTACGCACTTAACTGTCAACCATCAAGTGTATACTACATAGCACAAAATCATATATGTAGGAGCACTCATCAGAGCAAACCCCACACTGTGGATTCCTAACCAATAAGTGGGCTGAATTGCCACTATTCTTTTATATTGGCCCAGAAATTCAGGTTGGGGGCTTCCCGCGGGTGCAAGCCCCCGACCTGCACTTACCTTGCGCACCGGCCGTTGAGCTGTGGGCCCCCGTGGAATTCCGATCCGGGGCCTGGTCCAACTGCCGGCGCGCAGTGCTTGCGTATCCCAGGGGCGCAGTTAGTTCGATGCGTCCCCTGGGATCACGTGGGCCATGGGGAGCCAATCGGAGCAGGGAATGCTTCATTCATAAGTTTGACAGGAAGTGCTGTCAAGACTTATAAATACTATGGCCCCAAAATAGCACTAAATCTTCAAATACATTTTTTTTTAAATCACATTTTTTAAATAAACTATAAATTACATGAAATAACTATTTTAAACAATAATTTAAATTTTTGAAAAAATAATTTTATTTTCTAACGGGGCTAAAAATAAACTTACCTTGCTTTAAAGTATTTAAAAATAAGAAATCTGTGGAAAAAAATGTTTTAATTTTAATTAATTCACCACTTACCTTGTAAAAAGCAGGCCTTATGCCTGCTTTTTACATTTCTAAATTCTGCAGGCTTACGTTCCCGGGAAAACCTGTAAAAAAGACCGAAGTTCGATGTGCACGTGCTGCCTCTCCTGCGCACGTGTTCGACCTCTGAACCCCTTCGTTCAGAGGACCGGAAGTGCCGGTTTCCCACGCATGCGCAGTGCATGTAGGAAACCGGCACTTCCATTGGGCCTACGGGTGAGTACCCCGTGCGTACTCACCCGTGGAGACCCGAATTTCTGGGCCATTATTTCAGGTACACGAGACCTTTATATCTCTTTCTGGGAGGGGACCTGAAATGTAGGCACCTTGCAAAAGAACCAGAGTGGAGATAAGGAGAATTCTTTTTACACAGCGAGTTGTTATGACCTGGAATGCACTGACTAAAAGAGTGGTGGGAGCAGATTCAATAGTAACTTTCAAAAGGCAACGGGGTATATACTTGAAAAGGAAACATTTGCAGGGCTATGGGGAATGAGCAGTGGAGTGGGACTAATTGGATCGCTCTTTCAAAGAGGCGGCACAGGCACGATGGGCCGAATGGCCTCCTTCTGTGCTGTACGATCCTATGATTCATTCAGAGCCAGCTGCTGAATTGAAACAGTTGTGCCATGAGATCTGTTTTCATTCTGATTACCATGAAACTCCCAGCAGCCCATTTTTATTTTCAGTTCTGAACCTTGAAAAGGCTCCAGGAGAGTTAACCTGCATTGAGTTGTTCCTGGAATGAGTCTGATTGGGTCTCCGGAGATGTATTTAACTCTACAGTACCTTTAGCCTTGAACAAAATGCCTTCTGGACAACATTATCCTATATTTCTGTTTCCATGCTGTCTTATTTTTCTGCATGTTAATAATATTTCACATCTGCATTTCATTCTGTGACTGGAGTGCACATAAAAAGATGCGCTTACATAGCAATTGTGGAAAAATTATAAATAATTATCAGCAAAGAACAGGCAAAGTGATAGTGACAGACAACTTAACAACAACCAGAACTTCAGTGCTATATTGAGAGTTTCTGTTTTTCTCTTTAATTGCATTTGGCCATTCATTGTTGACGATGGTGATTTGCACAATTACTCCATCAAACCCTTAAACCAAGCTGATGAGACGCCATTATATGTTCCTAAGATCCCTAGCCAGCTGTCTTCTTGATTTTCTACTGTAATGCCATACCCATTAGGCTGGACAGTCCAGAATGATAACATCTGAAAAATCCTATTGGTTTAATTTTATTCTGGTAACAACAGTCAACAAGGCCTATTGCTGCCTCCCCACCCTGACTTTAATTTCCCACACCTGCCACTGACCGTCCCTTCCCTGCCTGACGCATGCAAATACCGGTAGGTAGGCAGGGCCTGGGTTTCGAGCCAACTTCACTCTAGTTGGCCCATCTTATTGCTGCACTCCAGGACTGCCAGGTCCCAAAGTTTTCCAGTGGAAGGAAATGGCCAAGTAGCAAGCTCTTAGGCCTCCATTTCGCTCGGATCCCTTACCTAGTGGGTCTCAGTCAAGGGCTCCAGTAAAAGATCTGCTTGTTGTCTTCGGACTCCAATGCCCCTTTAAGATGGCCTCCCTCCTGTTCTGGTGTTACAATGAAAGTTCCGCTGCAGCACTGCCAGGATTTTCCTCCGGGCCACTGGCTCCCGCTTGCAAGTCCACTGGAATCCTGCTATGAATACTTAATGACCCCCAACCCAGGAAAAATTAATAAATTGCTCTTTGATCTTATGAACCTGAAATGTTGCAGGGGTGGGGTCAAAGATGAGTACTCTTTCTTAATAAATGTAACCATTACTTTAGAAAATGCCAGTGACAAACGGGCTGAAATACTGGGGTCCCTACCCCTTCGCTGGAAGAATAGAAAGCGGGACTCCCAGCCGACTGTAGCCATGGATGCCGGCTCTGTCCCAAATCTTGGGGAGGTGATCATAAGCATGTTCAGGGCGAGTGCATTTCACTCGCACTCTTGTAAGAGTGCGTCAGTGGTGCACACCCCAATCCGCTGGCAGGAAGAGGGAGCAGCACACCACTAGGGTTATCTGGAGGTGCTGCCTGAGCCTAAGGAAAAAATGGCTGCAAGGGATTTTCAGCTCCAACAGGGACCATATGTCTGGTATAGTAAGGCAATTGATCTCCTTTGGGAGATCAATATTATAACAGGCAAAGCTCCTTCTGGCAAAATCTGGGACCTCAGCAGGACTTACCCCAGCACAACTCTCATAAGTTTCATTGAGACCTCTTAATGACGTAAAGGGTAGAGTTCGTGGGGTAGCCGGGGCACTTCCCTGACACGTCTCCATGATGTAGAGGAGGCAGGTGGAAGGTCTGCCCTACCAGAAAATGGCTGGCGCTGAGAAAACCAGGCGGAATCCAAGCACATCTTGGTTTCTCCCCATTTTCCAGAGCTCTGCCCCAGTTCCAGAGCGGAATTTCAGGCACAAAGCTTTTTAGATCACTTCTTATGTCAGTGGCAGTTTCTCAAGTGTTGTCACCTGGAATTCTTTCCTTTGTTTGTCAAAGTTTAAATTCAGATTCAAAATGGACAATCACGTGCTGAACTTGGATTGTTGGAGCTTGCATGGGCTGTGAGAAATCTAAGGCTTGCTCATTCATACTCAATACGACGTGCCAAGTTTTTTTGGAATTCAATTACCTCTTTGTGCATTGAAGGCAGGAGTTTCCACCCAAATTGTGGCCTCTGTATACTGTACGCATGAACTCCTGCATGACAGCTCCCACCTACAGTATGCAGATGACATAATCCCTGTCATTAGCATTGGGTGCGGCACTGAGAAGAGGGTGGAACATGGGACCCAGTCCAATGCAATAGTAGCCAGACTTGTGTAGGAGTGAGACTAGGAGGAGAGTGGCACAATCTGCACTGATCTTTGTCAGCAAATGCTGACACACCCACGGGGGCCCCAAAATACTGACTTTGTGTGAAACTCATGACTCTGCCATGTTTGAGTCATTGGGCGATGGAAAGTACATTGATGAAGCAGAAGTTTGTCAGAGTCCAACATTTAGGTCTTGTGCTTTGTTAATTACATCCATTCATTGCATCAATGATTGGCACTTGAATCGTGCTAAAACCAATGTTTCTGTCCCTCATTCAAATGTAGCATGTCCTGTTATTGTAATAACAAAATACTTAGGAAGAAGCAAGAAAGAAGACTCTCAAGGTCAACCTGGTTCTTAAGGACTAAAACTTCTTTCATAACACACTGCATAACCCAAAGTAGGTAGCATCCTAGTCACACACATTTTGGAAGGTAATAGTGAGTTTAAGGGGGAGTCACTGATTGTAAGCGAAGAAGGGACAAAGGAGATGGATGCCAAAGGGCAGCCCCCACTGAGAGAAGGTTAAGCATGGCCACGTGTCCTGCTGAGTCGGTTCTTGATTACCTCTTCGCATGGCTACCTATGACCCAGAAGTTACAATATTAACAAGAGCAGCTAAGCAAGTCACTTGCTTAGCTTCTGTCAGGAAGTTGCAAGCTAGGGTGAAAAGAGTTGTAGATTCTGCCACTCGGTTCATCACCAGTAGAGAAGAGTTATCTGTCCTGCACACTCCCATTGAACAACGTGCAGGGAGGACATTAGGCGTGCAGGATGAAAACACAGCAGCAGTGTCTCTCAGGAATGCTCTTGGTAACATTGAGGTCCATTCCCCATGACTTGCTAACTGTCAGCTTCACCAAGTTTTCGAAACGGAATTTAGCTAACCATGAATGAGTGATTCACAAGCCTTATTGAGGTGGATTGGTCTATGTTCACACAGGCCTATAGGTCAACTAAGGATTTGGCCACCATTAGTGGCATGTGTATTGAATCGCAGGAACAGGCTGGTGGCTCTGAGGCCACCTCAAGCCCCTTGCCAGGACTTACTTCTGGGAAAGAGAAAGGAGAATGTGCAGCAAGCGTTCAGATGCTATAGCCAGAATAGGACAGGGTATTTCTGGCTCACCAGCAGGACCATCTGGGTTCTTATTACTTCAAGCCACACAGACTGGGGAATCATAAGCAGGTCTTCAGTAGCTCTTAGTAAGCCACTTAGCAATCTACTCCTCCCATTAAAAGAAAAACACAAGCACAGCACAGTGCTACAGTATAAGTAGCACAAGTAGTTAGCACAGACGCAATTCCCAATGATGATATTCACACAGCCTACATGTACTCTCACTGAAATAAAAATAAATTAAGTACACTGAATATTGTATTCATGTCTTATTTATTATTACTGTTAACATATATGTTTACTCTGTCAGCAAATGGAAGAGCAGGATGAGAAATATATGGAGCATAACTTGTTGAAGAAGTTAAGGGTAAATTCACGGGCTGTGCAATCGCAGCTGGGAGCCGCTCTCCAAGAAAGTGTGGGTTGGAGACAGAGCTGGAATACTGTAGGGACGATTCTCCGACCCAGACTCCAGAGCTGGAATACTGTCGGCTTGATTCTCCGACCCAGACTCCAGAGCTGGAATACTGTCGGCTTGATTCTCCGACACAGCCTCCAGAGCTGGAATACTGTCGGCCTGACTCTCCGACCCAGACTCCAGAGCTGGAATACTGTCGGCCTGACTCTCCGACCCAGACTCCAGAGCTGGAATACTGTGGGCCTGATTCTCCGACCCAGACTCCAGAGCTGGAATACTGTGGGCCTGATTCTCCGACCCAGACTCCAGAGCTGGAATACTGTGGGCCTGATTCTCCGACCCAGACTCCAGAGCTGGAATACTGTCGGCTTGATTCTCCGACACAGCCTCCAGAGCTGGAATACTGTCAGCCTGACTCTCCGACCCAGACTCCAGAGCTGGAATACTGTGGGCCTGACTCTCCGACACAGCCTCCAGAGCTGGAATACTGTAGGCCTGACTCTCCGACCCAGACTCCAGAGCTGGAATACTGTCGGCCTGACTCTCCGACACAGCCTCCAGAGCTGGAATACCGTCGGCCTGATTCTCAGACCCAGACTCCAGAGCTGGAATACTGTAGGCCTGATTCTCCGACCCAGACTCCAGAGCTGGAATACTGTAGGCCTGATTCTCCGACACAGCCTCCAGAGCTGGAATACTGTGGGCCTGATTCTCCAACACAGCCTCCAGAGCTGGAATACTGTGGGCCTGACTCTCCGACCCAGACTCCAAAGCTGGAATACTGTAGGCCTGACTCTCCGACACAGCCTCCAGAGCTGGAATACTGTGGGCCTGATTCTCCGACCCAGACTCCAGAGCTGGAATACTGTCGGCCTGACTCTCCGACCCAGACTCCAGAGCTGGAATACTGTCGGCTTGATTCTCCGACCCAGACTCCAGAGCTGGAATACTGTCGGCCTGACTCTCCGACCCAGACTCCAGAGCTGGAATACTGTGGGCCTGACTCTCCGACCCAGACTCCAGAGCTGGAATACTGTCGGCCTGACTCTCCGACACAGACTCCAGAGCTGGAATACTGTCGGCCTGACTCTCCGACCCAGACTCCAGAGCTGGAATACTGTAGGCCTGACTCTCCAACCCAGACTCCAGAGCTGGAATACTGTAGGCC
Organism: Somniosus microcephalus; assembly: GCF_052327205.1. Classification (NCBI taxonomy): domain Eukaryota; kingdom Metazoa; phylum Chordata; class Chondrichthyes; order Squaliformes; family Somniosidae; genus Somniosus; species Somniosus microcephalus. The sequence continues at coordinate 280,166,709 of NC_140991.1, read as the reverse complement.
TGACTCTCCGACCCAGACTCCAGAGCTGGAATACTGTCGGCTTGATTCTCAGACCCAGACTCCAGAGCTGGAATACTGTAGGCCTGATTCGCTGACCCAGACTCCTCTCGAGTGCAGTTCCCCCGCTGGGGGCGCAGGATCAGTGAATTCGTCCAATAGAGCACACCATTCCTGAGACACTGTGCTTGCAGCGTACAGCATACCTGGCCCCAGACAGACAGATAACTAATGACCTCACTGACCCCTGGGACCCCTTGGCAGTAGGTCTCTGGAGCCTAATTTGAATATGGTGAATGGGTTAGGTAGGAGATTATGATATATTAGATAATTATGCTTTCTTTAATCATCAAGAAGAAAAATAGATGTCTTTTCTTTGAGTATTGAACACTGTATTGAGTGTGGGATGAGGGGAAGGGTGTTTATCTAATTAGTACAGTGGTGATTAATAGGAACCATATAATACTGTCTTGTTCAATTTTACTCTTTATATTTTCAGGATCTGCCCATAGCAGTGAACGCTCTCCTATATCGTCGCCAGTTGCCAATCACAGTTCTCCTGCTGGCACACCCAAACGGGCTCCAGGAACCATAATAGTTCCACCTGGGAGCCAGAGAGTGGCAAATACTCCACCTGTAGTTACCATTGCTCCAACACAAACAGTCAATGGACTTTGGAGAGGTGACGGCAGACAGGTAAGAAAAAGAAACCTGATAAAACTGTTGCATGCAATGGTGCTTAGGGGTCTCAAATTATCTTTGTTCTATGATACAGTGTTTAGGAATTTATATCACAATATTGCGATGTGCTATTTAAGCCAGGAGATTACATTGAGTGATGTGTTGTATGAACATGTAAAGTGTTTGTATTGAATTCCCCTTTTAGCTATTTTAACATAGTAAAATAAATGGGTTAATGCCTCCGTTAATTTGGTGTGCAAGCATCAAGCGTTCGTACAATGACACCACTTTTGGTGATTGCTAGGCTTTGATTACTGGCATATTCTTGAAAGTAAAGCTGTCTACGTTTAAGTTAAAATTAAGCTTTATGGAGGTGAATTTTTGTCTTTAATTTTGATGGGCAGAAAATTCTGGGCTCAGAAACTACTTGGCCAGAGTTGTCCAACCTATGACCCTCTGGCCACATGCAGTGCCCATGCCCTGACAATTCAGCCCTTGTCCCAGGTAACTCATCCCTACTAGTACTTGTATTTCTTAATTGTTGGTTTGTTCCATGTAAATTTCATGGGCCTGGAGGTTTGGAAAGGGTTGCTTTCAGCACTGTTGCCTCATTCACAAATAAATCCTAAATCAGAACACAAAAATCTGCTCGTTTCGCAAATTTCAGATATACGCAAATTAATGGAAACCTTGATTTAAACTTTATGGGTGGGATTTTCATCTGGGAGGGGGCCTAGTAGTGGCATCCTGTCCTTCTATGTGAGTTGCAAAGACTTACCTTTCTAGGCCTTGGTTTCGACTGAGGCCTAAAAAAAAGTTGTTTCCTGTTTGGGGCTCTTCTGCCCCCTTTAAATCGGTGGATGTCTCTTTTGTTAAATCCGGGTATCTTAATGTGGTGTCCTTCAATAATCAGACAAAGACTGCAGGGAACGATCAACAGGTGTTTACTGAATGAGGTTCAAACTGCAACTGACTGTACAGAGCACTACTCAGGGTTTATATACAGGTGTGGTCACTGCCGGTACTACAGGATACAGGAGCTGTAAAAAGTAGTTCTCCCCTTAAAGGTACATACACTACAATTCCTCCCCTTTTAGATCACCAGTACCATAACACTCATTTAACAATTAAATCTCAAACTAATTACAATTAACACTTTTAACATGCAACATTAACTGGAAATAGTCCATTTATAAATTCAGTCTTTGGGGAGGCTTCCTGATTCTTTCTGGATAACGCCTTTCCCGAGTGTCTCGCTCTTGGTGCGGAGGCGATTCTAACACCCTGTCGTCAGTTGATTCATCAGCTTCCAATGCTATTGTTTCTGAGGTAGATGCGACCTGTACGTCGGGTTCCTCACCAGGTACGTATGGCCGAGACATGGGGTTGACTCGTTCCTGTGACTCTAGGATCTGGTCAGCATGGCGTCTCACAATGTTCTCCCCAACATCCACTGTGTACATTAGTGGCCCCTGCCGTGTGCATATTGTTCCTGGTTGCCATTTCTCTGTTCGGTAGTCGCGGGCCAAGACTGGTTGCCCTACATTGAAGCTCCTTGTCGGCTTCTCATTGATGTGCTGGAATTGCTTATTCTCTACATCTCTTCGTACATTTGGTCTGAGCAAATCCAGATGAGATCTCAACCTTCGGTTAAAGAACATCATGGCCGGGGCCTGGTTGGTGACTGCATGTGTCGCATTTCTGTAGGCTAACAGGAAATTGTCCACCTTATGCTGCAGTGGAATGTCGTCATCGCACATGGCCTTTACTGCTTTTTTAAAGGTTTGTACGAACCTCTCAGCCAATCCATTTGTGGCTGGATGATACGGGGCGGATGTGTAATGCCTTACCCCATTCCTTTTCATAAATCTTCGAAACTCTTCGGACACAAACTGTGGTCCGTTATCAGAGCAAATCTGCTCTGGCAAGCCGTTCCTGGCAAAAATGGTCCGTATGACTGCAATAGTTTTCTCCGTGGTGGTGGAGGACATTTTGATGACCTCAGGCCATTTCGAGTGCGCATCCACGGCTATTAAAAACATTGAGTCCATGAATGGACCAGCAAAATCAATATGCACCCGTTGCCATGGAGATGAGGGCCACTCCCATGGGTGTAGCGGGGCATGTGGTGGTGCATTTTGGACCTTCTGGCATCCTGAGCAGCTCTTTGTCAGGTCCTCGATTTGCTGATCGATCCCCGGCCACCACACATAAGCCCTAGCAAGGCTTTTCATTTTCACCCCTCCCAGATGACCTTCGTGAAGCTCATTGAGCACTCTCTCCCTTAACTTGGGTGGAATTACCACTCGGGATCCACACATCAAGGTCCCCTGGCATACTGACAGCTGTTCTCTTCTGGATGAGAATGCTGGCAACAGTGAGTCGCCATGTGCTGGCCATTCCTTCACCGTCAAATCATATACCCGAGACAGTGTCGGGTCATTTCGGGTCTCCTTCTCGATACCAGCGTTAGTTACTGGCAAGCATTCAATTATAGTCGAATGAAATATTTCGACAGGATCCACTGCTGGTGCTTCCTCCGCAGTAGGCAGTGGCAGGTGTGATAGCCCATCAGTGTTTCCATGCTGCTCGTGCCCTAATAGTCGATATCATATTGGTGCGCCCCTAGAAAAAGGGACCATCTTTGTAGCCGTTGCGCAGTCATCACCGGAACGCCCTTCTTTGGATTAAAGATGGAGACAAGTGGTTGGTGGTCAGTCAGCAAGGTGAACTTCTGTCCGTGCAGATAGTGATTGAACTTTTTCACTCCCCACACTAGGCTGAGGGCCTCCCTGTCAATCTGGGCGTAGTTACGCTCGGCTGAGGTTAGTGACCGAAACGCAAAGGCTACTGGCCTCTCCGAGCCGTCCGGGAATTTGTGTGACAGCACCACTCCAATGCCATAGGGTGATGCATCACACGCCAACCGAATTGGTAGTGCTGGGTTGAAATGAGCCAACACCTCTTTCGATGTGATCAATGCTTTGCACTTCTGGAAAGCTTGTTTACATTCGTCACTCCACTTCCATGGTACCCCCGTTTGCAGTAGGGTGTTCAGTGGGTGTAGTACGGTAGACAAATTCGGCAAGAACTTATGGTAGTAGTTCACCAGCCCGAGGAACGACCTCAGTTGTGACACATTTTCCGGTGCTGGAGCCTTGACTACTGCCTCAATCTTTTCAGGGGACTTATGTAACCCCTCTTTATCAATAATGTGGCCACAATACGAGATCTGCTCCTGGAAAAACTCGCATTTGTGGCGATTAGCTCGGAGCCCATATTCCTTCAATCTAGTGAGCACCTGCTCCAGGTTGGCGAGGTGATCACTGTCATTTTCGCCCGTGACCAGGATGTCGTCCAAATAACACTGGGTCCCTGGAATCCCTTGCAGGACTTGTTCCATTGCCCTTTGCCAAATAGCCGGAGCTGATGCTACCCCGAACACCAGCCGGTTGTATTGGTAGAGACCTTTATGAGTGTTGATCGTGAGGTACTGTTTCGAGGCTTCTTCAACCTCCATTTGCAGGTACGCCTGGGCTAGATCAATCTTAGTGAAGCGTTTCCCTCCAGATAGCGAGGCGAAAATATCTTCAATCTGCGGAAGCGGATATTGTACAGTGTGAAGGACTGGGTTCACTGTCACCTTAAAGTCCCCACAGATGCGAACCTTCTTTGGTTCCCCAGGCGTATTACTCAACGACCTCTTCTTTACAGGAATGATGGGTGTAGCCCACTCGCTCCAGTCCACTTTGGACAGTACTCCTGAACGTTCCAAACCTTCCAGCTCTGCTTCGACGGCTGGGCGGATCGCGTAAGGTACCGGTCTGGCCTTAAAAAACTTTGGGCTTGCATTTTCCTCTATTTTGATCGTCGCTGTTATGCCTTTTAGTGTTCCGAGTCCCTGCTGGAACACTTCTTGTGCATCAGTTAGCATTTTTGACAGTCGTCCAGGTGTGACGTCGTCATCCTTTTTGGCATCTACAGTCAGTGCTTGTATGGAATGCCAATCTAGCTGTATCTTCCGGATCCATTCACGTCCTAGTAGTGGTGGTCCTCCATCTGGCAATACATATAGGTCCATTTTTGGTGTTTCCTTGCCATTATATATAACGTTCACCCTTATTTTTCCTTTGGGGTAGACTTTTTGCCCCGTGTACATCTTCAAGACAATCTTTGTATCTCTCAAGGGTATATGTGAGAATAGCCGCTTGTAGTCCCTTCGGTTTATGAGTTAGGGCTGATCCTGTGTCCAATTCCATTTTCACTTGGACTCCTGCTATCTTGAGCGTGACCCAGATAGTTTGGTGATCCTCCATTTTGATCACATTATGTAGTTTCAGACAACCCAGCTCCTTGCTTCCGTAGTCTGTATCACTCTTCTGTTCGTCTGAACTACTCTCCGTCACCTTATGTACCTTCTTGTACTTCTCCTGTGGAGATTTCTTGCTGCTGGTTTTCTTTCCCGGCCTGCAGACTCTTGCTATGTGTTCTACTTTTCCACACTGTCTGCACACTTTGTCCTTGAACCAGCAATCATTATGGTCGTGTGTTGTTTTGCCGCAGCGATAGCACTTCACTGTTCCGTATGACATTTCATTTGTGCCATATTCTTGCGGTCTCCGTTGTATCTCTGCAGCACCCTGGGCGGCTGCTTCGTGTGATACTGCAATGCTGAAAGCCTTGTCCAGCGTAAGATCCTTTTCTGATAGAAGCCGTTTCTGGGTTCCTTCACTTTGAAGCCCACACACAAACTTGTCCCTTAAAGTATCTGCTAGTCCCGTTCCAAACTGGCAGTGTTTCGATAGCTTGCGCAGTTCCATTAAATACTCAGCATTACTTTCATCTTTATGCTGGTTCCTTTTGTGAAACTTAAATCTTTCTGCTATCAGCAGCGGTGTGGGGTTTAAGTGGTCCTGTAGGATTGACACTATGTTTTCAAAACCCTTTTCTACTGGCTTCTCTGGGGTTACTAGGTTTCGTAGTAAGCCATACGTTTTTGCACCCATTGAATTCAAGAATACCAGCGCTTTCTTGTCATCTGGCACTTAATTCGCCTTGCAGTATACTTCTATGCGTTCGACATATGTCGTCCAATCTTCGACTTCATTGTCGAACGCTGTGATACTGCCACTCTTCGGCATTTTTGGGTGTGGTTAGACTGGCTTAAAATGGCGTCTCCCGCGCTTTCCTTTCTTCCCCGCTGCGGCTTAAAATGGCGTCTCCCGCGCTTTCCTTTCTTCCCCGCAGCGGCTTAAAATGGCGTCTCCCGCGCTGCTGCCAACGCCGCTCTCAGCGGTCCTCCTGGCAAATGGCGACGCCCTGTGGGCCTCGCGCGCTGCTCCTGCGCTGCTGCCAATGCCGTTCTCTGCGGTCCTCGTGGCAATGGCAGCACCTCACGTTTTCCTGTGCGCCTCTCTCCCCCGTTGACGCTGCTTGGCCCCTGAACACCGGCTGCGCTCTGCTCTCTCTCGTTGACGCTGCTCGGCCCTTGAACACCGGCTGCGCCCCGTGCGCTCCGCCCTGTCTCTCTCTCCCCCGTCGACGCTGCTCGGCCCTGTCTGTGCCGTTCGGTCGGCTCTAGCCGCCGCTGTCTGGGAAGGGTCTGCACAGTACCTGTTGCCAGCCCGTTTCGCTGGACCACCGTGGCTGGAAAGCCAAGCCTGGCTCTCGACAGCCTCCCCTGCGATGCCCGTGCTTCTGGACTCGACCTCCTTCAACTGTTCTCCAGGAGCGAATCCCTGGGAGGTCAGGTAGGTTTGAATCTTTCTCGTCGCCAATGTTAAGTCCGGGTATCTTAATGTGGTGTCCTTCAATCATCAGACAAAGACTGCAGGGAACAATCAACAGGTGTTTACTGAATGAGGTTCAAACTGCAACTGACTGTACAGAGCACTACTCAGGGTTTATATACAGGTGTGGTCACTGCTGGTACTACAGGATACAGGAGCTGTAAAAAGTAGTTCTCCCCTTAAAGGTACATACACTACATCTTTGTCTGCTTGAACGGTGCTCCCACTGCAGCACTGCCTGGATTCTGCTCCTCGGCAGTTACAAACTACCTCTGACCAAGGATTTTTGGTCAGGGTTACGGCAAGGTCGCAGCGGGTGGTTTTTGAAGGTTTTTTGAAGGTGGAGAGGCAAAGAGGTTGAAAGAAGGAATTCCAAATAATAGGATCCGAACAGCTGCAGGTCTGCTGCTAATGATAGGATGAAGAGAGATGGGATGCACCACAGGCCAAAGGTGGGTAGTAAGATATAGACCTGCAAGAGATTCCAAAGGCCAATTACAGTGGTGCCACAATAGGGGCACCCAGCTAGTGCAGGCAATTGGGGAGCCAATGATAGTCAGCGAGGATGGGGGTGATGTGCGAGCGGGATTTTGTATGGGGCATACACAAGAGCAGGAATAAAAGGAACATACAAAACTCACAAACTTTCTAATTACCGTATAGCTGTATATTAAGAAAGAAAGAACTTGCATTGATATATCGGGCTGGATTTTCTCAGTCCCAAGGAGGTGGGTATGGAGGCGGGACTGCCGGGAAAGTTGCAGAATTTGGGGGCGAGTGGCAAACCCACCCCCCAACCCGCCTCTGTGCCCTCTTGCCAGGAGGCAGGAAGCCGTCCTGCCCCGGGTCCCATCTCCTCGAGGCAGGAAAGGGATTAAAGCCTATTAACTGCCAGTTAACAGGTAGTTAACAGGCAGAAAAAAGGATTATCCCCATTTTTCGTTCCGAAGTGCGGGCTTCCTGACCTCGGGGAACGCCGCCAGGGTGTAGGAGCCGAGTAGGATGTCTGCGGGAGTCGGAGGGGTCTGAAACTGCAGTGTAGAGGTGAGTGATGGGTGCAAGTGTGGAGTGGTAAGTATGTGAGGTGAGTGTAAAGTGTTAGAAAATGTTCACTTACCTTTGTTTCTGCCTACAGCCTTCAGCTGCTGTGGAGCCGGAGTCCTGACATCTTTATTGTAGAGATCACAGACTGGCTGTTGGATCCTCCGATCCAACAGTCATCTGATTTCTACAAAGTAGAAAGATTTGATGAGTCCTGAACACAAGGTCTCATCAAACTACACGGAATGTGAGTGTTTGACAGCTTCACAGAGCTGTCAAATGATGACATTTCTTCTTTCAAAAATTCTTGACAGATGACACGTCATACGTTGACGTGCTCTGTCACTGACTTCCACCTAATTGGCCTGCCGAGCCCGCTGGGTGGGCTTAACAAGGTCAATCAGGGGAAGATCCCGCTGGTTGGCCAGAGGCTGATGGAGGCGGGACTGAAGCCAGGCAAGCAGCAGTCCCGCCTCTAACACGTCTCCATTGAGAAAATCCAGCCCATCGTCTTTCACATTCCCAAGCTGTCCCAAAGTGCTTCACAGCCAATGGCATACTTTTGAAGTGTCGTCATGTTGTAACATAGGGAAACATGGCACTGCAAGGTTCCACGAATAGCAATAAAATAAATGACCAGATAATCTGTTTTCGTGATGTTGGTTGAGGAATAAATATTGGCCAGGACACCAGAGAACTCCCCTTCAATAGGTGGACGGGGATTCACTTTCAACATCCCATCTAAAAGACTCCAGGGGATTTTTTTTGAGGGGGGTCAGCGGACACGTTTGGTGGCAGGTCGGGTAGGGAAAAAGTTTTTTGACAACAGATCGGGAACGCGCTGACAACCCGTCGCCATGCAACTTTCCCAGATGTTGGGTCTGTCAACACTGAACAGACCCGACATGCCGTGGCGGGGGAGGCAATTTAGGTCATTATGACCTCGTTAAGAGCCACTTAAAAATATTTTGAGCTCACCTTTAAATTTTACGAGGTCGCCCATGGGGTCCACGCTGCTTGGGGATCACATCAGGTAAGAAGGTCGGGAGTTGTGTTACCATGAAATTATCTCTTTAATTGACAGCTGCTAATGTGCTATAAAAGCTCCCATCTCATAGCTGTTCGCTTTCCAAGATCAGAAGCTGTTGCTTACTGCATTCGGAAGGCAGATTGAACTTTATGCAGGTTGCAAGTGTATAGAGTAAACTCTGTACCCAGTGTCACCTCATTGGAACAATATCTCTCACCATTAACAGATCATTTCTGTCATCTCAAGTTCACCTGCCATCTATTACATCAGCATCGGTGCCCTTGAAACTCTCTCACCTTGGTCCTCAGAATCCCACCACGATCAGCCCCAACACCAGCGGCTCCAGGCACACCAGCAGCAGCACAAACAACACCAAATTTCTCCGCAATCAACTGATGCTGCACAGGACGCAGGGCATCAGCACCCGACCACATTGCTGCCTGGGATGTCAGGGATGGCCTCACCATGGCCAGATTTACTTCACTTGACGCTGCGCACCCTGGCTGACACATGATGCGCCAGGTTGGCACCACCCCAAACCTACACCATAAAGCATCCCTACAATGCCCAAGCCATTCCTTTCACACTCATGACCATTGCGGGGGGTACCGTTAAGTCTCACCATCCACTTCAACTCACTAAGCCACTTCCAAAGGTGTACAGAAATCTGTCCAAGAACACAAAGTGTTGAAAATAAAGATTTCAATGTTTGACAGCACATTAACAGAAACTTCACATGAACATTGACTAAAACACACAAGTACCTACCCTTGTGTATTGTTAGTTGGTATGATTGGACTAGGATGAGGGTGAGTGTGAAGGGTGCCTAGTGAGATGGGGATGTGATAATGTAGATAGAGAGGGATGGGTGGAAGTGCAAGGTAAGTTGGTGTGAGTAAGGATGTGCAGGAGTAGGGTAGGGGAGGCAGAGTGATGGGGATGTGATGAGTGGCACAGCAGGATGAGGTTGAGCGTGGCTTTGCAGTAACGTTTTGTGATCTACTGAGGTCTACGATCATAGGACTGACAGACAGAACATTATTGTTTTGCGTAGAATGCAAAAAAAAACTGCAGATGCAGGAAATCTGAAAAAAAACTTACAGAAAATGCTGGAGACACTCAGCAGGTCAGTCAGCATCTGTGGGAGAACAGACAAGTTAATGTTTCTGGTACAACCCTTCATCGGAACTAGAAAAAATAACAAATGAACAGCATTTTAAAAGGAAGGGAATAAAGGGAAGGGAGAAGGAAAAAAAACAAACACATACAAGGGAGGAAGTAGAATGACTTAAGGGTGCCTAAATAGAAAATAGGATATGATTGATTGACTGAATTGATATTAAAATGAGATATTAGGAAGAAAAATAAGGAAAGAAGTTAACGTTATTTAAGAGACACGGAGAACGTGTGAATAGCCGAGGCAGTGAGGGTTAGGCAGGTCTGAAATGGAAACAGGAAAAGCTGGCAAAGTGGTTAAAGTTAATGTCTGAAGTTATTAACATCAATATCAAAGGCTGCATAGTACCTAATAGAAAGATATGGTCCTGTTCCTCAAGCTTGCATTGAGATTCATTGGAAGAGCGTAGAAGTGCAAGGACTGAGAGGTCAGAGATGGGACGGGAATTGAAGTGGCAACTGACAGGGAACTCGGGGTTCACACTTGCGGACAGAACAAAGGTGTTTAGCAAAGCAGTTAGTTAATCGTTATTGCTTTATAGTTTGGTCCAAAAGCATTAATTGTAGCTTTGACTGCATTTTTCTAATATTGAGTATTACATTGTGTACCTGCTGTGTGCTAACTTTTAAGAGACAGGTTAACTGGAAACTGAAGATACAACCTTTTGTTTCCTAGATGAGTCTAAAATTCCATTCACTATGGAATGATTACTCAGCAACCAGAACCACTTGTGAATTTCAAAGACTCTGGTTCTTACTTGAAATTCATAGCTAGAAACCCAATCAGTAAGAAGGTGAACTTTGGCCACATCTTGTGTTGTCTGTGGATTATAACTTATGGTCCCAACTAATCTAGGGAATTCTAATTTTTCCCAGTGGAATACCTGTCAGATACAAGTGCCAGCACTGACAATTCAAACAGTTGGAAGCAAGATATTCAAGAGTGCGCACATTAACTAAAAAAAAACTCCAACTTTAATCCCAGTAGAGGTTTTATGTCAACCCTAAACTAAAGAAATCACATGTTTGATGTGATGCTTATCCCTACCCTCAAAGTTGAAATATCCAGTGCATACAGAGAAGTACACACACACACACATATATATACTGTATTGGGCCAGAATTTACTGGAGCTGGCGAGAGCCACTCATTAGACTTGCCCTTGCACATTTAATTTCTATGACCTTTTGCACTGGAAGTTGCTGTAAGTTAGAGATCTAAACAGCACGACGCCCTCTACAGGGCATCTGGTACCTGTGTGAACAGGGAAAGCAACTTTGTGTCTCCTTAACCAATCAGATTGAAGTATTGTTAATACACAGCGCAGAGTCTGAACCAGGAAGTGTAAGTTAGAATTCCATATCAAATCAGGTACAGAAAGCAAAACAAAGAGAGGGGAAAAAAGATTGGATTAAGAGAGAAAAAAGAAACAGAAAAAGTAAAAATAAAATTAAGTGTTTTTTTAAAAATCTCCAACAATAATTAAAATCTGAAGGAATGAGTCTCCACACATGTAAAAGTTAATTTTCAGTGCCAGAGAGGTTATTTGGCAGTAATTAAGACTTATCGAGCCATTAAAAAGGGTACTTGGAAATGGACAAGCCCTAACTTTCTGTGGCGAGTTTAGTCCGTATCTACCATGCAAGTACAGGAACTTCACGCCGTTCAATACATTTGAATGGGTAGCCGGATGGCGAGATGCTGCCTTTGCGCGGTTTACAGAGTAGCAGCACATCTCAGACAGGAACTTCCAGATTTTCGCGTTTACTTGCACATCTGCATTTGCCTGAAGTTGCTGTCCGATTTGTGCATAAATAACGGAGTGCATCGTTAGCCTTACCATTATTCTGGCCCATTATATACACATCTGACATCACAATTCATACATCACACTTCAAAATGTCAAAAGTATATAAAAAGAATGATAGATAGTTATTTCAATATTATTTCTTACAGAGCTAGAAATTTCTAAACATCTATCAACCTGTAAATTTTCCTCACCAAAATAATTACCCTTTAATTGACCATAGGATAATGATAATGAACAGCAAACTCTGCCTGGTAATAATTTTTAACCTACTGGAATTTATCCTATGGCTCCACAGGATCTTCCTCCAGTTTTCATAAATGTTAGGAGCTTTACATCAAAACTCATTTTAAGTTTAATATACTAAGCAAATTTGTTAAAGAATGAACAAGCATATAATTTAACAATGATATAATCTAATGTTAAACTGTTCCTTTAGGAACTAAAGTTGGTTCTTATCAATTTACCTCATACATTCCTGGATTTTATTCTGGTTTGTGAATTGATAAAAACTGATTTTGACATTAAAACCATTAAATACAACTTTCATGTACATAAGCCCAGAAATTCCACTCCTTCTAGAGGCACGCACCTTATTTTTTGCCCATGCCCCTATAACCCAACAGCAATTTGGGTGCATATTTGGGGGACATTTCTGGGAATCTCACCAGCGATGCTTCTGCTTGGCCAGCAGTAGGTACTGCCTGGGCAGCGTGAAGGCCCCACCAAGCAGGAATCAAATGGCAATCAATTACTGTACTATTACATTCTGGGACTGCCAGCATTGGATCAAAGGAGGACTTCCAAGATTTACCTTTTTGCTTCGGCCTGACGAGCTTCTGGATTCCCATCTTAGAGCAGCAGGATGCTACACTGGGTTTCCCTTTCCTGCACTGACTGGGTGCCCCTATTGTGGCACTACAGTAATTAGATTTAAAGGGACAGCCACGAAACCAAGCCTAGCCAAACAAAACCACTATTTTTTGTTAACAGTATCATCAGATTCATAGAATCATAGATTAGTACAGCACAGAAGGAGGCCATTCAGCCCATCGAGCTGCACCAGCTCTTTCGAAGAGTAATCCAGTTAGTCCCACACCCCGATTCTTTCCCCATAACCCTGCAATATTTTCTCCTTCAACTATTTCTCCAATTCCCTTTTGAAGGCTACTATTGAACCTGTATCCACCACCCTATCAGGCAGTGCATTCCAAATCCTGACCACTCGTTGCGTAAAAAAAGTTTTCCCTCCTGTCGCCCCAGGTTCATTTGCCAATCACCTTAAATCTGTGCCCTCTCATTATCGACCCTTCAGCCATTGGAAAGAGTTTCTCTTTATTTACTCTATCTAAATCCTTCATGATTTTAAACACCGCTATCAAATCTCCTCTTAGCCTTCTCTGCTCTAAGGAGAACAACCCCAGCTTCTCCAGTCTATCCACGTAACTGTAATCTCTCATCCCTGGAACCATTCTAGTAAATCTCTTCTATACCCTCTCCAAAGCCTTCACGTCCTTCCTAAAATGTGGTGCCCAGAATTGGACACAATACTCCATTGTCTTACTATGAGCAGTGTCACAGTGTATAATTAAAATGATAAAATTAACTGCTGAATGTAATACACTGAAGAGAAATACTGAATTCAATAAGCAGAACAGAAAATCTGAATTGAAGTACTGAATGAATCATGATATCTTTCAGTTTAATATCTAAGAAAAAATGTCAGATTAAATTTAAAAATTCTGGTACTATCGCTCAAAGTTCATGTACCAACACATCTTGCAGGGATAGATGCTGGGCTTGAAGGTGACATAGGATTAGAAAGTGAGTGAACAAAATGGGTAAACAAGGACTATAGCAGAAGCAACAAGATGCTTGAGCCAAGTGATACCTCTTGCCTCCAAACTCTTTCCACTATAACTTTTCTTGCCTCTCTCTCTCTCTCTATTTTATCAATACTGATATTATCATTACTGCTGCATTCTTTCTTCTCCTCCTTCTTGTATCCTTGCGTCAAAATAAAGACTCATATCAATCTCCTGCTCTAACTCATTCTTTATCCGCTCAGTCTTCCCTTCCTCCTACAATCTACACACTTTTAAGACGCAGGCTTGGCAACACCTAGTCACTGTTTCTTGATGTACTGTATATTCTTTCTGTTGACTCTGTGTGTCCCAGTTATGTTTAGGATCAATCACTGGACACAGACAACAAGAATAACTTTTAACAGGTCTTTACTATTCGGAGGTCAGGGCTGAACTGCCCAGCAAATCCCTACACAACACTTATATACTGGTGTGGTCACCACCGGTATTACAGTATTACAGTATACAGCAGCCAAGAGAAAGTAGTACATCTCTTAAGGTAGTTCTCTTAAGGTGGAACAGGTTACATACACCACAATCCTCCCTTTTTAGCTTAACAGTTTGATGCGCCATCAATTACTCAAAAGACTGAGGTTAAGCGAGTAACAACCAGGCTTTTATTAACTAAAGAATGAAGGTCTAGTCTCGAGTGGTCGACCCGTCCAGAATACTAAGGGACTGGGAGGTAGTCACTTATATACCTGGAATAGTGGGAGGAGTCAGCCGAGGCATGTCCAGACCTGTACCTAGTGGAATACACATACACGTACAGACAGGTATAACAGTGGTTTACCACACAGTTATATCCCCATTTAACATAACATAATAACATATATATATATACAACTTCATGCAAAACAGTTCAAAGATTCAGTCTCTGAGGAGGCCTCCTGATTTGAGTTGGATAACGCCTTTCAGGGGTCTCTGATTCTCGTTGCTGGGGTGACTCATCTAGTTGGTCTCTTATGGATTGGACATCATCATCAGGTACATTCACTTCTGAGGTAGATGTTTCAGGTTCACTAACTTCTTCCACGGTTGTCTCTGCCGTAACCATGGGTTCGACCCTTGTACTCGATTCTACCAGTTGGTCAGCATGACGCCGTATTACATTTTCACCAATATCTACCGTGTACATCAGGGGTCCTTGTCTGGCCCGAATTGTTCCAGATTGCCATTTCTCGTTTTTATAGTCCCGGGCTAACACTGGTTGTCCTATTTCGAAGCTCCGAGTGGTCTTGTTATTTATATGCTGGAACTGTTTGTTTTCAACTTCCCTCCGCACATTTGGTTTTAACAAGTCCAACCTGGACCGCAACCTCCTGTTATAGAACATCATGGCAGGACTTTGGTTTGTCACTGCATGAGTGGCGTTTCGATATGCCAGTAGGAATTTGTCCACCTTGTGTTGTAGTGGAATCTGATCTTCGCTCATGGCCTTTATTGCTTTTTTAAACGTTTGTACAAATCTCTCGGCCAACCCGTTTGTAGCCGGATGATATGGGGCAGAGGTATAATGTTTCACCCCATTCTTCTTCATGAATCTCTGGAATTCTTCTGACACGAACTGCGGTCCGTTGTCTGAACATATTTGTTCTGGCAATCCATTTCTCACAAATATCGTTCTTAACACCGCGATCGTCTTTTCCGAGGTAGTGGTAGTCATCTTAATCAGTTCTGGCCATTTAGAATGTGCGTCCACCGCAATTAAAAACATGGAGTCCATGAAAGGACCAGCAAAGTCAATATGTACACGTTGCCATGGGGTTGAAGGCCATTCCCATGGATGCAACGGTGCAATCGGAGGTGCATTTTGCACTTTTTGGCACCCTGAGCAGCTTTTTGTCAGCTCCTCTATCTGTTGGTCGATACCCGGCCACCACACATAAGCCCTAGCAAGGCTTTTCATCTTGACTCCCCCCAGATGACCTTCATGCAGTTCCTTTAGAACTCTCTCTCTTAACTGAAGAGGAATAATCACCCTTGTTCCATACATCAATGTTCCTTGACAGACGGACAGCTGTTCTCGTCTTGCTGAGAATGCCGGTAACAGTGGATCACCATGTGCTGGCCATCCCTTCACTGTCACTTCGTAGACCCTGGACAGTGTCGGGTCATTCCTGGTTTCTCTTTCAATACTTGCATTGGTGACTGGTAAACATTCGATGATGGTCGAGTGAAATAACTCAACAGGGCCAACCGTCGGTGCCTCCTCCTCTGTAGGTAGTGGCAGGCGCGACAGCCCATCAGCATTACCATGCTGCTTTGTACCTTTGAATTCTATCTGATATTGATGTGCCCCTAGGAAAAGGGACCATCTCTGGAGTCTCTGTGCTGTCATCACCGAAACACCCTTCTTAGGGTTAAAAATGGATACCAACGGCTGGTGGTCTGTCAGAAGCGTAAACTTTTGGCCCTGCAGGTAATGATTAAACTTCTTTACTCCCCACACAAGGCTGAGAGCCTCCCTATCTATCTGAGCATAGTTGCGCTCAGCGGAGGTCAATGATCTGGATGCGAACGCAACTGGCCTCTCCTGGCCATTTGGCAACTTGTGTGAGAGTACTGCCCCAATACCATATGGAGAAGCATCACAAGCCAAACGAATAGGCAGCGTTGGGTTGAAGTGAGCCAACACTTCCTCTGAGGTGATCAATGCCTTGCTTTCGCGAAAGGCCCTCTTACAGTCCTCGCTCCACTTCCATGGTACTCCCTTCTGCAAAAGAGCATCCAGCGGGTGCAGCACCATGGATAAATTTGGCAGTAACTTATGGTAATAGTTAATCAACCCTAGAAACGACCTCAATTGGGATACATTATCAGGAGACTTATGAAGCCCCTCCTGGTCAATGACATGACCACAGTACGAGATCCGCTTCTGAAAGAATTCACATTTCTGGCGATTAACTCGAAGACCATATTCTTTCAATCTGGTGAGCACCAGTTCCAAGTTTGCAAGGTGTTCCTCGTCATCATCTCCTGTAATCAGAATATCGTCCAGGTAACATTGTGTACCTGGAATTCCCTGTAATACCTGCTCCATGGCCCTCTGCCAAATTGCTGGAGCCGATGCCACTCCAAAAACCAGTCTATTATACCGGTACAAGCCTCTATGCGTGTTGATCGTGAGATACTGGCATGACTCTTCCTCAACTTCCATCTGTAAGTACGCCTGCGCCAGGTCTATCTTGGTGAAGTGTTTCCCGCCAGACAACGAAGCGAAGATATCCTCAATCCGCGGAAGCGGATACTGCACCGTGTGAAGCACCGGATTAACAGTGATCTTGAAATCTCCACAGATGCGAACCTTCCCCGGTTCCCCCGGCTTGTTGCTCGATGAACGCTTCATGACGGGGACAATGGGCGTGGCCCACTCACTCCAGTCTACCTTAGACAGTACTCCTGAACGTTCTAGCCCTTCCAGCTCAGCTCCCACAGCAGGTCGTATTGCATAAGGTACCGGTCTGGCTTTGAAAAATTTCGGGTTTGCATGTTCTTCAACCTTGATGTTTGCCGTAATTCCTCTCAGTGTTCCCAGTCCCTGTTGGAACACCTCTTTAGCATCGTCCAATATTCTGGACAATCGTTTAGGTTTGACATCTTTTGTACCGGAATCTACCGTTAGTGCTTTTAAGGAATGCCAGTCCATATTTATTTTCCTAATCCACTCCCGTCCCAGTAGTGGTGGACCTCCCTCAGGTAGCACATATAAGTCCATTCCTCGGCTTTCTTTGCCCTTGTGGACCACCTTTACCTCTATCTTCCCGATGGGGTATACTCTTTGCCCCGTGTATGTTTTCAATACAATCTCCGTATCCCGTAGGGGAATATGTGGGAAAAACCTTTTGTAATCTTTCTTATTCATGACCGTCAATGCTGATCCAGTGTCCAATTCCATCTTCACTTGGACTCCTGCTATCTGAAGTGTGACCCAAATTGTTTGGAGGTCTGCTTCCTTACCAACATTGTGTACTCTTAGACTACCCAGTTCATTACTGCTGGAGTCTGAATCTGACTTCTGTTCGTTCGAACTGTTCTCTGTCACCTTGTGTACCTTTCTGTACTTTTCCTGCGGTGACTTTTTGTTGCTGGTCTTCTTTCCTGACCGGCATACTTTAGCTATGTGACCAAGCCTGCCACATTTTCTGCATTCCTGATTTTTGTACCAGCACTGGTTCTGATCGTGCGTTGTCTTTCCACAACGATAACATTTTACTGTACTCAAGACCATTTGATTGGTGCAGAGTTCCGGTGACCGTAGCTGCATTTCCGCAGTGCCTCTCGCTGCGGCTTCTTGCGAAGCTGCAATAGTGACAGCTTTATCAAGCGTAAGATCATTCTCCTCAAGCAGTCGCTTTTGTGTTCCTTCTTTTAACAATCCACACACAAATTTATCTCTCAGCGCATCTGCTAGTCCTGTTCCAAACTGACAGTACTTCGATAGCTTACGTAGTTCAATTAAAAATTCAGCGTTGCTTTCGTCTTTCAACTGCGTTCTTCTGTAAAATTTAAATCGTTCCGCTATCATCAGCGGCGTGGGGTTTAAATGATTTTTCAGGACAGTAACAATATTCGCGAAAGTCTGATCCGCCGGTTTATTTGGTGATAGAAGGTGCTTCAATAGCCTGTGTGTCTTCGCACCCATTGAGCTTAATAAGGTTAGTGCTTTCTCATCATCTGGTACCTTATTTGCTTTACAATAAACTTCCATGCGTTCTACATACGTGGTCCAATCTTCGATATCACTATCAAAGGTATTAATGCTCCCATGTTTAGGCATCCTTGCAAGTTTTTAAATTTTTCTTTTTTTTTCAAAATGGCGGCTTCCCGCGCTTATCGGTCTTTCCCGCGCTCGTCTTCTTCCCCCGCCGACTACAATGGCGGATTCCCGCGTTTGCCTTCTTCCCCCGCTGGCTGCAATGGCGATTGCCTTGCTGCTGCCGTTCTCGCCTCCCCAGCGGTTCTCACTCCCCGACGCTGCTTTGCTTCACAGCCCCGCTTGCAGCCCGGTCCTTTACACCGGCTGCGTTTGAATTCTCCGCGGCTCTCGTGCCTTAAGCTTCTCAACTCCCCGACGCTGCTTTGCCTCGCAGCCCCACTTGCAGCCCGGTCCTGTACACCGGCTGCGTTTGAGTTCTCCGCGGCTCTCAAGCCTTAAGCTGCCCCAGTCGCTGCGCCTCTCGGCCTCGATTGCAGCCCGGCCCTTTCTACCGGCCGTGGTCGAGCTCTCCGCCCTTATTCCTCCGTTTTCCCTCCCCTACTCCACAGTCAACGCGGCCGACTTTCTGCTCGTGTCGCTGATCGGCTTACCCACCACCGTGGTAGAAGGGATGATCACTGCCTGTCGCTGATGGAGGGCTTCGTGGTCAGAATTCTTTTTCTTTTTAACCCGGGTTCTCGATGCCTCCCGTGCGATGGTGCTCAGCAGGATGATGAGGGCGGATGCCTCTTCTCGACGCCCGTTTTGAGGACGAAGCTGCCTTGGATGTAAAATTGCCGCAGGGTAAGATCGGACTCGTCGCCACCGTTGAGTCTGTGTGTCCCAGTTATGTTTAGGATCAATCACTGGACACAGACAACAAGAATAACTTTTAACAGGTCTTTACTATTCAGAGGTCAGGGTTGAACTGCCCAGCAAATCCCTACACAACACTTATATACTGGTGTGGTCACCACCGGTATTACAGTATATTACAGTATACAGCAGCCAAGAGAAAGTAGTACGGCCTAGAAATTCACTAGCCTTAGCGCCGCTTTTGAGGCGCTAGAGGGACTAGCGCCAGAGTTATGGCCAGTTGAAAAATTCCCTGGGGCCCTAAAGCGGCGTTGCACCGGTAGTGCTGCGCCGGCACCGATGACGTCATCGGTGTGCGCAGCGTCCCGGTTGCCATGCCGACGGGCCCCAGCGCCGAAATTCAGTTGCGGCCGCCTCGCCCGTGGCAGCCGCAACTAAGACTCTGGCAACCGAGTCTTACACAAGTTAGCGCCGGCGCATTAAGGTCGCGCGGCGGCCGGCCGCTTTCCCGCCGGCCGCCTGCCCGCACCTCCCTCCCCGGACTCCTCCACCCCCCCCCCCGCGGAACAGATGCGTGTGGCCTGCAAGCCCGGCACTTGTCCGAGGTGCCGGGCTCATTTTTGAAAAAATCAAACGGCCAGCGATCAGGTGAAGGCAGCGCCTCCTTAACGGGAGGAGGAGGCCTGCACTTCCCCAGCCTGCCGCACCGCATCGGGTGCCGCAGCGCCGGATTAGCGCCGCAATTCGGCACTCAGCGCCCATTGGGAGGCACTCACGCCCGCCAGTAGCGCCGGCAGCCGTCTGGGCGCGGCGCTACTGAATTTTTGGCGCACGCAAGGGAATTAGCGCCGGCGCTAAATTTCCGGCGCTAAAGCCCTGGCGCGGCGTCAACTCAATTTCTAGGCCTACATCTCTTAAGGTAGTTCTCTTAAGGTGGAACAGGTTACATACACCACACTTTCCTAGTCTTTTCAATATTGGTGTTGCCCTGCACTTTGGGTCTTAGCCCTCCACATAGGTTTTCAATTGAAATAGCTGTCTGGTGACATAACCATAGCAAAATAGCAGCATGTATGTGAATACATATATGAGTGTAGACAAAAGGCAAAGAAGAATGACATCTTAATAGGGCACCTGTTTAAATGTCCATGGCTTTTTTCTATTAATTACAACTAACCATTCCTCATTCACAGAGCTTCTATATACCTGTAATAGTTACTTTCCCCTAACATTTTTCAGAAATGTCATAATCGGTTAGCAAAAATTCTACAAATGTGAAATTAATTATGAGAAACCATATTTCTGTGGCTGTGCAAATGCTTTGTGAAAAGGGACCTAATTAGGGGAATCTGTCTCCTTCCCCAGTGAAGTGCCTCCTGATTCAATAACAAGCCACCACTAATTACCCCAGGTAACCAGGGACACCCCTGATTTTCTCTGGTGGTCGACTGTAAGTTATAACCAGCTACCATTAACTAGGCCAGCTAACTGGGGAAATCTCTACTATTTCCCAGATCAGCTAATTGATTATAACCAGGACCGAGATGGCTGTGTTATTTTCTCTCTCCTGTATATTCACATTTCTATTGCTGCTGCAACAAAGCTTTAAGAGTAATACTAAAAAAAAAAGAGTAGCAAGGAAGTGCAGTGGTGGTACACATCCTTAGGGCTGAGTAGCTTATAACACAGGTCAAGGAGCTTGTAATTTTTGACAGCTCTTTTTTCTCTTTCTTGCCCCACTTTTTCTTTCACTTGAATACCAGAAGCCATAAGTGTAGCATACTTTATCCAATAGTGCCTCGTCCACAGAGTTTCCAGTCATCTTTTGTTCTCTTGTCCCCTGGTGTCCCTAATCTTCCAAGTTCCCCTATGTCTCTTCAACTTCATTCCTTAACTAATCTGCTTCTCTGAGTTGCCTGGCATCCTTTCTACTCAAAATGCCTTGAAGAGCTCTTCAGCGGATCTCGTGGTGTCTTCCCTTTCTCCCCAACATGTTTCCTCTTGTACATGGACAGTAAGGGTGCAGCAAATGTGTATCTGCTGTCAGCGGCTTTCCATGGCAACCTTCCACACAGTCTCACCTCTCACAGGTCTATAAAGAGGTGAGTGCGCCCCTTTGCTATAATGCACAGTGAGATTGGCCGCGATTTCGCCGACCGAGGCGGATCTGGGGCGGCCGGGGTCGGTGTCACGGTCCCAGCCCGCTGCCTACTGCAGCCCGCACTCTCCGAGTGATTTTACGTTAATAGGGCTTGTTAAGCCCGCCCTGCAAGGTTCCCGGCCAATTAAAAGGAAGCAAGTCTGATGATGTCATTTGATGACTCGTCATCAGCTGGTTTCCTTAAAGGGACCATGCGCAAATTGATTTTGACAGTTGTGCTGTCAGTGTTCTACAGCATTGAGGTGCTGGAAACACTGACAAGCACTGCACAAAGGTGCACGGCTGCACCCAGGCTCTCCCATGACTCCCTCCATATGCCCATGGGCGGAAGAGACCTCCCCAGGAGATCAACGCAGCCTGGTTGCACATTGCACAGGTGGGCACAAGCAGGGATGCTGTCAGAAGGACCTGGGTGCAGTGGTGTAAGCCTTTCAATGATCTCAGTAGATCATGAAACGTTACTGCCAAGCCACGCTCAACCTCATCCTGCTGTGCCACTCATCACATCCACATCACTCTGCCTTCCCTACCCTACTCCTGCACATCTTTACTCACACCAACTTACCTTGCACCTCCACCCATCCCTCTCTATCTACATTATTACTTCCCCATTTCACTAGCCACCCCTCACACTCACCCTCATCCTACTGCAAGCATACCAACTAACAACACACAAGGGTAAGCACTTGGGTGGTTTAGCCAATGTTCATGTGAAGTTTCTGGTAATGTGCTGTCAAACATTGACACCTTTATTTTCAACACTTTGTGTTCTTGGACAGATTTGTGTGCACCTTTGGAAGTGGCTTAGTGAGTTGTAGTAAATGGTGAGACATAACGGTAACCCCCTCCCCACAATGGTGATGAGTGTGAAAGGAAAGGCTTGGGCATTATAGGATGCTTTATGGTGTTGGTGTGGGGTGGTGCCAACCTGGCACATGATGTGGCAGTCAGGGTGTACAGCATCAAGTGAAGTAAATCTGGCCATGGCGAGGCCATCCCTGGCCTCCTGGGCAGCAATGTGGTCGGGTGCTGGTGCCCTGTGTCCTGTGTAGCATCAATTGATTGTGGAGAAGGCTGGTGTTGTTGGTGCTACTGGTGTGCCCGGTGATGCTGGTGTTGGGGCTGATCTTGGTGGGATTTTGAGGACCAAGGTGAGATATTTTCAAGGGCAACGATGCTGAGGGAATAGATGGCAGGTGAGGTTGAGATGACAGAAGCGATCTGTGAATGGTGAGAGAGATTGTTCCAATAAGGTGACACTGGATACAGAGTTGGCTCCAAACAAGCTGCAGAAAGCTCAATATGTCTTCCAAATGCAGTAACCAACAGTTTCTGAGTTTTGAAAGTGAACATCTGTAACATGGGATCTTTTATTCAACTTTGGCAGCTGTCAGGTCATGAGATAATTCAATGCTGAATCCACTCACGACATGCTGAGCTGACGTGTTGCCTGAGCTGTGGGTAACCCGTGGGGAGCACGTAAAATTGAAATGTATGCTTAAAATAACAGTTAAACGGATGTTAACAACCCATTTAATGATGTGACTTGCCTTTCCCGCTGCTTAGTGTCGGGTCTGTTCTGCGCAGACAGACCTGACACCTGGGAGACTCGCGTGGAGGCGGGTTGACAGCAGGTTACCTACCCGCTGTTAATCTTTGTTATTTTGACAGCTGACCCGCGTCTATACCCGCCCTCTGAGTGCCGGCAAAATTCAGCGGTGTTCTATCAGATGAGCACAATCCCTTTTCTCCTGACGGTCCAGCACACTGGGAATGGAACCTTTGCATATAACTTGGGTTGGCGCAGTTTGTGGATTTTTGTGATTTTTGTCTGTGACTACCCTGTAACTTTACTATTAAAGTTATAATCCCATTGCAAAATGGCAGCCCTACTGACTTTCAACTTGTACTCTCATTGTTGCTGGAGACAGATGTCCAGTTGATCATCCAAGTGAATTCACTGTTGAAACATTGGTGTTATTGGCTGTTCAAATTCGACTTGGAATTTCAAATGGCCTTTAATAAGATAGCACATGGCAGGTTCATGACAAAGGTTAGGGCATGTGGTGTCAGGGGACAAATAGCTGAATGGATAGCAAATTGGCTGAAAAATAGAAAGCAGAGTGTAGGGGTAAAGGGTAGTTATTCAAATTGGAGGAAGCTAGAAAGGGGTGTTCCACAAGGATCAGTGCTGGGACCACTGTTATTCATAACTTACATTAACGATCTGAACTTCGGAACAAGTAAATCAATATCAAAGTTTACAGATGATACCAAACTGGGGGTATAGCTAACACCGAGGAAGAATGCAACATAATACAAGAAGTCATTAGAAAACTTGCAGACTAGGCAGTTAAGTGGCAAATGAACTTTAACATAGATAAATGTGAGGTGATGCTGTTTGGTAGGAAAAATAGAAACATTACCTACACCTTAGAAAACAATAAGCTGAATGGGGTAGAAGAGCAAAGGGATCTAGAGATACAGGTGAACAAATCATTAAAAGCAGCATCACAGGTTAGCAAAGCAATTACAAATGCTAACAAAGCTCTGGGATTTATTTCTAGGAGTATAGAATTCAAAAGTAGTGAAATTATGTTAAACTTGTATAAGACCCTGGTCAGGCCGCAGTTAGAGGACTCTACACAGTTCTAGTCTCCATACTATAAAAAAGGACATAGAAGCACTGGAGAAAGTGCAAAAAGATTTACAAGGATATTACCAGAACTAAGAGATTACAGCTATCAGGAAAGATTGAACAGGTTGGGGCTTTTTTATTTAGAAAAGAGAAGACTTAGAGGAGACCAAATAGAGGTTTTTTAAATTATGAATGACTGGACAGGGTAGATGTGGAGAAAATATTTACACTTGTGGGAGAATCCAAAGCTATGGGCCATAAATACAAGATAGTTACTAATAAATCCAAAAGGGAAATAAGAAGAAATTTCTTTACTCAGAGAGTGGTCAGAATGTGGAGCTCGCTACCACATGAAGTGGTTGAGGCAAATAGCTTACGTGCTTTCAAAAGGAAACTAGATGAGTACATGAGAGAAAAGGGAATAGAAAGATATGCTGAAAGACTAAGATAAGGTAGATGAAATGGGAGGGGACTCGTGTGGAATATAAACAGCAGTGCAGACTAGTTGGGCCAAATGGCCTGTTTCTGTGCTGTATATTCTGTGTAATTCTATGTACTGTATGTCTATGTAATCATGGGTGCATTATACTACTCCATCCCCAAGCAAGCAGAATCTCTTAGCTGGTAAAAAATGTAATGGAATTTTCTGGCAAAGGTTGAATTTGGTTCCCTGTCATATATGAATAGAGTGCCTAAATATCCCTGTCCTTGACACTGGCCAACAAAGTTCTTTAATAAAGAACACAGTATGCTGGGAATTAAGCCAACATCTCGTTAAGATAATTGGATAACAGCCAATATGGAAAAACTCACTCATTATAACCAAAGGCAGGCCAGAAAATTAGTCAAAAACAACTGCACGTTAAGGTACAGTACTGGGAAAATGGATGTTGATGGAATCAAATGTATTTTTAACCAACTCCAGCAGAAATTCAGGGATAAGTAGGGTCAAAGGATTTACTTCCTGCAATTCAAGTTTTCCTTTCTTCAGTCACTTGAGAGTTGGGTCTACAGTGATGCTAAAAGACTGGAGATTCATGCTAGTGGGACCCAAAGGTGAGCCACATGTGATGGCAAAGCTTTAAAACATTCAAACAAATAATGCTACATCTGTTCCTGATTTCCTTTAAATTTAAAGATGTGGAACAGGATTCTTAAAATGGATATTGCACAAAAGACCTGGAGACATCTATGCTGAAGCAGCATAAGATCTACTACATTGACAATTGTAAGAAGTCACACAACACCAGGTTATAGTCCAACAGTTTTATTTGAAATCACAAGCTTTCGGAGTGCTGCTCCTTCATCAGGTGAAGTGGAGAGATGCCTATAGACACAGATTATATAGTCAGAGAATAATGCCAGATGATTACAGGTAATCTTTCTAACTGCCATTTATCACACCTCGGCAGAGAGATAATCACAGCAATCAAAGGTGTGAATGGTGTCCAAACAGGTCAGTCAGGAAAACATTACATCAAAGAACAATGAGGTGGGGTCCCAAGGGGTAAAATGTTGCAGATGCTGGGGTCTGTATGAAAAACAAAAAACAGACAGAAAACATTTTCTTTGCTGGAAATCACAGCAGGTCCGGCCGCATCTGTGTAGAGAGAACAAGCCAACGACGACTCGAGTCTGGATGACCCTACGTCAGATGGGGTTACATGTAGCGTGACATGAACCCAAGATCCCAGTTGAGGCCATCCTCATGCGTGCGGAACTTGGCTATCAGTTTCTGCTCTACGATTTTGCGTTGTCGTGTGTCTCCTGACTGACCTGTTTGGACACCATTCACACCTTTGATTGCTGTGATTATCTCTCTGCCGAGGTGTGATAAATGGCAGTTAGGAAGATTACCTGTAATCATCTGGCATTATTCTCTGACTATATAATCTGTGTCTATAGGCATCTCTCCACTTCACCTGACGAAGGAGCAGTGCTCCGAAAGCTTGTGATTTCAAATAAAACTGTTGGACTATAACCTGGTGTTGTGTGACTTCTTACATTTGTCCACCCCAGTCCAACACCGGCATCTCCACACCATGACTACATTGACAATAACAGCCGACAATGAAAGCAGAACCAAATCATAAATAGGACTCAACTCATTCAGACAACATTTTTTTGGGTGGCTGTTAACTGTAGTTATCTTAGCTGGGCACGTGACTTTAACAGGTGGCTATGGCATTTATGTTATGAGACTACCGGGGGGGAAAAATTCAGTTGGTTGCGCCTCCCATCAGCGCCTTAAGAGTGCGCTAACGGGACGCAAACCAACTAGCGCCCGGGTGCGGCACTGCCCACGCCTCCCGCAAAATTCAGCGGGAAGTTAGTGGTGGCGCTAACTGGTAGCGCCCTGTGGCGCTGCGCCACTGGCGATGACGTCATTGGTGTGCGCAGCGCCCCGCTCACGCCCCAGCCACGATCTTCGGGAGCGCCCCCTGACTTACTGCCGGACGCTATGTCCGATGGGGTCAGGGGGGCATACCTGCGGCCGGGGAGGCGCAATTTAAAGGCGAGGTGCGGGGCAGCCATTTTTGTTGCTGGCCACCTGCCAGCACCCGCCTGCGCTCCCGTCCCAGACCTCCTGAAACGCCCCCCCTCTCTGCGGAGTGCTGGCTGCGCTCCAAGAGCCCAGCACTTCTCTTGAGTGCCGGGCTCTTTTGCCTGCACTCCCGATCCCCGGGGGCCCAGCTGGGCCCCAGGTCACGCTGCACAAGGCCCCTCCCCTTTAAGAAGGGGAGGAAGGCCTGAAATACCGCAGCGTGACATGCCGCAGTGTGTGGCGCTGCGGCACATAACGCTGCAATATTGACTCACAGCGCCCCAAAAGGGATGCGGGGTGCCTCCAGTAGCGCCCCGCTTCCCTCTTCGGGCGCAACCACTCAATTTCTGGCACGGGGATGCTAATTTTTCCGGGCACTACTTTTAGCGCCCCGGCGAAGTAGCGCTACTCAATTTTTAGCCCCTGGTCTCCTGGGCCTCTGGCCAATATTGAATATTTTCTAAAAATGTGTAGCATATTGTTCCAAAGTCTATGGCCTAGAAATTGGGTTGGTAGCGCCGGCGCTGAGCGCCTAAAGAGACCTAGAATTGGGGTGATGCCCTATGTTGGGGCAGACGCTATGAAGATAGCGACAACTCAGATATTGACTATACATTTAGCGCCTGCGCTAAGTGTTTGCGCGCGCCCGCGAGCGCAAGCAGTTCATGACGTCATTTCAGTGTGCAACGCCTTCTAGGAGCGCCTGAGTGCATATTGGGTGGCGCCCGGAGCCTTAGCGCCCAGCGCTATTAGTGACAGTTCGAAGGAGGGCTAACAGGCCCTTCTTGGAGTAGGGGGGCGCTATTTAAAGGGGACAGCTTTAGTGCAGATTCTTCTGCCACTTGGCCTGCTCATTGCGATCGTTGCGAGAGAGAGTTGGCGAGCTAATGTGGAGCGGAGTTCTGGGAATTTAGCTTTACAGTACTTGGGTCCTTCAAACCTGTCCGAAGCACTTGCAGCACTACACCTAAAAGCCTTTTGACCAACTGGCATCGGAATGAGAGCTTGTTTGGAGGGCGACGGCCTCATTGCCCAACACTGTGAAGGGGCAGAGAGAAGGCGGGAGAGAGGGCCGGGATTGGCCAGAAGGAGGAGGGCCAATGGAGGTCGGCCAATCCGACGGGAAGCTGCGAGGGTCTTTAGGCAGCAGGTGACAAGCCTTGACATGTCGGAGGAGCAGTGTTTGGGAAGGCTCCGATTCTGGAGGGACATTGTTACTGATCTGTGCCACCTGTTTGGTCATGATCTGCAGCCGCGTGAACGCTGCAGAACCTCTCTGTCCGTGATGGCTAAACTGACTGATGGCCTCCATTTTTATACCAACGGATCCTTTCAGTCAGCCATTGGGGACATTGCGACTGTCGCTCAGGTTGCAGTCCACTGTTGCATCCGGCAAGTTACAGAAGCCCTTTATAGGCGAAGGCATCAATTCATTACCTTCCCTCGGACCCTGCACAAGCAGGCGGAGGGCGCGCAGGGTGTCGCTTCTACTGCGGACTTCCCCATGGTGCAGGGGGTGAGTGACAGCACACACGTGGCTTTGAGGGCGCCATGCCATCATACTTAGGACTTCCGCAACTGCAAGGGGTTGCACTCCCTCAACATGCAGCTGGTCTGTGACCACCGCCAAATCATCATGGCAGTCACCGCGCATTTCCCAGGGTGCAGCCACGATGCCTTTATCCTGCGGCTGACCTCAGTTTGTAACCTTTTTGAGGGGCTGCCTCGAAGACGAGGCTAGCTTACTGGGGACAAGGGCTATCCTCTCTGGCCATGGCTGATGACAACACTCCATGTGGCCGACACCCCAGCAGAAGAGCTGATCAGCAGCGGCCATCAGGCGACCAGGCACAGTAAACAGCACATTATTGGTGTTGTCAAAAAGCGTTTCCAATGTCTGGAAGATTCGGGGGGCTCCCTGCAGTACTCGCCGCAGCAAGTGGGACACATCGTCGTCGTCTGCTGCATGCTCCACAACTTGGCGATTCGACGCACACAGCCAATTCCAGCTGTCCCTCAACGACCAGCAGAGCAGGCGGAGGAGGAGGAGTATGAGGATGAGGAGGAGGAGGAGGAAGAGCAGGCGGAGGAGGAGGAGGAGGAGGAGGAGGAAGAGCAGGCAGAGGAGGAGGAGGAGGAGGAGGAGGAAGAGCAGGCGGAGGAGGAGGAGGAAGATGGAAGGGCTGCTGAAAGTGAAAGGGCCATACGTCAGAGGCTCATCTGGACTCGTGTCGAGACCCCTGTGGCGGAATGATGAGAGTCTTAACTCATGCGCACTTTGGATGTTTGAGGGCCTCTGAATGCCAGCATCACTGAAACTAGTCACATGCACCATGCCACATTGAAACTTCTGTTTATTGGCACAAAAGTCTTTCATTACAGCTAAACAACGTAATGTCAACAGAAACCATAACTTTCAAAATAACTGTGAACTGTTCGGCAAAGCCGCAAAACTCAACAAACCTTCTGCAAATATAACAACAGGTGAGGGTGTCCTTGCATTTGGGCAAACAAACGTCTCAGCACCTCACTCTACAACTGGCCCCTTGAGGGAGAACGACTTCTCCTTCGCGCCCGGCCCCTTCCCTCCCTGCTGCTCCGACGTAATTGGACCCCAGTGGCGGCCTCAAGGCTGGGGGACGCCTGCTGACTGTCTGGAAGCACAGAAGCCCCTGAGGGACGGCCTGGCCGACCTCTGGGCTTGGAGGGTGCGGACTCAGGATGCTTGATATGACCATGGCTGGAAGCAGTGTGGCCTGCAGGTGGTGGCAGCTGCAATGCAGGCGTCCCAGCGCTGGCATGTGCAGTGGTCTCCTGCCGAGAGAGGACACCTGCACCATGGTCGGACGACACACTGGCTATCTGAGGGGAGCGGCTCGGCTCTACCGCCTGTGGTAAACCACTTTATCGTTACACTATAGTTATCACTGTTGTATTGTTATCACCGTTGTATCACGATACGAGGTCGCCTCTTGTCGCGCTGTTATACCTGGGCTGACCACCTCCGACTCCGCCCATGGCTCCACCTACCTGCCCAGGTATAAAGGTAGTCGACTGGCTGGTATTCCTCCTTGTTGGACCCGATCACCCACGAGGGTGGGCTCTGTTATTTAGTCAATAAAAACCTTTAGTTACGTTCCTAACTCGTCGCCTTTTATTGGACGAATTGATAGGTATATCAATTTTATTGACTAAATTTTAAAGATGTCTACTACTGGCCAGCCAGAAGCCCTCCCAGAAGCACAGCCACACCAGCCGGCTTGGCTGCAAGCCCTCAAACCACCGTACCTGGATCTAAACCCACAGGCAGCAAACGCAGCCCTCAACTTCAAACACTGGCTGGACTGCTTCGAATCCTACCTGGAAGAATCCGGCGCCCCGCAGAGATCCAAACTAAGACTTCTGAACGCCCAAGCGAGCCCGAGAGTATACGCACTCATACAGGACACGACTACGTACGAGGCCGCTATCAACCTACTGAAACAGCAGTACCGCAGCCCGGTAAATTACATGTACACCAGGCACCTCCTAAGATCCCGCCCGCAACAGCCAGGAGAGTCTGTAGCTGAATTTTTACGGGCGCTAAGAGCACTCGGCAGGAACTGTGACTTTAAAGCGGTGACGGCTGTTGAAAATACGGAGGATAATATCCGCGATGCCTTTGTGAAAGGCCTACGGTCCGACTACTCACGGCAAAGACTGCTTGAAGCTAAAGACCTCGACCTGGACAAAGCTGAAGCCCTCGCTCTCTCCCTGGAGGTGGCCCATCAGGACCAGGAGGCGTTTTCCAGGTACTGCTCGCGACCCTGGGACTCGGGCCCGACCCCTACCGCAATACCCTTCGCAGCGCCGCCCCCGGGACCTACCTCAGCGTCGGCGTCCCGGACCCGACCGGGCCCGCCACCCCCGGTACCGGCTCCGACATCGGGCACCCGCGATCGGGCCGCCGGCTGCTTCTTTTGCGGCCAGGAGAAGCACCCGAGGTCGCGCTGCCCAGCCAGGAACTCTACCTGCACAACCTGCAGGAAGAAAGGCCATTTCTCTAAGGCCTGCAGGAGCGGATCTTCAGAGGCCAGCAGTGCCTCATGTGAACTGTGGGGGCGGCCATCTTCTTTCACGGCAACTGAGGCCAGTATCCCCACACGTGAGTCATGGGGGCGGCCATCTTTGATCAAGGCAACCGACCCCAATAGTGCCTCATGTGAGTTATGGGGGCAGCCATCTTCTCCGCCATTTTGTCCTACCTCGTGGGAGACGCCATTTTACCCACCACGCCCGACTGCCACCGGGCCCCCGGACCCGACGACCGCCTCGCCCGCAGACGACAACGACTCGCTTACCTACACGCTAGCCTCCGTCACTCTGGATCAAGCCCGCCCACACCACCTGTCCAAGTCGATGATGGACATCAAAGTAAACGGCCACGCCACGACCTGCCTGTTCGACAGCGGAAGCACGGAGAGCTTCATCCACCCAGACACGGTGAGCCACTACTCCCTCCCTGTCCTGCCAACGCGCAACCGAATCTCGATGGCATCGAGGTCCCACGCCACGGACATTAGCGGCTACTGTGCTGTGACCTTGTCGGTTAAGGGTACAGAGTATAAAAACTTTAAACTCCTCGTCCTCCCCCAGCTCTGCGCTGCCGTCCTACTAGGGCTGGACTTCCAATCCCACCTCCAAAGTGTAACCCTAGCATACGGTGGACCCCTCCCCCCACTCACAGTCGACAACCAGCGAAGGTTAAACCGCCCACCGCGTAACACCTGCAGCCTATCCACCCTCAAGGTGCCGCCACCTTCCCTGTTCGCTAACCTCACCCCCGACTGCAAACCCGTCGCTACCAAGAGCAGGCGGTACAGCGCTGGGGACAGAGCTTTCATTTGCTCTGAGGTGCAGCGTCTCCTGAAGGAGGGCATCATCGAGGGGAGCAACAGCCCCTGGCGTGCCCAGGTCGTGGTCGTTAAGACCGGCGATAAAAATCGCCTGGTCATCGACTACAGCCAGACCATAAACAGATACACCCAGCTGGACGCATACCCCCTTCCCCGCATATCTGACATGGTCAATCAGATTGCACAATACCGCATATTCTCGACCATCGACCTTAAGTCGGCCTACCACCAACTCCCTATCCACCCCGAGGACCGCCAGTACACCGCCTTCGAGGCGAATGGGCGCCTATACCACTTCCTTAGGGTCCCCTTCGGTGTCACCAACGGGGTCTCGGTCTTCCAAAGGGAGATGGACCGGATGGTTGACCAGAACGGACTGCAGGCCACATTCCCCTACCTAGATAACGTCACCATCTGCGGCCGCGACCGGCAGGACCACGACGTGAATCTGGAGAAATTCCTCCGTACAGCCCAACGGCTGAACCTCACCTACAATAAGGAGAAATGTGTGTTTAACACCTCGCGCCTTGCCATCCTTGGCTGTGTAGTAGAGAACGGACTCATCGGCCCCGACCCCGAAAGAATGCGCCCCCTCATGGAGCTACCCCTCCCCCACTGCCCTAAGGCACTTAAGAGAACCCTGGGGCTCTTCGCCTACTATGCCCAATGGGTGCCCAATTATGCGGACAAAGCCAGACCCCTCATGAAGTCCACATCCTTCCCCCTTACGGAGGAAGCGTGCGCAGCCTTCTCCCTCATTAAGGGAGACATTGCCAAGGCCACTATGCACGCAGTGGATGAGTCCATCCCCTTCCAAGTCGAGAGCGATGCATCCGACTTCGCCCTAGCCGCCACCCTTAACCAGGAGGGGAGACCGGTGGCCTTCTTCTCAAGGACCCTACAGGGCCCTGAGATCCGACACTCGTCGGTCGAGAAGGAGGCCCAGGCGATTGTGGAGGCGGTACGACGCTGGAGGCACTACCTGGCAGGCAAACGATTTACCCTCCTTACCGACCAACGTTCGGTCGCTTTTATGTTTAATAACAAGCTGAGGGGCAAAATCAAGAATGACAAGATCTTGAGGTGGAGAATCGAGCTCTCCACCTACGATTATGATATCTTGTACCGGCCAGGTAAGCTGAACGAACCCCCCGATGCTCTGTCACGAATTACATGCGCCAGCGCGCAAAGTGATAGACTTCAGACCCTCCACAACGACCTCTGCCACCCCGGGGTCACCAGACTTTACCACTTCATTAAGGCCCGCAACCTGCCCTACTCCATCGAGGAGGTCAGGACCATAACCAGGAACTGCCAGACCTGCGCCGAGTGCAAACCGCACTTCTTTAGGCCGGACAGAGCAAGCCTGATCAAGGCCACCCGCCCCTTCGAGCGCCTGAGCATCGACTTTAAGGGGCCCCTCCCGTCCTCTGACCGTAATGTGTACTTCCTCAACATTGTTGATGAGTACTCCCGTTTCCCCTTTGCCTTCCCCTGCCCAGACATGACCAGTACCACGGTCATTAAATGCCTGAACGACCTCTTCGCCTTGTTCGGGTTCCCAAACTATATACATAGTGACCGGGGCTCCTCTTTCATGAGCGAGGAACTCCGTCAGTTCCTACTAGCGAGAGGTATTGCAGCAAGTAGGACCACCAGCTACAACCCCCAAGGGAACGGCCAGGTGGAAAGAGAGAACGCGACGGTATGGAAGGCCGTCCTCTTAGCCTTAAAGTCTAAGGGCCTCCCAACCTCCCGCTGGCAGGAAGTCCTCCCGACAGCGCTGCACTCCATCCGGTCACTACTTTGCACTGCCGTTAACGCCACCCCCCATGAACGAATGTTTGTTTTCCCCAGGAAGTCGACTACTGGAACCACTCTACCAACCTGGCTGACCTCTCCGGGGCCCGTCTTGCTGCGAAAGCACGTGAGGGCCCATAAAACAGACCCCCTGGTCGAAAGGGTGAACCTCCTGCACGCCAACCCCCAGTACGCCTACGTGGCTTACCCAGACGGGCGGGAGGACACTGTCTCCTTACGAGACCTCGCACCCTCGGGCACTCCGGAGACACCACCTTTACCCCCCCCCACCACCCCCCCAATTCCAGCCCAGGTAGACGGCATGCCGGAACCCCACGAGCCTTCGCCGACCACGCAGACACCAGCACTAACACCGGATAATGCAGCACCGCCGCTGCGACGATCGGAGAGGCTTACGAGGCCTCCGGGCAGACTGACATACCAGAACTGGTAGTACACTTCACCCCGCCGGACTCAAATCTAAACAAGGGGTGAATGTGGTAAACCACTTTATCGTTACACTATAGTTATCACTGTTGTATTGTTATCACCGTTGTATCACGATACGAGGTCGCCTCTTGTCGCGCTGTTATACCTGGGCTGACCACCTCCGACTCCGCCCATGGCTCCACCTACCTGCCCAGGTATAAAGGTAGTCGACTGGCTGGTATTCCTCCTTGTTGGACCCGATCACCCACGAGGGTGGGCTCTGTTATTTAGTCAATAAAAACCTTTAGTTACGTTCCTAACTCGTCACCTTTTATTGGACGAATTGATAGGTATATCACCGCCACAATTGCATGCTCCACTGATTGCTGGCCTTGTATGGGACTGGAAAGGCCCGGGGTGATCCTAACTGATGCAGAGAGGGTGGCTACAGTGAGAGATCGCGTTGCGTCAATCTGGCTGTGGAGGAGCCCAGCAAGTGACTGCGTGGCAACAGTGAGGACCTGTGTGCCAGGTGCCAGTGCTTCGGAGAAGGCCTGGACAGTTCTTCCCATTGCTTCGGACAAGCCAGGTGCCGACCGCTCCACTGCCTCGGACAAGCCCTGCACAGACCTTTCCAGGGATTGTCCGAAGCCCTGAACAGTCCTTTCCATAGCCGACTCAAAGCCGTGGACAGTCCTCTCCATTGTTGGGCTGAAGCCCTGGATAGCCCTGTCCATTGTTGCCCCGAAGCCCTGGATAGACCTGTCCATTGTTGCCCCGAACACCTGCAGAGTCCTGTCCATTGTTGCCCGAAAGCCCTGGAGAGTCCTCTCCATTGTTGCCCCGAAGTCCAACATACTCTTAGCCAATGAATCTATTGACTCAGGCATCTTCTCGACTGCAGCCATCAGCTCCGTGTGTCTGACCCGGGCCTGCTTGCTCATCTCAGCCAGGCGACGCACCTCATCTGCACTCTGTGCAGCAGTCATCACGACCTGCCTTGCCCTCTGGGGAGACGGTGGCCGAACTTGCCTATCCCCCGTGCGTTGCTGCATGCCGCTTGGTCCGGCAACTGGTTCATCCTCAGAGCCCCCCCCCCCCCTCCCCTCCAGGGGACTACTATCCCCAGTCTGTAGATGTCTCCGCTCCCCGGATTCTGCAACGGCTGGTCCGGATTCCTCCTGGTCCTCGCCTCCGGTGGCACTGGCACTGGCAGCTTCAGCGCGTTGAGCCCGAGTTGGTGCTGCTTCATCTGAAAGTGGGAGGTGGAAGAGTGGCTTTAGCAAAAGGACAGCTTTGCTGAAAGGCATGCCAGATTGCGGCAAGGCTCTGACATGTCTGCACACCGAGGATGCATGCTGGCGGGGGGACCAAGTGTAAGGCAACAGGTGAAAAAGGTGAGAGTCTTACCCTCGTTGTCGGTAATGGGGTCGGCAGATGCAGTGGTCACAGGACCAGACAGACGTCCTCCAAGTATCTGGTGCACTCTCTCCTCCAGATCTGTCAGAGTGACCACTTGTGGAGGTCCGCCACCGGTTCGACACTGCTCCTTTCGGGTCATCGCCAGTTTGGACTGCAGGGGAAAGAAGGGGAAGTTCTGTAACATGAGGCCTTGAGAGATCATCGCATGCCCCCCATGGTGCAAGAGCCCTTACATGAGGCCTTGAGAGATCATCGCATGCCCCCCATGGTGCAAGAGCCCTTACATGAGGCCTTGAGACATCTGTCCATGTGTGTGCCCAGAAAGGGCCATGGGTGCATGCTGACAGATGGCCATTGGGGCATCATTGCAGCAGGGTGCCCGAAGTCAGCTGCAGATGGAGGGAATCAGAAGATTGCTAAACCATCACTCACCCTAACGATCCGTGTGAGGTCGTTGAATTTCTTCCCGCACTGAACAGGGGTCCTGGTCGCCATGCTGCTGGAGTTGACCCTCACAGCAACCTCCCTCCAAGATCGTCGGTAAGCCGTCTGATTCGGCCTCTTGCCATTATCCGGATACAGGACCTCTCGACGGCGTTCAACTGCAGCCACCAAGTGGTCCAGAGCCTCAGTGCTGAAGCGCTCTGCTCTCTGTCTAACCTTCTCCATGCTGAACAAGTTTGTACCGCCAGACAAGGGCGAGCGCCGAATCTGAGGCCTACAGGGCGTTGGGTGTTGAAGCTCAGGCTGACTGACCCACCCCTTTAAGAGCCAGCCGGCGCCTGGAGGTCTCGTGGTTTCCCGTAATTGAGATCACCTGCGCTGCGCCCGTCCGCGTCGATATTGGGTAGCGCCTGAACTTTTGCGCCTTAAGAGCACCGTGCAACGGCTGAATTAGCGCCTCAATCCCCTTTGGGGGCGATGCAACCCAATATCTCGCCAGGCAGCGATAACTTTCGTCTGGCTATAAACTTAGCGCTTCGCCAGTTCTAACGCCTCAAGCGAGGCTATACCCAATTTCTAGGCCTATATATTTTAGGAGACTAAGCATGTCTGTGTAAATTATGTAAGACTTGTTTACATTTTCACCTCTGAGTCAGAAGGTCGTGTGTTCAAGTCCCACTCCAGAGACTTGTGCACAAAATCTAAGCTGACACCCCAGTGCAGTACTGAGGTAGTGCTATGCTGTCAGAAGTGCCGTCTTTCGAATGATACATTAAACCAAGGCCCTGTCTGCTCTCTCAGGTGGATGTAAAAGATCCCATGGCTCTATTTCAAAGAAGAGTAGGGAAGTTCTCCCCGGTGTCCTGGCCAATATTTACATCTCAACCAACATCACTAAATCAGATGATGGTCATTTATCTCATTGCTGTTTGTGGGACCTTGTTGTGTGCAAATTGTCTGCTGCGTTTCCAACATTACAACTGTGACTACAGTTGAAAAGTACTTCATTGGCTGTAAAGTGCTTTGGGACATACTGAGGTTGTGAAAGGTGCTATATAAATGCAATTTCTTTCTTATTTTAACTGCTCCTTTATTAGCAAGAGAGATTATCCCTAGAATTTGAGCCCTGTTCCTGGGACTAGGGACAGGGTCACTGGCAAGGCTTAGAGCCAGGCCTGGTTTAGTACCTGGAGGGGTGACCATCAGGGAAGACACTAGGTGCAGAAGGTCACAGAAGGAGCCCCGAGGAGGGGCAGTTGGTGAGAAGGTCACGGAAGGAGCCCCGGGAGGGGCGGCTGGTGAGCAGGCCCAGGCGTTGGGCTGAAGATTGTTGGACAGGAGGAATGGTGGAAAATGGAATGGCGGCGCGCACAGACGCAGCAGCTTTGCTTCTCCCAGGACGGTGCTATTTACGTTTAATGTTAATGTTATTTGTACTGGACTCATGGGAGCTTGCAAGATCACATTTCGTTGTGCATTGTACAATGACAATAAAGTTGAATTATTATTATTATTATCTCATGTGCGATTTACAGGCTCTAATGGCAACAGCACCATCAGAAACAACCCTGCAAAGTAAATGTAGCATCACCTGTGCTGTTAGAAA
This sequence comes from Somniosus microcephalus, assembly GCF_052327205.1. NCBI lineage: Eukaryota > Metazoa > Chordata > Chondrichthyes > Squaliformes > Somniosidae > Somniosus > Somniosus microcephalus. The sequence goes on along the minus strand of NC_140991.1, from coordinate 280,129,868 downwards.
CACCAACAGTCGCCCTAAGTGGAGAATTTTCTCAGTGTCTTTGACTGCCATGTGCTGTCCTTGGCAAAGGTAAAGAGTGGCTGTCGGCAGCACCAAGGTCAGGACTGCCATTTTGGGTCTGGCCACAGGTGGACTTTTAGTATTACTAATCTGCATGGACCTTCTCCCAACATCAGGGGGGATCCCATTCGTGTTGGCTAAGCTGCAGACACAACTTTGCACTAACTGCTTGTGCGCAATATTCATCAATGAACAGTTCTATTAACGTTATGCTCACAACTTTGAAGTGATTGCATGAGTGGTTACCCTCTTCTACTATTTTCTATGAATAAGTTGAGCGGACAAGTGAAACAAGAAATTGCAAATTGGGTGGGGATACCAAAAAAGGGATTCCCTGCTCAATTTCGTGGCCTACACTTGCACATTTTATACTAGCAGAACCAAAACCAACAGCTGGAAAAGGTGCCCCTATGTGTATTACACGTAATGTAGGCTTACCTGAACTAGATGCCAGTGACACATTACAGAGAATACGCAGAGATGGGAATGCTACTAATAAACCTAAGGGTAGCTCCTGGGTACAGATATAAGATAGGAATATCTGGGCAACTCCAGTCACAGCATGCCATGCTTCACATGGTATTGCATGAAAGTAGACATGCCAGAGTGATAAGCAGCCAGAATTGCCTGTCTGGTCACACTTGCAGTCATATCTGCAGCCCTGGAAAACCTACCTAGGAATGACAATGGGAATTTTTTGGATTAGCAGAAGCCAAGCTGTGCCATCTGCTGCTAGGAGACCTGCTGCTACCATGCAGCGTAGAGTGCAGGGACAGTCTGCTGTGGCCAGAAACTTCTCCGCAATGCAGTGGCACTCTGGAGTAAAGAAAACCCTCCTTGCAAGCATCTCATGCAGCAGCACCTCAACTTCAACAGCCATCAAAGAGGAATTTAGGTGCTTGGCTGTGCCATCATTTGTCTGTAGACTCATGTATATACACAGGGATCCCTTTCCTTTCAGCATGGCCTGCCACTTCTTAATCTCCTGCAGCTGCAGCTTTGGCAAAGGTTGGTAGGTTGAGATTCCTTTTAATGCTCTCCAGAAGCTTTCCAAATCTTTGTGTCTACACCACCCCCTCACCCCCACCCCCACCCCCACACTCACCACCCCCCTCACCACCACCCCCTCACCCCACCCCACCCCCACCCCCATGAGACTTCCTTATAATTAATCCCATCCCTTTAAATTTGACTTAGATACAATTTTTCTCTCCTACCAACAGTGTCGTCTTTAGATTCACCTGAGTGTGCACCTAGAGTTGTGAATAGTTATGCAAATGAGTTTACACCAGATAATTGAATGCAATAGCACTTGAGATTCAGATGGTTCTTAAAGCAAAGCTGTTTTACTCATGAAAATGGAAATCAGCCCCAATAGGACTGAGGGAAAATATTAAATAAATAACAAACTCTAAATACACGCCTTTGTAAGTGTGTAGATGTTTGCAAGTGTGAAGGTTGTGGAATTTGATACCTCAGTGCGTATCTACAGAAAACTGTGATATTGCTATAAAAGAAAATGTTTTATTGGCCCAGAAATTCGGGTCGGGGGCTTCCCGCGGGTGTAAGCCCCCGACCTGCACTTTCCTAGCACGCCAGCCGTTGAGCTGTGGGCCCCCGTGGAATTGCGATCCTGGGCCTGCTCCAACTGCCTGCGCGCAGTGCTTGCGTATCCCAGGGGCGCAGTTAGTTGGATGCGTCCCCTGGGATCACGTGGGCCATGGAGAGCCAATCGGAGCAGGGAATGCTCCATTCATAAGTTTGACAGGAAGAGCTGTCAAAACTTATAAATACTACGGGCCCCAAAACATCACTAAATCTTCAAATACATTTTAAAAAAACATCACATTTTTAAAATAAACTATAAATTACATGAAATAACTATTTTAAACAATAATTTAAATTTTTGAAAAAAATAATTTTATTTTCTAACGGGGCTAAAAATAAACTTACCTTTCTTTCAGGTATTTAAAAATAATAAACCTGTGGAAAAAATGTTTTAATTTTAATTAATTCACCACTTACCTTGTAAAAAGCAGGCCTTACGACTGCTTTTTAAATGTGTAAATTCTGGAGACTTACCCTCCCGGGAAAACCTGCAAAAAAAACCTAAGTTCGATGCGCATGTGCAGCCTCTCCTGCGCACGCGTTCGAACTCTGAACCCCTTCTTTCAGGGGAATGGAAGTGCCGGTTTCCCGCACATGCGCAGTGCATGCAGGAAACCGGCACTTCCATTGGGCTTACGGGTGAGTACCCCATGCGTACTCACCCGTGGAGACCCGAATTTCTGGGATGTTGCATCAGTCAGTAGATATCTAAAGGTCTTCCTGACATGATCACCATAACATCAAGAATGTTCTGTGAATTTTCAGTCGCTCTGTTGGAAAACAAAATAAAAAACATCCAAGAGACATGAACACTCATTATCATTGACATTGGTACTTGATAAGGAAATTCTTACGTTATGAAATTTCAGTTCAAGAAATTACAGTGAGCAAATAGTGCACCATTCTGCACTGATCCTGTCAGTATTTTACCCACTGACTATGAATAGGAGTCGAAGCCCACTGCTTAGCGTTCGATATCTGGCAGTCTATCGAGAGGGTGTGGAACTGCGGATGTGTCCTAGCTCTGGTCATCTAGTGGAGAAACCGGGCAAGACACTTGGGCTGATTGAGATGCCTATGAGTTGCTGGTGACCAGTGAAAAAGCAGTTTCCTTTCTCGCAAGTATTCAAAATAGTATAGCGTATTGTGTGAAATTTAGAATCAGAAGGTGTGAAGTTTGGAACCTCTGATTCTGAATCTAAGGTTGAATTTATCCTAATGCTTGTTTCCTACACTGGTGGCAAATTTATAACATGCTCCAAACACTTATTGACTTGCATACAAATACAGCTTAATATGGAGCTATGCCACTTGCTGACCAAATATTTATTTTTATGACCGTATTGCAAGAGAGTGTTGTGACAAAAGCAAAAGAATAGGTTAACAAGATGGGTCAGAAGTTAGCAGGATGATTTATCAAGACTGAATAAATAAGTATGTAAGCCTAACATAAATTAGAAAGAGACGCATGAATCAAAAGGAGCAACAACATGTAAAGACGGCAGAAAATAAAAACTGAAATGTGGTTTGTTGGCTTAGGAGTAGCGATTCGTGGTTAAAAGGCAAGCAATCACATTATGCAAACTTGCAATGTATTGAGAATATTTTATCAGTGAATATTTGTTTGTTATACCAACATCTATCATGGACGTGATTGCGCTGGTTCTCTGTACAGGAAACTTTGGTTTATCCGGAGGTTATATGTCCAGAATACTCGATCTAACGGCAAAAATCAGGAGCCGTTTTCTATATGTTTTTTTAGTTCTCGTTGCTTTTTTTTTCCCAGTCAAGCACTGCAAGGTCTGTAGCTATAGCAACAGCTACAGCTACAGACGCTTGCAGCTGCAGCCGACTGTTTTGAAGCTGTTGCTAAGCAACAGGGTTTGTTGATTCACACGGAGCTTCTCAGTTCCGTATGTTTAAACATTAACTCTGGTATGTCCGGCACTTTTGATGTTACGGCACCAGCTCGGTCCCGTCAGTGCCGGATATCAGAAAGTTTCCTGTAATTTGATTGTTAGCATACTTTAAATAGTTTCCAAAACCACCAACCGCAGAAGGACTCCAGCAAGTTGTTACGGATTTTGCGACAAAATCAAGCTTTCCATTAACAACAGGTGCAATAAATTGTAGGCACATACCTGGAGTGTAATTTTGAGGAGAATGGAACTTGATCGATGTTAGTGCCGACATGCACTGATTTATTTGCCATGTCACAACACATCTAGAGTGATGTAAGCGAGCCCCAACATGCAGTGTTTTACATCTCATTATAGCCCTTTTAGAATCTGCATGCAGCAGAGTGAGCACTCCCCAATATAGTCATTTACATCCTGTCACATTGTGGGTAATTTTGACTTTTGGCAATAGTGTAAATGGCCGATAGCTATTCAACCACTTGTTATACATCTCTCCTGATTGATGGAGAGATATATACTGGGTGACTGAATTGATATTGCCCATTTTACACTAACACCCAAAGTCAAAACCCAAAGTTTTCTTTGGAACAGAGGAGGCTGAGGGGAGACCTAATTGAGCTGTATAAAATTAGATAGAGTGGATAGGAAGGACCTATTTCCCTTAGTAGAGGGGTCGATAACCAGGAGGCATAGTTTTAAAGTAATTGGTAGGAGGTTTAGCGGGGATTTGAGGAGACATTTTTTCACCCAGAGGGTGGTGGGGGTCTGGAACGTGCTGCCTGAAAGGGTGGTAGAAGCAGAAACCCTCATCACATTTAAAAAGTACTTGTATATACACTTGAAGTACTGTAACCTACAAGGCTACGGACCAAGAGCTGGAAAGTGGGATTAGACTAGATAGCTCTTTGTCGGCCGGCATGGACAAGATGGGCCGAATGGTCTCCTTCTGTGCTGTAAATTTATATGATTCTATGAAAATTACCTTCAATGTGTGTAGAAAGATGTGAGCAGGGTCCTCCTGGCCACACAAAGAAAACAATGACCCAGAATTTGCGATAAGAATAACGGCGAGGCTATCAGCACGCACCCATATAATGGAAGAAATCTGACAGCAACTTCTGGAGTAGGCACAGGTGCAGTTAAATGTGGAAATCCAGAAGTTGCTGTCAGAGATATCCTGCTCCTCCACAGAGTGCACTGTTGCAGCCCTCGCTGATATACTCGGCATTGAAATGACTTTAACGGCATGAGCTTGCTGTATTTGTCCACTAGTTCCGCACTAAAAACGGCTGAAAAAGTTAGGGTTGGAGCATTCTGTGAGTAAGTGAGGTTTTAATGACATAATATGTGATAATTACTGCTGAACAACTTCTCTGGTCCTGAAAAAATAATTTTACAAGTGTGGAGCCTCATTCCCTCAGAAGAAAATTTGTGTTGGAGTTTTTTTTAAATCAAAATGAAGTTTTTTTTTACTTTTTCTGTCTGTATCTTTTATCTTTCTCCTTTAATCCCATCTGAATTTCCCAATCTTTATTTTGCTTTCTGTACATCATTTAAATCTAATTTATATTTCCTGCTTTATACTTCCTGGTTTGGACTCTGCATGTCTCAGTGAAGATTCTTCAATCTAATTGGTTGAAGAGCCTCGCTGTTGCTTTCCCTGTTCACAGATGCCACAGATTCCATGTAGAGGGTGCTGCTCTGGAAAAGACGTTGGATTGAAGGAAATCTCCGCTGACAAGCCCGCAAAAAGTATTTAGGCAGCTGTCAGCGAGAGTAAAATCCTGGCCATTAACACTTACCCTACCTTACCCTCTGCTGCTTTCTCACAGTGGATGCCTCACTCAGTAGGCCATTAAAATTGCATTGGAGTCCTATCAATGTGTTAGGACCCTGATTTGCATAAATATATGAGGCCCCCGCTTGAGTCAGGCGGCCATCATAGCCACCGGAAAAAAAACCAGCGATGTTAAAATAGCTACTTGGTGGGAATCGAGCGGTAAGTACACTGCTTCCAATTTAAGTCCCGTTTTGCCCAGTTTCTGCTGGACAGAGGAAGTTGTAATTCTCCCTTCTGTCTCTTTGTATCATCACTTCACCTTTCTGATTATTTTTTAATGGGATTTAGGTCATTCATGGCAGCCACTGGGATCAATGTCATTGAGCCCAACATCTGCTAAGATTGAATATAGACTTTCATTTATGGTATTCCTGTCCCTGTGTGTCTTTGCTACTGAGTAGGCAACATGATTTTTGTAGTGCGTGGACAAGACCAAATTTCACAAATCCAATTTCATAAATTACTTTCCATAAAAATCAGGTACCGTAGTGCAGTGACTAGACTGCAGAAATCATGAATTTAATGTTCCCATAGTGGAACAGACAAAGGTGGCAACAGAATATAATTTATTATTCCTTCTTTCATTCAGTCACCTCCTTCAAAATACCTGAGCACAAATAGTGCATGTGTAAAATGCATTTACGGTGTGTTTATATGAAACTGTCTTCGTGGCTTTAAATGTGGCACTAAACTGGATTTATGGCACTACACTCTGTGACACTGTGCATGGCATTAATCTGATTTTGTCGCACTGTGCACGCAACTAAACTGAATTTGTGGCACTCTTTTCGCCACTAATGCAGTTTTCCTCTGTTGCAAATTACACAAAATTAGCTCCCTGGAGTGAGAAAGCAACACAGATCTAAACAGACAGAGGCCAGCTGCAGCAGGGCTGCTAACGGAGAGAAAGATTAATTAGGAAAGCAGCGGCATGCAAATATGCAAATGAGTATTTCTCCATTACCTCTCCAATCAAACTGTAATTGTTTAATTGTATGTGAAATGACACATTCTTCCTTCTTGGTGTTTAGAGCAGATGCTGGAGTTAAGGATTTAGACAACTAACAATAATTACATTCTCTCTCCTTAGCCCTCAGACAGCACCCTGAGATCCAGAAGTCGCGACCACCCACTTTCCACAGAGTCTCTGCTAAAAAAGGACAAGCCACCAGTGCCCACACACCTTGCTTCCTCACATCCTGCTTTCTATCTATCCAGTCACTCCATCCAAGAGTCACCATATTCAACCATCAAGTAAGTCTTTATGTATCCTGATTATATTGGTCACCAGAACACTGACTTTTTCTTCAACAACTGCAGAATTAGAAAGTTGAAATTTCTCCCTGTACTATTTTTTGTGAAGTTGTCAACCCATTTAAAATAGCGCACCCAGAAATCTAACGTGGTGCGTTAGATTTATTTGTTAGATTTATTTGTGGAGGCTTAGATATTGTGTACTGTAGTTACAGTTAATGCACAGAGGAATTTCAGCCCCAACGTCTCACTACCACAAGTCTTACAATGTCTAAGTATTATTAAATGTAATATATTTTAATCAATTCTTTTCCCTCAACTAAGTTTTTCCCCCCAATATGATTGATTTTTATATTGTGTAGCATGATAATCTGTATTTTTGTTACTATATTAAAATTTTACACCACGCCAGTACAATAATCATCATTGATTTATTCGTGGAGGCTTCGAGGTCGTGTACTGTAGCATGTGACTTATGCATATGCATAGTTAGGAATGGCAACCTTTTAAACTTTAAACTCTGGTCACCCCCTCCTCCCCCCTGCCCCGCCTCCCTCCCGCACCAGCTTTGCTTACTTCTTGGTACTCTACCTGCCGCAGCCTTCCACTCTGCCTTTCCTTTGTTTCCATTCCTGTGCCAGAGGGCGGAAATTGAGACAGAAAAAGACATCAAAAGCATTATCCCGCAGTGATTGATAAGCAACTGAGCCCAAACTGAGCCTTGATGCACATTCATCAGCCAGTACTGAATCCACCCATCGCAACAAACAAAATCTACAATGTGAAGTAAAATTCACAATAAAACATCCTGGCTTTTCATTTTGATCTTTAACCTCGTAGTGTGTTGCTTACCAAGATGCATGACATGACTCGATAAGTTACAGATAGAATTCCTCTGTGCATTAGTGCTCGCTGCATCAATTTTATGCGCCAGCACTAACAGAGTTGTTGCTAATTTCTGCCTGTACTCCTAAAGTTGTACCTGGAAATTAACCAGTTTATTACCTGTGCCCGCACTTACCTGCTGTTTGTTAAACACCTGTTGAGCAGCAGTTAACAGAGAACATGCAAATTTACTCATGTTTGCATTCAAGCGCGCGTGAGTTAATGACACCCACATTAAAGGTGGCTGTAAGGCAGGGAAGAGGGGCGACTGACAAATGGAATAAAGTCCAGGGAGTTGATTTTTATTCCGCAGCGTAATTTCAAAGCCCATGATAGATCAACTAGAATACAGTCTGTGGATGAAATGGAGCTAGGTGGGCAAATAGCACTTTCTGTGCTCTTTCGTTCCTCACCTTATAACAATGGTTCACTGCTTTATCACTCTGAGTTATAGTGCTATATCATTTTATGATGCTATAGTCGGCTGGGTCTCAATTGTTCCTTTTGAGCTGCTGTTGTCAGACATCTGGTTGTGGAATTCCAAAGGGATAGCTGTGATTCAACTACCGGCAGTGCTGGAAATGGTGCAGAAGTGTTTTAAACACAAGCAAATTGATTCATAAACAAAAACTCAGGAGCTACACAGTCTCAGTGGCAGTGCTGCTCATAGGAGCACAATACTATCTATTCAGGATTTGCCTAATTATTCCCCTAACACAGCAATTTTTATAATCTGCTTGTCAAAATAGGGCAAAACATATGGCAAGCGTGGTTCTCCTCCAAAGAAGCGTATCTGTTCATAGTTTAATTGGACTGGTTTGAGAATTCTCTGCCAGTAAGTAATGTATTTGATATTTTTGTTGTAGCCGTTGCATTTTGCAATGTTTTGATAGAAATTACGAGCAGGCTACTGCAGACACCTCCATGGCCTCCGCGGCAGGATGCATGGTCGCCAGCTGGCAGAGTGTACTGACTTGAGATCCAAGGTGTTGCGAGCCCCTACCAACCTTCTCTTCCGCCTGTCAGCTAGGTACCTTCCCACTGCACCCAGCGACCCAGTTAAAATCCGGTATATTCCGCAATATGCCATGTCAGATGTAATGATCGTTTTCATCAACAAATCAATCTTTAAAAAAGGCACATTGTTAAATTTTGTACAAGAGACTTTAAAAGTGGATGATTAACCAGTATTTATCACTACTGATTGGCCAATATGCGTCACTACTGATTGGCCAGTATGTTTCACTAATGATTGGCCAATATGTTTCACTACTGATTGGCCAGTATGTATCACTACTTATTGCCCAGTATGTATCACTACTGATTGGCCAGTGTGTATTGACGTAAGAAAACTACTAGGCACTTGGTCTAAGCGTTAAACAAAGCTGTAATCAACTGTTTTACAACATGGAGGTCTAGTTGTGTCCTTCACTAGTTCCTGTTAAGAATGTCCTGCGCAAGCTGGGCCCGTGCCCGAGTATTTATACTCTCCCTGGACAGCGCCACCCGCAGGCTGCTCAGTATTATTTCATCAGTCTTTCTTTCATGAATGATTAATTCATGTCATGTATCACTATTGATTGGCCAGTATGTATCACTACTTATTGGCCAGTGTGTTTCACTACTGATTGGCTTGTATGTATCACTTTAGATTAGGCAGCATGTATCACTACTACAAAACTACCCACCTTTAAGACATGAAAACAGAAAATGCTGGAAACACTCAGCAGGTCAGGCAGCATCTGTGGAGAGAGCGAGAGTTAACGTTTCAGGTTGATATTGGTTAATCATCCACTTTTAAAGCCTATTGTCCAAAATTTAACAGCCTTGAGAGAGATTTTCATCTTCAGCATTACCAGTGCACAGCCCGGCCTGCCAGAGGTGCACATTGTAATTAGGGTTCACACCCCATGATTTTACAACCGTTAATTGTGGGGCCGCATGTCTAAATTTGCGATATGTACTGCCAGTCATAAAGCTCTGTGCCAGGAACACCAAAGAAATGTTTTAAGCTATTGCTTACTCTCCTAATCATGACAGCATTAGAATATCAACAAGAACTTAACACCTTGTGAACTTTATGGTCTTGTGAGAGTGAATTTCCTGAATTATTGCTCTTAGTTTAAAACGTCAACTAAACTTTGGTTTATCTGCTAATTATCCATTACAATTTATGTATATCTGGGTAATTTTCCGACTTCACATTGCTGGTGGGGAGACTCGCCCACCGGGAGCACATATTGGAAATTCAGGCACGTACTGCTCATGGTTTACAAACCATTAATCTAAACGGTCAGGAAATCATGGCCAGAATTTCTAATGCACACTCCCAGCTGGTAAAGTTCCCTGCCAGTAGCTTGGTTATAGCAGAGCAAAAAGGTACACGCTCAAAATCCTGGCCTTTGCTGAAATTGTACTGTAGATCATTGGGAGGAAGCCATGAAGCTGATATTGCAGTTACGATAAAACAGCAAGTGATGTATACACGAGGGCAAACTATATAGTTAGTCAGATTGACGAGCCGTTTATAAATGAATCATTTAGAATTCTGTACTGCTAATGGAGTTATGAGCACAGAACTGAAATTAAACCTCTCCTGAAGTGGAGGGTAGAGTTTAATGAGTAAGAAAAGTGTGTCAAGCGTAAATTTGCATTTGTCTTTAATTCTTTTTGGTTCGTCCAATAAAAATGTTGTGAAGTCAGTTTCCTAACAAACTGAACTTTCTATTTGATCATAAAATCTGATGAAAGATCCCCTTTAAATCACATTTGGCCATTCCATTACACCTACACTTCCTCTGCAACAATATTTCCAATGATAGAGCTTTAATTCGTGTACATATTAACTGCACGGTTAAAATGGGTACAAATTCCTTAGAATCTTAGGGCTAGAAATTGGGCACCTTAGCGCCTCCCGTTATCACCTCTAGGGGGGCGATAATGAGGCGCTAAGCACTTACCGACCGGGTGCGGCGAGAAGATCGACTCCCGCTATATTCGGCGGGAGGTTTGCGGCGGTGGTATGGCGTTGCGCCCCGATCTCCTTCACCCGGAGATCGTGATGCCATCGCCGTGCGCATTGCCCCGGTAGCGCCCTAGACCCAAACTTCAGTTCCGCCCGCTGCAGCGTCGCCGGGCGAAAACACCGGCAGCTGCAGGAGGCGTTCACCGGGAGGCCGAACGCTTCGGGGGCGATACTTAAAGGCGAAGTGGCCGAGGTAAGTAGAAACATTTCTCAAAGACACTTTCAGTTTTTTTTCCATTTTCTTTGCCAGCGATCAATCAGCACGGCACTCTGCTGCAGTGCATCGGGCTGATCAGGCCGGATTGCGGATGCCGTCGGGGACCAGGTAAGTTTTGCCTCTTGCAGAGCCTGCAGCGATGGCCCTTCCTTTTAAGGGAGGGAAGGAGCCTTCCAACGCGGCAGTGCTGCACGGCCCATTGTACCCCGCCTGCTGCCTGTTGCGCTCCAGGAAGGAAATGGAACTTAATTTAGTGCTCCATTTCGTTTCTGGAGCGCAAAACTGAATTTTTTTAAAGTTGAAAAACATTAGCGCCTGGGAATTCTCATCTCCCCCTGGTTCTTTTGCAAATTATCTTAAAAGCCACATCCACGCACTAAGATTTCAAATTTTTGTTAACCCAGGAACATGGATAAGCTGCAGTGCTGTTCTTTCACCTCTAGATCATGGGTTTGAATTCAAACCATCAAGCGGTGCAAGTGCCCATCACACTCCTGACTTGTACCTTGTAGATGGTGTAAAGGCTTTGGGGAATCAGGAGGTGAGACACTCGCTGCAGAATACCCAGCCTCTGACCTGCTCTTGTAGCCACAGTATTTATGTGGCTGGTCCAGTTAAGTTTCTGGTCAATGGTGACCCCCAGGATGTTGATGGTGGGGGACAATGGCACAAGTCAGGAGTGTGATGGAATACTCTCCACTTGCCTAGATAAGTGCAGCTCCAAAAACACTCAAAAAGCTCGACAACATCCAGGACAAAGCAGCCTGCTTGATTGGCACCCATCCATTACCTTAAACATTCACTGGCTCCACCACCGGTGCACCGTGGCTGCAGTGTGTACCATCTACAAGATGCACTGCAGCAACTCGCCAAGGCTTCTTCGACAGCACCTCCCAAACTCCCAAACTCGACCGCAGGTGCATGGGAACACCATCATCTGCAAGTCCCCCTCCAAGGTACAAACCATCCTGACTTGGAAATATATCGCCGTTCATCGTCGCTGGGTCAAACTCCTGGAACTCCCTCCCTAACAGCATTGTGGGAGTACCTTCACCACAAGGACTGCAGCGGTTCAAGAAGGCGGCTCAGCACCACCTTCTCAAGGGCAATTAGGGATGGGCAATAAATTCTGGCCTTGCCAGCAACGCCCGCATCCCGGAACGAATAAAGAAAAAAATTACCCCCAATCCCACGAGCCATAATCTTGTGTAACAACCTCTTGTGTGGCTCCTTCTCGAATGCTTTTTGAAAATCCAAATATACTACATCCACTGGTTCCTCCTTATCTACCCTGCTGGTTACACTCTCAAAAATCTCAAACACAATTTCCCTTTCATCAAACCATGTTGACTCTGCCTAATCATATTGTGATTTTGCAAGTGCACTGTTGCCATGTCCTTAATAGGTTCTAGCATTTTCCCTACTACTGATGCCAGGCTAACTGGCCTAAAGTTCCCTGGTTTCTCATTCCCTCCTTCCTTGAACAGTGGGGTTATATTTGCTACCTTCCAATCCACAGAATTGTTCTAGAATCTAGGGAACTCTGGAAGATCACAATCAATGCACCCACTGTCTCTGCAGCCACTTTTTTTTTAAACCCTAGGGTGCAGGCCATCAGGTCCAAGAGATTTGTTTGGTTTTAGTCCCATTAATTTCTCCAGTACTTTTTCTTTACACTAATATTAATTACTTTAAATTCCCCACTCACATTTGACCCTTGGTTCCCCACAATTTCCGATATGTTCTTTGTGTCTTCTACTGTGAAGACAGACACAAAATATTTGTTGAACGTCTTTGCCATTTTCTTATTCCCCATTATAATTTCTCCTGTCTCTGAACCTAAGGGACCTATGTTTACTTTCACTAATCTCTTCCTTCTAACATGCTTGTAAAAGCTCTTACAATTTTTTTTATATTTCTTGCTAGTTTACACTCATATTCTTTATTCTCCCTCATTATCAATTTCTTGGTCATCTTTTCCCAATCCTCAGGCTTACTACTCTTTTTGGCAACATTGTAAGCCTCTTTTAATCTAATACTATCCTTAACATCTCTAGTTAGTCATGGCTATACCACTTTTCCAGTGGAGTTTTTATTCCTGAAGGGAATGTATATACGTTGAGAATTATGAATTATTTCTTTAAATGTTTGCCATTGCTTATCTATCGTCATACCTTTTAATCAAATTTCCCAAATCTACCTAAGCCAACTCATCCATCATACCTCCGTAATTAGTTTTGTTTAAATTTAAGAACCTAGTTTCAGACTTAACTAGATCACTCTCAAATTTAATATGAAATTTTCTGTCATATTATGATCATTGTTCCCTGGAGGATCCTTTACTATAATATTACTAATTAACCCTGTCTCATTACATAAGCTTTATGTCTCTCATCTTAAAAAAGAGTTCAAGTTCCAAATATCAATATACCATTGGAATGAATGCCACCCGTATGGGAGAGCTAAGTGATCTATCTATAAGAATTCTTATTATTGGATATGTGTGTTACAGACACTGAAGAGACAGCGGGCTAAAAATTCGGTATCGCCGTGCCAGGTCTTTAGTGCCCGAAATTTTGCGCTCGCCCGGATTCCCGTAGCGCCCACCTGAAATTCAGTTGCGCCGCCCCAAGACGGAGGCGGGCGCTATTGCAGGGTTTGGCCGCCTCGTTTGGGGCGATGAAAGTCAGTTTCAGGCGTCCAGCTGCCGCTGCGGCACCCGATGCGGTGCGGCAGGCTGGGGTACTGCAGGCCTCCTCCTTCTCTTAAGGAGGAGCTGCCTGCAGCCGTGAGTTCGCCGCTGGATTCCCCCGGCAAATGAGCCCGGCACCACGGAGAAGTGCCGGGCTCGCGGGAGTCAGACACCAATGCCGCGGGGGGGTGGTGCAGGAGTCCGGGGAGGGAGGTGCGGCCAGGCGGCCGCCGGGAAAGCGGCCGGCCGCCCCTCCACCTTTATGCGCCGGCCTCTCGGAGCTGCAAGGCACCGTTTTTCAAACGCTGTTTGCGGCCGCTACGGGCGAGGCGGCCGCAACTGAATTTGGCCATCGGCACGGAATAGCATTGGAACCGGGGCGCTGCGCACACCGATGACGTCATCGGTGCCGGCGCAGCGCTACCGGCTAACGCCGATGTTAGGGACCAACTGAATTTCGGCCGCTAAAAAACTTCCTGCGCAAACCACTCTATAGCCAATAAGTGGGCGCAAACGCGACTGAATTTCTAGGCCAGAGATCTTTCAAAAGAGAAACATTCAGACCGTATAATGTTGTGGCAAATGTAGATTTGAATAGTATTGTCTCTTTAGTTTAGTAACTGTATCTGAATTCTCAGCTTCAACAGAATATATTTCCTGACAGGCTATAAATTTACAGTTTACAGAGACCAGTTCCACACTTGGTATCTTCCAGCAGCAGATCAGATGATTTCCTCGCAGGCTTCCGTCCATATCATGGACGAGATGAAATCCGGACATTGCCTTCCCTGCCTTCGCTAGGATTGGATTCCCCAACAGCTGCTGCATCTGCAGCTTACTACCATCCTGCCTTCCTATCCCATCTTCCTTATCAACATCCAACATACAGGTTAGTATCTTGGTATGACACGATAAAAATGTTGGTTTGGCGTGTGTACTAAACTGAATAGAAAGTTCAAATCAACCTCCAGTGGTTCCATTAGACAAATAAGATGGCCTTTTCCTATATGTATTTATAACTTGATTTAAGCATTTGAACCATGCAATCCAGGAAATACTATTATAGCATGCAGCGCCATCTTAGAATTGGGTTTGATTTGTAAATATCTTTTGGATAGCATGATATCCTTGTGTTAGGTCTGGTATCCATAATGATCTACTCAACATAGCTGGCTAGTAATAAGAGTGCGTTAATGAAAAACAGCTGCTCACAATGAATGCTTGTAATCGTTGGAAAGAGTTTGAGTAATCTGTGTGTGTTTAATTTACAGAATGGATGACCCTTATGTCCTGTCACTTCGAGCGCCATTCTTTCACATTCCACAGCCTGGTACTCTTCCACCTCTCCAAGCTGCCAATATGCACCTCGCCCTCGCTGGGATGAGACAGCCACCGGGCATAGCTCACCCTTCACTCTCCGGCTTACACTCAGATCATTTGTCGGTCCTTACAGCAGGAAGGTCAGTAGTGAGCAAAGCATATACACCTTTTGGAATATCAACAATTGCAACATTTTTTTTAAATAGTTTATGTGGGGGTGAAATTGGGTGCCTTTGCACCTCCCGTTAGCTCCCCCGGAGGGCACTACCGAGGCGCAAATGGCTTTGCGACCGGGTGCAGTGCTGACATCAATTCCCGCCATATTCAGCGGGAGTTTTACGGCAGCGCTATGGCGTTGCGCCCCGATCTCCTTCGCACAGAGATCGTGACGTCATCGCCGTGCGCATCGCCCCAGACCCGAAATTGACTTCCTCCTTGAGAGCCGGGCTGACCGCGCGGGATCGCGGCTGCCTTGGTGGTCCAGGTAGGTACTTTTTATATTGCAGAGCCTGCAGCGACGGCCCTTCCCTTTAAGGGAGGGAAGGAACCTTTGAACATGGCAGCGCTGCACGGCCCAGTGTGCAGCACTGCTGAAGTCTCCACCCTGCCTGCTGTCGATTGCGCTCCAAGAAGGAAGTGGAGCGCAAACGGTGAATTTTTCAAAAGTTTGAAATCGTTAGCGCCTGAACTCTATCCAATCGATAGTCCTTTTGAGATAGGGTGACCAAAACTGCACATCATACTCCAGACTTGCCTCATCAGTGACTTGTATATTATTAGAACTTGGAATCCAATATGTATCGGAATGCCCAGTTTTCTTTCTTAACAACTGCATCACATTAGCTAGATACTTTTAAGGTATAATTAATATCCTTTTCCTTTTCTGTCCCAGCTAATAGACAAGGAAAAGAATAAAAGATTCTTGGGTGATCCGATGGGCACAAACCTGCAATGCCTACCACCAAGGATAACTTTCGTGACCAGTGTGCACCACATGGAATTTTTGTTTTGATCTTTCCTGATTTTACCATTGTAATTTAGTCTGTTATTTTAGACCACCCTCCCTGGAAATATTAGTGATGCTGCCCCTTTAAGGGGAGTTACTTGCTTGAGTACCTGTGGGGCCGAATTTACCTGACTTAGTGTTTATTCCAGCCTATCACAAAATGGGAGGCTTTCAAGTTACACAAAATTTACTATTTTTATATGCATTACATTATATTTGTTCAAATTAAAATCCATCTGCTGTATCTCACCCATCTACATGAAGGTAATCAGTCTCCTTTCTGCTCATTACCTGTCAACATAGCCTTGTGACATCAGCAAATTCTATTTAAATGCCCTATTATCATTCACAAATATTGTGACCAGCGGGGTCCTAGAACACATCCTTGGGAAGCACAACTGGCTACTTTTCCCCAGGCAAATCATCTTCCACTTATCACTACTCTCTGGCTTCTGTTGCAAAGCTAATTTTCAATCCATCTGTATGGACTAGAACCTATTCCAAGAACCTTAACCTTCTTAATGGCCTTACATGAGGAACTTGTCAATTGCCTTCTGAACATCCTAAAAATTCTAAAATGGGAAGGATGGAACTACAAAGGATAAGTGACTGCAGCTCAGCATCTCCTAACATCCACTTGCAGTGATATTGGCCTAGGAACAAGGCATCCACCATCCTTCTCAGTTGATGAATGGCATATGTTGGGAGGAACTTTAAAAGAGGGAAGAAAAAAATAGCAGGAGGGGAAAAAAAAATACTTGTGGCTTATTTTTGTCACCGCAGGTTGCAAATAGATGATGAGGTGAGACAACGAGATAAGGAACATGAACACGAAAAAGAAAAGGATTGGGAACGAGGGACTCCTCGAGAAAGGGAGCCAGAAGTGATAACAGAACAGGGCAGGAAGAGAGAAAAACAGCAAGAAATGGAATGGGAGAAAGAGATTAAACGAAGGAAAGAAATGAAGCAGGAAAAAGAGCTCGAGATTGAATATGGGGCAGAGAAGAATGCAATTCTGATCAATGAAACAGGAAAGAGACGTTTGGAAGGGTGGAAGGATTTCATCTCTGCAATGGAACAGTTCCAGCCTATTCAAAGGAATGATGAACACGCAAACACATGGCATATTATTCCATCTACTCAACCAGGTATTGTCTCAAAATTTTCTGCCACTTATTTACTTAAACAGATAAATCTGGCCCATTAAAGTGCTACCACCTTCATAAAAACTATTCAAAAAACCTTTTCCAACTAAATACAAACAGAAAAATGAAATAAATCACATAAAAAATGCATGAGCACATCACTTGTCTGTGAAAAAAGTCGCCTGCATCTCTCCTACCCTACCTTGTCCCCAAACAAGAAACAGGTTTTCCAAACACTTGGATATGAAGACAATACACCTTTAAACACAGAAGGGTATATCTTGCAGCTGCCAGGATAAGTCCTAGCAAAGGGGATTAGCGCAACACATGAGCTTCTTAAAACGTTAGCCTTAATTAGCCTTACACAAACTGTGCATGAGCTTAAATTAAACATGAAAATCTATAGCATGATAGTGAGTGTTAGCACGATTCCCCAATTTTCTCACAAAGAATGCACTATACACTAAGCTTGCCCACATAAAATAGGCAACGAAGTCAGGCACAATGGGGTTGGTCTTCTACTTGCCACCAAGGCATAAAACTGCCATTGATTGCCTGCCCGTTATAGAAACCACATGATTTACATTTCCATTGAAAGCCTTGCGTTAAAGTAGCAGGCAAAGGAATATCAGCCAAACGAGTTGGGCATTCATCCTCTAAGATCAGAAGTAGCCTAGTTTTCAAATATACAAAGAAAAGCTAAACAGGCCATAATAAAAAAATATGGAGGTGAAAGTGGTCTTGGGAGGGAGTGCCAAGCAGATGATAGCGAGCCGGCAGCCCATTTTATACCTCGCACGTTGGGATGTAATGCGGGTGACCGATTTGCTATCACCTGTTTTGTGCTACCACCCGTTTTGTGCTACCACCCAAGACCAATTTGACCCCTGTGGTGTTTAAATCCATTGTTGTACGATTTGCATTTAATAATCATTAAATATAATCTTTGGCCCAAAATTCTAAAGCTGGGTACATTATTAATTGTGTTATTTATGTGTTTATATTTTTAATAAGCAGAAAATAGTCTTTCTGATCGGCAACTTTTTTTTTCCAGAGAAAGCCAAAGAGCCCCCTCTAGGAAGTGGAAAAGTTCGAACATTGCCTCTGGAACCTGTTGCCCTACCTGCTTCCTCTTCTCGACTTGGGGTCCCCCCAAACGTTTCCTCATATTCTTCATCCGTGGAGGGGAAGTGTGCACTGCGTCACAGCCATCTGCAACAGGGGAGGGAGGAACGACCAGGACATGGAGTTGACTTCCGGCAGCACCACTTTCAGCAGTTTTATAGGGAGCAAGGGCATCAGTTCTCAGAGCAGGAACGAGACCGAAGCGGGTGAGTAACATGACAAAAGATGCTGCTGTTCCACAAGCAAAGAGTTCAGACTATTCCTGAACAAGCAGTACCTACATTAAGTCCAGTGTTGTCTAGCATGCCATCCTCTTTAAGACCACACTGCTGTTTCCCGTTACATTATATAAATGCATGTTTTTTTCTTTTCTTTCTCCTTTCCTGCTCTTCATAGTCTTGCTTTCAGTTCTTTATCTCATCCCCAGCATAAGTCTTATTGCTTCTGTAAACCTGAGAAAGAGGGAGGGAGTTTCTACAGTACCATGCCCGGTTTCAGCTGGTGGGGGCAATATTTAGTACGGACTATTTTCCAAGTCCATACTGCTGGTAGCGAGCTTAGTCTGGTGGTAGCGCAAGTCAGAAATTTGGGTGTGCTCTACCCCATAATTACCACTTGTTAGAGGATTTCAAGACCTTAGTCACTGAAAACTTGTCAACTTGCTGAATGAGGAAAGTACTATTTGCTTCACCACCTTTCCTCTCACCCCCTTGCACGTTGAAAAATTAAGGAAGAGGGCAAGGTCTGATAAACGCTAATTAGCTGTATGGGACATGTTAGAGACTCAACTCTCTGACTCTGCTGTAAATGGAACTTTATTCTCCAACTTATGGCCAATTATTAGCCAGGAAGGGCTAAGCATCCATTTCCTTACAACCACAGGTAATTTGAATTATTATGTTATCAAGAAAACATATTACTCAAACTGTGTAAAATATCAGGTGACAGACGTTTTCACACCAATCCTAGGATGGAAGGAGAACGCCATAATATACTGGGTCCCCAAAATCCTTTCCTATTATCCAGCCTTGCTAAATTTGGACCTCAGACCTAGATCCAGCAGAGATCATAGCTACATCCCATTTTCTAAATGAATTATGGGCAATTAGAAAGCTGTAAATCAGAAAAGAGACGGCTTGAGGACAAAATATGAACCATGGGGAATGTCCCGTGATGGGATGATGTTATAAAGAGAATATTTCCCTGGAGGAGGGAAGCTACCCTGTCTTCAGATTACTACTCACGGTACATGGGGGATCACTTAATTTGAAGAATGAAGAGTAGTTCATATTTGAATACTCCATTTCCTGCAGTGGGGACTCAGAGATCGAAACTTACTTGCTGATTATAAATATAGTTCTACATGATAAAGTTATTCATTTCTATTTGGCAATTTCCGCATGGTAACATACTGTAATTAAATCTTGAAAGTTTCAACAATTTAATTAAACTTTACTTAATTAAAGCTCATTATCTGGAAAAGTAAATCTCATGTTTGTGACTAATCTTGGTTCACACACCATGGAATTAATTTTCCCTTGTGAAGCACATGTTGCTTTTGTAACATGCAGCAAAACTTACAAAATGAAACAATTCCCTGTGTAAGTGGGCTGATTTTCAAACAATGTTCTAATATTCTGGAGGCACAGACAATAATTCACTTCCATTTCTGCCACTGTTTTGTAGTTTGTCTCAATGAGAAAAATGGCTGCAGATTGCTTCTCAAAGGCAATCAGACAAGGGCTCGTATTTTCCGATTGGTGGCTTCCTGCGTGCGGAGGCCTCCGATCTGGAAAAAACCTACGCCCTTACCTGAGGGCTCCGGAGGTCCGGACATTTCCGATCCTGGGCCTCTGCTCTATGAAATGCGCAGAGGCCCAGGTATCCCAGGGGGGGCAGGCTGTTCGCAGGCGTCCCTGGGATCACGTGGGCCATGGGGAACCAATGGAAGAAGGGAATCCCCCTTCACACTTTTGACAGGTCTCTCAGCTTAGACCTGTCAAAAGTATGAATGGGGATCGCTCAAAAAACACATCAAAACATTAAATACATTTTTTTTTAAATCACGTTTTTAAAATTAGTTAAAATTACATTAAATTTAATATTTTAAACAAAAATTTAATTTTTTGAAAAAAATTTAAGCTTTTTACGGGGCTAAAAATAAACTTACCTTTTTTTAAAAGTATTTTAAAATTATAAATGAGTGAAAAAGAAATATTTTTTTACTTTTTTAATCTTTTATGCTTTTATGTTTTTATGCTGATATAAAAGCATTTAACCAGGCGTAAGATTTTTAAGTGACTAGCTGGAGTGTCCGGCGGTGCCGAGGGTTTTTGAGGGCATGTTGTTATGAAAAAAGT